>NC_140215.1:28433958-29633958 GCF_951802725.1 Rutilus rutilus
AAATAGAAACCCATTCTTTTAGAATGTAATTATTTTTCACAAAATTACAGTTCTCCTGTATTTTTGATCAAATAAATGCAGGATTGATCAGCATAAGAGACTTTTTCTTTCAAAAACATAAAAAAAAGTAGCCTAATGTTTCTAAACTTTTGACCGGTACTATATATATAAAGATGAAAATCATCACAATATCACAATTAATTGATGGTGAATCAGAGGAAAAAGTTGTATTTCGATATATTAGGAGTTTATTTTTGTTCTCTCTCTAATTGAAATATTTCAAGGGTCAAATCATTGTCCCTAATATCACTTTCCAATAGATATTCCAATAACATTCCTAAAGCCAGCACTTTATTATATGATTTTCGCAACACATATTCATTTTTAAAATGCACTGCATAACAGCAATTACCCCAACACCTGACACATCTCACTAACATAAATATGGAAAATAAAAATAAATGAATTCACAATACAGTTTTCCTTTGTAGTTGTGGAATAACTGCTATCCTGTCTGAGATATGAAGAGTCATTATTCCCTCATGTCTGTCCTGCTGTCCCGCAGGAGCTCTGGCTCCACGCCTCTACAAGTTCCCCGAGCACGGTTTGGGCGGAGGCTCGTGTGCTCTGACCCACAGCTTCCAGCCGCTGCCCCAGGCCCTGCTCACGGATGAACCCTCTCTAGGGGACATCAAGCAGGAGCTGCGCAGGAAGAGCCGGCCCCTGGAAGAGCCCCCCGATATGGACTCGCCTCAGATCCGGGAACTGGAGAAGTTCGCTAATGACTTCAAACTGAGGAGGATCAAACTAGGTTTGTCTTTTAAGCTGGACCGTGTTGAATATCGTTCATGTCAGGTAAGGTGTCATGTAAGGTGTCATGGCTCACTCATGTAAGGTGTCATTGTTACAGTGTAATTATATATTTAAGTACTGAGTAATGGGTTAGGGTAGGATTAGGGTTTAGTTGAGGGTTAGTTGCATGTTATTATGCATCATTTACTGTTATTACTATGGTACATGTAACATATGTAACAAGGACACTGTAAAATAAAGTGTTACCAAGAATTCTTAATGGATAACACATTAGAGTTTTAAAATCAGTTATAAGAGTAATTTCCACTGAAACTGGAAGACAGGGCGGGGCATATCGTAGCTCCTCCCCCTTAAAAAAAAATTTGCCAATAACCAGAGCCGTTGAGCTCGGAAAAGGCAAATTTTCCTCCTAATCTCTAACCGTTTCTTTAAAATAATGTCGCTTTAAAATACAGCATTCTGTACAGCATTCAAATGGGTCCTGCGCCGACTCGCACACATGATCCGCTCTGTGCTCTCGTATCTCTCGTATTCTCGTGACACTAACATGAAACCAGACTTCATTCGCCTCAATGGAAAGCATATTTATACTCCCTATATGCATTATGTGCTATTTACCATGTAGACAATAGTAAATGTGTGAACAAATGACACAATTTTAGTCACAGCTTCAGCGTCTATTTATGATGTATCAGGATGCTTCAAATTCTAGAGAGCATTTGATTGGACAGAAAATCTGATGAGAAACTGAAGTGCAGAGTGATGTCATCAAGATCATTGATCTATATTGATCCATATCCAAGTTTTGAATGCTTAAAGTGTATCTTCTAAATGTGAATTTGTGGCGTTGTTTAGGAACACACTAGCTTGTAGATAACAGTAAGGCTAACGTATTCATACAAAATGCCCAAAAGCCTTCATTTCATGGCAATTTTAAAGATTTTTAAACTTTACTTTTAAATTACTCACTCTCATGTCGTCCCAAACCCGTAAGACTTTCGTTCATCTTCAAAACACAAATGAAGATTTTTTTAATGAAATCTGAGAGCTTTCTGTCCCTCCATTGACAGCCTACGCAACTACCACTTTCAATCCCCAGAAAGGTAGTAAATGCATCATTACAGTAATCCATGTGACTCCGGTGGTTTAACCTCTATTTTATGAAGCGACGTGAGTACTTTGTCTGTGCAAAAAACAAACAAACATAATTTTGGCCTACCACTTTTTTTTAAAGGGTAACTCTCGCCAAATTGCAACCTAGGCTATTTTTGTTAATCTACCCGAGTCAAACATTCGTGTAAAAGCATAATTAGAATGGAAACGACACTTTTAAAGCAACACCAAGGAACTTTTCCTCTGCGGTCGCCCTACAGGTTGGAAGCGGAATTGTCCATTACCGCTGTTGTAAATAATTTAACCTACCGCATCCTACTGTCGCACGAGCACGCGCACGCTTGCTGTTTATCCAGCTTTGGAATCAACAATGGCCACAGACAAGGTAGAGTACTATCGAGTACGCTCCACCTATCGGCAATTGTAACGCTTGCCGTAAAGCAAGTCAAATTTGTAGTTTTCTTATGTCTCATTAGAACTACAGAAACGCGACCCGATCTTGCAATCTTACATAGCATGGATATACCAGATAAAGGACCGCAAAGCGGTGGCATAAGTGCCTTTCACCCTGTCACGACTTGATGAACCTGCTGCGTCATATCACTACGCCTGCTGCACTCATGGTACAGCCACATAGTTCCTTGATTATTACGCTGGAATGAGAGTAGTTCCTAGTCATATAGGCTTAGAAAATCGCAACTTTTCATTTTCCGTCGATCTTAGTACACGGTTTAACTACAGAAGAGTCAAGTTTTAAATAGGAAAAATATTGAAACTCTTTGGTCATTTTGAAAGAAATGCTACTGGACTCATCAGAATCAATGATCTGTGCTAAGCTATGCTAAAAGTGGTACCGTCAGACCCGGAGTTCGGCTGAATGGATTCTAAAACGGTAAAACTCAACTGTTTAACTCTGGGGGAGTTGTAAAATGAGCTTATTTCCGAAAAAAGTGGAGTATCCCTTTAAGATTGACCATATTTTCGTTTTCGGTCAAAATGCCTTTTGAATGGGAGTGCTTGGGGCACTTCTATGATAGCATCAAAATCGCTATTTCTAAAACACTAAGAAGGCTCGACACAACATGAAACTGTGCTTGAAGTATCACCAGGGGCTCTACACATGAACTCGAGCATTGACAACATTGTTTGTGTACACAAAGTTTACTAAAAAGAAAGGTTTTGTACGACTCACTTTATCAGTTAGTGTTTCCGGTGGCTGGAATTTTGTCAGTCAAAAGTAGTCGATCTCCGAATGCAACGTAACATGAGGAGAGTAAAGATCTTTACTGACAAAATTCCAGTATTTTTCACGAATGTTTGACTCGGGTAGATTAACAAAAATAGCCTAGGTTGCAATTTGGCGAGAGTTACCCTTTAAAAAATATGCATCTCCAACCACGGATCTCTCGTTCATGCAACGTCTGCTCTCGCATCAACACATGACACATTTTTATGTTAGTTTGGGTGAACTAACCCTTCAGTGACCTTTTTTTTCCATTAATATTATATTATCTGCAAGTACCATTAAAATACAGGCTACTTTTAAGATTTGAAGTTCTCTGCAAGTGCACATTCAGTACAACCAACCGCACATTCTTTCCCTCAAGGGTTTGCGAGCAAAACTTTTCCTAACTTTCAGCTTCGATTGGCAGGTTACACACAGACCAATGTGGGTGAAGCACTGGCGGCTGTGCACGGCTCTGAATTCAGCCAAACCACCATCTGCCGCTTCGAGAACTTGCAGCTCAGCTTCAAAAACGCCTGCAAGCTCAAATCCATCCTGGCAAAGTGGCTGGAGGAGGCCGAGCAAGCCGGTGGTGAGTCAACACACTCCTCAGTGGGATTATTTATATATTTATTTACCACCACCATGCCATTATCCCTGAGTTTTGAAGGAAAACTTAAGATTGCTTAGCTCTAATTTGCGACTCCCATCAGCTCTTTTTAATGAGAAGATGGGCATGCATGAGCGTAAACGGAAACGGAGAACAACCATCAGGTAAATGGGGAATTCGAACTAAACAAAACCCATTATATCAGCATCTCCCTCTCATTAATGCCTAATTAATTCTTAATTTCCTCTCTCAGTCTTGGGGCTAAGGAAGCCTTAGAAAGAAATTTCGTGGAGAAGAGTAAGCCATCATCTCAGGAGATCGTGCGAATGGCGGAGGGTCTCCATCTGGAGAAGGAGGTGGTCCGCGTGTGGTTCTGTAACCGCCGGCAGAGGGAGAAGAGGGTGAAAACCAGTCTACACCACAGCTCGTTCATGGCCAAAGAGACTGCAGCCTGTAGACCCTGAAGAGCCAGAGTCTCCAGATGCTGTCCTGGGATGTGATTATTATCCACAGGCAAGAATGCACACCAGGCTTAGGCAGTGAGTGGGTTTATTGTAGTGATTAACCCAAATAAAGGGTTTGAACACATGGATATCAAAATATCCAACCAAATGACATCTGCTAACACACTATGACCTTCTGAAACGTTTGGACTCATTTGAAACAGTTAAAAAGTTCACACAAGTGTCCTATCAGAATAACCAGGTGTAATTCATCACATTAACTGCTGTATGAATATGATTCACTAATAATGTTTTACAAATACATCGTGTCACAACAGCCTACTTTCTCTTAATATTATATATCCAGTGTTTTATCATTTCAATTTTTTATCATTTTTTCTATGCCAGTTGGTTTGATATTGTGTTATATAATGCAATGCCATTCATAGATTTTGAGTTATGCTTTTAGTGTCCAAATACTTTCTATTTTATTTCATTTTAATTTATTTATATTATTATTTATATTTATTTATTGTTTTATTGCTTTTATTAATTATAGGAGAATTTAAGCAGCCCCCTCATTAAAATCTAAACCTCAGTTGTTCAAAGACATAAAAAATAAAAAAATAATGTGTTTTTGCTCTAAAATGGGATGTTTGTGGTTTCTACATTTGAAAGTACTTAAAAGGGCAATATTGCATCTTGATACTTTTCAGTGTTGTTAAAATAATTTATTCACCATTAATATATTTAAATACATTCCAATCAAATTTGAATGTATTATCAAAATATGCAACTATTCTAAAAAAAACCATAACTGAAAACACATCCTGGAAATGTGTCATTGCACTGTAGAGTTTTGTATGAAGCATCCAAACCTTTCATTTGTATATAGAAATGATGAATGCGTCCAAATAAATGACTAATATTGCGGTCATGCTTTGTTTGTCATATTATTTTAAGATGCTGCAAGTCATTAGATGCTCTGCAACAATCTGGGCATTATTATGTGAATTACATGCTTCGCATGAATCGTAACAACATGTGAGGTAAGTGTGCTGTGATTCAGATTATTAAACATAATCAAACATCATTCCGACGGGAGGGAATTAAGCATCTATCATGTGCGTATATGTGTGTATGATCAGAGCCCTACTGGGTTTTACTGAGGGATTATTTACAGTATTGCATTGTTCCTGACAGTGTTATGATGAGGTAGCTCACAACCGCTCTCAGCAGAGAGATATGGGTGATATGATCTATATGATCATCATCTCCTGCCATTGACTGTGTCAGCAACACATCCCTAACCACCACATATGACCTAATAATGCAATAAATACAGTATACTCTGGGATAATGTTGACAGGGTTTGACATTCTCACCGTATATCATACATAAATATGACCACTGAGAAAACAATAAAACGTTGGATTTGTCCGTGTGTATTCCAGCAGATTCCAGTCCAGCAGGAACGCTTGAAGCAGTTGCACATCCATACCTCATTAAATTACTTTGAAATTAATGGACTGCACCCTGGTTCATTTAAGAAAGGTCACTCGACAAACTCATTAAGACCTTATTTAAAAATCATGATTCATTATGATTATGAATAATGATGTCTAATTTAATGAAATATGAAATGCTCTAAAAGGCCATTAGAACAATTGTAAGGTTCATAACACTCAGCTTAAAGGTTTCCCACCGTTTAACAGTTCAGTACGGGCCACCCTCATGTTTTTAGTTGGCATCTTAATGATTGCACAAATGATCTGATTGTTAAATGCTGAAATACATGTTAAACACCAGTTATTCACAAATATGAAGGTACTTTATTCGTTAGAAAATCAAAACAAAGCATAAACTGTACATTCATATACACACTGAATTGGTGAGAATGAAAGAACCTTTTAAAACCGTGCTGAGAAGTACATACAGATGAAGTTGAAAAGAAAAACTGATCCTATAGTTCTCCTAAAGGCTGGAATACACTATACGACTTTTAAAATATAAACAGACTTCAAAACACTAGGCATTATTGCAGACTTTATAAATGGTTACAGAGAAAACTGGGCATCGTACACTAAACGACTGAGGATCACACACTACCAGACGTTCAATTCGCTATGAAATCTTTGCCTGGAAGCAAATTTGTGTTCTAAAATCGGCTCAAAATATCAAACATGGATGAGAGTGTCAAGCAGAGTTTGTACACTCACGATTTTCTGCAAAATCCAACACAGTCAACGTGTTCCAATGGGAGAGGATTAAGCGTCTGCAGACTGGCTTTGACTTTCAGCAAATAGCGTCGACTCGTCCAGATTGAAAATCGTGGCACAAATCTGTACAAAAGTCATGCGGTGTGTTCCAGCCGTAAATCAACTACAATTTCACCATGGTTAGCTCTTTCTACAATCCCACTCTTACAAAGAAAGGTTCCAAAGGGGGAATTTTGCAGTGATGCCATAGAAGAACCATTTTTTGGTTCCCCATAGAACCTTTTAGTGATCAGTTAAGAACATTTAAAAATGTTCGGACACAGCATATGCTTAGATTTTTCAAGCGTGGCTCTCCTGGGCCAAAGTTGCCCATCCCTGCCACAGGTTCATTAGTGGGCACCTCCAATCATGGGGTCCAAGATGAAGTTATAGGTTGTTACTTCCAGACGACAGCCTTGCATATGTAGACCCTAATTATATTAAAGTATGAATTAAACTCTATGAAAAGTGAACTCACAGCATTGATTTATTTCTCCGCAACACCTAAACAATGAATCATTTTCATAACACTGACATATGTTGCGCATCGTTCAAGTTTAAATGTGACCATTATGGAACTACAATTTGTTTTACTCAACAGTTAAATGCTCTTAAAGGTTGAATTGTTTCAAGGTTGATAAGATTAAATCACATTATCATTATCATATCAACAAATATTCTCATGCATGATATGTTTGTATGTAAGAGTAAGAAATACGGATTTTATACCAAACCTCACTGCGAAGGAAACTGTATTCCTTAACTTACTTCCTTAAGTCATACACAACCTAAAAAGACATAAAAATACACATAATGAGCATCTTTTAATAACATGACACGTATTTGAGATGATTAGCCCTATAGCACATGGGAATCCCATGCCGTTCCAAAATCCAATGTTGGTGTGCATTTAAAGGATTCAAAGGACAATTTGTTCCCACAGTAATAGCACCCTTTAAGTTAAAAGTGAAGTGTGTAAATTTTTTGGCATCAAACGAAATCGTATACTCTCGGAGTGAGTAGGTACTTTTTCGAACAAGTAAACTCTTTGCGACTATTAAAAAAGTACATTCTATGTAGTATGAATGTGTAGTAAGAACACATTGTACTTAATTCGCAATGTTGTCATTTGCTGCATCTGAAATTAAATACAGTATACAAAAAAACAATAAGCCAACAGAATAATATGTCCAAATACATGATATTTGACCCTAAATATCTACTACTTCCAGCAAGATTCTGAAGTGCGCATTCGATGAACACTTTACTGTCCCATGAGGCCACAGGAGAGGATTTATGAATGGCGGTGAAGTGACACAGTAGGTCACATTTCATTCATACTACACACATTCACACTATATAAAACATACCTTTTTAATACTCGCAAAGCAAGTTTCAAACCAAATGTAGTACCTACCGTACAGAATGCGATTTCAGACACTGAAATTGTGATGTGAATGTCAAAGGAAGAAGTAGGTCATCAGAGTACATTTTGGCTACTGTTTCATGAAAACTCCAGACATACTACTCCTTTCACACTGCTTTTCGCCTACTACTATACGATTTCGAATGCAGCCATTAGGTGTGTTCGACTTGATGCAGTTCTTTCATGTCATTCATCGATCGGTCTGCGCAGCGCCGCTTTGAGTTGAACACACCCATTGACTTTGTAACCCCTCCCCTCTCAATCTGCCATTGGTTGCCCAAACAGATAGCCCTATCCCAAGCTCACACTATTGGTTGAGATGATGTTGAGCCAGTCATGCTGCTCAAAACAAAACACTGCGATTCCATTTGGAGCCACTAGTGGCACAAAAATCAGATACTTGGCCTTTAAAACCCTACACTATGTTCAGCAGATTTGAAGAGAACGTCAGTTTGAGTGCGCATTTTGTCAAAACATCTAGACCGTGATCTGCTGTATATGTCTGACCAATGAATCCAATCCAGTGACTCATTGCGATACTCCAAAAAGAGTATGTTTCTTCCTTACATTTTCCCTTCATTTATTACTTGGACACTCCCCGTTCCCACTATGAACTCAGTCTTTCTTTGTTGGCAGTGGGTGCACAGGTGTGGAGGGTGAAGAGATTTAGTCCATTCCCAGAGCCTTCAGCTGTCTCTCGATCTCAGCGTCTGAAATGGTGGCCGCTTTAGACTTTGCTGGGGAGGCGCCAGGGAGGATCTTTCCTGCTGACGGGGCTCTTACCATCTGCGGAAACAATAACTATTTATTAGAGCGGTAAAACTTCAGATTTCACAGATCACCTGGTGCTAAAACTCTACCAGCATAAGCCTCAGTTTAATTGTTGTTTTGGGGAATAGATGTAGCACCAATCAAATATGATCATTGTTTATGCCAAATGTTCTACTACAACAGAGCCCGATCTCTTTAGTTGGGAAAAAAAGGACAAAGAATCTGTGGAATATGGTAATATGAGAATTACATTTTGGCCCAAGGGAATACACATCTGCTGCAATCAGATAGGATGATTCTGCATCTCATGAATCTAAAGAAAGGCCTACAGTAATCACAGGCACAGCCAGAGTCCAGCCATCTGCTGAAAGCAGCCGCCGGGGCTGTCCCGAGAACAGGGTGGACAAAAAGAAAGTAAAATCGTACCTTTCCGGAGATCTCTATGCCGATCTCATCCAGCATCTGGTTCACGATGTCCTGGCATTCTTCCTCATCGCCCGATTCATCAAAAATCTCATCCAGTGTATCGTTGACTGAGGACGGAAATGTGTACAAGTTTAATAATAACCTAGACTGGTGATTCTCAGATGGTTTTGCTGTAGGATCCAGATGCAATTAATCCACATGGAAACAAAGACGGTTTACAAGGTATCGGGTTGAAAGAGACCTTCTGACGATGAACAACTCACTGGATATGACAGAGTTTGCCAGGTTTGGGGCATCAAATCATTGATAAAGCTTTTAAGAGTTTTGTTTGAAGCACTTACTACAGTATCAATTAATTCAAATTCATACATTTTAACTAATAAATAATAAATTCAATATCCTGTTTATTTTGCCAGTAAGTTATTGTTTATCTATACACATTTTCCTCTGTTTTTTCAGTGATTTCTGTACAAGTCACCTTAAACGGCACATACAAATAAAATAAACTGTGGTTGGTTACTTTTTACAGAATGGTCAGACCATCTCTTCCTGTGTCTAGACTGGCAGTGTTTGCCACCAATGTTGACTATAACTTTTGCACTAAGGTCTAGTTCCTCAAAACTAGTGGTGAGTCAACAGTGCCAAAATTGTTAATTGGACGATAACGAATTTCAATGGTTTCATTGCCACCAATTCACAGCACAGAACTCATTGTGTGCACAAACCATGTCCTTGTTGCAAAATGAGCCAGTTTTAATGTTGTCCTATTCATATTTTCTTTACTAAATGCAGTTTTATAATAGTTTTTGAGGACGAGGGTATGCCACACAGCCTGTCCAGGTTGGCGCTTGTGTAATTTGGTCGCTTTTACCAAGTGAACGATATAATTTCTCTCAAACTTGACTGGACACCCGGCCTTTGATGTAAAATTAAATATGGGAAGTGCTGACAAGCCTATTTATTTTGCTCTCCTGATGATTCTGAAATTTAAAAAATACAACGAAACTCACCATATACAATAAGCATACATAGTTCGGATATCATTTAGCGTAGTTTCTTGCACTGCTAAAAACCAACCAGAACAGATCCATCATTTCAGAACCACTTTAAACTTACGCATGTCCTCTGTCATTCCCATTTTTAAGTTCTCCTTTTGGAAGTCCTGCATCGTCTGTAGCGTCTTCTTGGGGTCCATTCTTTTATTGACAGTCTGCATAGTCTAAGAGACAGAAAGAGTTCAAGCAATCCATCACGTTCCCGGAGAATAAACAGAGCATCCTTACGGTGCACAAAATGGTAATAAAAATAACACAAGCTCTGACAAAAATCCACCACGGACAAATACATTTTGAATGCAGCTCAACATAAATTTAAACATCACACCATTTGGTGAGGAGGGGGGAGTACAGTAAGTAGATGACACAGAACATAAAAATAGGTCGCGTGGAGAGAAGTCTGTTTTACTGTCCCTCTGGGTCTCTAGCACTGTGGCAGCAGGGCAGACACACAGGAAGAGTCCTATCTGATTACAGAGAATTATTTACACACAGCCTCATTATCACCCATCTCATATCTATTACACCAGCTACCTCCTTGTGATTGACTACAAATACCACCGTATGCAGCCGGGTGAGGAAATATTAATAGCTTCCTTCCTCATACAATATAGATTGGATGGATACACACACAATGAATATTTTTGTGCGAGTACAGGAACGGCTTGCAAATGAGTGAGAAAAACAACACCCCATCAATGAGTAGTCAAAGACTGAACTTAATTGGCTGAAATTGCATTTTATGTGATGATATGACATGGTAGAGATCAGACGTGTGTGCATTATAAGTGCAGACTGTGAAATTGTTTTCTTATTCAACAAAATAAGTGTCTCCAGAGGTAAAATAAATGAACCCACCCCCATCTCAAGCTAAATTTGAAATGGACCAATTAGGCTAGGTAGGTAGATGATTAAATATATTAATGATTAACTACATTACGTGAAATAAAATAGAATATAAAAAAACTTAAACATAATATTTCATCTAGTTGCCTCAACTCAATTAACTAAAATAACAAAAACTGAAATATAACTAATGAAAATAATATATATATATATATATATTAGAGAAAAAAAACAAATAAAATAGAAAAAAAGACAAAATTACTAAAACTTAAAAAATTAAATGAAAAAAAAAAAAAAATATATATATATATATATATATATATATATATATATATATATAAATATATCAAAAACAATATAGTAGTATCTCAATGATACTACAATAACACTGGTATCAAGATGCTATTCTGCTCTTACTGTACGTTCATACCGCCGCCGACGACGCCGGAGAAAGACTCGGGGACGCTCTGATGCTCTGACGTAGATCGAATGTAGTGTTGCACGGTGTACCGATACTTCAAAAGTATCGCGATACTCGGAAATTAAAAACGTCACGATACCTAAATTTATCAGTATCGATACTTAAAAAAAAAAAAAAAAAAAAAAAAAAAAACGCCTCCCTATGGACGTCTGTGTTTTTTTCCTGACGCACGCAGCAAAGAACCTGCCGCTGTTAGTGTCATGTGACAAAACACTACAGCGAGATGGCTACATGTGCGAGCACAAGTGGTCCACGACTCGTAGAAAAAGATGACGCGAGGAGTGACATATGGAAGTACGTTGCCTACCTTGCTCTGTTGCACGGTGCACCGATACTTCAAAAGTAAATCGGAAATTAAAAACGTCACGATTCCTTAATTTATTAGTATCGATACTTCTAAGAATGACCGCGTTCCAGATTTGTAAGGCCGGCGACACACTGGCTGCGTGTCGTGTCCGTTTTTATTTCGGCTCCCATGTTAACTGCCTGCGTGACACGCGTCTGGGCGCAGACGCGTGAGACGCACGGAAAACGCGTGCATGTTAGAAATAGAACCGACGCCTATTTTTCAAGTGTTCCCAGGCAAAATAGAATAGGAAAAGATGTTTCTATGTCATTTTGACACAAATACATATTAATAAATGACATTTTGATGTTTGAAAGTTTTGACATACAATATAAATGTAATTTAAAGAAATATTATCGATTTTCAAATATTGCATCTCTCAATACAGAACGAATTATTCTGTAACCTATTTTGCCGTCAACACTGCCGACGTTGTCTTTGCTGCTATATATTTATGTTTAACATGAAGTATAGGCCTTCCACAACTCTCTCCCCACATGTCAAATATATCACCAATGAGGCTTATCATATGTTACCAATATTAAACATTGTTTAATATAATCGCTGTTCATATTTTTATTCAAAGTTCAGAATCAAGATAAAGCTCTTATGTTTCTTATGATAAATGAGATAATGCTGCTAAATTTATTAAAAAATTTACCTTGAATGTCATTGCTCTTATTTTTTATATTTTTATATTTCATATTTTGTTCAAATGTTTAATATATCTGCTGTTCATATGTTCATTTATTAGTGTGTTATATGATTAGAATGTTGTCCCGGTTTTAAAATAAAGCACAGCAATGATATTTGAGAGTGTTTCTCCCTTTTCAGGAAAAGTATCGAAAAAGTATCGAAATCGCAATACTTGACTTGGTATCGGTATCGAAACAATAATTTTGGTATCGTGACAACACTAATCGAATGTTTACAGGACTGCGTTCTCTGGAATCCTCTCAGGCGGAGGACTTCTACATTCTGATTGGTTGCCGCCGAACCGCGTCATAGCTTATTACCATAAAGTTGACCTGACTTCAACTCTCTTCGCCGCTCTCACCGTCCAAGACGCGCCGTGGCGGTGTGAACGCACAGTTATAAGCACATTTTAAAATGATCTCTTCTAATTGAAACCATCACAATCAACCCATTTTAGATCAAAACACTCTTTTGTAAAAAAAAAAAAAAAAACATTTACAATGTATTTAAAACAGCTTTAGTTTACTTTTCAATCAGGAGTTGCTTAAATTATCTTATAATCCAAAAACGTAAATTCACAAGGTGCTTTTTCTGGTAAGATCTTATAAAACAAGTCCTTAAAAAACAAACTTAAGCTTGCTTAAGACCATATACACTGCAATGACTAGTATTACATTTATAAAAAAAAAAAATATGATACTTTATTCATTTTCTCCAAAAGAAAGCTCCATAGTCTCCATCCTAAGCTCCATAAGACAACAACATGGCTCCTATTATTTTGTACAAGCATCATGGGAAAAACTCTAAATGAGCGATAATGAGGACAGTGTGAATTAATACGAGAGAATGTGAGATTTGAGATCTTTATAAAAGTAGAGCAGAAACTATAAAACTGGGTCACAACGAGACCAGTGAAGTAAGGAGCTCCTCAACAACATGATAATTAAACCCTGTTTAAGGATTCTTTTGAAGTTCTTTGCTACATAAGGGATTCTGTTTTTCCAGCACTTCCCGGGAACACATCGGGCTTCATGTGAATAATACAGAGCCGTCATCAGTGGGTGGGGGAGAACTGGGAATGTTGAAGGGAATAGTGTGATGAGGGGGACCCACTAAGGTCCTCCATGGACAGCAATGGAAAGCAATGGTCATGCAGATCCATTGGGAGGTGTGAGGCTCTTACCTTCGCTGTGGTAGACATGGCTCCAGCCATCTTCATCTGAGAGTTCATGACCTTGCTCTGTGTGGACATGGACGTGACCTTAGAGCTTACGGCGTAGGTCCGGTTCTTCTGTTTTCTAAGCTGTACGAGCTGTTTGGCCAGTATCTTGCAGGCTTCTCGGTTTCCGGTTTTGGCCATTTTTTTTATTTCCATTTCCTGGTAAGAATAAAGACATCAGCGCGTTTAATAGGAACAAAATTGGGTTTTCACTTCTAGGACAGAACAACAAGGCACCCAGAGATGTTCATGATGTTGTGAAGCACCACACACACCATAACAGCTGAAACTTGTGCCATGTTTACTTGTTTGGACCCAGAGGTCTGTGTTTCTTTACATTAGTAAAAGTCTGAAAACAGCCCTGAGGAGCTTCAAGCAATTAGATGCAGTGCGGGAAACTGAGAGTGTGTGTTTGTGTAGAGATACTGTGTGATAGTGAGGGCGACCCACGTCAGTGCTAATGATTTTACAGCTCTCTTTCTACACCATGTGTAGAAAACATGACAAACATTTTTCAAATAAAAATCCCTTTCTAACAAGCATCTGGTAACTGGAAATAATCATTTGATGGAGACCATTAAAGGTGAAATAATAAAAAGATTAATTAATTTTCATTTTTGGGTGAACTATCCCTTAAAACCCTTTTTTTATGAGAAAGTGTAACGTTTGGAGTAATGGAATTCAGCTTTGTCATCACAGGGATAAATTACATTTTTAAATAAATTTAAAACAACGAGCCTATCAGTTTTTACAGGTTGTTATAGGGGAATAACATACCGCTGGATGGCGCGACTGACCAATCAGAATCAAGTATTCCACAGAGCTGTGTAATAAAAATATAATATAATTTTGCAATTCTGTTTGGTGCCGCAAGTTGTGCAGAAATTATACCCTTCACCTTTAAGACAGCCATTATTAAATCCATGATCTGAATCCCAGGCAATTCTTTTGAACATTTAACTCAGCAGATTCTGTTTTCTCTTGTGTGCTCTTAACGTTAGTCTCTCAGGTAAACACATGCTGATCAGCTAAACAGGCATATTAGACAGAATAACTCTGTATAATGAGACACACATTAGTCCAGGTGCTGCACTCTCCTCACATGATGCCTGCTAAGCAAAACACACACACACACACACACACCCCTGTCCTACTTTAACACACAATGGCATTTTGTGACAGCTTCAGAGAATATTGTCCATGTTTGCCTGACTGTCACTATCAAAATATGACTGGAATGGGGCATTTTTTTTAAAGTAACACCATGATAACAATGATATGCCTTCATTATAAATATTCATGTACAGAGAGCTGAGTGAGACAGAGCTGAAGCATCTATTAGAGGTGTTTTATTGTCACGTCAGCCACAAGGCAGCACTGTGGATTGGAAAACTAGCATAAAAGTGACAGACTGATGTGCTAAACAAAACCCTTACCTTCAGAGAACAGATAATGCTGAGTATGACCCAATTCAGTTGACTAATATTTATCCAGCAGTTGACAGATATGATGCCATCTGCAGCAGGGTTAGGGTTAGATATGCGATATGATGATATTAGATTGTGAAATATTAAAATGTCACCACGATCTGTCTTTACAGAGAGAGCGCTAGTATCGTGCTACAGTGCAAATTTTATTATTTGCATGTACTTTAAAGCCCTGCCAGTTAAAACTTTCAAATGATTTTACAAGCACATACATTTTTCTGAGGACGCACAGTGCAAGTTGTGAACTAAGTTGTCTTTTGCGTCTTATTGCGCTTAAACTGTTAAATACAAAGGTTTACAAAGACACACTTGGTTATGTTTTAAACAACTGGGAGAAAATCAGATGTGTAAATATATTAAATCCGTGCATTAGGTCTTAAAGTGACAGCAGCCTAATATACCTACTGCTGTCTGCCATTAATGTTAATCAAACACTGAAAATACTCACTGCTCTTGACTAAAGAACTTTTGTAGCATTAATAAGAATCAATGGATATTTAATTTATACATTTTATGTAGAGATGCACCGATTGATCGGCTGGTGACCGGAATTGGCCGATTTTCACGTGATCGGCCATGACCGGCGACCGGCCGGTCAGTCTGACATATGCCGATTTTATGCCGGTCAAATGCACTCGGGCGCCGCATGATTAACCTTTTGAGCGGTACGGTCTCATATATGAGATTTGTATGTCTGTGCCCATGAGAGTACGGTGCGGTGCCACATTTAGATGTTCAGTGACGTCGCATAACTGCCAGATTCAAACTGTGCTTTCGCGCGTTGGCTGCCTGGCGCTGAGCCAGAGTCGGACGCGTTCAGCGCTGTTATGGCACAACTGCAGTGTTTTCAACCTCATAATGTTTATTTTAGGTTTCAGATATTTAAATACACATAAGCACGATTAAAACAATACATTTGGAGTTTGTAAAACACACACTGATGTCTGTGGAAGCAGCAATAACAATCAATTCAAATATAATTTGCCGACATGTGTGTTATTCATATCAGACAAACATAGGGGAAGTAACTATAAAGTTTACTCTATTCTTCTCAGTTCACCGGCCACTTTCTTGTATTTATTTCGGAGAAACTGATGAATTCACGTGCTGTAAATCCGACTGACAGGACTAACTTACATTGCGGCGCCCATCTCATTATAGATCAAGATGCTAATGGTCTTGTCCGGTTCAATTCATTATGCTAAGCTATGCTAAAAGTGGGACCCCCAGACCTGGAGATCGGCTGAATGGATTCGAAAACGGTAAAACTCAACTGTTTAACTCTGGGGGAGTTGTAAAATGAGCCTATTTCCAAAAAAAGTGGAGTATCCCTTTAAGTGAGATTTTGTATCCTAGATTTTCACTGTGTTCTCAGGCTTTGGGACGCCAATATGAGTGTAAATGGGGAATTTAAGCAGCAGCTCATGACCGCCCTGCAGCTCTCTTTCAATATAGGTCATTTAAAAAAATGAAACAGATAACAAAGCAAAACCACGTCTAATTACAATAAAGATGAAGAAAAAAAGAAGCCCTTTTGGGAGGCAATTATGCACATTTCTATGTTTACATAGAAACAATTAGCGTAAATGGAGAGAGTGAGTGGAAATGTTGGATTCTTTGGAGCTTTAAAAGGGACGACATGAACACTGAAGTCATCCTCATGAGTATTGAGCGATGAGGCCACCTAATCTACCTTTTTCTAAATGCAACTAACAGAAAGATCAAAACAAAAATATTAATTAGCTTACTCTATTCTTTGAAGCAATAAAAATCGAATCAAAGAGGGACTACCTTGCACAAGCAGCGACACATGATGCTGGAAGGGTGGACGTTGGGAGTTGAAGTTAACAGATATGAAACTGCTTTGTTCCACTTACCATTTGCCTCTCCTGTCTCTCCAGGGCAGCTCTGTCTCTGGTGATTTGTCTCTGGGTGCCTCTCAGCTCTTTGGACTGCTCTTTAATGATATCTGTGACAGGACGGGGCAGGGAAGAACATGCAATAAAACCGTCTGGAAAATCCTCATACAGTTCACTGATCTGAAACTGAGGGGTTTTTTTCTCCTCCTTTTTTCCCCTTCTCCCTCAGTCTCCCTCTTATTCACACACACACACACACACACACACACACACAAAATGTTAAGGAGTTTGGCTGACTTAGCATATGTTTCACAACGGAAAACTTTGACAGAACTTTTATTTACACAATATGCAAATAAATATGCCATCTAACACTGCGGAGTAATACCAATACCAAATGATTGGCATCCCTGGTCAATATGATCAAGGATGGCTATAAAAATAAATCTGCATTGGTTTTCATTTTGATCTTTCATGCAAAAAATTCTCAAAAATTCTCAAAATCTAAAAATTCTCAAAAAAAGCAACACATAGAAATGCATTATGGCAACGACATCTCAGGTAAAAGATTGACTTTCTAATGATTCGTTTCAAAAATGTGCATCAAAAATGCTGAACACAGAAGCTCAAATAGTCCTTTCACAACATGCACACAATAAATATTGTTGGTTATTAGCAATATTTGTACTCATATTTAAGCTTTGTTGTTGAATGGCCAGGATTTGTGGTTAAGAAAAACTATATGCTCTGGTTGAAGAAAAAAAAAAAATCAGATCAGGCACCTTAAATAATTGCTAGATAATATATAGACACAAGAGCACTTACATAGACAAAGGACAAAAAGCTGAACAATAATTTCTTGACTCTCAATTCATCAATCGAGATTGAATAAAAACAGCCTCTTTTGTATCTGAATATTGCAGAAAATGAAATATGCTCTAATGAGCCTGGGGAACAAAATAAAATACAAATAATTTGTTTGAATGCAAGGCCAGCAGAATCATGCCCTTTATGTTTTCATGCATTTAAGGGACAAGCTAAACATATGCACTGAACATCAGGTTCCTCCTCTAGATGCCAGAGTGTGCAGCCACAACGCCTATAGGGAAGATACGCTCTCCTACACACACACACACACTCACAGCAATCAACCCACCATGTGCCCTCATGAATGCCAATCATACAATAACATCCCATGAGGTTAAATGGCCAATATTAGAAGCCACAGATGGTGTTTTAGCAGGAAAATGGTTGAAATCTTTTTTTTTTCTTTTTTTTTTACAAAAAAAGCAGTAAAGAGTGGAGTCTTGTGAGCTTCCCTTCCCTAGCGTTAACTATATTTAAAAAAGGTGAAATTTTAATTCAGAGGCGAAAAGATATGGTATAGTAGTCAACAAGTAAATGAGTGAATGAATTATAGGAAAAGTAAAAAAAAAATAATAATAATAAATAAAAAAAAAGGACACAGAAAAAAGGAACAAATGAATATGCAAATAGGTCGAAAAAGTAATTGGAAAGCAATAAATATAAAATAAATATTAAGAATGAGAATATGACTAAAATGAAAAAACATGTTAGTTAAATGTTTTAAAATTTTCAATAAACAAAATATTACAAATGAGAGTATAACTAAAAAGAAAAAACAAGTTAAGTTAGCTAAATATAAGATTTTAAAAAAATCAATTTTCAATAAACAAAACATATTACATTTTTTGAATATGACTAAAAAGAAAAAAAAAGTTAAAGTTAAATATTTTAAAATTATTAAAAAAAAATTAAGTATAAAGAAAAAAAAGAAAAAAAGTTAAGATAGTTATATATTTTCCATTTTAAAATTATAAATCTGGAGAGAACTAATAAATGAATAAAGTGAAATAAAACTTTATTAATATTTTGCAAAAGCAGGAAAAGTACAAGAAAAGTTACAAAGAGTTTGTGAATATAATTTTTTTAACTTAATTATCATTATAATTGTGTTACTTGCCCATCCCTAACCTTGATGAGAGAGTTTGTGTACACGTAGAAGTCTACGCAAAAGATGACGTATCGAAAACGTACTATTGAGGGAGGGTTATCGTCCACAAAACTCGGCGAGCTAAAGCAGCTCTGCCATCTGACAGGATACTTTGGCACGGTGACTCTCGACTCACCTTGGCACCCAAGGTCACGAGGACAGCGCTTCGGAAATGATGGGAATTCAACTTGCCCATGGAAAAAGCATCACAATGTGAGTAAAGACTGTGATTGATTCTCAGTTTACCACCTACTCTTGTGCTTTACTGATAAATATCAGTCATGTATTATATAGACTATATCACATGTATGAGTTTGAATATAGTTATCCTGTAAAAGCTGATTAAAGCAAAAAAAAAAAAAAAATTCATAAAAAAATGATCTCAAATTAGGATGTTGACAATGCAGTATTTAAAAAAAACTGTTTAAAATGAAAAGGTCAGTACAGCCAAACTCAACTTCATGAATGTATGAATGAAGAAAGCTTCTATTGTTATTTTCTGAGACACCTGCACAGGTTCAGATGGATGTGTTTCAATGATGCAGTGAGTATCATTGAATACAGTTGAGTCTTGAGGCAACTAACCAGTTCATCTAACTTAACCAGTTAACTGTGCCAAATTCAGATTTCAGATCAGCAATGTCCATTGAGTGCATGTCTGTTTTAGTGAGGATGCCATTAACATCAATAATGCAGATTACAATCTTCATAAACAAATTGCTTGCAACAACTGTTTCAATGTTAAAGAAAGACCCGTAAATAAAGGACACTGACAAGATCACATCTTAATTGGGTGGCTGTGTTCTTTTGTCATTTTTACAAAGAAATAAAGTAATTTTTCCACTTTTGGTACAGTGGCAAAACATTACTTTTATGATTAGCCTACTTTTATGTAAATAAACGACATAACAGATCACGAACAAATACCAATTGTGTCATTAATCTAAATGAAACACTAAATAATGTAGCCTATTGTCCATTCACAGTGGTTAACAACCAAAACATCGTTATGCAGCAAATATTCTTACTTTTAACTGTGACTTCGCTACGTAAACATAAAAACTGCTGATAACAACGAGCTGATAAAGTTTTAAAAGATGCAGCAGAGAAACAGGTGTGAATTATAAGAGGGATATGACTCTGAAAATCTATAATAAAACAATTAACAAAGTGACTTACCGTCGACTGTCTTCTTTTTAAACAGAGATGCCATGATGACTTAACTTAGACTGTGTTTTATCTCTTTAATTCAATGTAAAACTAGTTTCTCTGCCTAACTGCCTCAACAGACTAGCCTATCGATCTACTCAAAGGTCCCGAATTCCTTGTTTGTCAGTACAACGGACTTTCCAGCACATGATCCCATTGAGCCAACGCAGGGCGTGACGTCACGGGCTGCGGGTTTGGGGTGCAGTTCTTCACGCGTCCTGTAGGGGTCAGTGTCTCACTCCTCAAAATACTCAGACCCGCTGAACGCATCCGTCTTCGCTTGATGGAAATGAGATTCTGTCACTTTTAGCACTGGGCAAACTCAAACTGCACATGGGTGATTGACAAGAAATTTCAAGCAGTTTCTGCTTCCTGTGTCCTGAGGTGTAACATAACGGAATTCATTTAAAACCACTTTTTTCTTTCTTCAATTCTTCTATAATTATGTTACATACAGTTTTTATGAACTAGTAATTGAGTTTTTGTACTCTAAAAAATGAATTCGTCACACCGACCGCAAGACAATTTAAAACGAACTAGTGGCGGCAAAATGTGATTAAAATTCTGGGGTGTTTCATTTAGTTGAAACTGTGGCCACCTGTAAAAAAGTAAAGAATCATTATGGTGTTTTTTTTAAATAAATAAAAATAAACAAAAGATCAACATGTCAGCTACTGTAGCTGCATATTGACTATTTTTTACAGTTTAATTTCACAATTTATCAAAACAATATATCCCCCAATTCATTCCAATAAATGTATAGGTTAACAAAGCACTAAAATTGTTGTCATTGCAATATAAACACACCTGTAACACTTTACAATAAGGTTTCATTAGTTAACATTAACTAGAATAAGCAGTACTTCTACAGCATTCATTAATATAGTTAATGCTAATTTCAACATTTACTATTAGCCTACATTATTAAAATCAAAAGTTGTATTTGTTAACAATAGTTAATGCACTGTAAACTAACATGAACAACTGTATTTTTATTAACTAGCATTAACAAAGATGAATAAATAATGTAATGTATTGCTCACTGTTAGTTCATGTTCGTTAACACATTAACTAACGTTAACAAATGAGACCTTATTGAAACGTGTTACCATTGCCAAACCCTTATTCTTCTGGAGTATCCATCACTCCAGAGTGGACTTTAGTGCAGGTTATAGACACCATAGCATTGTCAATGGCAAATTTAATATTCTTATCAATTTTACGCTCCATCCGTCTGGACAATTTGTGGCTCAGTTCCTTGTGGGTGTAATTCTCATGGTATGGTAAAGTGGAGCAGACAGGAGATTACTGCCCCACAGCAAAGAAACCGGAGCCAGCGAGACAGGAGTGACTTTGGGAGGGCTAGCGGATGTGTGTCCCGCAGCACATTATACCCTCTCTCTGAGGAGGACATGGCGCATCCTGGGGCGTTATTCTCGTTAAGGTTATTAGGGAGATGTTTTCCTACAATCAGCAAGGTTGGCAACAGGGACTAGCACTAAATGTGCTAATAATGGTAATAAGCCCACTGGTGATCCATCTTGCCCCGAGCACACAGACCGATTCTACCCTGCAATAAATGAGACAAAACTACACTTTTATTTGCTATACAGGGTGTCTTTAAAGTATATTAAAATCTCCATTTCATATTAGATAGAATCTTTCTCTGTGCATTTGGAGAAGTCCCACAGAGTCCCTCTGAAACATTTATCCGCTCTGTTCGTGGAATTGCCCGAGGCTGGCAGGCATAATGCTAATGTGCTAACTATGTTTCCAGACAGTATAATATAAAGTAAGATATCTCATCTGTGAAATTAGATACTTTCACTATTATAGTGTTGATGTTTAGAGGAGGTGTACTGATCCAGAATTCACTGCTAATCATTTTGTATTGTGCGATCAAAACCAGCTTTATCTAAAGGGATAGTTCGCTAAAAAAATTACTTTGTCATTACTTTCCTTGATTAGTGGAACACATAAAGAGATGTTTAGTCTTTGTGCGAGGAACAGTGTTACGTACTGCTCCGAGACACGAAGGTTGAGGATCCAAATGCAGTTTTATTTAAAGGGTTATACAGAATCGTAATCAAAACCCAGGCAAAGGTCATACACAGGCAGGCAATCCAACAAACAGACAAATCCAGAGGGTAAGGCAGAAACAGGAAAACCAGGACACGGGCAGAGATCAGGAACCAGGAACAACGACAACAAAGGAAATGCAGTGGAATAACGTACAAGACTTCGCAGGGAATGATGAGGTGAACCAGGCTTATATGGGGTGAACTAAACAATATAATGAGACACAGGTGAATGTGATAATCAGGGATGATGAGTCCGGGCAGTGAATTATGGGAAATGTAGTTGTGAGTGAAATAATGATAGTCTGATGTAGAGTGCCCTCAGGTGGCTCTCAAGGGCACTCCAGCTGATGACCGTTACAAACAGAATGAAATTTAAGACATTAACCCCCGGTTTCACAGACAAGGCTTAAGTCTAGTCCTAGACTAAAATGTAAATCTGAGCTATTTCAACTGAAAGAAACTTGCACTGACTGATCTTAAAACATGTCAGTGCATTTGTTTTGTCTTAAGATGCACACCAGTAATGCCTTTTTCTAAGGCATGTTTATAAAAATTACTTAAACGCCTAATTGAACTATGACCTAATCCTGGCTTAATCTAAGCCCTCTCTGTGAAACCAGGCCTAAATGTGGGGAATAAAAGTTGCACAGATGATAAAAACTTGTGATAAAGAATTACATGGAGCATGTCACTTCATAAATGCATATTTGGCATTAAAAAAAAAAAAAAGATGAAGCGAAATTTAAAGAGAAATAGTATTATTCATATTAAGTTAAAGGGGTGGTATAATGCCCTTTTCACAAGATGTAAAATAAGTCTCTGATGTCCCCAGAGTGTGTATGTGAAGTTTTAGCTCAAAATACCCCACAGATATTTTTATACAGCATGTTAAAATTGTCCCTTTTTGAGGGTGAGCAAAAACGCACTGTTTTTGTGTCTGTTCCTTTAAATGCAAATGAGCTGGGCGGAGCTTCAAGAGCTCGTGTCCTTTTACCTCACACAGACATGCACTTACAATTTAGCTTTTTATGTTCAAACCAAAGTCAGAAAGATGGAGAGACTCAAGAAGAAGTAACAACATGTAGACAACATTTCTAAATGGTTAGTTGGTGAATTTATGTAGCTTATGTGTAGTTATCTTCTAGTCATTGATTAGCATATTCTGTCATGATAATCTATAAATCGCGTTCCCGGGGGCGGGTTTATGTAAATTTTACATAACTTTAAGTTTACAACGTCCGGAGAAAGCTTGTTTAGTCCATATACCAGCCGTTTGTTGTAGTCCTTAAAGTCCAACTGAAATCAAAATTGACCCTATTTACTTTGTTAGCGCATATTACTAGTCTTGTGGTGAACAATTAATCCGTGCAAGTTAATACACAGAAAAAAATTGTTTGCTGTCGTAATCTTTAATCAAAGTTTGAAAAGTTACTTCCGGTCTGGAATGGCGTTCCTTCTCTGATGACGTAGGTTTGACGGCTTGGTTTGGGAAACGCTTAACCACTCCCCTCAGATCGTTAGTCTGTAATGAGCGAGAGATGGAGAGGAGGAGCGCTAGAGTAAAACCCTGCCCTCTGTTCAATATTCCTTTTCACTGGGAAATACGTCACAACACTGGAGAAAAGTCGTTTGCAACTTCCGGTTCACGCGGACTTTAAAAAGCAATTTCTTTAAAAGAAAATATCTCCCTTTGCTTTGAACTTTGAGTATTGTAACTTTACAGATGTTGTTTATGCTCAAACAGCAACATTACACACTAACTACAGTTAGAAAAGTGAAATCATAATCAACCACCCCTTTAACATTTGCCTTTTTATTTATATTTCTGCTTTTCTCTTTGAAACCATGTCTGACATTTAAAGTCGGCATGAAAAATGGAAGTTGTAATAGTCTTTTCTTTCCTGTTGTGACCTATATCCGAGTGAAACGGCTTCTCGAACCAGAAACTTTACATTGTATCGACATTTTTATATTGAAACAATGCAGAAACAAACTATCTGGGAAATGAGAAACTAGTAACAAGATTCTAGTAATTCCGTATCATAGCAAGCAAAGCTTCTCAACTGAACAAAAAAAAAGGAATGGAATGGTTTTCAGCTGGCTAAAAAGGAATGGTGGCCTTATAATAAATTCTGCAATATTCCATTAAAAAACAACAACAAGAATTGTCCATTTTAATTTCGTGCTGACTTTAAAAAAATGCAGAAAAGGCTATCACCATATAATAAATTATGCATTGTAAAATGAATCACCTTAGATCCAGACTGCCAAATCATCTTTATGCCACTATATAATGTAAGTGTTCATGACTTTTAACAAGACAGACGTATAGCTGTATGCAAACAAGGAGAGGGGAATCTGGGTCTCATCACACTGATTTAGTGGCCACATCTTCATGGTGATGAATGCGTTTTGCTTGAGTGTTCTGGACTAGGTGGCAGGGAGCTAATATATCAAGTGACTGACTCCACTCCATCTGTCCATGAAGAAGAATACAGCATCAGAGTGTCCCTTGCCATACTGCACTGGGCCAACCAGGGATTATGGGTAATGAGAGATTATCACCCCTGTTGAGTTTGCCTTACACACACACACACACACACACACACACACACACACACACAGAGAGAGAGAGAGAGAGAGAGTAGTACAGCGACATATTCTGCATGAGTGCTTGTCACACACACCGTTAAAGACCACATAATTAATCAGTTCAATGCATGGATAGTGGCACACAATGACACTCTCAGCCCTTGAAATGATCAAGTGAGGTGCTGCGCACTTAAAAAAATGGGGTCCCAGTGGCAGGTCTTCTTCTGCACTGTAGTAACTACAGCCCCAGGGTTAAACTGAGGCCAGAATTATTCAACTGAGGCAAATGAAAGGTATTTGCATGGGGAATTAGAATCATTAAAGGCAGAAGGGCATCGAGAGGACGAGTCGACGCGAGCCCTTCATAAACAGAGAAAGTCGAGACAGACTTTGTGTGCTAGCACAGGTTTGACCAATGACGGAGGTAATTAGCAATTCCAGCAAAGATGCATGGGAATTAAACGCATTCTCTGTTAATTACGAAAAGCGCTGGCACAGCAGAGTAAAAAACCTGTGATTGAGTCTGTGAGGTTTATCAAAAAAAATAGGTTGCTTGATAAGCCATTGTGTTAAGTGTCCTAAAATGGGACATTCAATGTGTCTAATAAGCTCTTTTTTAATGAAATCCCAATATCATAATGGAATGACTTGATCAGTGTGCTCAAGACAAAAACGAGCATCTAAAAGTGTTTTTTTTAAACAATTCACCAAAGCCAAAAGTATATTATCTGATATCTTCAGTGACATTCAAAGATCAAAGATAAGTGTGATTGTCTCAATCTTTGAGGTCTCTGAATTTTTTTAAATGACATTAATTGCTTTTTTTTCCCACCACATTGTGAGCAAATTTGTCAAAAGGGAGATATTTTAAACATCCAATTATCTGCTGCTCGTTGGCCAATCTCAATCAGTGTTGAAGATGGTCCTGATAGAGTGGTACATTTATTTAAATGAACAATAATGAAGATGACCAATTAACATGAAAAGCCTAAATCTGAACCTGCTGCGTGGTGGTCACACCAGCTGGAATGAGCTGCCACATCAGTCGCATATGCAATTAACATTCAAATTTGTAATGCAGGACGAGTGTGACCGTGTGATTTCTGAACCAGCTGGATTGTTTCTGAACAATTAAAAAATGTGAAGAGGATCTTTGTGTCCTAGGACATGCTTGCTGATGTTCCCATTAAGACCTCTGTGACATATTTCACCATTTGTCTTGGGGAAGGATTTTAAATTTCCCCAAGAAATGATGTTCTTTGATTTTGCCCGTGACACAAATTGAACCCCATTAAACCTTACGCCTCACTGATGTCATGATAACTGCTAACACTGCCTAAGGGGATGATGGGACAGTTATACACATGATTACCTCGTTCTGCTGAAGATATTTCTGTGTTCTCTGTCTTGTGAACCTTATAAATGATAGCACTCGAGAGAATACAAGATTTTACATGAATCTCTAATTCAACACAATTTGTGGCTCATTAGGTGGACAGAAGACAGTCAAATAATGAAAAGGTGGATAGACACTACAAATTGGGAAAATTTAAACAGATGCTTTACACAAATGAAGGTTTCATGTCACAAATGAATCATGTCAGATTATTATAACATGTCAATTGACTATTACATCACTATTCAACTGGGCTCTACTCCATTCAGGACAGCAAGGAGCCTGAAGCAAAACGAATGATAACGTTCTGCCTTCTGTTTGTCGTCTGCCACTTTAAATGCTTAAAGGGTTAGTTCACCCAAAAATGAAAATTATGTAATTAATTACTCACCCTTGTCGTTTCAAACCCGTAAGACTTTCGTTCATCTTCGAAACACAAATGAAGATCTTTTTAATGAAATCTGAGAGATTTCTATCCCTCCATTGACAAATACGCAACTACCACTTTGACGCTTCAAAAAGTTCAATAAAGAGATCATAAAAATAATCCATATGAATTGTGAGGCTTAGTCCAAATTTTCTGAAGAGAATCGATCGTTTTACATGATGAACAGGTTGAATTTAGGCTTTTATTCACGCTTAAACATTAATCAGCTCTACCGAACCTGCTTGACGTGTGAGTACAAACCTCATTGGTTCTTGCTGAAGCTCAAATGTGCTGCGTAACAGGAGAATGAACCTCATTGGTTCTTGCTGAAGCTCAAATGTGCTGCGTAACAAAAGAATGAACCTCATTGGTTCTTGCAGAAGCTCAAACGTGCTGCGTAACAAAAGAATGAACCTCATTGGTTCTTGCGGAAGCTCAAACGTGCTGCGTAACAAAAGAATGAACCTCATTGGTTCTTGCAGAAGCTCAAACGTGCTGCGTAACAAAAGAATGAACCTCATTGGTTCTTGCAGAAGCTCAAACGTGCTGCGTAACAAAAGAATGAACCTCATTGGTTCTTGCGGAAGCTCAAACGTGCTGCGTAACGAAAGAATGAACCTCATTGGTTCTTGCTGAAGCTCAAACGTGCTGCGTAACACGAGAATGAACCTCATTGGTTCTTGCAGAAGCTCAAACGTGCTGCGTAACAAGAGAATGAACCTCATTGGTTCTTGCAGAAGTTCAAACGTGCTGCGTAACGAAAGAATGAACATCATTGGTTCTTGCTGAAGCTCAAACGTGCTGCGTAACGAAAGAATGAACCTCATTGGTTTTTGAAGAAGCTCAAACGTGCTGCGTAACAAGAGAATGAACCTCATTGGTTCTTGCAGAAGTTCAAACGTGCTGCGTAACGAAAGAATGAACATCATTGGTTCTTGCTGAAGCTCAAACGTGCTGCGTAACAAGAGAATGAACCTCATTGGTTTTTGAAGAAGCTCAAACGTGCTGCGTAACAAGAGAATGAACCTCATTGGTTCTTGCAGAAGCTCAAACATGCTGAGTGTGTAACGCGAGAATGAACCTCATTGGTTCTTGCTGAAGCTCAAATGTGCTGCGTAACACGAGAATGAACCTCATTGGTTCTTGCAGAAGCTCAAACGTGCTGCGTAACAAGAGAATGAACCTCATTGGTTCTTGCAGAAGTTCAAACGTGCTGCGTAACGAAAGAATGAACATCATTGGTTCTTGCTGAAGCTCAAACGTGCTGCGTAACAAGAGAATGAACCTCATTGGTTTTTGAAGAAGCTCAAACGTGCTGCGTAACGAAAGAATTAACCTCATTGGTTCTTCCTGAAGCTCAAACGTGCTGCGTAACGAAAGAATGAACCTCATTGGTTCTTCCTGAAGTTCAAACGTGCTGCGTAACGAAAGAATGAACCTCATTGGTTCTTGCTGAAGCTCAAACGTGCTGCTTAACAAGAGAATGAACCTCATTGGTTCTTCCTGAAGCTCAAACGTGCTGCGTAACGAAAGAATGAACCTCATTGGTTCTTGCTGAAGCTCAAACGTGCTGCGTAACACGAGAATGAACCTCGTTGGTTCTTGCAGAAGCTCAAACGTGCTGCGTAACGAAAGAATGAACCTCATTGGTTCTTGCTGAAGCTCAAACGTGCTGCGTAACAAGAGAATGAACCTCATTGGTTCTTGCAGAAGTTCAAACGTGCTGCGTAACGAAAGAATGAACCTCATTGGTTCTTGCTGAAGCTCAAACGTGCTGCGTAACAAGAGAATGAACCTCATTGGTTCTTGCAGAAGTTCAAACGTGCTGAGTGTGTAACGCGAGAATGAACCTCATTGGTTCTTGCAGAAGCTCAAACGTGCCGCGTAACGAAAGAATGAACCTCATTGGTTCTTGCAGAAGCTCAAACGTGCTGAGTGTGTAACGCGAGAATGAACCTCATTGGTTCTTGCAGAAGTTCAAACGTGCTGCGTAACACGAGAATGAACCTCATTGGTTCTTGCAGAAGTTCAAACGTGCTGCGTAACACGAGAATGAACCTCATTGGTTCTTGCAGAAGCTCAAACGTGCTGCGTAACGCGAGAATGAACCTCATTGGTTCTTGCAGAAGTTCAAACGTGCTGCGTAACGAAAGAATGAACATCATTGGTTCTTGCTGAAGCTCAAACGTGCTGCGTAACAAGAGAATGAACCTCATTGGTTTTTGCAGAAGCTCAAACGTGCTGCGTAACAAGAGAATGAACCTCATTGGTTCTTGCAGAAGCTCAAACGTGCTGAGTGTGTAATGCGAGAATGAACCTCATTGGTTTTTGCAGAAGCTCAAACGTGCTGCGTAACGAAAGAATGAACCTCATTGGTTCTTGCTGAAGCTCAAACGTGCTGCTTAACAAGAGAATGAACCTCATTGGTTCTTCCTGAAGCTCAAACGTGCTGCGTAACGAAAGAATGAACCTCATTGGTTCTTGCTGAAGCTCAAATGTGCTGTGTAAAACAAGAATGAACCTCAGTGGTTCTTGCATGTCAAGCCAGCATCCTTTAGCTTCCGTTTACCACAACTGTACATGTGAATAAAAGCCTAAATTAAATCTCTTCATCATATAAAGTGGTAGTCGCATAGCTGTCAATGGAGGGACAGAAATATCTCAGATTTCATCAAAAAGATCTTAATTTGTATTCCAAAGATGAAAGAAAGTCTTACGGGTTTGGAACGACATGAGGGTGAGTAATTGATGACAGAATGTTTTATTTTTGGGTGAACTATCCCTTTAAGCTCTTTTAAGTCGAGAGGATTCTGATTGGCTGTCGATGTTATCATCGTTCATCAGCTGGAAAAATCGCTCTGAAAGTGATTCCAGTGATATAATTAATCTGTGTCCTTATTGTTATAGTTATGGTGTGGATATTCTCACAGAATTAGAGAGATTATTAAAACTTTAAAGTTATCGTTATACAGTGAATAGTAAAACATAACATACAGTACTTATTTTCTCTAGTTATTTATTGTCCTTGGTGTGAACAGGCCTCAAATGATGGCAAATAATTGGTAACATTTTATTTTGATGGCCCCTTTTGAACATTCTGTTAACTATAAGTAACTTTGCAACTACATGCCACCTAACTCTCATTAGAGTATTAGTAGACTGTCTGCTTAAAATCTGCTATATATTTATGCGATGGTCCTCCAACAGACATTTTACTGTAATTCACTATAAGTTACTTTGCAACTATATGTCAACTTATTCTAACCCTAATCCTACCAGTCTACTAATACTCTAATGAGAGTTAGAAGACAAGTAGGTGAAGAAGAAGAAAAAGAAGAAGTTTTATCTATATCGCGTCTTTCCGTAGCTCAAGGTCGCTTTACATTGTACATTACAATACATTTAGACACCCGCACACACATTACAATCACATAAGGACACATATAGTCACATTATCCACAGGTGCAATGTTACTTATGGTCAACAGAATGTGTTAAAAGGACCATCAAAAGAAAGTGACACCAAATAATTTAATTGGAATGTTTCCTTGTGGACTGATATGATGTACCCCCACACTAAAACAATTGTTTTTCTCGACAGATCACTGAAGATACAAGCAAGTTCTCCCCCATGGAGTGCTTCAGTAAGTATTAACAAAAAGCAGAGAAGCAAAGAATGAACATTTAAGAGCTCATTTCTTTCTGATACTCTTGGGATTTATCACTACCTGAGGGCTACGCTTCTACACAACCATCTGGAGGAGAGGCAGACACTGAAAATGGACCTTACACATTCTCCCATGAATACATACTTTATTTGAAGAAACATTCTGTATTATTATATGTATTATTATTTTAGATTTTACCACAGGATTTTCATGGAGCACTGATTTCTAAAATGAATTTGAACAGGACGTCTTACAAACTCAGAATTTTGCAATTAAAGACCTTAATGAAGGTACTTCTCGATATACAAATCATCATTATCATTATTGCTAAAACTATTGCTATAGTTTGCATTAATGTGAAATAAAGCTGTATAAAATGAACTGTATTATTAATATAATTATGAATGAAATGATCTGCTGTGCCAAACTAAATTGGTAAGGAGAACCGTGTGAATTGTTTTGAAAAAGTAACATTGAGAAATTTCTCTTATAGCAATTGTGAAAAACTGTAATTCTATGAGAATTAGACAACCACACCCCGCATATTTTTTAAAAAGAAGGACCTTCATCCCGCTGCATCAGTCTCACCCATGTATCCTCAATTCTTGTTGTGTCGGGAAATCGTGAAAAGCTCCCGTTCCACCACATCCCAAAGATGCTCTATTGGGTTGAGATCTGGTGACTGTGGGGGCCATTTTAGTACAGTGAACTCATTGTCATGTTCAAGAAACCAATTTGAAATGATTCGAGTTTTGTGACATGGTGCATTATCCTGCTGGAAGTAGCCATCAGAGGATGGGTACATGGTGGTCATAAAGGGATGGACATGGTCAGAAACAATGCTCAGGTAGGCCGTGGCATTTAAACGATGCCCAATTGGCACTAAGGGGCCTAAAGTGTGCCAAGAAAACATCCCCCACACCATTACACTACCACCACCAGCCTGCACAGTGGTAACAAGGCATGATGGATCCATGTTCTCATTCTGTTTACGCCAAATTCTGACTCTACCATCTGAATGTCTCAACAGAAATCGAGACTCATCAGACCAGGCAACATTTTTCCAGTCTTCAACTGTCCAATTTTGGTGAGCTCGTGCAAATTGTAGCCTCTTTTTCCTATTTGTAGTGGAGATGAGTGGTACCCGGTGGGGTCTTCTGCTGTTGTAGCCCATCCGCCTCAAGGTTGTGCGTGTTGTGGCTTCACAAATGCTTTGCTGCATACCTCGGTTGTAACGAGTGGTTATTTCAGTCAAAGTTGCTCTTCTATCAGCTTGAATCAGCCGGCCCATTCTCCTCTGACCTCTAGCATCAACAAGGCATTTTCGCCCACAGGACTGCTGCATACTGGATGTTTTTCCCTTTTCACACCATTCTTTGTAAACCCTAGGAATGGTTGTGCGTGAAAATCCCAGTAACTGAGCAGATTGTGAAATACTCAGACCGGCCCGTCTGGCACCAACAACCATGCCACGCTCAAAATTGCTTAAATCACCTTTCTTTCCCATTCTGACATTCAGTTTGGAGTTCAGGAGATTGTCTTGACCAGGACCCCACCGCTAAATGCATTGAAGCAACTGCCATGTGATTGGTTGATTAGATAATTGCATTAATGAGAAATTGAACAGGTGTTCCTAATAATCCTTTAGGTGAGTGTATAGGAAGTGTGATAAAGGTCTATACACAGGGAGACATAATGATTTACAGGTGAATGTAATCAGTAACCAAGGGAACAAACTAGGGACTGTCAGGACTAAACTGAACCACCAGAAACAAACACATGGGAACAAAAACACAACTAAACGGTGCACTTTAGACTTTAGATAACTATAAGCAACACTGCAACTATGTCAACCAACTTTCATTAGAGTATTAGTAGACTGTTGGTAGCACTTTATATTACAGTCCTGTTCCGCATGTACATACTATGTTCTTATTATAGCAATTACAATAACTGGGTTATAACTAAGTATTAACCCTGAACCTATCCTTAAACCTAACCTTAACCCATGTTTTACCAGTACTTTCTACAGTGTAAAATCTGTAAAACCTTGTTATTTGTCTACAAAGCCCTCAATGACCTGGCACCTCGATACTTAACTGATCTGTTGCTTCCGTATACCCCTTTTAGAAACTTGAGATCTTGTGACCTACTCACAGTTCCTAGAGTTAAACTTAAAAATCGCGGTGATCGAACTTTCGCTACTGCTGGACCGAAACTTTGGAGTAGCCTTGCTTCCAATATTAGGCATGCCCCATCTCTAACTATTTTTAAATCTTATCTCAAGACATATTTAAGTTGAATGTCTAAAGTAGACCATCAAAACCAGCTTCAAGGGATATAAAAATTTAAATTCTCTCATCATTTACTCACTCTCATGCCATTGAAAACTTGAATGCCTTTCTTTCTTCAGTGGAACATAGAAGAAACTAAATTGGTCCAAACTAAATTAGAACCCATATATTTCATTATATGGACAAAACACGGTGACTATGCCATTGGTGATTAAACATACATTGAGACATACATTTTCTCAGCCTCCCTTTTTTCGTCTGATGGATCATAACTGGGCATATACAGAAAGAAAGAAAGAAAGAAAGAAAGAAAGAAAGAAAGAAAGAAAGAAAGAAAGAAAGAAAGAAAGAAAGAAAGAAAGAAAGAAAGTAAGTAAGTATGTAAGTCCTGAAAGTGAGCATGCTTGGCCATCAGGCCCCCTTATTATATTATATTATATTATATTATATTATATTATATTATATTATATTATATTATATTATATTATATTATATTATATTATATTATATTATATTATATTATATTATATTATATTATTACATTACATTACATTACATTACATTATATATTACATTATCACAAATGTCTAGACAAACAGACTGTGAGATTGTCAGAGGGATTTCAGAGTGTAGCTCTTATCTTCAGTGTCTAACAGATTTTGATAATGTCAGGTAATCCCACCATCAATTGTCAGTACATTAACAAAGTTGCTGTGTTACTCTAATTTGCATTTAATTGAGGGTTAATGCAGCTGTTCCTCTGAACAGTAGTCTTGTCTGCAGGCAAATTCTCAAATGCAAAGGACTTTGCTGGAGTGATTGCATTTAGATTGCACAATACATCAACCTGTATGCCTTCTGTGCCACACCTGTGACAGTTTCCACCAGTGTGGATTGTAAAGTCTACGTGGCATCATGGCAGTGATGAGACGATTACTAGAATATAGCAGAATTCTCAATTCAACTGAACTAAAAATGATTCATGCACACCAGTCTTCCTGTTATTTATGTAGGTCACTGTTTTTTTTCTGAAAGTACATTTATATGATGAAGTGGGCAAAACAAATTGCCCCCTTTTCTATAGTATCTGGTACTGGTATTGGCTTGAAAACGCTCTTTCTGTCTACATTTGTTTCCATCAACACTCTTAAAGGTTCTTTAGTGGCATCTTGTAACGTGTATGTTTGCCTGTTTGCCTGTGTACCCTGTAATTTGATGATAGCTGTGTCTGAAATCACCCCCTATAGCCTTAAATAGGACACTATTTGAGGGAACAGCCATTTGTAGTGGTGTCTAAAACCATAGTGGACGTTATAGTACACTTATTCAATCCCACAATGCACCGCAATAACGAGTGCACAACTGATGTACGCTCAACGGCTAGAGAATACCTATAATGCACTGTGAGGGTCGTACCGAATGAATCCCTGTGTCTGACCAGAAGATGGCACCGCAGCGTAATCATCCATACATCCATTTATTTTACAAACCACTGGTCCAATGTGGGTACAGCGTAATATCATAGAAGTATAATTTACTTTTTAATTGATTATTAAATTGTTTAATTAAGGTTTACACATCGTTTCCATGACAGAGTTCAAGGTAAATCTTTGCATGACTACTGTAGCTACCAGTTTGCAAAGTTTAAAATAATTATTAAACAGCAGGCACAAACTATGCAAAAGCGGCAACCCTTCCGGTACAATCAATGCCGCTTTTGCATAGTTTGTGCTTGCTGTTAAATAATCATTTTAAACTTCGCGAACTGGCAGCTCATGGAGTCTAGCATGTTTAAACCTTAATTAAACAATATAATAATCAATTAAAAAGGTATTTATATCTGTATAATATTATTTTGTAGCCACATTGGTTTGTAAAATGAATGGATGGTTCGACGGATGATTCAGCTGCGGACGCCATCTTCTGGTCAGATGCGGGAATTCATTCAACGCACGACTCTCACAGTGCATTATGGGTATTCTTCAGACGTTGAGCGTACATCGGTTCTACTCTCGATATTGCGGTGCATTGAATGAGTGCACTCGTGAGTGTCTTCTATATATGTGTAGAATGAATGTAATCTGGACATACTACATTCGCCATGCTGTCATTGTCATGTGACCTACCAGCGTCAGTTGCGTCGCATCACTGCCATTCACAAATCCTCTCCCGTGGCCTCGTGAGATAGTAAAGTGTCCATCGTATGCACACTTCAGAATCTCTCCAGAAGTAGTAAGTCATCTGGTTACTTTTGCCTACTGTTCGCATGCATCGCTAGTTACCTTGTGCATGCCAGTTTGTTCCCTTAGTTACTGATTACGTTCACCTGTTGTTCATTTAGTTATCTAATTACTCTCCCCGTGTGTTTAAGCCTGAATTTCCTCAGTTCATTTGGTATTGTCTAAGTTAAACATGGTTGTGTTTCGTTATTCTCCAAGCAAACTCCTGAGTTTTAGTTTGTGGATTAAATAGAGACATGATACATCTATGGTTTCATGAAGAACTTTTAGCATCAATGGAACCTTTCCATTGCACAAAAGGCTCTAGTGTATAAAGTTTATTTAGATTTTTCAAATGTTCTTCACACTAAGAAAAAATGCATAAACTTAGACCGCATGCTTTGAACTCTATTGATGCCCTTCTTGCACAGTCAAAGATATGAAAGCAACTGAACTGTATTGCTCAATGGCTTGGAGAGAAAAAAAAGAAGAAAAATCTAATTATCACACTTTTTTATTGTAGTTTAATTTTCCTTTGTTCTCAAGTAAAATGGCTCCACTGCATGGGGGATTTGATAAAATGTGTGCCAGTGGAATAATACAACAGTGTCTTATGAAGTACCGTCCCACAGGGTTAGACTTTGAAGCATTCTTTGTGAGCTGTGAGGCAATAGAGAGAGAACTAATTCACTATGTGTTTCCTGCTTATTAAAGCTTATTAAAAAATGATGATAAACATGATATGAATTATCATAGAGTTAAACTAGAATAAAGTGGAATGCAGGGAGGAGAAAATCACTGTGGTGAGACTCAGTTAGGCCTGTATAGGATTAACTTGGATCGACAAGAGAAGACTTCACTGCACTGTGTGTGTGTGTGTGTGTGTGTGTGTGTGTGTGTGTCTCCTGTTATGGCTGTAAGTCTCTTCTCAGTGACTGTGCCCTGGCCTAGATAAACCATATCACAACACCACTGAAATATTCACATCTCCTTCTGGATTGTGTCTAACCATCAAAGTGATCAAGCAGTTTAGCCATGACAACAACTGCATGGGAACAGGGCTGTGTAGAGCGAATTAATAATATAGTGAACTATCTTGTCTTTTCTAAACTCTTCCCCATTGCATTAGGTTGGTTTTGTTGCAACTGATAAATACTCTGACACTGCTCTCCTGTTCTGAAGCTGGAACAACTTTTATGCTAAATTTTTCCATTTCAATGTCAGGAAAGTGCTTATTGTATTGATTTGATAATAAAGTTGATAAAATGATTAAAATGTTGGTCCATTAACATATTCACCCTTTCCATGTTTGTGAATGGAAAATGGGTCATGTGCCTTTTGTATCCCACACTGTTATGTGTTGTTAGAGTGATTTTTCATTAACAAAAGTACACATTCAGCAACTTTATTTTATTTTTAAAAAAGTAATATAACCTCATTCTTCTTCTCAGGTCATTGGCCTGTCTCCTATACTTCGCTGTATTAGGAAATATGCAACTTTTGATTAAAAATGGAAATAAAAGCCAGTATTTTGTATTTATTCTGATGTCGATTAACAAGACTTGAAGTGGCGTCCACATTACCAACTCTACCTCACATTCCCTTTACCTTTAAATAAATAAACTCTGTCATAGTAACATCACTAGTGTCTGCCTTCACTTTTTTATCACTTTATTTGTTTAGTCAACCCTGTTACCATGATTTTGTATTATAAATGATTATTGTATAAGTGTATACTTATAGAAACATTAGCATTCTTTCTCGACATTCTTTCTAACAAACACATTGCATTGTCATGACCTTCAACACAAGGCTGGCTAAATACCAAAACTTTTAACTCGGTACCTCTTTTATATATAGCTATTTAATTTAATAATTTAACACATTTTGTGTCTAATGCATGACACAATGCAATTTATTAAAACAAACACGCCATTAAAGCTAAAATGTAAAAAATTTGTCTGATAGAATGTTTAAACATTTTAATGTAAAATGTTAAAGCTAATCATCTTTTATAAATGACTCAACGTCAGGCAGTGAATTCTGGTTAAGACAGTCAGTTGGTCTACAGCAGGTGGCAGCACATGCCTAATGCAAACCTACCTTAAACACGGCTAATTAAGATGACAGGACTTTTTTTTTTTAAATCTCGGTTATTAAAATTTCCCCTCTGGCGAACAACATATTACTAGAGTAAAAATGAATAGCCTACACCCACATAAACATAAAACGAATGCAATGCAAGAATGCAATATAACCTAAAGCATATAATGCTTTTTACAACTTAACCAGGTGTTTCTCAAAAAGTTAATTTTGAGCTTGTCAAAACAGTTCGGCAGTTTGTTTATCTTTTACTAGCGGGTAACTGGTAAAGCATAGTGCTTTATGAATATTTGTTTCGGTTTCTTCAGCGGAGCCCTGATTCCACCAATCAGATCGTAGCGCTCCAAACTTCCCACCAATCAGCGCAGCTCCTGTAACTTTCACGCGCTGCTCGCGTCTGTCGCTCCGTTTTGATCCGCTGTCTGTCTGTAGGTGGTGAAGCCTCGATGGGGACACTTTTGTTTTTATGCTAATATTTTCTTTTACAAACCGCGGCGCTTTTGTCAACGCTCAGGTTTATATAGGGGGGAATGATGACATCATTTATCTGCGGTTGAGGAAGCTGCCGTGTTTCTGAAGAGCCTCTTGAGATCGTCTAAGCCTCTGCCATGAGTTGTTTGGATGTTATGTATCATCAGAGTTATGGAGCTCATCACTACTTGCCTGCGACATCATCAGCAGCGGCGGCAGCGGCAGCTTACAAAGCGGCGTACTATCATCATCATCATCAACATCATCATCATCAGCAGCAGCAGGTAGGTGCTTTATTCTGACACAGACGACTCAAGAAAAGTTAGGAAAACAAAGTTCTGCTTCTGACATTTTTGCTGAGATGATTTAAAAAGCTTTTTCTTTATATATACATTCTGTACACACACACACAATTATATATTACACTATTTAAATGAACAAGTCGGACAGGACAGTGAAGACAAAACAGTTATGCAGTTATATACATATATATATATAAATGTATATAGGTGAACACCACACACCTGGTGTGAAAAACCCAACTAACTTTGGGTTAGTTTCTATATATATATATATATATATATATATATATAAGAAAAAAATCTTTAAAATGTTGCATTCGTGGTCATTATATAGCCTATATGTATATATATATATATATGTATAATATATGTAAAAATGTTAACGCTTTTTTTTTTCTTAAAGCTTTAAATACTTTTTAAATCATCTCAGCAAAATAATAATAATAAAAATAATAACAATAATATATATATATATATATATAGACACACACTGTTATAGACTGTTATATAGAACACTATTCTAATGGACAAGACAGAACAGTGAAGAAAAAACTGTTATTTATATATAATTTATCTAAAAAAAATATTACACTATTTTATTGGATGAGTTGGACCAGTAAATGTCTAAGATTTTTTTCTTTTGACGTTTTAGTCAATGCGTAATTCCCAGTACATTATTAAACATTATTGTTACTTTAAAATGTGGAAAATAATAATAATGAAATGCGAAGGTGTGTCCAGACTTGAGTTTTTCTCTAAATGCTGTACTGATATTAAATAAAACCATATTTTATGACATTTGATATAGAATTCTTCAAATTCCAAGCTGTGAATTACAACTGAATGTGTTTATACAGTCTCTCGTATACGGAAATCTTCATGGGCGTAAATCAGCGTACCACTAATGTGCCAAGCGTGGGCACTGGGCCATCAGTTCAGAGACAATCCTCAACAATCTATTTTTGGTCGAAGACCAGGTGGTGAATGTGTGTGTGCGGCAGCTTTTAACCCTGCCCTGACCGGTTCAGTTCTTCATAATGAACACAAATCTGTGTCTTTCAGCAGAAGAAGTTTGGTGCCTACAGCAGGATGCAGGATTCTGAGGAGTTTCCCTCTCACTGTGGCCAGAATAAGCAGCCTGGAGCGCTGAAGCCCCGTCCCGAGCCTGAGCTTCCCCGAGAGGCGGAGCAGGACGCTGGGGAAGAGGAGCGCTGCAAGGAGGCGCAGCCCGCCGAGGCCGAGTACTTGAGTGCCAGGTGTGTGGTGTTCACCTATTTCCGTGGAGACATCGGGGACGTGGTGGACGAACATTTCTCACGTGCTTTGAGCCAGCCCAGCTCCTTCAGCAATGACGCTAAAACCGGCAGACTTCACTCTGGAGGACCGTGGAAAGGTAGGAGACAGTGTTCCCAAAAATCACATCATTAACATTAATAGTTCTCACACATTATAACATAAGATGGTTACACTTTATTTTACAGTGTCCTTGTTACAGTGTAATTACATTTAAGTACTAAGTCATATTAATTAACAACATGTACTTACTATAAGGTTAAGAATAAAGTTTGGTTTGGAGTTAGTTTCGTGTAATTATGCATAATTTACTGTTATTACTACTTACATGTACTTACATTGTACAACTACTGGGTAATATAAGGCAACTACATGGGTTAAGGTTAGGTTTAGGGTTAGTACATAGTTATTACACAGTTATTACAATAACAATAAGAAGTACAGTACATAGTATGTACATTGGGAACAGGACTGTAAAATAAAGTGCTACCACTACAAGTATATGTAATGTGTAACAAAGACACAAAAAAACAGTTGAAGAATAATAAAACTGAATAACAGATCAATCATAATAGACATGTTGTATGCACATTCCACAACACAGAGTGTCGAAACTTGCATGCTGGTCCATGACTCATAAGTAAAAAAACCCTCAGAACATAAAAAAAAAAAAAAAAAAATCATAGAATAGCCGATATTTACGACTACTTAGTGGGTTAAATTGACCCGCAACATAAAATAAACGTATAGTTCTAGTCCTGGCTTCTGATTGGTCAGTACAGCACTACTGCTAAGCTAAAGGCATTCTGTGTTTGTGAACTTTTTTTTCCAACATCAATATTGTATGTTAAAATGTGCATGAATCTAAGGGAAAGTATGCATTTCTCTTTTAGGTTTCCAATCACTTTTTTGCCTTCATATGTTATTGTTAAGTGGTATGACAGAATACTACAAAACCATTTCAATCAGATATCCAGGTACTGAGGAACCGATTGTGTGTTGTGTTTCAGAAGGAAGCTCCCACTCCGAGGGTCAGTGTGGCTCCGTATCGTCGTCGGTGTGGGGTAGCGGTTACCCATCTCAGACCAGCCCGTGTGTCCCCTCCTCTCACCCTGACTTCCCCCACAGCGCTGCCTTCCACCCCGCAGACACTGGCATCTGGAGCAGCCACAGCCTGGCCCCTCCTTCTGCTCTTACTGACTCATGGCACTACGGCCTGGGAGCCCAGAGTGGAGCGGGATACCCCCACGTGCACGAGATGTACCCTCACATGCACCCCCGCCACCCACACCCCCACCGCGTGCTCCATCACGCCCACAGCCCCGCGCTGGACCCCCGCTTCAGCCCCCTCCTGCTACCCGGCGTGAGAGCGTCATGCAGCCCCACGTCCTACACAGACGCCATCAAAACAGAGCTGGAACCGAGTAGCATCCCGGCACCCAACTGGCCCGTTTCTTTCCACGGGTCGGTGGACATCTATGACACAGGTGAGACAAGACGAGGGAATAGATCATAGATCTGTACACATCCACAGCAGTGTGTTCTGTGTTATGTCATTTGTAAATCATCATTATGTAGTCATTTTTATTGGGAAATCAACACAAAATGGTTTATATACATATTAAATAACCATGTGATAATGCCTATTTTTGCATAATTCAGTTAAATGGATTCTTTACAGTAAAAAGCTTCATCTCATACACATAAGTCTCATGTCTTATTTGATTAAAAATACAGTAAAAACAGTCTTATTTTTAAATATTACAACATCAAAAAAAATTTTGGTCAAAGCTGAATTGTCTTCAGTGTCACATGATCCTTCAGAAATCATTCTGATTTGCTGCTCAGTAAACATTTCTTATTATTATCAATGTTGAAAACAATTATGCTGCTTATATTTTTGTGGAACCGTGATTTTTATCAGAATTCTTCGTTAAAAAACTTGAATGAATCGAAAGTTCAAAAGAACAGCATATATTGAAATAGAAATCTTCTGTAACATTATAAATGTCTTTACTTTTGGCACTTTTGGCCAATTTAATGCGTTCTTGCTGAATAAAATGATTAATTTCTTACTGACCTCAAACTTTTAAACAGTAACAAATAGCAAAAACAGCTTCACAACACAAGACAGTACATCTAATATTATAATAAGACCCTTTAACTATTTCTTCCTTTACTTGATTAGTTTAAACATTTCCGACTCTTTATTTTCACATTACCTATATTTTGTCATTGCTTTCACATATAAATAATGTAAAGCAGTCCTGACACATTTGCATGATATCGGTCAGTTATTGGTCGATATTAGAGATGTTTATCAGTCATTATTAGATATGTGAGTGGATGCCACATACTTAATTTAGATTACTATTACCTTTTTTCTAGATTTTATTGGTTTTTTTCCTGTATAAACCGTATAGTGTAAACTGTCATATGGCGTCACACCCCTTATGTTATGTTGCTGGATGAAGCAAACATGTTTTAACAAGATTTGTTTCCTCACCCACAGCACCAGAGCAAGACAAAGCGAAGGCCAGTGCCTGGTTCTGAGACAGAGAAGATTCACTGGACTACATGCCTTAGACTGGACCACACTAAACTGCATGTGGAGTGTTTCCTCAGAGGACTGTCTTGGGAACTATTCAGGGGGCAGATCAGTCTCTATCAGTGAGACAAGCACAAAAACAGCTTTGGGGAAAACTAGTGTTTTTGTAAAGCATACCATCCTGTCTGAGTTTGTGCGCTCATGGACAGAGATCCAATTCAGGACGCTTCTTCTCCCATCTGGGCTTCTCCTGTATGGATGCTAAACGTCCCAAATGAGGTTTAAGAGGTGTATCTCCCTCTTTCTTTACACAAAGGAGGTTTTCTCGACATGGTTGATGCTTTAGAACTGCATTTATGTACTTGCACAGGTTCTGTTGAAAGAACTGATTGTATTAGTACAGTACAAGGCAGAAATGTGTTGAATGTCTGAGAAAATCTTTATTTACTTTAATATATTTGTCTAAAATAGTCTTGTGACTTTACTGATTGGTGTTTTCTGTTTGTAATATGTGTTAATAGATTATTTTTTGATGTCAAAGTGTCTCGCCTTTGAGGAATTCGTTTTACTGCCTTACATGAACTGCTAAGTTTTATTGGCAAACAACCTGTTTTTGTTTGGATGGATTTATTAAATCGTTACAGTGGTTACTGTCCCTTTAAATGTTGTCAGCGGTAGTGCTTTTATCCGTTTTACTTTTCCTCGTCAATAGGATGTTAGGCATTTGAGAGGTCAGTGGCACCAAAACACACTGCAGAATAACTCTTGACCAATTTTGGGAACGAAATATGCAGAGCACAAAGTCCCAGAAGGGATAGTATCATTCCATTCACATTTAGCTTCATCTCTCGCAAAGCCACAGAATCTGGGACGTGTCATAAACTGTGTTATATTGCAAAAAAAAAAAAAGTTTATGTGAATGTTCCTAAATGTCAGAAGTTGGAATGCGCTTCCTGTTTGGCTAGGAAGTTCGATCCAAGACAACTTGAACAATTGCAGTTAAAACAGACTCCTCTCATCCAATGCAAATATGTCCTAATAGAGATTGTGATAAACCAAAAGAATGTGGCGATCGGCCTCCGTGTAACGTCGACCGAAATCCACTCAAAGAATGCGGAGAGTGTAGAATATGCACTCTGGTGTGAAATCGAGCATTATTTTGGAGAGATGCAGCTTGAAATATTTTTTCTACAAGCACGGTGCCAGATATTGCATTATATTTGTCGTAAAAGACAGCTGTTGGGCTGGTTGTCCTGTGAGTGGAGGAGCTGAGTTAGTGTGAATGTGGGGTTTCGGAGTGAGATCTCTGACCAGGTGGCGGCACTGACCCTCTCACTTTCGGGACATCACCAGCTGCTTCATACTGAGGCTGAATCACAAACTAGAAACTCAGAAACTCTAGACTAGAAAGACTATTTCATGTAAACTTGTGAAAAAGAAGTGCGCTCAATTGTAGTGTATTTAAAAAAAAAAAAAAAGTTGCAAATGATATATAATATTAATAAAAGGCCACTTATGTTTAAGTGTAAGTTCATGATGATGTTTCTTAAAAGGGATAGTTCACCCAAAAATGCTAATTCTATCATTAATTACTCTCCCTCGTGTCGTTCCAAAACCATGAGACTTTCATTCATTCATTCATCATTTAAATAAAATCTAAACTAAACCGCTCAATTCATATGGATTCGTTTTACGGTCTCTTTGTGAACTTTTTGAAGTGTTAAAGTGGTAGCTGCTAGCCTGGGTGCCAGCCCGAACCCCGCCCACAACATTTTTTGGTCGGGAAGTTCGGTCTGGACTCGATCCGTTGAGGAGTAATTATGCTCGGCTCCCAAAAGGCAGAGCCAATCAAATTGCCAGGGCGGGCTTTAAACGATGATGGACAGATGATCTGCGGTTACGTAATCACCCACGTCACCAAAGAGCGCTTGATTTGAATTAGTTTACAACAAAGACGACTGCCGCTGGAGAATTGAGATTTCACGAGTTCACACTTACAAATAAGTCAGATAGAATAAATGCGTATATGAGATTTCACGAGTTCACACAAATAAGTCAGATAGAATAAATGCGTATATGACGTGCTGTCCGAGGAGAGGGCTGTGGGCTCGGTAGCCAAATCTCTATGGAGCAGTATCAGACTCACATTCTGACTAGAATATGAGTATGACGAAGTCAGGCTAGGTAGTTGCGTAGCTGTCAATGAAGAGTACAGAAAGCTCTCATATTGCATCGAAAAGATCTTCATTTGTGTTTTGTAAGATGAACGAAAGCCTTAGGGTTTGGACCGACATAAGGGTGAGTAATTGATGACAATTTTTTTCATTTTTGGGTGAACTATCCCTTAGTTCACCCAATTAAAGTTCATATAAAACTTTTTACATATAGTAAAAAACTGCAACTTCATCATTACACATGTGTAATTACAAATATATTTAAATACAAGAATACAAGTTTCAAAAGAAATTACTTTAAAGTTTTTTTTGTTTGTTTCCCATAAATGCTTGTCAGAACATTCAGCAGTACAATGTAACAAAATATAATAAAATTGAAGAAATTAAATTAAGATGTACACTAATATGTCAGAAACCACTCATAAGTTCAACTAATTACATTTCAAATAAATTAAAACTATAAAACATTTTCATTTAATTGCAATTAAAGTGTCTGAAAACGTTACTTGCAGTTTACAGTTAATATTCCTAGTATATTATTTCAGTACTAAAAACTATTTTATAAGTATGCTTAAAAAAGTGTTCTTTTTCACTGTATGTAAACAATAAGAATTAGAGTTTTGTAATGCCAAAAGGTTTTAAATTAAAATGATGAATGAAGGTTATTTTATCCTTCACAGCAAGAGCCTATTCTGCAGTCCTGTATCTAACAGCCATTGTGCTGTACCTTGTTTCATCCATGACCCTCAATGTTTTTGTCCATGTTGAACATTAAAACAAAATTATGGGACATGAATAATTGCTGTTTTCTTGCTCTAGTCTAGTGGATGAATAAGCCTGTCCATATCAGACGGGTACACCATCCTTCTGCTTTGCTAATTGCTATACTTGATTATATAAGTTTTGAGATGGCCCTGTGATCACAGGCAGTGGGAGAGCTCCTCAAGTGGTCATGACAGACCCAAAAGCAGCAGATAAATGAGGGGTAAAGAGACCTGCCAGCTGCATTCAGCCGCTCTCCACAAGAGTGACACAAACAGCAGAAAACACATGGCCGCTCGCTCTTATGAACAGGGAGCTTGGCGAAGACAGGTCAGCCTGTGGCACTGCACGAGTGTTTACTGCATAACAAATACAGAAAGATCATTCATGCGGTTGATGTTCAAAATATGGAAAGACAACAGGGCGACACTACCTGTAAAGTGACCAACAAACCAGTGGTGTTTATGATGTTGATCTTTTTTTTTATACAATTTTATCAAGACCCAGGAATCATTTAAAGGAATAGTTCACCCAAAAATGAAAATAAGCCCATGATTTACTCACCCTGAAGCCATCCTATAGCTGTATATGACATTCTTCTTTCAGACGAATACAATCAGATATTAAAAAATGTCCTGGCTCTTCCAAGCTTTATAGTGAGAGTCAGTGGGTATATTTTTTTGGAACTCCATCAAATCGTATCCATCCGTGATAAAAGTGCTCGAAACGGCTGCGGGGTAATAAAGGCCTTCTGACGTGAAGCGATGTGTTCGTGTAAGAAAAATATCCATATTTAAAACTTTATCAACTAAAATAACTAGCTTCCGGCAAGTCAACTTACGCTAAAAGAGTAACACTTGAACTTGACGCACAACGTACGTGGCGAACGTGGTTGCCCAGCCCTGTTTGTTTGAACCGCGAGAGGCGTCAAAGCTTATGCTACTCCTACATCTACGTCATACATCGTCAATGTTACTTAAGTCGACTTGCGTAGGCCGTCTGCCGGAAGCTAGTTATTTTAAGTTTTAAATATGGACATTTTTCTTACACGAACGCATCGCCTCACATCAGAAGGCCTTTATTAACCCACGCAGAGCCGTTTCAAGCACTTTTATCACGGATGGATGCGATTTGATGGACTTCCAAAAAATATATACCCATTGAATCTCACTGTAAAGCTTGGAAGAGCCAGGACATTTTTTTATATAACTCTGATTGCATTCGTCTGAAAGAAGAATGTTATATACACCGGCTTCAGGGTGAGTAAATCATGGGCTAATTTTCATTTTTGGCTGAACTATCCCTTTAACTTTATCAGGACTTAACAAAAAAGTTTTTTTTTTTTTTTTTTGCAACTACCTTACTTTTACTTACCTGCCAACATTTTCACTGGGCCACCATAAAATCTAATGAAATGATCAAATAAAGAATAGCAAAATATATTGTAAATGTCATATGAAATATATTTATATTTTAATATGCTATTTATTCATTTATTTATTTATAATAAGGATCTATATCCTCAGCAGTCCCTTCATTAAACAATAAACCAAAAAAAGAGAGAAGAGAATACTGGAATGCATGAGTCACAACCGACTAAACATGGACAAGAACCAAGAACAACTCAAACTGAAGACTATGAATACACAGAGTTACTAAAGAGCTAAACAAGGAACAGGTGAATCAAATCAATCAAACAATGAGTAATCACAGCAACAAACAACAACATACTATACTATGGAGATAGAAGGGAAGTTCAGGAAAATGAAACAGAAACCAAACAATTTTGTTTACAATGCATAAAAACATAGGTACATGACAACACAGCAATGTCACAGTTCTCTCAATTTATCTCCTCATTCCCAGACAGCAACATAGTGCCGGCCCAGATCCGGCCCACATCTCGAACGCATTGAAGCCACATGTACCAGATGTGGCCCGGATCTGGGCCGACACTATGTTGCTGTCTTGGTTCTTATTAAGCCATATTTACATATTTTGAGCTCTCTGTTTAGTTGGTCACTGTCTACTTTTCAAATATACTAATACTGTGTATGGTTTAAAGACACAAACAAATAATTTACATTTATTCTGAAATTAAACACGTTTGAAAAGTATTCATTCATTCATACATATCATATTTGTTTGATTATTTATTTATTATTTTATTTTAAATCTGTGTTTCATAAGTGACCTACAACATAATAATCTATAAAAATAGGAAAGTCATCAGCACTTTCTCAAAAGGGGTCCTCCGCTCGGTGCTAAGAGGTGAAGAGGACTCTCAGCAGTGTACAAGGAAGCTGAGTTTCTTCATGGGCCGCTCCACAGGCTCTGCCCCTCCTTCAGGAAACCGGCCATTGGAGACACGGAGCCCCTGCCAATCCAGGACTGAGACCGCAGCCTTCACATTAGCATGGGATGCACTTCTATGCTAATTCCTGTCAGCTCTCCATGGCACCCCTTGGAGATCACAGGCTCTTCCAAACCAGGACAGGGTGTATTCTAACTTTTAGAAAGCCGACTTTAATCAAAACAAACACAAAAATACATATACTCTTCAAAATGGAGTAGTACAATACGAATAGTATTGTAACACTTTGTGTTCGTCAAATGGATGAACTTCAAGGACACCTGTGTGAACTTGAGGAGAACTGACTGCACACATCCAATAAAAATCACCAAAACATCAGCAGATTAAAATTAATTAATTTATCTGTCGGGAAATGCTATTTGTTTACAGGTGACATATTTTTGGGGTCACTTTATGTAATTGACATCCATAACATTTGTAGCTGTTAAACAGTAAAATATTTAAAGATTTTTTTTTCCTTTCATACTTGTAAGTTCTGCATAAGTGCCTTGGGAAGTCTATGAATACGTTCTTTTCATTACAGTTCAGAATCTGCCAATCAGCTCAAATAGTTCCTTTAAAGTCAGTGAAATCAAATGAATGGCCTGACTGTGAGTCAAACAAAAGCCCTGTGCATAAAAGCTGGATGTCCACGCCAATTCACACCAGGAGTCAGAAAAAGGCCAGATAAAGCTCTCGAGTCACATTTTATTATGATTCTTTTAGAGCATTAATTGATCAAACTGTCAGACAGACTGTATTTTCCTACAGCTACATTTCCAGTTGTGTTAATTATTAATTTACCCATTTAAAAAAAAATAATAAAAAAAAACCGAGTTCATTGAAAGTTCATAAAATCTTTAAAGATTTTTTTCTCCATATGATTAAACAAGATACAAAATGTTAACATGTTCAATATTTATATAGAAATATATATACAAATAATTTACTTCTATTTCAGGTGGTGACTTATCATGTTTGTGACAGAAAATATTTACAATAAAAACAATAATAAATCAAATTTTTTATTTGAATAATATAATTTAACTGTAATTTAATGGTGTCAAAGTGTAAAAGACGTAATATTAGTAGTAATTAGTAGTAAAGTAGTAATATTTCTTTAAAAGGTACGTATTACATTTTTGTTTTTAATTTATGCATTAATCTATATGAAGTTTTGAGTAATGGTCTGAAGACAGGTGGTTTTACCGGTTGTGAGTGATAATGTAATAACTTGAAGGAAATTAAAACGAGAATAAAATGAAGTGGTACATTTGTGTTAAGAACATTCTAGAGATCCTCTGTGATGCATTTCAAAGTATAAAATGTTGCTGTTTTTAAAATTATGGGCAGATGAAGTGTGCACACATTTGTGATGTTGCGGCTTAGACAGTCTCTTACGCAGAAGTCCATAATTATTTGAGGAATATTTCGAGGAAATATACAGATTAAATAGTCAAAGTGTCAAATCCGGAAAAAAAATGAATCTTTTTTTGTGCTTAATGCTAGATAAATACATGAAAAGCGTGGTGTCAAATTCTCAAGTCTTAGTAAAAGAGGGTCGGCCTGCAGAGAGGCTTGACTTCTCGCCCCTGGAGTGCTGAGCTGTCAAAACAGAGCTTTCTTCCTCGTCTCTCAGGCGCATTCCTGCGTAATTGAGCTGATGATTAGTCTAACAATCACCAACACAATGCCAGCTGCCAGGATGTGAAACGGCCTAAATACAGGCATCCCTGTTTCACTGGACTCGTTCGGCACTGCTCTGTTGGTTCAGTGAGGTATGAAGCATATGGCAATCATAAAGACAGCTTTGACCAAATATGATCTGATCTCTCACATTCACATGCCAAAAACTCTTTCAGTTTGACGGATACATTTTGAATAATTTACTTTCCTCATGCAAGCCAGCGGAGATGAAATGCTTCCCTCTGGCTCTGTTTGGATGTTAAGGGCAGGGTCCATTTTCTCCTGCCATCACATGTCAGCACCCTCCTACGTTGAATTAAATGGAGCGTGGTGCTTGAATTAAACTGCTTATGTCTTCAGATTGGAGCTCTTGCTTGTTTTTAGTGTCACCTGGCCATTCAGTAGTTAATTGAGAATATACAGGCCGCAGAAACAGTGTTGGGGGTAACGCATTACAAGTAATGTGAGTTTTGTAATCAGATTACTTTTTTCAGGTAACTAGTAAAGTACATTACTTTTAAATTTACAACAAAATATCTGAGTTACTTTTTCAAATAAGTAACGCAAGTTGCTTTGTTTTCCCATTTATTGACTGACAGCTCTCCTGTCCCCATGTTGAGAGAAACAGGGAGTAAGTGCAGAGGTGTTGTATGCGCTGTGAATACATGATGGTTTTTGTAGTTCTCGACTTAATGTAAGCATGCATTTACTCATCTCACTTGCACAAAAACAGATTCAGTGTTCCTCAAAAACAGTGAAATGCAAATACTGAATATTACGAGAATCTGCAATAATTAAATGTTAAATACAAATATATGTATTTAATCTCACTTTATTAACCAATGTCTTTGCTGCTGTCCTTCAAAGATCTAATTCAACCGTATTAATGAGCTTTAGTTAAACATCACATTTGTGTTTCATTTTTTGTTTTTATTGCTGAAGAGTGTTGAACTTTCCTTTATCTGCATCCTTTTCTTCTGCAATCAAAAATGTCAGTACAGCTGAAAGGTTTGTTTGAGCTGCACCCTCTACTGTACAGGTGTGAATTTTTATTTCCTTCAGCCTGAGGCTTATTCATTTCACTTTTGGGGTGAAAAGGCCTTTACATTTGCAAAAAAAAAAAAAAAGCCTTTACATTTGGCAAAAAAAAAAAAAAAAAAAAAAATTTTCTTTCAAAAAAACAAACGAAAAGGCCAGCCCAGAATAGTAACTATTTCTATTACGGTAGTTCTGAACGGTATTTTTTTCCATAAAAAGTAACGCAATTAGTTACTTTTTAGGGAGTAACGCAATATTGTAATGCATAACCTTTCCCAACACTGCGCAGAGCAAACTATATGATTGATGCAGCTCTGGTTCTTTAGAAAATTTGCCATTTTACAAGAATTTGTAAAAGATAATCAGAAAAATTTTGCGGCATGAGATTCATCACAGATTTCTTTTGTACACACATGTGACCAGGTACACTACTGGTCAAAAGTTTGGAATCATTTTTTTTTTTTTTAAATCATCATAATTCTCTTATGATCAAAAATACAGTAAAACAGTTAAACTGTGAAATAATACAATCTAAAATATTGTTATTATCAATGTTGAAGGTTTTCACTGCTTAATATTTTTGTGGAATCTGTTATACCATCCAACAGGGATATATGACATTTTAAAACATTTTCAAATAGCAAACAGTTATTTTAAATTGTAATAATATTTATCATTTTAATTCAATATCAGAACCATTATCAATATTACTGTATTTTTTGGTCAAATAAATGCAGCCCTGGTTCTTTCAAGAGCATCAGTAGTGTATACACACTTCTGGACTTTCTTGTAGGTCACTTACAATAATACACATGTACAGAGGGGTCCGAAAGCTACCTGTTTAGGGTTGGGATCCACCTATTCAAATGCATTAGGATTGTATACATGTGGCATGTGCAAGCAGAAAAGGCATATTTGCACAGCACTGTTAAATTAGTGGTGTGAACATGTGGTCCACGGAAACGTTGGCAGCTGTCGTGGCAGTAAATCAAAGTGAAACACAGATGTAATACATGGGCTTAAGTCGACACTGATGAGTGTTTAAAATCAGCCTTTAGGAATATCCCATCAACATTTCTGTTCAGTCCATCAGCAGAGCACATGCCCACCCACAGTGTAATGAGAGTGCATACCTCACACTTAATGACACTTTAGTTTCCTCCCTATTCACACTGCGCAATAAAAACATAATTATGCTATCAAATATTTAACACCAGATAGTAGCTGTACTATATTTAATATGCAAAAACTAAATGAACATGGTACATCTATACTGCATTTAAAATGTCAACAATAGATCCAACAATCTGTGTTGGAATGCATGACTTATATACCAAAATATAAAGAGGGGTCAAAAGAGTCTTGGATGCATATCTAATAATAGTGGTTACTCATTAGTCATTCGAGTCATTGGAAATCAGACTAGCTGATTGCACTGCACGTTTTTGATTAATTAAAATAACTGACTTCTGAGAGTAATTTGTTTGGGAATTGGGCAACAATGGATGCACTGTCTGTTTCACGCTGAAAATGGCTGACGTTTCCCCCTAAACTAGTTCAGCACAAATGCCACCCTGTAGCCAATTCCATCGGTTGAAGTAGGGTGTAGAGTACAGTTAGGGGTTAGTATTTGTTGTATCAATGTGTTGGCACTGTGATTGCCATGACCAATGGAATCTTTACGGGGAATATCACGCGCTATAGATTCGCAGTGTGCGGCACCGTAAATTAAGAAAATGCTATGAAAACTCTATCAGAGTAGTTTCATATGGTATTTTGCTTGCATCTGCCGATTAATACATGTGCAAGGACAGTTAACGAAACCAAACGTCAATCGGTTCCAATATTTTTTCTTGGATCCCAACCATGATGGTGCGGTACATGATCACCCAGACAGCTAGGCCTATATAACAAATAGCCCGCATATATAACTGTTATACTTAGCTACATTGAATATTAGCCTACGTCGCTTTATGTCTCAAAATGACTGTTATCAGGTAGCTTACTTGCATTGTACTAGTCTACTCTTCTATCCAGGTCGATTATTTAAAGTTGGCATGAAACGGAAGTTGCGATTGTCTTCTCTATTGTGACATATATCCGAGTGAACCTACGATGATGGCTGAGAGCTCAATGCGCTGGAATTGAACAAAACACATGCGAATAGAAAAAACACCAGCAAATTAAGAAAACATCATCAGATTAACAACAAATGTGCTGCAAATACTCACAATGCAAACAAATACAGAAACGCGTTGCAAATACTCACAATGCAACCAAATACAGAAACACTGCAAATACTCACAACTCAACCAAATACAGAAACACTGCAAATACTCACAACACAACGACAGAAACATGCTGCAAATACTCACAACGCAACCAAATACAGAAACACTGCAAATACTCACAACACAACCACAGAAACATGCTGCAAATACTCACAACTCAACCAAATACAGAAACATACTGCAAATAGCACAGAAAGATACGTTTCAAGGGGACCCCAAGAAGTGACGAACCTAGCTGGGACCGTTTATTGTTCAATGTCTACTTGTCAGTGGTGTTGTCGATGACCTGTAAGGTGATTTATTTTGTTTATTTTAACATTCTGATTGTATGTGCATTGTGAGTATTTGCACCTTGTTTCTGTATTTGGTTGCGTTGAGAGTATTTGCACCGTGTGTTTCTGTATTTGGTTGCGTATTTGCAGCACGTGTTGTCACACTGAAGATGTTTTCTTAATTTGCTTGTGTTTTTATTATTTGCATGTGTTTTCTTCAGTTGCAGTGCATTGAGCTCTCTTGACCACCATATGAACCGGCTTCTCGAGAACAAATTATTTTGTCCATCAGGAATTGATTGGATCGTTGGATGGTTGTGGTTTGCTATATTGCTGTGATGTCATCCCGACCTCGCGCCAGTAACCATCCTGACCCCAGTCTAAATAAGATCTCATTTAGGACTACAAATCTTATAATCTTGGACGTTCAAAGACAGATGAGAAAATTGATATTTTTTTATCTTGTACCAATGATTAGTTTTATCTCAAGTATATTAAGACCAATAAGAGTACATTTAGAAAACACACTGGCTACATTTAGTGAAATAATTAACTCACAGACCTGGCAGCTGTGACCCAACTTGAACACAAGAGGAACATGATGAAAAGAAGAGTATGAGGGAGTCTGAAGGAGGTATCAGGCTTCAGACAGGTTCCCCACCCCTCACATTCGGCATTCTCACCAGGACACAGAAAACACTATTCTCATTCCCTTCCTTTGGGCCACTTCCTAACTTGCGTGTTATGGTGACAATACTATTGTTCAGAATGAACAACACTTTAAATGGTCCGAATCAATTCAGTGTAAACACAAGAAGCGCCACATTTTATAGGTTCATATCATATTATTTTACCTTAAAGTACACTAATAATGTTAGTACAGTATCTTAGTGCTACAAAAAGTCATACTTTAGTTGTAAAAGCCCCATCCTTCAATAACAGCCTGAACTACATTGTGACATATTCACAAAACAACCTGTGCTGAAATGAGTTTCTGTTGCTTAAACAGTAGAGCATGGTGCTAGCAATGCCAAGGTCATGGGTTCGATTTTTAGGGAATGCACTGATAAAATCCATTCTAAGTATTTCTGGATGAATGTCAAATGAGTAAATGTGCAGCTCAAACTGGTTTAATTGCTTATTTCTAATGTCAGGATCCTTCCAAAGAATATTCAGAGCAGTAGATGCTACACAGGGCCAGAAACGGCACAAATTTCTACATACATTTTCATTTGTTTTTCTGGTGTCTATACTGCTCATAGGCATTAGTGAAGTTTACATTTGTCATAAGTTCAAATCTATTCATCGGACATCAGAAAGTTACAATTAGTTCAAATAAATGCTCATTTTTACTGTAGCGATTTGACTTCTGAAAGTCACAGTATATTTTCATTGTATGTCAAGCTCTTTTACCTCAATAAATCAAGAAATATTTAGACTCCTCGTGATCTCTGATACCCCTTTAACCAAAAAAATGTCCATGCTTTGGAAATGCATAGTGAATCAGTCTTTCCCCAAAAACATTTATTTCTTGCTCATTCTAAGTAAATTTAAAATGCCTGCCCAGTCCTAAACATGTTATTCCAAATCATATCCATCTATCCTTGTCACAAGTGTGAATGCTATGTTGGAAATCTGAGTAGGGCTCTAGAGTCCAATACAAAGTTTCCTCCTGCAAAACTCAGTTATAAACATTCCAGTTCCCTCCATGAAGAGCCAGTCTGCAAGGCTGTGGTGTCTAATTTGGATACAGACACACAGCCAAAGTTATTCAAATATCTGAGCTCTGGCCTCCAGCCAGATAGAGAATTTGGTCTGGGCATGGTCAGTGCTTATAAGCTTTAAGAGAGGTATTCCTCTTTCCTCCCAAGAGCTGAAGACCAAACATTTTCATTAGTGGTGCTAATCACTGAGACTCACAGTCATCTGACGAGGGGAAGACATTCATTAGGAGGCCTTCTCCCGTTCATAGTCTAGCACCTCTGTTTCCTTTGCTCATGTCTAAACTTTCTGTGTTCTGCTGATGGATGAAGTGAGCAGGTGGAAGTCTGATTCTTCAACAGGTCTATCATCTCAATCACTCTATCTTCACTTCACTGCTGCTGGGTCAGTTCAATCTCTCTTGCCTGTCTAAAATCTCTGTTTTTAAATGTGTGTCATTTCTGTGCTACTAGTGGCAACAATGCAAATTGCAATCTGTTTGTTTGAGCAGCCTGACTGGGCTGAATGCAGGACTTCTGTTAACATGGAGAAAGCTATCTGTTAGCATTCCCCTTATTGCAGTTATTTACAGAATCTGAAATCGGCATCTTTGCTTCATGCGTGCTCCAAGGGCTCAAGGTTTGTCTGGTAGCAATAGCCCTGTTAACCACAGACTTTCTTTTTTAGGAGAACTACCCCTTTAAGACTAAAGGGATGCTTTAAGAGCTTTGGAAGTAAAAATCCCATTTGTTTTCTTCATAGGGGAATTTTAATGATACACCTTTAAAGACTTTAAAGACTACTGTGGTTGTTAATCATTAATGGTCTATGCTTTTACTGATTTTTATTTATTTTTTACAGTGGAAGAAAAACTACATTAACCATGATTCTGCAGGGTAATCTCCAGAAATGTGACAAGCAAATATCACCAAAAGCTACAAGCAAACTATTTAAATATTTGTAAATGTATGCAAATATTGCAATAAACATAAAATACATTGTTTCTATATAAATAATCAACATCAGTTTTATATTTCTCCATCAATGTCGTTCGCAATGCCTCATGGGATTGTAGTTCTTTTCCTCATTAGAGTCGTTAAGACAGTCTTGTCAAGACAATTTTTCAAATGCTCTTTTGCTTCAAATCAAAGTGTGTAATGTTGTGATTTACCTTGTTGCTGGTTAGTTTAGTTCATTCAGACCCTTTAAAAAGCCCTATGGGGAAAAAACGACAATAGATAAATAATTCCAGAACCAAAGGCCGCTGAAAAAGTGGACGGACACTGTTGCGTTCTGTAGGCATTGAGATAAATGCTCCTTTACACAACATGGCTAATCAGGTAGCACAGGGTTTGCTTTTCTCTGAATGACATGTCATCGATATGTGAGCTGTGCTGGGTAAAATTTACTTCATTTTTCAAATTACCAATTTTCCATGGGAGCGTGATTTACCATGGGAGAAGCACTACATGACTTTTCTCTGGTCTGTTTTCCCTCTTAGCCAGAGGCACTTAACTGAGCCTGTGAGCCCTGGCTGTTAGGTAATGAAAGGCAGTGCTCAGCCAAAGGCTAGAATAACAGAGCGGAGCATATGCATAGCTAAAATATTTCTCCTCTTTAATAAGAGATTAGTAGGCACCCTCCACCTGTTTCTAGGGTTCAGGCGCTTGGCAACGGGCAGAGTGGGCTCAGCAAGAGTGCAGCCCCTACATCTGTTTGGCATGTTGCGCTTTTCAATCACAGTGCCGGGCCACGGGCTTCTCATGCTCACAATGAGATCACTGTGTTCTTCGAGGCCTAAACCGGCCCTCAACAACCACCGCAGCAAAGTAAACAAACTCAGGGGAATGTAAATTCACAACACCACCATGTATTTAAAATCTACTTACAAGAGGCAATTACATTGTTGGCTAAAAAGGAAAAACAACTGTCATGCTGGTGAGATATAAATGATACTGTAGAGTAGATCGTGTCCAAAATTAACTCAGGGAGAATTTAGAACATTTAAATATCAAAAACATTTGTTTTGTTTTATTTATGACAATGGGATTATTTTTCCTTGTATATTTGTGACAAGAGACTCAATTGCTTTATATGATGAACAGATTTAATTTAGGCTTTTATTCACATATAAACATTCATCAACACACATCAGTTGGGTTGAACGACATGAGGGTGAGTAATTAATTGAAAGAATTTAAATTTTTGGGTGAACGAACCCTTTAATCAAAGCCGTTACTTGGCTGAGGTGGTCCGCTCATTGGGGATGGATGGCCCTCCAATAAACAGTTTGTTTAGGGGCCAATAATTTTAAGCAATGGCACTGGCCCAATGTAATGAGTATTTCACATATATGTGTTACCTCATGGAGAATTTTTTTTTTATGTTGACGGATGTTTTCGTTATTAGACAGTTTGTATGTCAATGATTTGAATCATGTACACCACTTACATCAGCAAGTGTCTGATTTTTGTTCTTACTTAAACCAGGTATCCTATTGATGCTGCTCCTATAAACTAACTGTCAACTACAGGCAAGTCAATCCATTTTATCTACTCACCAAAGCAATTTTACTCACAATCGGACTGATAATTGATGGTCTAAATAGAAGGCTTTGTGCACAACAGGAAAACGCCATAAAATAAAAGCCATGTAAAACTTAAGATGGTACTTGACATGGGAGTTTAGGACAGACAGGAGTACCAGACAGGCATCTGAAATCACTTAGAGGTCGTGGCTGAGCAGCACTGAGGTATGTAGCAGACAGAGGAATGCTGCATTGACTCTGACATTGCAGTCTCTCACATAAACCAAACAAACACAGGCAATGACTCAACGCAGGTAATAGGGAAGAGTTCACCAGCCAGAGCTCCACTGTAATATGCAGGCCAGTCATTCATCATTGGCCTGTAATATGTAGCCCAGTCATTCATCACTAGCTTCCTTAAGACCTCCAAGGGAAAGAGGCTGAGACTGTTGCCCAGGCCATACTGGATTAGAGCAGCTTTAAGGTACAAGCAGCATGACAAATAAATTTAGTCCAGCATTGCATATCTCATTCATATGGCAATGACATGAACTAGGCTATCATAAATTGCTTCACCTGTTGATGGACAGTTTTACTGGAATAAGTCGACACTGCTCACATTTCACTATGTTGAATATTAAACAAAAGCATAATAAACCCTTACAATGGCCACTTGTTAAACGATATTGTGTCATATTCTTCATAAAAACACCATAAAAAGTAGAATACAATATTACTTGTGCTGGAAAAAGACAGTCATAGAGGTTTGGAATGACATTAAGGTAAGCAAATGAAGTCAGAATTTTCATTTTTGGGTGAACTATTCCTTTAATAATGATGGAAAGATACAATGTCTGTGTCAGTGTTGTGTTGGGTGGGGGGTGCTCTTTTCCTCCCCTTGTCATTGACCTGCTGGTTTCTGACGGCCCCCTGTAGATCCGAATCAGCCTAAATCTACAAACTGCCAATGCACTCCCACAGTGGTCCCACACTCCACCCTATCCCTACAAACACGGCCATTGTCAACTAACTGAGTTAGAACAGACGCTAAGGTTCATGCAGGAAGCGATCCGTCAAAATCCTGTCTTGTCCCCAATTAGGCTCATCAACTGGACCGGCCCTTAGCCATTCAACTTTGCAATTTAATAATGCACAGCATCTACTGCCTGTGCTGTTCATCCGTTCTGATATACTTCGGACCAAGACTCTGGAAGAAGCTCCAGGATCCCCACGACCCTACAGAGTGTTGCAGGGATGACATATGTTTGTAGGCCAAACCCCGGAAACAAGTTAGCATTTTAGCACTGAAATCAATTGGTTTTTTAATTGGTTTTTGGCTAAATGCATGAAATAAGGTGTGTGATTAACACAAGCTTAAGATAGTATTATCTTTTATTCAATGACATTAAATACATCAGTAATACCTTTTAAAGCCTTAACTCGTCTTTATAATGGTGGTTGCTAACAAGTGGCTAAATGGGACTACAGAGGCTTTTAGGGACATGAAACGGACAACAAACAGGAAAACTCATCTACTGCTTTTTACAACCTCATTGTGTTTATGATTGTGCTCTTCCAATCTATTCTAACTCAAACTTTCAGGGAAAATGCAACCATGTTGTAGTTTGTTTACAGCCTACATTTGGCTTTTTACTTCTGCCGACAGTTGTGTTCATTTGTGAAGATTGTCATAACTCATAATGACCTAAACATGTAAGAATCGATAACTTTTGTTGGTCACAGGGCTTATTTCCTGCAATAATCCAAAAACCAATGGAAAGATCCTATTTGAGGGCACCAGGGTAATGCTAACCTCCAAATTGGCCTACAGAAATCACTGCAGCACTCTAAGTGGTTTTGAAGAATGGATGGATCTTGTTAAGTAATCCTTCCTCTATTCCTGATTCAGGCTTAAACGCCTACTTTTTTCAGAGTCTTCCAAAAGAGGAGTTGTGCGTTCCTGTAGCTCAAACAGTAGAGCTTGCGCTTGTAATGCCAAGATAATGGGTTTGACTCCCAGGGTCAGGGAGTGCTTTAACTTACACCTTCAATGGGATGCAAATCACTTTAGATAACAGTGTCAGCCAAATGCATAAGTGGAAATTAATACATTCCTGGGCTATGTTTCCCAAAAGCACTGAAAGACATATAAGAGCATAGAAACCATTGGCACCAGTGGTCTCTACGATCTACTAATACTTACAATGATTTTGAGAAACGCAGCCCTGATGTGGTCACCCTTGTTCGCCACCTCGTTCATTCTGCACTGATATTTACTCACTTCATATCCCATGCTGCCACCTGCACCCATTAACACAGTCAGGAGAGCCAGGGGAGGGAAGACATGACAGGAAGGAGGCATCTCACATATGTCAAATGTCTTCATGAAGCCAGACCCCTTTAAACAAGTGTCAATCAGTTGCTCTAGGAGCCCAGAGGAAGTTGAGTTGAGGAGGTGGGTGTGTGTAGAGCTGGGCCGGGGCTCCTGTCGCTCACTCTAAGACAAGCCCGGCAGGGAATCTGATCCAGACCCTACCCCAACCCAGCAGGCTGGGCAAGCAAGGAACAAGCTCTCAGTGGGTAGGCCAAGCCCTAAACAAGCAAACCTGCCAGGACCCTGAGAGAGCAACCCTGTTGCTGTCGAGGACTGAAGCTGGTTGGCAAGACAATGCCTGGGTGAATACAGGACAATGGAATTAGCTCCCAATTTGTATCACTTCCCCGAAGGATTGAGATGTCTTATCCTGTTAGGAGCTCCTCTCTGCTGAGCGACACATCCTTGCTTTGAAGCATGAGAGGGATAAGCAGGCTAAAGCCCTTGTTATCCCACTTTTTCCTCAAAGAGATTACAATCTTAGCTGCGGTGCGGCTTTTGGGTGGCGTGCGCGCGTCGACTGGTGCTTCCCACGCTTGACTGACACCGTGCCCCGGGAGGCGTCATTCCTTCAGGACACATCAGCTGTCATGGGACTTTGAGAGAGCGCAACTCTGTTCAGGTGCTGAGCGCTCTTTGCAACACCCAGGACCCGCCGCTTTCCGGCAGCGTCCGTCCCGTTTCTTGCACGACAGCTGGAGACAGGTGTAATAAAGAAGGGCCGAGAGAGATCGGCCCCACTCGAGGAGAGGGTGAATGGAGGGGAATGCACTCTCTTGTGCATCAGGGGGCAGCATGAGTGGAATGTGTTGGTGATAAAGACTCTTGGCGGGTTGGTTCTGTTCGGCTCATGCCACAATGGCGTCTTTGACAGCTGAGAGAACAGCGCTTTTGTGGGGCCCTTCCAGTGACACTACACATTGTTGTGAATGCTCCGCATAGCCGGCATTCTCCATCATGCCTTCCTCTGTGCTCTAGGCTTATCAAGAATTCCTTTTTCTTTCTCTCTCGCACTTCTTTTTGTGAGTCTGTACATTGTGTTGCCAGCTACTGTGGAGGCTGAAGGACTAGCACATAATGCCAGCTCCTGCTGATGACCTCATTCACACATGGACAGTACAGTAAAAGACTGGCAAATATGCTGCCATTACAGATCTCAGATACTATGTCCAACGAACTAAAGACAAGTTTAGCAAGTTAAATTTGATCTTAATCAGCTCTAAAACAGGGTGTCCTCAAGTACTTGACAAAAGAAGTGTTTCTTTTAGCGGAAATTACTCTTGATGTCACTTTGCATTTTCACTGATGTTATTAAAATGGTCATTACAGTGGTTCATTTTTTTAATTAAACAGACTTGGACTCACTAGCGTCTTTTCAAACAAACAAATAAATAGTTACTAAATGAATAAATACACACTTCCCTGTGTGTGTATTCTGCTACAACTGTCAGCCATGGACAAAACACAAATGATTATTTTCATCATCATCATCATTATGTCTTATTTATTTATATATTTAACCCAATGTGTTGTTAATTAAAAAAAAAAAACACGACAAATTGTTTTTATGTATATTAATCTCTTGGCCACCCAAATATTTTTATAGCATATTCATATTTTAGGGGTAACAAAGCAAAAACAGCAATCTTTCAGATTTCCCTTTTACGTGCACACTTGGTTAATAATCACTGCTTGGAAACATCTCTGGAAGAAATGTTTATTTATTTCAGAGAAACTTAGCTCAGCTACAGATGTGTCCATGCTGCATCCATCTGTGACCCACAGCTGCTGAACGGAAAAACAGGATGATTAATAAAATAGAAGATATGTTTATGCCAGTCTACCATGAAGCACAACACTGGGAAGTAACGGAAAACACTTCAGTGTTTTGTGTTCTTTTATAACATCTCTGGATGTTTCTGATTAGAAGTAGATCCTCAGTGCGACCACAAGGGGCAAAGCTAATTGAGTTTTCATTTTATGTCTTTTAAGTGGATTTGATTACACACTATCACACACACACACTCACGCAAGCACGCACACACACACGCGCGCGTGCGCGTCTTATAGAGACTTTCCATAGACATAATGCACTGTACAAACTGTATATTCTATTCCCTAACCCTAAACCTACAAACAAAACTTTCTGCATTTTTACATTTTCAAAAAACATCAATTAGTATGATTTAGTTTTCCTGTTTTCCTCATGGGGAGCAAAAAGTGTCCCCACAAGGTCAAGGATTTCAGATAATGCCACATGTCACCATAACATGATGATATAACATTGGTTCATAACGTTTTAAATACATTGTGTCTAAAGTAATGCTCTGTATACATGTAAGTACTGTGTCCACAAGTGTGGTGTTTCTTAACTTTTAAAATATTATTATTTGGAAAGAACATGTGTTACTAAGAGTATAAATAATAGCACTTGCAACAATTGCATACTGGGTAAGGGACAATTAAACAAGTGTAAACTTGTTTTGTATTAAAAGTTTTCTGAAACACTATGTTGAAATATGCAAATAATATACAAATATACTCATTTGCATACACTTCCAGATCAAAAACAGAGAGTTTTTGCTTTTTTACAGAGAGTTTTGGGATATTTCATTGTATTACTCAATAAAATCAGAAAATACCATCAACAGCCAGAATTTTTTAAGAAAAAAACTAAAAACCTTCTAAATAGATCAGAATAAAACTTTAAAGTTTGGTGTGTGTAAGTGCTACAGTGATTTGGCTCAGTGCATGAAAAATAAAAAAACTCCTCTTGATAAAATAAGAGATGTATTGTAACAGAAAATTTACAGACGCAAATAGATAATCCCCCGGCTTCACAGAAAAGGCTTAAGCCTGGTCCAGACTAAAATGCATGTTTGAGCTGTTTTAACAGTAAAGGAAATATCTTAAAATATGTCACTGCCATTGTTTTGTCTCAATATGTTTTAATTTTTTTTAAAGGCAGGTTTATAAAAGCTACTTAAATGTTGAACTAAGGCTTAATCCTGGCTTAATCTAAGCCCTTTTTGTGAAACCGGCCAAAGTGTAATCAAATAAACATAAATACATTTTTTCCACTAGTCTGAAAGAAGACAAAAAGCACAAAATCACAAATTTGACCAGTGCCTGAAAAAATTGCACTTTTGCCTGCCTGTAGTGTTTTGCCTTAAAAGCACTTAATAAACAGATTCAAACAAATGTATTCATAGTGTATTCAAGGTCACAATGGTCACAGCTCCTCTGATTCTTCTTTAAATACTTTGACGAAAGCCTCTGAATACAGTCTAAATGCAAGTTGTTAGTGAACAGTTTGGCCCTGCTCTTGTGAGGAGTCACACTGTGCAAATTGAAGCTTTGCCAACAGAGCTGACATTATAGTATCTGAACCCTATCCAAAAGGGCATGGCAATGAGGCTGGAATTGGGTCGGCTTCGTGTCCACCATGCGACAGAAAACAAGGGATTTTATGAAGAGAAAACATCATTCTTGCCATGTTCCAGGACTCCTCTTTCTCTCATGTTGCATAGCTCAGTGTGAGCCAGACTCCAGCCTATGTATGACACCCACATGTGTGCTTTCTCTCTCTCTGGTGTACAGCTACGGAGATGCTGAAGTTTCTGATGCCATGTTCACAGCACTTCTGTTAATGTGCTTGGAGCAAACGCACCATATTCGCTAAATTAGAAACTAACGAGATTCTGCACATTAGGGAATGAAATACATAAAATGGTGACAATATCAATGGATAATTGACATGATGCTCTGTACACGCATAAATCGCTAACAAGTGTTTCCAAACACATGCAATCACACTGAAGCCTGGCAAACATACACCTCCAGCTGCTGGAGTTTGACCCCTTTGCCAGCTTGCTGATGGGCGCATTGTTTGATCTTTTCGATTGTGCAGCTGTAAACTGAATCTGCTCTTATTTAGTGTGTTTATGTCTCATTCTCACGTGTTCCCTGATATATGGCACAGATGTGACAGATAAAGGACATCAAAGACTCTGTGCAATGCCAGTAATAATACTGCACTGAAAGAGACTCACAATGCAATGCTCTTCCTTTTAAACTTGGTTCTCCAAACCAGATAACTTCTGGGGGACGCTAATTAAAACTTTCATATTTTTGTATACTTTCAAAAACATTATTAAACGTGTTTTAACCTTTGTCCTACTGACGTGATGTTATAATTGTTAACAGAAATTCACTAATAAAGCCGTAAGGTATAGGCTGTAGTAGTAGTACTAGTAGTAGTAGTATTCATAGCATTCTCAATGTTAGTGGCTCGGCTGGCACAGGCTATTTGAATTTTGCCATCTTTGCTCATGAGCGCTCAGTTTTTTTGACAGCCAATCATTGAGCTGCAGTAAAATCACGACTATGCTGACTGGCTAATGACACCGCAATTCATGGATTTCACATGACGTCACATCCTCATAGAAATGCCCACATGGATGGCAAAAAAAGGCTTACTCCGCTGCCCACCAGTCATTTTTACCAAGTATAGTTCTAATGTACTAAAAAAGTGATATTAAATGACCAAACTCTGTATACACCTAATGGACCATGCATATAATATTCAGGCATTGCACCCAGAACATGAACACAATATGCACTAAATTATTATAAGGTTTTTTTTTTATTGAAAACCATTATATAGAAAATGATTAATGTGGCTTAATGAATAAGAGAGTGATATTGGAGGACCAAATTCAGTATACACCTTATTAATACACAGGCAAGCAAATGAACCCAGAATATGAACACAATGCGCAAAAACCTTCCCTGTGCCATATATAATAGTCCAACAGTGGAATGAGGGTGGGGGTCTTGGAGGAGGACGAGGAAGAGCTGGCGTATGACAGGACCCTGGGAAAGCCGGCAGAGGAAGAACCGACGGCGGATTCGATAGAGGGAGTAGCCAAGGTGGAGCCTTGGCGGATGGTCTAGGTGGAAACCTCGGGACCGACTGAGTCGGAGCAGGACGAGGTGGACACCCAGGCAGAGCAGAAGGCCCAGTGTGACGCCGCTGGTTTGGAAGGCCTGTGGAAGACCGGGTCAACACCGCAGGGACCAAGGTGGAGCAAGAGGGAAGAAGGAGCACAGTGGAGCCGAAGGGGTGGAGGTCTGAGGCACTGCCGGAGGCACAGAAGTGCATGCCGGAACCGAGACGATGATTGATCAAGGCAGAGCTGGGGGATCGAGGGAGCCCTGTGGAGCCCAAGGGAGGACGTACCACGGTAGAGCCGAGGGTGCGCAGAGCCAAGGCGAAGCCAACGAGCTGACAAGCGTCATGGGCCTGGAGGCCCGGGGTGAAGCCATGGGATCCATCTCACAAGGCAGAGCTCCTGGTGGAGAAGCCCAAGGCGGAGCTGGAGAGTTGGAGTGGATCAGCAGCAAGGCCAGAGGAGCCAGCAGAGAGGATGGGGACAGTGGAGGAAGAAGGACTCTGGGCAAAACCAGGTCATCCAAGTAGAGGGACCTCGGACAAGGAGAGAATTCGAGGGTGGGGACAAAGGTAGGACCTGGGTCCACAGACCACAGATCAATAAGGTAGTGGCCTGCTCCTGGCTTGGGGATGGACTGAGCCGCAAGCACTGCCTCCTGGACGGACCTGGCGTAGGCTCTGGCCTCGGGCCGGTAATGGTGGCGGCCTCTGGGTCCGGGACGGACACTGTGACTGGCTGTAGCGCAGGGTCCATGATGGGCATGGGATCGGGCTCTGGTTTTGTGGCGGGCATGGGCTTCATCTCAGGATCCGTGGAGGTGCGGGGCTGATGAGCTTTTCCTCCTCTGCCTTGCAGGTACCACAATGATAGATGGTCAAAAGGTGCGAAAGGGTTTGATGGTCAAAATCAAAGGTGCCTCGAGGACCTACTCTGGGCTGGCGTGATAGGCTGATATGGTAGAACACACAGAGGTGTGTCAAGGTAGTGGTGTGTGTGTGAGGCATGCCAGTTCTAAAAACACTCTTTACTTTAATCCAACCAGGAACAAATAGGAGATCACAAAAAACAAACACGATAACCAACAAAACTAGGACTGCAAACTGAGGGCTATAAATACACATAACAAACAAGGGAACTAAACTAGACACAGGAGACAGCAATTCATAAGTATAGAAACAAACAAGGACATAATCAGTAACCAAGGAAACTGAAACTGAAAGTGGAGAAACAGGAACTAAAGGAAATGGAACATAACCATGACGCCGCTGTTTTTATTGATTTAAATACTGCAAGTGTTTATATCAATTCGTGGCTTGAAACGAATGGCCTGTGTGGCAGTTCTTGATGTTTTACCCTCCAGGACTCCATGGCAGTCATGTGACTGACAACTATAAATCACGCACACAGTCACAAGTCCTTCATTAGAATCTATCTCACTATCCTGAGCTGTGACGTCAAAGACAGTAGACAGGCAAAATAAGTCTTTTTCATGATTTTAAGAGCCCTCTGAAAAATTGGGCACTGGTAAATATCTAATATGATATAATTGCTTGAAAAAGGAAAATTGCTCTACTTTTGAATGACTGATGTAGAAGGCTGCTTTTAGCAGGGGACCATTTTACCTAAGCCAGGTAAGAGGTTTCTCAAGCACAATGTGAAGCGCAAACAACAACAACACCATTTTTCAATAAATAGCCACATTTAGTAACAACACATTTAGAGTGCTGAGTAACTTGCTGTATTAACTCAGAATGTACACTCAATACGACACCTTTAAATGTGACATCCGAATCAGAATAAACTATGCATTTCATAATGTTCATTTGACAGGTCAAATCATGAAATATTCTCCAATTTGCCACAACCCGCCCTGAGAAAAAGACGTGCTTAATTGTTTTGAATGTGCACTTGTGTTGTATTGTACTTCACTTTTAAAAAGCACTTTTTTAATAATGTCAAATTAATTTAAGTTTTACTTTACATTCCATTTTAAATCATTATGTTTTAATAATCTTTTGTTGTGCTTTAAAGAAGTACACATATTTTGATGTGTTGACTAACATCTCATGTAAAGCTCTTGATAATAAGTTTAACTGTACTCTGTTATGCAGTATTAAATTTAAAGTGAATATATTTTAAATGTACCAAATAGCAACTGCATTACAAATGTGTAATTAGAAATTACAAATGATGTGTATTTAAATGACACAAGTTTCAATAGAAATGACATTAAAGCATATTTTAGTTTACAATAAATGCTTAGTACATGCGTCAGTACACTTTAACCACATTTCAAAGGCAAAAGAAGTAATTATGAAATATCATGATGTACTTAAGTCCTAAGTCCTTAAATATATTCTTTAAAAGTATTTTATTTTCATAATTAAATAATGCTAAAGTGTACTTCTTTTTCACAAGGGACAGCTTTCATACTTTGTCACTCTGAAAACAAAGCATCTGTTAGCCTACCATTAGACATCCGCACGTTTATTTCTCATTTACATAAGATACAGTGCTGGAATTTATTTCATTGATTGCAGTGCAGTTTTTTAATGCCCACCAAACACAGATTCACTGTGGTGATGATAATGGGCTAATGTTCCACTCCTTTCTCATCCTCCAATAACTGAATGGCCCTTCCCAAAGATAAGATCATGCACGTTCCATTAAACCTTAGGGCTGCCCTGGGAGATTCTGAGATAGTTTCTAGACGACTTTGTTAAATTTATAACCCCCTGCAATGGGAATAAAATAATGAAAGGAATTAACTGTTATTGTCCTTCTGGGATTTGGCTTGTAAGGCAGAGTGTCTGTTTCTGCATGGGTGACTTTTTATTTGCTGTAAGACATAGGCAGTTTACAGAGCAAGGGGAAATGGCCTTTAAAGACATGTTTTGAAGAAGGAGATAAAGTGAGGTGCTTTGCTGCTACAAGGGATAGTTCACTTTAGTATAGTTATATAGTATTCATTTTCTCCTCTGTGGAACACAAAAGGAGATATCTAGAAAAATGTCCAAGCTGCTGTTTTCCATAATAATGAATGGTGAGCATGGCTGTCAAACAAGATCATTTGTTTTCTTCCTCACATAAAGCTTTGCAGAAGACTTGGAATATATCATAATGGACTACTTTAATGGTACTTGTATGATCCCCATTGACTTTCATTGTATTAAAAAAAGCCAATATCTCTTTTATGTTTAAAAATCATTCCGGTTATTGAAATAAATAAAACAAATTATATGAGACCTAGTGTATATACTGAATATATATATGATTTCTTATTTCTTCTTGTGTTTCAGAAAATGTTTTCATGTTTTGAGTAACATGAAGAGGAGTAAATGATGACAGAAGTTTCATTTCCCTTTCAGATTCCAGTGGGAGATGTGGAAGACTGTTTCTCCATTAGTGTGGACACTTTGCCAAAGGGCATCAAACCACTGGTCCTGCAACATGAACATCAGCAGCAATGTCCTCCCTTCAGCAGAAAATAAGAGCTGTCATCAGATGATGGACCTACGCGTTTCGATTCACAGTATTGCTCAACTGTGATAAAAGCTATTCTTAGAAGTGTTTTTCCGTATTGCATGTGGTGGGAGGAGAAGGATGTAGATCAGCGGTACCTGTCTGGGTGTCCCTGAGAACCCTCTGCTATTCGGCCCGGCTGACTCCAAACACAGCGCTGGCCCTGAGCCGGCTACACATTCCACAACTTCCAGACAGCTCCAACTTTATTTTCAGGCAAAACGGCATCAGCGCTCTCACATGACATTCCCAAAAAAGGCACTGCGGCCCCAGACTACCCTGATTCTCTATATGACTTAACCATTGAGGAATTAAAACAACATGAGTTATGTCAAAACCAGTAGACGAGAGTGGCCAAAGTCTCCAGAGTACTAATGATACGTTGATGACGCTAATAGATACAGTGGGGTCCAAAAGTCTGGGGCCACTATTTTGCATTTATATAGCCTATATATATATATATATGTATATACACATACACAGGTTAATGCATTACTAATGTAAACAAATAAAACCTTATTGTCAAATGTTCAAATTGTTAAATATTCAATCTAAAAGTTGTTTTTTGTTGATTGAAAATAAAAATAAAATCGATTGCCCAACTCCGTTCCCATCAGATTTATGAATCTTCACAAGTTCATATTTGTATAACTATGCAAAAATGAACCTCGCAAAATCCTATTATTTTAAAGTCTAACACTTTCTAAGGGCACTTTATAATTCTGTGATTAAAATCCCATTTTCTGACAGTCTCTTACAGCTTAAGGGTATAAACTACACATTAAAATATTCATATTCCAATTAAACACAGTAAAATTACTGCCATAAATATAACCTGACAGCATGCATGAACAGCCAATATATGGTCAAAGTAAATCTTTGAAACCTTTAATATTTAAAAACGTTCATTTCCCAAAATCTGCACGAATGTGCCCATTGCTTTCCCCAAAGAGTTAAGATTTTAAGCCGTCTACAGATTACACATTTGAGTTTTAAGCAGGATATTGACTGGTTTGCATCATATAAGAGTTTATGAAAGGTCTCACGCATTGACTTTTCCCTATACGCCCCAGATAAAAACTGGAAAGAGGCTCATTTTGATAAATCACTGGGAGTCTCATCCCGAGTTTGAAGACTTTAATTGCACTGGGCATTTATGACCCAATGCATCTCTTTAAGCAGCTCATCTGCATATGCAGCATATCTCTAAGGACACACAATCCAACACTGATTGAAGGACAGTCATTTTCAGCCCAGAGTGTAAGCATTTTATTGTAATTGCGTCACTGGATGTTGTATCAAGGGCCGGCAGATAATTGGACAGTCAGCTGAACATGGGAAGTTGTTGGTAATTTGAGAATTTGATTGCTTTTTCTTGTTATCTCTCAAGTGGATGTACAGTGAGGAGCCTTTAACAACTGGCACATATTGTTAGCGGTTAGCATCACTGCTGCAGGACATTGCAAATCATAAGTGAAAAGAACCTATCGGATAAAAAGCAGGTGCTGAAACATTATAATAGCCTACTTTAAATTATTATGCTAGTCTTCCTTTGTGAAGATCTAATTTAAATGGCCTTTCTATCTTTATATTTTAAGGAAAGTGTAAAATGTGGCTGTGCTCACACTCTCTGTAAGTTCAAACAGTAACGCACTACTGCCCTCATCTGGATATTAGTGTATAGGCTACTGTACAAGTGCTTTATTATCTGTTACCAGGCAATGAACAACACAGTCACGTGGCAATACCTAGCATAAAAACAGAAAAGCGGGGGTTTTAATACAAAAAAAGGTACGTTTACTTTATCTATATCCCGAGGGGGAATGAAATCGGTTGCAAATGGCTTAATTTTGCCCAGACACTAATTAGACAAAAAGAGGCGGCATTAATCATCTGTCTGTGCTCAAAAAGCCCCCTAAGCACAGTTTTTCAGCATTAGATTAGATTGTGTTTACCCTAGTTAGTGAATTGTTTCAGTATTACGGGGGTTGATGATCAACATTAATTAGTTGGAGGCTGAGTGTCATCTTATCTTATCATTTGAGTTATAGACCTAAAGTCGTGATTTTTAACGGGAATGAAAGCGAGGCTGTGAGTCTAGGCTACATCTTCATTGTTGTAGGCTACTGATATTATTTAATGTGTTTTTGGATTGTTCCGATGACGAAACACTGCAAAAAAAACAAAAATCTTTCTAAGAAATTTCAGTAGACACAAATATATATATTATAAGTTATCTATTCTAGGCGCTTTAAACAGCTTTTTACAGCGGACGCAGTCCATACCTCACAGCCTCGCTTTCATAATCATACCTGTCATGGCGCTGCTCTGAATAAGGTCTATCCATATGATTGAATGGTTGAATTGAATCCATATGCTTGTTGAATAGCACCACCTGCTGAAACTGAGAGCACATGCAGGGCTACTAACACAAAGAACCTGTCTTTCTATGGCATCATGTGGCTACATTTAAAAAAAGCAAGCGATTAAAACATAGCTACATGTCATGCATTACCATTGAGAATTGTGTGAGATTGAACTGCTTTGAGATTTACAAAGCGATGTTAACAACAGTGGCCATTTTTGCATGGTTTTTGAAAATAGACAGATAAAATGTCTAGTCTAAAAAATATAACGTAAAACCTACAATGGCTTCCACTAAATGTGTCTAAAATAGATCAATAGATTTTAAATAAATTACTAGTTTACGAATTTTCTGATTATTCCTCATCCCAAAGCTTTCAAGCTTCATCAAATACCTTCACAACTGTGTTACACCTGAACATTTTTTTTTAATACTTAGATATAACTTAAATAAATAATTCTACATAAGTTTTAATTCACTGTTAATTAATTGATGGAAAATATGCAGTTTTTATTCATTATTTTAGTTTTAGTTCAAAATAAAAAATCTAAATAAACTTAATGAAAAATGTTGGAAAGTAACTAAAATAAGCTAACTAATTTCAGATCAAATTTATCAGCGACAATGACAAATCAAATTTCAAGTCTGAGGTTGGTATGAGTGTCATATATGACATTATACATAATCTCCTGCAGAGGGCGCACATGTCCATCGATGGGCGGAGCGAGGCGAGTGATGATGTATTTCCTGCCGCTTTTAAACTCCGGTGTCTTGAGGTTTCTCCCCCTTTCCGAAGAAATACCAGAAGAAGCAGAGGTGGTTGAAGCAGTGGATCTTGAAATCCTATAATAACAGTGACCGAAATTACTGTCCGCTATAATGACTCGCCAAGACGGCATCGCAGGTAATCTGAACTTTAACAACAATCTTAAATGCACACTGGACTTTTGGTTTTCCATACTTTTCAGGCTCTGGCCTACGAAACACGTGTTCACCAACATGCCTCGGCCATCATTAACTATTTGATAATGTGTATTGTTTATAATATTTTTTTTTACTTTTAAATGTATAAGCTGAAATTATTTCAGACAAATATTAGGCTAGTATTTTCTCTTGATGCAGTTCAGCTTAATCTGGAGTTTAATTAAATACTCGTTGTTAAATCTACATTTTTAATGCTTATAAATTTGGTCTTATATAGATTTTATAGAATTGGACCAAAGGTGCACGTGACAAGTTTTTAGATATGTAATCAAATTAGATTCATCCATCTTTGCAACATGTATACACCATTTTCTATTCTGTTAAAATTCACAAATGCAATCCTTTCCACTTATCTATTATATTAACTTGGTAACTTAATTTAATTTTTGTCACCTGAAACAACAACCTCATAGAAAAGGTTTAAGTTATGTTAGCATGAATTGCATACAGTATGTAATGTATTTTTAAATTATTTTATTGATACTGACAATTCACTTCCCTGACCCTTAAGCATTTCTTTGTTAGTGATTATTCATTTGAGAGTGGGTTATGGGGAATTACTGATTGCATGGCTGGATTTATGAAATGACAAATTAACTCTCCTCTCCTTTTCTCACTAGATGTGTTGCAGGACGTGGACCGATATGGACCGCACTCTCACACTGGGGTCCGAGCATCAGTCAAGAGCAGAGGGAAGGTGCCCATTAAATGAAAATGCGTTTAACATGTAGGAGGCCGTCAGGTACTGCATTAGCATACAAGTGCTCACTAAGTCAAGAGTCCTTCTGCCTCATGAATATGCATTAAAACTGATATTATACCTGTGTGGCATATATGATGGTGAATGAGCTTCATGTCTTGTTTTTTTCCTCTTAGGTTTGCAACATTAAAGTCAAGATGAAGTCAAACTAAATGGCACACAACGAAAATATTAAATAATGCAAAGGATTTTAAGGTATGACACTTCAAGCTAACTTGGATGCACCTTTATTGCAAATAGTTTGGCAACACGGACTAAAATGAATGGTATTAACGCGGTAAAGATGTGCAATGATGACTACAAAATTGCTGAGGTCATGACCAGTGAAACTACATAATAGCATGTATTAGCTGAGCACATGTTTTCTCTGCAGGTTTGTATGCCTGAAGGTCAGAGGACTCTATTTTTGACTCTTCCTCTTTTGCCAGTTTTTCCACAGGCAGAACTAAATCCAGATGGCATGGTGGATCCACGCAAGCTGAAGAAAAATAACAGTGGAGGGCCGAAAGGCTGAGAAAATCAAATGCATGAAGGTGGTGATAGAATAAGAATTTCACACCTACAGTACCTACCACACTTGGCTCTCACACATCAGATAGGGAGAAAGCACAGATGAACGCATGTAAATGTAGTATACAAGACATTAGGTAATGTTATTGTCTAAAGCTTTCCACTAGATTTTTTCCTGTTTCATAAACCTCTAGCAAGGAATCCAAACAAAGCATGCTGCAGTTGTTTGATGCTCATTGAAATGACAAAATAAGTGACTTTGCCTTCATCTTAAAAATTGTAGCTCATTGCATGTTTGAAAGAAAATGAATTTCAATCAGTATACACTACTGTTAAAGGCACAACTAAAACATCCATGTTGTTGACTTGTGTACTTGAACTGTCTTAAATGTTTCCAAAAATGTTTAAATTCAGAGAAATCAGCCATTTTAACCAGTGTAACGTCTCCTGTCAATGACGTCATATCCGCCTTACCATCGATTTCCGGTTTTACTTCTGTAGAAACCATGGAAACACCAAAGATGCTTTAATGTGTTTTATTAGGTGAACCAACAGTTTGGATACCTTTATCCTGACTAAATTAAATGTTTATTTCCATGACATAATTGTAATAAACATTTGTGTTGTCTTCATGCTTATTTAAGTGGAAAAAGATTGCGTTAACACTGTTGAGAATAATGGTGACTGCAGAAGGTCTAAAAGGTGTTACTGTAATGAATTTTGGGGTAATGTGCTTAATTATCAGGGTTCGTATGGGTGCTTGAAATCCTTGAATTTTGTGTTTTCAAGGTTTGAAAAGTGCTTACATTTTGGATTAAATGCTTGAAATTGTAGATAGATACAGAGCGATTTGCGCTACGCTTGCCAAAGCAAAAGTAGGCAGAATTTTCATTTTGATTTCCGCACTTTTCTGGATGCCCCGTTTTTATTGCCCGCGCGGGTAATCGTCACAGAGCGCAGCAGCAAAAGTTGAACTATTTTTTACTTTGACCGCTACATGCATGCAAGCTCGCCAATGCTGCGCTCCGCTTTGGTCGACGCAGCAACAAAAGGTCTATATGCACTTTTACTGGAGTAAGTGAAGAAATTAAGTAAAATGATTTTAAACAGTTCTCATTTTGATTAAATATTTAATTTTCAATACAGTTAAGCACTCAGATCACATAAACCATTATCCAAAAGGTCAGTAAAAATGATGACTTTAGATAGAAATATTTGTAGTGGATGTGCTGCTTTTAAATATTTCCTGTGGCACGCCATGTTTTAATGTTTGACAGTGAAGAGTGCTAGGTGCATGATCATTTCTCTTTAAACTAAATTGCAGTACTTGTGTTCTGAGAAAATAGTTTTCTGCGAGATCAATGATGCACACTTTCGTTCGGTGGTGGACCGGTCTATTGGCCGGTTTGAAAAGGTCAGATGACAATACTAAAATGTGTTTATCTTCTAAGCAAAATTGCATAAATTTGATGTTTAAAAGAATAAAAATACTGGTCACATTTTAGTTTAGGGTCCAATTCTCACTATTAACTACGACTTTTGCCTCAAACTCCTTATTACTGCTTATTTAATGGTTAGTAAGGTATTTAGTTTAGATATTGGATAGGATTAAGAGATGTAGAATATGGTCATGCAGAATAAGGCATTATTATGTGCTTTATAAGTACTAATAATCAGCCAATATCCTAGTAATATGCATGCTAATAAACAAGTTAATAGTGAGAATTGGACCCTAAACTAAAGCGTTAACAAAATACTATTTGGCCAGTGAAAAAGAATAATAAATCTCTGAAAAGTATTTTATACAATTTTGCTTTTATAGATATTTTGATAGCCTATATTCTAAAACAAGCCAAGGGTACTAAATGATTTTTAGAAATGCAATGTAACTGCACAAACAGCATGTATAGTCCGTATCTCATATTTACCTAATGTCTTGTACCGTTAAACATGGCATCACTTGGAAATGCACATGGAAATGATATGCAGATAAGGATATGCATAGTAAACCGTGTTGGGGAAGCTACTCAAACTAGCTTGACAAGCTACTCATAAGTTAAAGTATAGTTAAGATTATATTTAAGAGTCAAGCAACCCTTCTGAAAAAGTAGTTAGCTACACTACAAGTTACTATCATAAAGTAGCTAGCTACATTGAGGAAACTACTTTTTTTTTTTTTTTAATGACATTGTATATTACATATAATTGAATAATTGTTAATGAAGAATGTTATAAGTAAAAGATTTTGGGTTTAAAAACAACAAAGAGTAGCTTATTGTTCTATTTTATAAACTATCCAAAGATAGCCTACACACAATAATCGGTGTAAGCTCTACATATGGTGATTTCGAGGAGACGGGATGGAGTTGCATGTGCGCACAATCTTCCACTGTCTGGGTTTTATAAAGGGAATTTTGTGCAGGTTCTGGTGTACGTATGGTTTATAAGTCTGAAAACTTTTGAGCACTTTTTAGGATGAAATCTATGTAAATTTTTATACACGATCCCCTGGGCTTGGTCTTGAGCAATTTACTTGCATGTGATCATTCCTGATAAGTCTAAAGGGTCTCTGCGTTTTAAATAATACTATTAATATGCTCCTGTAACCATAACACACAAGTGCTCTTAACCCAGAAGAATGCAAGAGTCATGTGCAAATTAAAGTATTCATTTCATAATGCTCTTAGAGAAACACTTTATGTAACCCAAGAAAAAAAAAAAGTATATCTTCATTTCTTTTCTACTGACATCCATTCCACCTGAGAGTTAACAAGGTCTACGAACAAGAGACCAAAAAAATCTGGCACAGAAAGAAACAACAGTTACATGAAACAAAGCAGACCCCCAAGCTTATGTAATCCGGATTACTCCATTTTTTCCTCCTCCTCCTCCTGTCCTTCCTCATAGTGGCGATACTCTGATTTCAGCTCCCAGGTGCTCTTATGAGGCCCTCTAGGATTGTACACGCCGATCTCCCTGAGAATCTCCTTCAGGTAAATCTAGAGGAAGAGTAGATTGACAGAGTGAACACGTGCTGCCAAAATCCAATCATACATGCAACCATGCTACAATTTTCAATATGTCATAATCATTTGTTAAAAGACAAGTATTCATTACTTCAATGAGCTCATTGTTTCTGCCTTAAATTATTACATTGTTTAAATGTTTAGCTAACTGTGATTTGTATATGTACATTCCTGAAATGCATAACTTAGTTACCTCTGATAACAGATCACTCTAAATTGTAATGTGGACTAATGTGGCATTTTCTGTAAAGCTGCTTTAAAACGATGTATATTGTGAAAAGCGCTATACAAATAAATGTGAATTTAATTTAATTGAACCAGGGCCTAAAATGAACACTTTCAGAACACCAAATGAGAGTAAAATTCGGTGTTAGCAAGTATATGAAACGGTGTCGATCGGCAGTTGGCTGGTAATATTTTTTTGACTTCCAGCAATGCAATCTTGTGAGATCGTGAACGACGCTCTGGACAATTGCTGCATTGTCATGAAAGTTTAAGTCTTGCCAACTGAAATATTCAAGCGCAAGAATACCTGCCTAATATTCCTGCTGCCGTCTGTGTCCTTAATGTTATTCAAACAACAAAAAACACAGAAAATCACTCATTGCCCTTGACTGAATAACTTTTGTAACTTTAATATGATTAAACTATGTTTAATTTGATTAAACTATGTTTAATTTAAACAGTGAAGACTATGCAGTGTTATTTTACATTTGATTACTTTATTACATTTCTGTAAATGAAAATTGTGAATTTATGTCATAACTGCCTGTTTTTGCAAATAGTTTCGTGGCTGGTAAAAAAAATATTTATGGCCGGTAAATCTTCTTAAACGGGTCCTATTATGCCCTTTTCTTGCTTGTTTTTAGGGTGTAATTAATTCGTTACATTTATATAGCGCTTTTTCTGAGACCTCAAAGCGCTTTACATAGATGGGGGAATCTCCTCAACCACCACCAATGTGCAGCATCCACTTGGATGATGCGACGGCAGCCATATTGCGCCAGAACGCCCACCACACACCAGCTTACTGGTGGAGAGGAGACAGTGATGAAGCCAAATCAGTATATGGGGATGATTAGGAGGCCATGATGGACAGAGGCCAAGGGTCAAATTTGGCCAGGATGCCGGGGTTACACCCCTACTCTTTTTCGAAGGACATCCTGGGATTTTTAATGACCACAGAGAGTCAGGACCTCGGTTTAACGTCTCATCCGAAGGACAGTGCTCTTTTGGCAGTATAGTGTCCCCGTCACTATACTGGGGCATTAGGACCCACACAGACCACAGGGTGAGCGCCCCCTGCTGGCCTCACTAACACCTCTTCTGTGTACTAGTGTACAGTGCACAGATAAACATTGGGGTTACAATGTTCAGTAACAGTGTTTAAAATAAGTTTTAACCACGCTAAGTTCGTCAGTCTGGAAGGTCAAACAAATGAGTTTTTGGAAATGTGGCAAAAACAGTGTCTCTTTGACATAGCGACAACATTGTCCTCTCTAATGCAGCTCAACCAGGCCTCGTCCCCTGTTTTGCTTATTCTGTGGGCAGAGATTATTTAAACGAGTAACATTGTGACTTCATAAGATCCGGAAAAATCGTGTTGTAGTCCAAACAGACTCACTGAATCATATTCACTGAAATCGACACTATGCTCCGACAGAACAACATAAATCAGCCGGTTTTAGAAAAAAACCTGCGCTTCTACCTCCACCTAGAGCCTGTTATTTGTTTTGCAAAAATCCACCGCCCCCGGTTCTTCTGGTCCAATCAGTGCAGGGCTGTGTGAGATCTGACTGTCAATCACAGTTCGTGCACACGCCACAGATCCCCCCCTCCCCTCTTGCGCACGTTACAGTATCACATGCACCCGCCGGAAGTTCGCAGGTGTGTTGGATTGTACGAAGTGTGATGGCGGAGAGAAAATCTACTAACAAACTTCCAATTCCTCGGTTAACAACCAGAGCTAGGAGGTCCAAAACAACCAAGGAAAAGAAAATGATGCTTCGTTGCTGAAGAGATGGGTGCGTTCACAGAAAATCTGGTGCACACGCACTGACGAGCACGAACTCGATGGGAGGGTGCTCGGTGGTAGTGGGGGAGAGGAATGAGAGTTGTAAACATTCAATCCCCTCAATCTGCCAGACTTGCCGACTGCAGCTTTAAATAAAATATCTCCCTTTACAGTCAACTTTACTGTAGTAAACGCTGCACAATGGCAAGTGGAAATACTGGTTTAATTCAGCCATATACAGTATGTTTGAACAAGAAACTGATTCAGAAGAAGTGGAAGAGTGAATTATACAGGCTCATCTACAAAGTCGATGTATCAGAATGGTAATGCGGTTTATGTATCGCTCTCTACAATGTTGGACACATAACAATAATTAATATGATTAGCCTTTTAATTAACTACATTATCAAACAGCTAATAATGTGTTGTTAATGTTACACAAACCATGTTCCCGTTCACCATCTCAGAGTCAGACATCTGCCTTCTGAAAATCAGTATCCTTAGAAAACTCAGAACAGAACAACTGAAGAAAGGCATTTAGTTCATCATAACGTAATATACATCATATACATAATTCACCCGCTATATAGTTAAATGTACTCGATTTTTCATCTCAACAGAAAAATATACTGGGATAATCTGGCTTCTCTTGAGAATCCCCTGCTTCGCAGTATAGTTAATGATATGCTAAAGTTGACGTGATTTGTGAATGTAAATGTGTACCTTGAAATGCAATTTAAGTCGCTTTGGATAAAAGCGTCTGCCAAATGCATAAATGTAAATTTAAAGGGATACTCCACTTTTTTTTGGAAATAGGCTCATTTTACAACTCCTTAAACTTACTTAAACAGTTGAGTTTTACCGTTTTCGAATCCATTCAGCCGATCTCCGGGTCTGGCGGTCCCACTTTTAGCATAGCTTAGCATAATGAATTGATCCGGACAAGACCATTAGCATCTCTCTCAAAAAAAATTAAGAGTTTCGATATTTTTCCTATTTAAAACTTGACTCTTCTGTAGTTACATCGTGTACTAAGACCGACGGAAAATTAAAAGTTGCGATTTTCTAGGCTGATATGGCTAGGAACTATACTCTCATTCCTGCGTAATAATCAAGAAACGTTGCTGCCATACCATGGGTGAAGCAGGCGTAATGATATGACGCAGCACCTGATAATAGTCCCCAGCTCAGTAGCCTATTATCAGGCGGCATGCGCTGCGTCATATCATTACGCCTGCTTCACCCATGGTACGGCAGCAAAGTTTCTTGATTATTACGCAGGAATGAGAGTAGTTCCTAGCCATATCAGCCTAGAAAATCGCAACTTTTCATTTTCCGTCGGCCTTAGTACACGATGCAACTACATAAGAGTCAAGTTTTAAATAGGAAAAATATCGAAACTCTTTGTTAATTTTTTTGAGAGAGATGCTAATGGTCTTGTCCGGTTCAATTCATTATGCTAAGCTATGCTAAAAGTGGGACCCCCAGACCCGGAGATCGGCTGAATGGATTCGAAAACGGTAAAACTCAACTGTTTAACTCTGGGGGAGTTGTAAAATGAGCCTATTTCCAAAAAAGTGGAGTATCCCTTTAAATGAGAACAGGTGATTTTTTTTGACAGTTTTTGGTTCACTGCAGTTTTAAGGAGAAAATACTCAGCAATGGTTTTGACTTATGAAATTGCACATGGTTTGTCTTAAAGCGGTGAAACACTAAAAACACCTCATAGACAAATAGACAACCTTTAAAACTTGATTTTCACCACAGGGGGACTTTAATCAAGTCTCTCAGACAACTTTGTGAAAAGTAATAAATTCTTTATTTAGCCTCACTAGTGTAATCTATCCACTAAATGGCAAAACCATGGTGGGAAGTAATTTTCTTCTCAGTTTAGTTTCTTTTTAGTTATGACTCATCCAACTTCAATCACATTTATATTTCTCCAATCCTTCAGGGAGACAGAGGCAGCAGTCAAGTGGCATTTATTCAAAGGAGCTCACTTATCTATGATAATATAATCAAGACCAAGTCCATGTTAAATATTTGTCATTTCTTGTTTAATCTCTCTTGTGTATGATTTCTGATAAGTCAGAGAAACAAATGAGATGTATCACTGCCATAATGTTGTCAGAAAAAAAAACCTAAGTGAGGTTAATTGTACTGAATGCAGTACCTCAAATTATACAGTGAGGAAAATAAGTATTTGAACACCCTGCTATTTTGCAAGTTCTCCCACTTGGAAATCATGGAGGGGTCTGAAATTGTCATCGTAGGTGCATGTCCACTGTGAGAGACATAATCTAAAAAAAAAAATCCAGAAATCACAATATATGATTTTTTAAACTATTTATTTGTATGATACAGCTGCAAATAAGTATTTGAACACCTGTCTATCAGCTAGAATTCTGACCCTCAAAGACCTGTTAGTCTGCCTTTAAAATGTCCACCTCCACTCCATTTATTATCCTAAATTAGATGCACCTGTTTGAGGTCGTTAGCTGCATAAAGACACCTGTCCACCCCATACAATCAGTAAGAATCCAACTACTAACATGGCCAAGACCAAAGAGCTGTCCAAAGACACTAGAGACAAAATTGTACACCTCCACAAGGCTGGAAAGGGCTATGGGGAAATTGCCAAGCAGCTTGGTGAAAAAAGGCCCACTGTTGGAGCAATAATTAGAAAATGGAAGAAGCTAAACATGACTGTCAATCTCCCTCGGACTGGGGCTCCATGCAAGATCTCACCTCGTGGGGTCTCAATGATCCTAAGAAAGGTGAGAAATCAGCCCAGAACTACACGGGAGGAGCTGGTCAATGACCTGAAAAGAGCTGGGACCACCGTTTCCAAGGTTACTGTTGGTAATACACTAAGACGTCATGGTTTGAAATCATGCATGGCACGGAAGGTTCCCCTGCTTAAACCAGCACATGTCAAGGCCCGTCTTAAGTTTGCCAATGACCATTTGGATGATCCAGAGGAGTCATGGGAGAAAGTCATGTGGTCAGATGAGACCAAAATAGAACTTTTTGGTCATAATTCCACTAAACGTGTTTGGAGGAAGAAGAATGATGAGTACCATCCCAAGAACACCATCCCTACTGTGAAGCATGGGGGTGGTAGCATCATGCTTTGGGGGTGTTTTTCTGGACATGGGACAGGGCGACTGCACTGTATTAAGGAGAGGATGACCGGGGCCATGTATTGTGAGATTTTGGGGAACAACCTCCTTCCCTCAGTTAGAGCATTAAAGATGGGTCGAGGCTGGGTCTTCCAACATGACAATGACCCGAAGCACACAGCCAGGATAACCAAGGAGTGGCTCTGTAAGAAGCATATCAAGGTTCTGGCGTGGCCTAGCCAGTCTCCAGACCTAAACCCAATAGAGAATCTTTGGAGGGAGCTCAAACTCCGTGTTTCTCAGCGACAGCCCAGAAACCTGACTGATCTAGAGAAGATCTGTGTGGAGGAGTGGGCCAAAATCCCTCCTGCAGTGTGTGCAAACCTGGTGAAAAACTACAGGAAACGTTTGACCTCTGTAATTGCAAACAAAGGCTACTGTACCAAATATTAACATTGATTTTCTCAGGTGTTCAAATACTTATTTGCAGCTGTATCATACAAATAAATAGTTAAAAAATCATACATTGTGATTTCTGGATTTTTTTTTTTAGATTATGTCTCTCACAGTGGACATGCACCTACGATGACAATTTCAGACCCCTCCATGATTTCTAAGTGGGAGAACTTGCAAAATAGCAGGGTGTTCAAATACTTATTTTCCTCACTGTATATATATATATATATAAAAGAAAAGCACACTTTCATTACTTTTTCTCAACACACTTAATGTCAAATTAAATTAAAATGTTTAATTTAAAGGGGAAGTATGTAATATTGAGAGCTATCAGTTAAAATGGGTACTGCAGTCCAAGTTAAAAATATTGGAGAGCGTGGTTTCTGTTCCTATGGCACAGTGTTTGCACGTTTACTCATCTTGAGCTGAACAACTCACCACCGGTTGCTTTGTGATGTCCACCAGGTCTCTGATGTTGTAGTACTGGTGCTTCTCAAAGGCAGAGAAGAGCATTTCTAGAACCTTCTGTTTGTCAGCTCTTGCGCGCTTGCCTTCCTCTTTCTTTTTCTTCTCATATTCCAACTAAACAGAAGCATAAGCAAAACAGAGCATTCATTAATTCGCTTATGATCTCTTACACACATCTATCTTTGTGAGGACGTTCATTGACACAATGCAATCTCTAGCTCCGTACCCCAACCCTACCCATCACAACCAAGTGCCTAACCTGAACCCTTACCCTAAACTTACCATTAATATATATAACCTTATCCCTAAAACCAAGTATTGATCCTCAAACAGGCCTTTAAAGGGCTCTCAGCCAAAATGTCCTCACTTTACTCTATTTGTCCTCACTCCAATGGTCTAAAACTCAAACCGGTCCTCATGAAGATAGTTGTACATACGTTGGGTTTCCATTGACATAAGATTTTTTATACTTTAAAAACTGTATATTCTATCCCCTAACCCTAAACCTACCCATCACAGCAAATGTTCTGCCTTTTTACATTTTCAAAAAACATAATTTAGTATAATTTATGCCATCCTTTGGATGTTTTGTCCAAGGAAATTTTGTCCCCTTAACATAGGAAATACCTGAACCACACACACACACACTTACATTATAGCTGTGGTTGGACACAGGTTTGTAATTAGTTGTGATAGCTTTCTCAAGCTTCTGAGAAAAACGAAGAGGTTTGGTGGATTCTTCAATCTGCAGCCTGTGAATAAAACACATCTCCAGATGATCAGATCGAATACATTTGACAGCTTTGACAGCTTTGAACAGCTTTGACTTACTTCTTTAATTTCATGTAGCTCTCACTGACTGCAGGTCTGCATTCAGCTCGCTGAACAACCATGCCTTCAAGAGCCAGCTTGTCTTAAAAACAACAACATTCGACTTGGTATAGTTCACCAAAAAATGGCTCTTATGCATTACACACTCATACAAAGGATAAGCAAACCCAATTAAAAATGTCTGAATTTTGCGAGGACAACTAATGGCCTTTTCTTTGTACTAAAACATTAACATACTTCAACAGCAAGCGCTCTCTAATAAAGCGTTGGCACAAAACCCCACTTTTTAGGTGACAATTGAAATACTGTGATTCAACCAGGTTTTTATGGCACTATTCTGAAGTGTTTGACTCTTGTATGAAAAACGATGGGGTCAACCAGCCATGAGTGATGATTTTAAATCAGACCCAAATGAGCCTCCCTCCTGCAGAACATCATTGTGCTGCACCGCTGCCATTTGTTGGCGCACCATGAAGCCAGTCTAATGGTTCAGCTTGCTTCTATTGATTGTATTAAATGTACAGCGGTGCCTGTAATACCTTGTGGTTATTGTCCCACAGGCCCTTTTAAAGGGCAGAAATATTTCACTCACAAAATCCATCAGAGCAGCACTAATGCGCACAATTATTGGCAATTATTGCCAGATGAGTGTTAGAGCACTTGTTGGAGTAACTCCATAAAAACGCCCACTTGTGTTTCACAACTTCAACAAAGCATCCATTTTCCTCGCAATTACCCGGAGGCTATGAAGAGGGGTCAGGGCAAACCAAGACCTCAAGGTTCGCATCTCCTCTGCGCGGTCCCTCCCCAAACATCACATGACTCGCGCATCTTATGAGGCCAGTAACGTTACATAAGCATCTCCATAGAGGAATCCATTTAAATCAGCGGGAGATACATTAATGCTGGCTCTGAATGGAGTAGGACTGTGTTTGGGGGTGGCGTGAGTTGCTCAACCCGTTGGTGGGCAGCAGATCCGATGCTGAGATGATAGAGAGGTTACGGGGGTCGGTCTTCCACCTCCTCACAAGATCCCACCAGTTTGACTTCCTCAGAGACACCGAACAAGAGCAATAACATCCCAAGCCCTCAGCAGGACACAGCCTCTATGCCTCCACTCACACACACACACCCACCTGCAGGCAGATCTTCAATCCCTTCATGTCTCTTCATCAGCATACAGCAGCAGAGAAAGAAGCCTTTCAAATGCCTCAAGGTCTCTTAAACTCACTCACTCGGCACCTGTTTATTTTGAAATGTGTCTAGCACTGCGCGCCATCCAAATACTGCACTGTAGCATTTAATTTATGCGTTTCAATTAAGATTTTTCATAAGATATCACTTACTGATGGACTATCAGCCTCGAGAAGATTTGCCAACGCATAATAACAGTTGTAATCTTTTTAAAGGACTCTGAGGGAGTAGAGGTAGATATTTTGGGACGAGATATGACAGTAAAATAATCATAAGACTCTTAATCATATGCCTCAGGGGCTATTAAAATCACGATTCTTCCGCTCTCTCTCTACTGGCTCCATTTCCATATCTGTTTTGAAATACTGTTCATATAATACTCTAGTGTCTGCAAGCACTATGCAAATATAACAAACATCAAGCAATTGTACTTTTTTTTATTTTTTTTCCACACAGCTGCCAATTTCACAAACTGCATACAATGGCATGTATGGCAGCCCCAAATGTATTTAGGATTAAAAATGCATGACTTTCATTGCATTCGTTTTAAAAGCATCCCTTTCACAATTGGTCTCAAGGCGATTCTAATATCCGAAGGTCGGATCATTTGAAGTGAGTGCAGGGCATTACTGTCTCATATGTGGCCATTTGGAACAGCCATACGTCACTGCCACTTTATTTTGAATCGGAATGTTTCCATGACAACAACATAAAAGCAAAATTCATACTTAAAGGGATAGTTCACCCAAAAATGAAATTTCTGTCATTAATTACTCACCCTCATGTCGTTCCAAACCGGAAGAGAAGAAATTGTTGAATAAAGTAGTTATTTTGGTGTTTTTTTGCGCACAAAAAGTATTCTTGTCGCTTCATAGCATTAAGGTTGAACCACTGTAGTCACATGGACTATTTTAACAGTCTTTACTACCTTTCTTGGCCTTGAAAGTTTTGAAAATCTAAAATATTAAAAATTTTGTGTTCCGAAGATGAACGAAGGTCTTATAGGTTTGAGTATGGGTCTTATGAGTAATTAATGGCAGAATTTTCATTTTGGGGTGGACTTTCCCTTTAAGAAAATTCAGCTGTTAAGACAAAACAAACAAACAATCATAAAAAAATGAATAAATAAATAAGGAGTATTTCAATTCAAAGGTACATTGACAAATGACCTCAGTGTTCAAAATTAATTGTAAGGATGTGCCACTCAGGATAACGTAATCATAAATGATAAAATTGCTTCCTTGTACCTCATAGAGGTACCCTTCCTGAAGAGATCTGGTTGCTTACTTTCTTTTGGAATGACTAAGTTGCACCCTTTTCTTGCAGTTCCCTGCAAGGGTGAGAAAAAGCAATTTTGGAATTCGCTTTTAGTGGACGTACTGTGTGGAGTTCAGTGGTGAATTTCTCCTCACGTTCAGTACATTAACTATGAACATGCAAATGTTTGACCACCACATAGTGTCACACAATATTTTTATCTTCATTTTGAACTGTATTATGATACATATATATGTCGTGGCCACAAATTTACAATTCGTTCTAATGACTTATTCATCTGTTCCCTTGTTGTAGGTAAATTGTGGCCACGATGTTCTAATCTGTTCCATCTTTTGAAAAATCATGGTCATTGTTTAGGTCAAACGAGGGAATGAATTAGTACAACATGGTCACGACTCATGATTTAGCTAAAATGAGGGAACAAATTAATAAAACATGGAAAGAAGGTTTAATTTATTTTGCATGTCATGTGTTCCATACAGTATATCTATAATTTAAAGTTATTTTTTGTGAAATGTTTGGTTTCAAAAGTGTGCTTGAGCTATCTTTTTTTAAAATAAAATGCCACTCACTATTTTGTTTTGTAATGTATGACTTAAGAATTCAAATAGTTTTGGCTACTGTAGTTTCATGAATATGCATAACTAATTATAAATCTGGCCAACAAGCACAGCATTTGCTCATATTTACCGTCATTCATTGTTTCTGTGTTTGTCAAGACTTCATATTCTTCTGCATAGTTTAACTAGAATATTTCCTATCCAAGTGCTTTGATCTACATTTGATCTTCTGATCTACATTTTGCCAGTCTGCCCCTGCTGGACTAAAATCAATTTGGGCTTCTTCAAGTTGAACAATCAAGTGCACCAATTAAAACCAAAAAAAAAATAGATGAGAAAAAGCAGGTCAGCCACCCACTATTTTCTCTGGCATAGTTAAACCCTGTTTGCAATTCAAATGCAGATGAATAAACCCAGTAATCATGATGATTAAACCATGACCGAGCTATCTATAACAACTGTCTATAACAACTATAATCAGTCATATATGACCATAATGACCTATCACTGCATCTATAATCAGATGGCTATGTGCATGGGCGGCACGGTTTAAAAGAGTGATGAGGACTGTGGTGGCGGTGCACATTTGTGACATCACAACATGGTGAAGGCTTAGCTTCTGAATATTAATTAGGTGATTTTAACAAATTTAATCTTATACAGTTTTAACAACTGTGACATTTTACATTAATCTAGAGATCTAGTTAACTATAACAATTTGACACGACTCTTTTGATTGTGCTGTTCTTCAAAACTCATCCAGGAATCAACTTTAATAAACCACAATATCAGCTGTCAAAGGAGGTATATCAAATTGTTTGGCAAAATGTAAATTAGGCTTGATTAAAAAAAAACAAAAAAAACAAGAGTCTGTATGAAAACAACAATCTGATGAATATGTAAAGCCAAATTGACCCCAGCACTCAGACAGTGAATTAGCCTCCACCCCGTCTCAGCTGCTAATGTCGTTCAAAATGTGGCTCAGAAGGGTCCATCTCCCATCCTGGGGCAACAGTAGAAGTGCCGTCATTCAAGAATGATTGACAGGCTGTCATCTGTTAGGGACATCACTGAGAAAGATGTCATGGCGATTCTGCTGCTGTTTAAGGGCACATCCTCTATGCAACAGTCGAAGGTTTGAGCTCTTTGTTTGAGCTCACGTTTATAATGAATTGTATTGGAAATATCGATTTCGGGTTCTCTTCTCTAGGTGGTTTATATGGTGACACAGCACGATACATCTTTGTAGCATGTACAACACCCTTAAAGACGGCTTGGGGCCAATTACGAGCTCAGACCCCATGACTTCAAGTGAAGGCATAGGCTTCCTTATCAAAGGCTCACTTCTTGGCTTCGCCGACAACTGGGTCATGGACGAGCGCCTCAAAGCGAACCCAGCCTCTCAGAAAGAGCGAGAAGGCTTCAATGCATTCATCCCTTTTGATATGAAGACAACAAATAATTTACATAACTACACCTACACTGTACTCGATATGGCTCGTTTGGCGATAAAGCTGCCAGTTGTCGGCACATCACACAGACGGCTTTTCAAAGCAATGACTTAACACGATAGACGTGAAAGCATTAACATCTCGCTCTTCTCACACTTTTGTTGGAGGGAGTTCATTATGTGGGATCCCTGTGAATTGGCCCTCTCGGTGAGTTCACGTGCCGCCACCCAACCGAGGACTCCTTTCATCAGAGGGCAGTGACACTAATTGCAGAGCCAGAGAAGCGCTGAAGTGGAAAGGTGATTAAATTCAGCCTTTAGAGCGGCGAGCAGCGAGCAAAGCACTCGCTCTTTCCGAGCCCACACCGCTGACGCAGTAGAGCCCACCCTTAACACCCCTCCTCCCACAGCGAGTGTACACGCGCACACATATATGTGTTTGCGTGGCTGTGAAAGGCTCAGACACTGTTGGCAACGCACACTGCTCCCGCGCTTCATGCCAGCGCCGCTCAGCTGCGCTCCTATTTGTCCGCCCGCCCGCCCGCTCACGCGCGCGCTCCCCACACACACTCCGCCAGGCTGGGTGTGAGGAACGGCATGGAATGGAATCTCAGAAGGATGGAGAGCGAACTGAGACAGATCAATCCTGATTTGCTGCAGCCCAGCAAGAGCTTTAAGAAACCTTCCTCCGGCACCATCACCATCAACGTGGGGGGCTACCTATACGCCGCACAGCGCCAGACCCTGGCCAAGCACCCCGGATCCCTGCTGGAGGAGATGGTCACCGGGAAGAAGCCCGTGCTGCACGTTGACTCCATGGGTAACACCTTCATCGACCGTGACGGGCCCATCTTCCGGCACGTGTTGAATTTCCTGCGCCTGGGCGAGCTGGTGCTGCCCGAGGACTTCAAGGAAGGCCAGCTGCTCCGCCGCGAGGCCGACTTCTACCGGTTGAGCGAGCTGGCTCAAGCCCTGCAGAACTGGGAGCATCAGCAGGCCACGCAGCACGAGCCCGCCTTCCTGGAGGTGACGGACAGCCACGAGCGCTCGCAGGGTCTGAAGGTCTACAGCAGCGACAACAGCTTCATCGAGAAGGTGAAAAGCCGCCTAGTGCAGATCTCAAAAAGTCGATTGGATGGCTTTCCGGAGGAGTTCGAGGTGTCGTCCAACGTCATCCAGTTCCGGCATTTCATCAAGTCGGAGCAGGGCTCTCGGCTTGTGCTGAAGCAGGACAGCACGTTTGTGTGTACACTGGAGTGTCTGAAGCTGGAGACGGTGATGCTGGCACTCAAAGGAGGTTTCCGCCTGCTCACCAGCCTAGACAGCAGTCGCGGATCAGTGGTTCAGTGCGAGGCTCTGCATTTTGTCAAGTGACCCGAGCAGAACCGTCACCACTAACCACATGACCTGCCGAAAACCATCTTGCATTAACGAACACCAGCGTCCTCAACCGAAAACCTGTTCTGGAATACTCCGCTAGTCTGCTTCTACATGACACACTCACGGACAGCCTTGAGAAACAAGAGAGATGATATGTACTGTATTGTGGGGTTTTGTTTGGCTTGTGTATGTAGTTGTCTTCTGTTTGCAGTTGTTTTTACAAGAAGAGCAACTGTTTGTGATAGTGATAATGATAATGGATCTGAATTGCAGACTGTCGTGGAATCAAAAGGCTGAGTGTGATGATCATTACATTTGTGAGCAAGTTTTGTGATTTCTGGTCATGTGAACACATGTAGTAAACAACAGGTTGTAATTTTGAGTCTGTGAATGTTTTGCACAATAAAGCCGCATTATAGTTTATTTAAAGCACTGTTGAAATGTTTATGAATGAGACTGTGGTTCATCTTCTAGGTGAAAATATACACTGCATATGGTTTTGTCTGTGAACTGTGGAATGTACGCTGACAAATTACTGTGGGCTGTATAAATAGAGCTTTATTTTTTCTTATTTGCAGTGAAGTATGCTTGTAAGAAAGATACTCTGCCCTAAATTGAAAGTTTGTAATATTATGCAGCAAAATGTGACCTAAAATTAAATTTCCTCCAGCACTGATCCAAATTCAGATGGGTGTGATCATTTTTAGAGCACATGGCATACATACACATATTCCAGTATGTGTGCACTGATTCATAAACAACATCTGATGTTCCCAGAAAACTAGGCAAACTCAAAAACGTGTCAACTTAAGAAAATATGTTTAAGTATTCAAATGTTGCAGATACATTAGTCAGAGCCAATTTACCGTGGGAAAATATCAAGTTCAAAACAGATCAAATCACCCTGTGAATTTGCAACAAAATACATTCAGAGCGCAGTCAATAGCGCTGAGTAATTCTGAAAAACAGCTCTGCTCGACACAGCTAAATTCAGTTACAGTCTAAGTCGGCCGTTTCAAAGAAAGGCAAAGGCAGACATATGGTTACACTCACTTTGGATTAGCCGGCATCTCCACACACTAGTATCCATCTGTTTTCCATCAAATCTGTCATGCACTCTCATGCAATCTCCCACTAAAATGAGTCAGAAGCACATTTCTGACAAGGGGAAAAAAAGAAACAACTCTCCACAGTCGGTCATGTGGACATCAAAACAGGGTTCTTTTTAATTGCAGATATCAGTCATTCATATTTGATGAGGCACAGCAGGGCTTATTAGCCACCGTCACTATCTGATGTGTTTCTAAACCGCTGCCAGCAGGGGACTGGAAACCTGCGGGAGGGTGCTGGTAAGCGGGAGCATTTATTTCAAATGGAAGAAATCCATTAACAGCTGAAATATTCATGGATTAGTCTCACATCCAATTATTGCCAGGCAAATAAGACTCCTACATAAAATAAAAAAAAGAAGCCAAAGATTCTCATCGTGTGCTCCCAAGGAGGCATGACTAATGGCTCCCTCTCAATTTGATCAAAATTAATGGTCAGGCGAACATGTGACTTCAAGGACTCATATGTCCTTAAGAGACCAATTTCTCATCCACACAGAGAGAGAATGGGAGAGAAAGCAAAGAATAAAATTCCTGCTAATGTACTTTTCAAAGTGTGAGCTTGAATAGAGGCACATCGCCATGTTAGAACAACGTGAAATGGGCAGTAGTCAAGGCCATCTGTAAAAGAAAAGCATGATGGAACAAATCAAAGTAAATAGTTGGAATAAGAAAAAGGCAAGTTTCAACTGCTGAGAGAAACAAAGCCTGCATATCTTCATGCTGACTTTTGATGTTCAACAAGTATTCACCAAACCATCTATCACTAATACTCAGATTAAGAAACTGTGGGTTTTCAAATAAAACATCTGTAACCAAGAATGTGCCAGCTATAAATGCATTAAACATTCTTACTGCATGTTCACTGTGCATATCTAGAAAAAAAACTACCTTCTCAAGCCCCAACATCCAGCCTTGATTACCAGTCACGTGACTCTTTTGTGCAAGCTGAAAAGCGACATCTCTATATTCAAGCCACAGATGGAAATCGGCGCTACTGTGTGCACAGAAAACAGCTTTCGCAACTTTCAAAAGAGTAGCGCACATGCGCAAGAGTCCAACTTTAACCTGGCAACATGGAGGCTTTAAGTGCCCATGTCAATCAGTTCAAGCTGCCTCTTCAACCTATCATTGTGAAGGACTTAATAAGTAAGAAAAAAAAAAAGCTTAAAGTCTCAGCAGCTCCTCCACACACCGCTGCACCTGGTCCATTTATACGCTGCTGCTTTCTGACAGATTGACTGCTTCAAAAAACAGCAAGCACTGAAAAGCTGTTACAGAAGTCTGTATCAAAATGAGAGGTTATATAATAATAAAAACATTTACTATTTACCCAAACTCTGCCGATACATTGCTTTGCAGAACACAAGGCTGTGTGTATCTTAAAGGGACAGTTGACCAAAAAAAATGAAGATTTTGCCATCAGTTACTGTCTCTCATGTCTTTCCAAACCCATAAGACTTTTGTTAATCTTTAAAACACAAATGAAGATATTGTTAATGAAATCTGAGAGACTTCGTTAAAAACAGAGCCCTCAAATAAACCAAAAATCTTAACTGTACAAACTTGACATGTGAGAATGAACCTCACTGGCTTGAGCTTGCATTTACCATCTTTGAGTTCTCGATGTGCGTTCGCTGATAAATGTTTATGTGAGTAAAAGCCTAAATTAAATCTATTCATCACAAAGCGATCGTGTATCTTCAGAAGACTTTGTTTTACAATCTCTTTATGAATGTCTTGAACAGTTTTGTGTGAACAGACTTTCAATGGAGGGACAGACATCTCTCAGATTTCATTATAATCATCTTAATTTGTGTTCCGAAGTGGAACAAAAGTCTTACATGTTTGGAACAACATGAGTGTGAGTAAATGACGACAGAATTTTCATTTTTGGCCGAACTCTCTCTAAATCAAGTGAGCTTAAAGCCAAGGACACATGTGTCTTAATCACATGCATCACAGCTAGGGTTACTACTATTAAAACACATAGATGTGCAGTTCAAATCAATCTCTAAACATGCACACCCTTGTTGTGGAGGTTTTGTTTTGGCCTTTATGACAGAAAATACAAAAACGTGATCTTTCTGCTACCTGATTGCATGGCCTCCATCTCTCAAATCGCCCTCTATGTCCTCTTAAACACCAAAAAAGAAACTAATACCAAAGAAGTGTTTATGCAAGCACTAGCCAATAGAGAGCTGTTCATACCTTGAACCATTTCAATTCATAACTTACTGAGAAAAAGACACTGTTACCCTTCCACCCCCAGAAAAAGCTTTTAACTGTACAACTAGAGCCTCTATTCATTGCCAACTTCTGTGGCCAACCTGTTGCTAAGCAACCACTTAATCAATACCCGGGGCTTGTGAGCACTAAGCAGACAACTGAAAAAAAAAAATCATAAGTGAACAAAAGCGCACAACACAATGATTGCAATTCTGCACTTAGCCTTGTGTGATTTTCAGTAAGACTGCAATTATTAAGCTGTGCATATGAGCTGCAGTTATACAGCGATCTTCAGTGTGGTCACTTATTAAAGGTCTATATCTGTCATCTTGCAATGGGAAGTAAGAGGATGGCCCTTCAAGTCCGCAAGTTTATACAGTGTACAATGATTTCAGCTTTAAGGGATTTGTCTGTCCATAATGAACGATAAAATGCTGTATGGCATGATACAGTCGCACCAAAATACAATTAAAACAGTAAAATACCTTATTACAATTAAAGCTGCAGTCCGTAGTTGTACCTCTTTGTCGCCATCTCTGTTCAAAATCTGCAATTGCAGTTATTAGCGGAATTATCAACTTTATGCGGGTTGTGCCTCGGCACAGCACAGCGCGGATGAATCCAATGTTTTGAGGAGAATGTGCAGCTGTCAGACACCACACCGGTGTGGATCCAGTCATTCGTAATCACAGATTCTACTTTTTGGAAGTATGACCAACATAAGAATTTTCACTGGAAAATGTCATTGAACGAGTAACTAACATCCACTTTTGTTCTGACCAACTAAGGAAAAAAAGCATTGCAGTAAATTGCGCTGATTTAATCTAACCGTGCACGACAAACCGTGCAAATTATACTTTGTTCTCAAATTGTTCATGTTAACAACATCAGCATTGCGTGACTACATTTAATGTGCATTAGGGCTACCTGTAGTTCAGTTTCCATTTCTGTGCAGTCTAATTTCTAATTGTCATACCAACAAATTAATGTTCCTTAGAACTGGTTCTTACCTGTCTAGTTTTAAACCCCTTCAAAACACGGAGTTCACGCCACCTTTCAAAAGCCCTACCGATATTTATCCTTGTTTTCGCATGGGCCGGTTCAGTCTTTTTTTCTGTAGCCACTCCGAAGTCTTTTGCATTTTACAACGGGTGAATCTCCAGTTGTCACTGGTGATTGTTGTTTGAACCTTTCTGGATCCGCCATCAAATTGATGAGTTTAATTATATCAAGTGCTGTGAGAAAAGGCTATAAATCTCCACCTCCAACATCCTCACACTCATAGCCTACTAGCCGAGACTCCTTCTTTATGTGTACAGATGTGATGTAATGACGCAAAGACATCCTCGAATTTCCCGTGGAAATCCACCAGTACCACTGGAGTTAAAAACATTATCACAAGTTTACCATTTTGAATCGAGCTAAGGCAAGCAGGTCGTTTTGAACACTTACTGGTTATGTACTTGCTACAACATTTATTTTGGATAATTTTTAACCCAAAAAAGTTACGGACTGCAGCTTTAAAAATAATTGTTTTCTATTTGAATATATTTGTCAAGCTGCATTTTCAGCATCATTACTCCAGTCTTTAGTGTCACATGATCATTGATTTGATGCTCAAGAAACATTTCTTCTTATTATCATCAATTGTTTAGGATTCTTTATCAATAGAAAGTTCAAAAGAACAGCATTTATTTGAAATAGAACATTATAAATGTCTTTACTGTCACTTTTGATCAATTTAATGTCTCTTTGTTGAATAAAAGTATTGATTCCTTTCAAAAACATTTGAATGCTAATGTGCCTTTTTTCATTTGTTGCATCCTGTCAAGTTAAGCACAGTGAAGGCTCCTAAACCTCCTACAGTTCTACATAAATTAGTTGTTGCCAACTGATTTTTTTTTTTTTTTTTTTTTTTTTGGCCGATGGTGATTTCAATATCTAGAGAACAAGGAGCTAGTATAAAATTTATTCTAGCAATAATATGTACAAAAAAACAAACTGCTAAATAGATTAGGCAAGCAAATGTGTTCAATAAAAATGTATTTTGCACACTCAAAAATATTTTTAAATGATCCTTTATCAAGTCTGTTTTTGAATTATCCGCACACACACATTGGATTTGGCACAGGTATTACGCTGAATGCCCTTCCTAGCTGAGAGTGCTGGGACACACTCACACAGACCCCTACAATCCATCTAACCTGCATGTCTTTGGAATGGGAAGAACATGCAAACTCCACACAGAAAGGACTCCTGGCTCCGGCGGGCTCAACCGTGGATCTTCTTGCTGTGAGGCAACAGTGCTACCCACTGAGCCACCGTGCCACCCTCAGAAGGATGATTAATTCTGTTAATCAGCCAAGCGGGCATGCAGTTATTGATTTATGCCGATAATCTCAACATATCCAAATATCATCCAATTATTTGGACTGGCTAATGTAACGGCTTACTGGATATAAACACAGACTTACGTGCTTCAGACTTATGACTGGATATAAACAGTTCAGACTTATGTGCCCCCCAGAAGCTTGCGTTCTGCAAGTGAACGGCGCCTTGTGGTGGCATCCCAGAGAGGCACAAAATCACTTCCACTGACCTTTAACTTGACTGTTCCCTGCTGGTGGAAGGACTTCCTAACTCAACCCGAGCTGCTGAGTTGTCAAGAAAAGGCTAAGGACGAATCTTTTTCGCTAAAAGGGTTAGTTCACCATATAATGAAAATTCTGTCATTAAATTACTCACCCTCATGTCATTCCAAACCTGTAAGACTTTCGTTCATCTTCTGAACACAAATGCAGATATTTTATATGAAATCTGAGAGATTTCTGTCCCTCTATTGCTAGCTATGCAACTAACCACTTTAATGCTTCAAAAAGTTCATAAAGAGATCATAAAAATAATCCATATAAATTGAGCGGTTTAGTCCGGTTAAAGAGACTCGATCGCTTTATATGATGAACAGATTTAATTTTGGCTTTTATTCACATATAAACATTGATCAGCGAAACTCAATTGAACCTGACTGATGCACAAGAACAAACCTCATTGGTTCAACTTCTTGCTGAAGCTCAAACGTGCTGCGTAACGCGAGAATGAACCTCATTGGTTCTTGCTGAAGCTCAAACACGCTGCGTAACACGAGAATGAACCTCATTGGTTCTTGCTGAAGCTCAAACATGCTGCGTAACCTGAGAATGAACCTCATTGGTTCTTGCTGAAGCTCAAACACGCTGCGTAACACGAGAATGAACCTCATTGGTTCTTGCTGAAGCTCAAACATGCTGCGTAACGCGAGAATGAACCTCATTGGTTCTTGCAGAAGCTCAAAATGTGCTGCGTAACACAAGAATGAACCTCATTGGTTCTTGCGGAGGGTGGGGGGTATGCAGGACAGGTTTGATAAGCACTGTGCTAGATTAACTGGGACTTGTCACTGCACTTACATATTGTTGCCCTATTGTTGGTTCGATTGCTTCTATTGTTCTCCTCATTTGCAAGTTGCTTTGGATGAAAGCGTCTGCTAAATGATTAAATGTAAAAATTTAAATAATGAGGAATGGCTACAACTCTCACTTAACCGTTTATGTCGATCTTGGACATAGAGGTGACACAGTTCCCTAAACCAATTAGTCTTCACAGTCTCAAAGGCCATCATTATACTGACCAGAACTCTCTGTAAAGACAGCGAGGCTCTGACCTCCCACCGTCTGCATGGTGAAGGGATGTTCTCTAGGGCTGCGCACGGACGAAACCTTCTCCCCAGAGCACTCCACAATTGTCAGATCCTCACTCAAATTGAAAGACACCTGAGGAAACAAATCAATCAGTGTCTGCAACAGCACCATCATCAAATGATCTCTCTCTCCAGCCCAGGGTCTGATCACAGTAATTATGCAAATAAACGGTGACATCTGAATAAAACATGAGGAGCAAATACTACCCCTCCACAGTGCAGGCCTTTAAAAACATTAATAAAACTTACCACAGTCTTTCCTTCAGCTCTAGAAGACAGGAAAAAAGCATGAGTGGAAAGATTTCAGACAATAATTTCCATTTTGAATGGGGTTTAAAAATAATACTTCCATACTTCCCAATTTTAAGTTTGCCTACTTCTCCCCGCCCAGATGCTTTTGCCCATTGCTGAGAAAGATATTTGGGAACCTAAAGAAAAGTGAATAAGACAATTTATCAATTTTTTCCTCATATTTGTGCGAGTATAACTATTGCCTTAGTTTATTAATTCAACTATGTTTGAAGCAAATGAGTGTAAACCTGCTTCAATGATGATACATGTAGTGTGAGATTGCCATGGCATTGCTGTGCTGTTGCTAATGTGGTTCTTTACACATTGCTATGGTTTTCAGGGTTGTTTTTAGCTGCTTACTTGCTACAAGTTTAAAAAAAGACCACAAAGTAATAATAATTCTGGTCTTTGACAACAGCTTGGGTCCATCCCTCAATGTTAAGACATCTGATCACTAGCATACCTCTATCTTTAAAAAGCCTCCCAATTTGAAGTTTTACTACCATCAATTTAAACAATAAGACAAGAGCTACAAGGGTGTATAATCACTGATGACTCTGTGTATTAATATAAAAGATTTACAAAACATAACAATTTTGAGAAACATGGCACACTGTCTATTGTTTTTTTAATTGTTAACCTGGGTTTTGTATTTGGTCAATGTTTATTTCTAACTTGCTCTTCTTAATTGGAGAAATCATATCAAAGTTTGAGACTAATGACGGCACCTTCTATCATTCATGTCTACCGTATAAAGTGTTAGTTACGTGCCATAGTTCAATATTCCAGAGTGTGTGTAAATGGTCAGCATTGAAACCCAGAAGCAACTTCTGACTGATAAATCACCAACCTTCACCAGCCAGACTCCAGTATTTTGTTTGGCTCTTGTTAAATCGACGTCTTTTCCTTTGTCTGACATGGTCGTTGGTTTATGAAAGGCAAATCGCACTACACATAGACAACACACAAACACTCTAACTCAGTGGTTCCCAATTCCAGTCCTCGTGACCCACTGCTCTGCACATTTTGTATGTCTCCCTTATTTAACACACCTGAACCAGATCATCAGCTCATTAGGAGAGACTCCATGAACTGAACTGAGTGTGTCAGATAAGAGAGACCTACAAAATGTGCAGAGCAGTGGGTCACGACTTGAGGACTGGAATTGGGAACCACTGCTCTAGATCACAAGCTTGCTGGCCACCTCAGAGACTTATATATCTATTTACCCCCATCTAGTGGCCATGTGAAGAAATGATATTTACTTTGCATTGCGTCAATCTAAAGATAATCACAAAACCAGAAGTTTTTGAGCGAGTTAGTACTGATTAGACTGGCAAGTTTCATAAGCAGTTAAATTAATTTAACTACAAACTATGTAGCATGCAGAATATAGGCTAAGTACGTATGTTTAACCTTACTTCTCACTTCTAATATAGGCTAGGCTACATAAGAGTGCAAAGCTAATATGAATATCACAAATCCTCAAAAACCCATATGGATTTTTTTCTGTTTGAGTTTTCAAAGCAAGCAATTTGTCTATGATAAACACAAAAAAATTAATTTTCACATTCTGATATTTTATCACTGTCAAATGACTCTTGACGACATACTACAACTAATTAGTTCAGTGGAAATGTATCCTTTCCTAAACTGCTAAAACCGGCTGCAACTGTGGTTTCAACTGTGAGCTGTTCATGAAAATCTCATGAAAATGGGAAATCTCATGAAGTCACCACTAGATGAAGCAGTTTGACCCTCTTTTGTTTCGATAGTCCTCAAATCCAGGGCCTGTTTCTAAAGGCATGAGATCAACTGAATTCAGCATTTATTCGTCCATACAAATATCAAGTGAAGACTTAATTATAGTATTTAGAAAGTGTTAATAGTGGTCCATCTGTATCATCTGATATAGGCCTATCATTTAAATATATCCAAAAAAGATAGTTAGATAAAATAAAATTCAGCTAAAGAGAAGCTTAAAACCTCAAACAGGCTGATTTACATTTGACATTAAACACTTACTAATTAATAATATGCTATGTCAAATGTCTTAAAAATTTCTTTTTCATTTCAATTCAATAAATCTATCTGGTTTGAGAACGTTTTTGACACAGGTGGTTTACACATCCTTCATAGGCCAAAATGCTTCCCTTTCACCACATGTTCATATTTCATGTGAATTCAAACCTTTTCTGAACAAGTAGCTTTGCGCAGATTATTCACATATTACAGAGTGCTGAAATGTAGGGAGCGCCGTCCTTGCTTTCACTGTCAAGGACGTCAACTCATGAGGCAGAGGAGACTGGAATGAAATACATTCACATTCATGTATCCATAACCATCCAATATGTATGTATGTTTACCAGTATTTTAAGATCATTACAAGCAAGGTTATGATTGAAACAAAGTGACTAAATAATACAAAAATGATGATGCATGTTACCCAGCAGGCCTCACAGAGTATACAGAAGAGGAATTGATCAGGTTTTCAAGCAAAAAAGCGGATAATGTTATTTAATGCCCCTAATCCTTCACTTGCCTTGCCTATTCACGTGCCCTATAAATAAACCGGATCAAGTTAGCAAACTTGCAAAACCTGCTTGAGTATGTTGCATATTCATCACTAACTTTCCAGTTAGATGATTATTCATAATTGACCTTTCTTGCTCAGTTTGCTTACTTCCTTCAATACTTCACAGCTTCCTGAGCCTCTAAGATTTGAATAGCATACTGCTGCGGATTTATTGTGTGTATAGGAAGCTTTGTCTTTAAAGTTCCTAAAGAAATGAATGAAACTACTTTAAAACAGTTGCATTTCCTCATAGAGGCACAAAGGGGGTCCAGGTCAAACACTTATGATTGATTTGCAAAGGGAAGAGGAATGCGCTTAACTAGGCCTAACAGCATTGTCAAATACTGTAAAGTCATCTATAAGCATTTCCTCTTACCCATAATGCTGTAGTATTATAAACTGACACTTCTACAGTCATTTAGACTGTAATCACAAAGACTGTTCATTTAGAAAAAGACTAATCAAAACAAGTCAAGCCAAATCATAAACATGAAAATAACAGTGTTGCAAAATTCATCAGTTATGAAATTACTTCAATTTCACCAATAAAGCAGCTCTACAGAATAGGATAGTATCATTATTCAGCTCAATGAAAATGTTGCAAAGTTCAGTTTTGAAATGGATTCAATTCAGCTAAAGCAGCTCCACAGAAGACAAAAAAGTGTCATTATTCAGCTCAATTTAGTTCAATAACAGTCAATCTTGCCAAGTTCATCAATTATGAAACTCAATTTAGCAATAAAGCAGCTCTACAGAAGACAATTATAATTTTTCAGCTCAAGACAATTGATTCAGTTCAGTTCAATGAAAGTGTCGAAGTTGCAAAGTTACATTTTTTAACAAATTGTGTCAGCTTATAATACTGATCGATTCAGCAATAAAGCAGCTAAACAGAAGACAGTTCAAGTTTTGTTATCATCTGATAATCAGTATAGTCAAATCGATATTATCACTGAATATTGAGTGTTTTAAACCCCAAGTGAGCAAACCAAAGCCGACAGTGACAATGAACCAAAACTCCATCAAGTGTGTTCAAACCTTGGGAGAAACCCCAGCATGTTTACCTTATAATTTTCTTTGTTTAAAAAGTTTATATCATACATGATTTACTTTTTTTCCACCCTTCATTAAACTTCTATGTAAACACCTTCTTGTCACCATTATGTTCAGTTTTTTTTTTTTTTTTTTTTTCATGGACTTTTAGTTTGTAATTCTTTAGTTCCTGTTTTCCTTTGTCTCATTATCCAGCCCGATTCTTACTTTGCTTGGATTATTGTTATTAAACTTCATGTTGGAACTTACTCATCATCTTCGTGCCTTCTTCTGCAACACACCGTGACACTGATTCACATGTGAAATGAGCAACAGTGCTTTGGTGTGCTGTCAGCTAGTTTATAACTTCCCTATCCTTCAATAACAAACTTTCTGCAAGGCCTAAATTACACTGCGTCAGATATAAAAAAAACAATCCCAGCTAAAACGCGCCACACATCGGACTGAAACTATCGGCAGCCTTGATAAAGTAAACCTCGGCCACCATTGGCATACTCCGGAGGGGTAAGCTTTCATTTCGGAGTTAAATTACAAAGAACAATGGCAATTCTCATAGAGGATCTCTATTTTTTTTTTCCTATACCACCAAATATACCTGTTTTAATAAGTGTTTACAAAATGAAAGCAGACTCCAGTGTATAAATTGACCATTATTGTTCGGGAGCACAATAGCTCTCTGTTTTTTTTTTTTTTTTTTGTGGAGTGCCAGTGTGATTTAAAGCTGCTGACAGCACCAGACGCTTACATTGCAATCAGCTCTCGCTGGCTCTCTCCCTCTGAAATTTGTATGGATGGGCACAGCCTGTCTGCTTGATCTGGACATCAGTGCACATGCCCATTTTGGAACTGTCAGACCCCATTTCCTCATACTTAATGTGTTACACTAAGATCACTCACTTGGGTCATTCCACATTCACATTCAAGCGCATGCACGGGTTTGGCAAGGGCAATGGGATGTGTCAGCCCTTTCTAATGGGACACTCATTAATCGCCAATTTGATGTAATAAACAACAAGATAATATGCAAGACATTTGGTACCTTGTCATAATGTGTCATCGCCACATGTTATGTTAGTCCATATTAGAAAAATCACCAGCAGAGCTGTCAACATACTGCATATCATATCAGCTTTTACACAATGCCACGTTATATACACATAATGTTCTAATAAATGGTACTTTAGGAATGAAGAAATTCACTTTCTTTTCAACTATAACATCAAATGTCAACTAAATATTAAACCTAACATTAAATATAATCTTTGAATATGCTTTCAGCATAATATTTCTCTTAGTCATACCTTTACCCTTTTCTGACAAACATATATATTTTTTTTTATAGTAACTTGTTTACAAATTTCAACAGCTATGTGAAACCCACTATTTCACCCGGCAGCCTTGATGGCAAACCATCAGCGTTAATACATATCTGGTGTTCATACTTTTGAAAATGTATCTTCTTCCACACAACAAAGATGCTATTCTCACTGTCACAGCTGAAAGCTAAATATAGCTGGATCAGCGCACATGAGATACATTCCTTGTTGTTATTTTATAACCTAGCTGTCGTTGTCTGAAATAAAACACGTATTTTGGAATTAAATGATACATGTTTAAAGCAAAACACATGAATAGTAGACACTGTGTAGGTCTGCTGGACCTAGAACTTTACTTCTCATCCCTAAACAGAGGTGAGCAACAAACAGCGTGTGTAAAATAACTGTGTCAGTGCAGATGTGTTTGGTTGTTCTTTTCTGTCTGTGGAAATATCTGGCTACTCTTTCAGACTAGCTGTTTTGCAAAAACAGAACAAATCATTGATGTCACAGGGTCTGTTTACATCTTGTTGATGTCCCTGCCCTGTACAGGGCAAAAACACACAACAGCACCTAGCCTAAATACTGGTGTTTACTAGCCTACATCTTTCTCAGGTTCAAAATGTTTATTTTCGGTTTAATGAGTTTTGAATCAATAAAATCCAAAAATATTTTTTGTATAGCTAAACCAATTTGTCAGCCTAATAGGACCCAGAAATCCGTGCCCCTGTCTTTCTCTCCCCTTCTTCAATGTCAAATAATAATAACCATAGCGGACAAAAGATGTTATTCTGAGTGTTTGCTGCCACAGTTACCGAAGGCTATAATAAGAAACATCCCTCACCAACACAGTTGGCTGTACTCGGCTTCATTCGAGGGTTTTCGGAGCTCTTCGCCGGCCGTCTCTAGGACACCCCCCTCCCCCCTGTCCTCCGCCCATCATAGCCAGACTCGCTCGGCTTTATGTCTGGCCGCTGTGAACGTGAACTGCCATGCGCGGTCGCCATGTTATCGCGCTCTCCTCCCCCTTTCGGTGACTCGTCACAGGCTGATAGCACTAGCACAGGCTACATTACAAGGAGGCAGCTGGTGAATAGGACCAGAGTGGGAGAGAGACATAGCGCTAACACAGGACTAAAACAAAAGAAAGCACGGGATGGAATAAAGCAGGGCAGCGCTGAGTTGCTCGGTTTCTCTCTGTCAACTGACGCTGGCCGAAGGACTTTGTTTCGTGTGATTTCGTGCTCTGGTGACGGGTGATACAACAATTGAAAATGCGCCTGGCAGTTTGAACTGTGATGGGGAGAGACGCTGTCGTTGTAAGGTTGGATATCGATCACCTCGGGCCGTCTGTGTCGTCTCCTTCACGTTTAAACTTCACCGTTATGCTGTGCTGAATGGTTTTGCGAGGATATACGTTTTGAAAACAACAACAGCTGAAGCGAATCCGTGTCGGCTAGCTCGCTAGCGACTGTTAACTTAGCATTGGCATTAGCCTGCTCCTCATGGTGGACATTTAAATACACCTCCAAGTGGAATTATCGTGGCAGTTAACGTTACTGGAGAAGTGTTGGTTTTATGTGGAAATTACTCGAGCGGCTTCAAGTTGCTTCCCAAAAAGAGCTTGTTCTCTTGAGCTGTATTTATAACTTTGTCAGAGACTATCCTTCAGAAATGAATCACCACGACCGATCAGGAGACTCCGGCAGCGCCCGAAAAATGGTTTACCCCATGAGTTTACCCAGACGGGACAGCAGTAACAGCACGGTAGGTGGTTCCTCCTCATTGACAACTTCGGGAAGCACCAGCCTTAATAGCAACAACTTAATGCTAGGGGATGAGTATTCACCACCGGTGCTGATTCAGTCTCAAACACCGGCCGCATCCTCGCTTGGGCCCCAGAACCCTCCTCAGAGCCTCAGTATCCCCTTGCAGACCACTATGTTTCCCCAAACTCTGCCCACTGCAGTGGCACAGATGAAGAAGAAGAGTGGCTTTCAGATCACCAGCGTTACCCCCGCTCAGACATCTGTCAGCACCAATAACAGCATTACAGAAGACACGGAGAGTTGTGACGACTTGGATGAGTCCCACACCGAGGACTTATCATCCTCAGAGATCATGGATGTGTCCCTTTCGCAGAACAACAATGCAGGAGGACCTGAAAGGAGCTCCTCAGAGGAGACACTGAATAACTTCCATGAGGCGGAGACCCCGGGGGCCGTGTCTCCCAACCAGCCAACCATCCTCACCCAAGCACACCTGCATGGCACCATGGTTAACGGGACAGTTCACCATCATCACCATAATTCTGCTTCATCTAAAAAAGCCCATCCTGCTGGTGGGACACAGATTGGGAATCCTTTGGGAGTTGCAGTCACAACTTCAGTGACTTCAAGCTCTGGAGCTTTAACTAGCACAGGCCAGAAAATGCCTTCAAATGTGGTAGGATTGATTGCGAATGCCTCTGTTGGCACAACCAGTGTCATCGGCCAGCCTTTGGCTACTGTCGCCTCAGGAACTGGAATGATCTCTGTGACTTCAGGTGCCACGATTAGTACTGGTAATCCTTTAACAAATAATGTTTGTATGTTAAATTCCACCAGTGTGCCTGTTGTGGGTGGCAAGAGTACCAATAGTAGCAGTGTAAACTACTCCCCTGCTTTGAATAGTATTAGTAACCAAACCGTAAACTTGACGCACATTCCCAGTGGAATAATCGGCACGGGTCTCACCGCTGCTCCCACAGTTTCCGGTGGTGTTGCTCCGACAGGCGCAGGGCAGGTGGGGCCAGCTGTCGTGGGCCAGCATGCAGTGCCTGCTCCCTCTGCCCCAGTGATGAACGCTCATCCTCCGCAGGCCCAAGTGCCGCCTCCTGCCTCCACCAGCTCACGTTTCAGAGTGGTCAAATTGGACTCTACCTCTGAGCCTTTTAAGAAGGGTAGGTGGACGTGCACCGAGTTTTACGACAAGGAGGTCCCGGGTGCGGCGTCCTCTGAAAATGCCCCCAGCACCAGAACGGTCGAAAGCATTCGCCAGTTTGTGCCTGAGAGTGTTGTGTGTCCGGACAGAGAGTCTGTAAGTGGGAGTTCTGTCAGCAGCTCGGCCAGCCATTACACTGAAAGTCTGGGTAGCGGAGAGACTGGCGGCTCCTCGGCTGCGAAACAGACCTTCCAACAGCCCGCTGCTCAAAAGCATGACTACTCCTCTTCCAGCGTGTCCATGTCTCAGATGCAACCCCAGGACTTAGTCCATGCTCATCTTAAGACTAATGCGGTAGCTCCGATGCCGGCGAGCATTCAGCAGCAGCCGCCGCCGGGAACTATCGGAGGACTGCAGAACACAATCGGGCATTCGTCTACAGCTGTGCCCACTCATATGCCCAAACTGACATATGCCCAGGCAGCACAATCCTCTCCTGTGGTGACCCAGCAGCAGATGGGCTACTCGCCCGCACCGGCCCAGGTAGCACCAGCACATGTTAACCCCTTAATCCCCGGAGGCAGCCTACCACCTGACTTCCCTCAATCCAAGCAGGTCATGAACACTGTGCCACCTGGGTCAACACAAACACTGCCCCACCTGCCCGCCCCCATCCCGATCGTGGCTTCTCAACCCTCCGTTGCTCAACCTCTTCAGCAAGGCCTCCTGCAGCCACAACAGACCCCCACCGCGCAGATGGTCCAGATCGTGTCCCAGCTGGTGCAGTCGGGCACCGGTCTCGTGCAGCAGACCCAGGGGCAGCAGCTCGCCCCTCAGCCCTCCCTGGAGCAGCAGTCACAAGCTCGTGGCACACAGTTTGTCCCGGCCGTGACCTCATCAGGCATTCCTCCTAAACTTCAGAGTGATCCGCAGTCCAGCCTGATCCAGAATGGCTCAAAAGAGACCGGGCCGCAGCCTGCGTTTATGCCCAGAACGCTAGAGGATGCCCAGCTCCTTCTGTTACAGCACCAGTCTCTGCTCATGCAACCCAAGCCAGCCGGCGGTGAATGTGCCTCCCAGACGGGCACCTCCCGTGGTCCAGAGGGAAGCAGTGGAGTCAGTGCCTTAACTGCCTCCGCCAGCCTGCTGAAGAGCTTACCTGTGGATGGAGAGGATGATGGGTAAGTTTCAGTACTTATTGCTTATTCACTCTGTTTTCAATTAATTGACCTTTTGTAATTACAGTTGGACTAGCTTTATTACAAATTACACATGCAGGCAGTGGGTGATGATCAGCGTTATGGCTTAATGCAGTGCTTGAAACATAAAGGGTGGCGTTGTGCATTAAATATCACAGCAGGTTTGAAGCAGGGATTCAGGCTTCCATATAGCATAGCTAGAAGTGTTTTCTCATATAACACCAATGTAGACTGTTATTGTGGTATTACAGACAGAAAGAGTAAGGTAAATGCTTTGCTCTACAAAGTAGCCTATGTCAGCATGCCTTTAAAGACCCCATGAAATCACTTCAGATGGCTGTATTTTTGTACTGTTGACATTCACTTTTGAAATGGGCCAATAGTCTTTTGTTTACATCACAGCCATAGTTAGATGTAGGTGTTTTAGTGGGAGGTTCTCTCTCATTCTAGAGAGAATTTGATTGGACAAAATGATTGCATGATGAATCATTATTTTTGGTCTATTTTGAAAGAGAACGATTTGATGTTTTTAAATGAGTATATCAGCTAAAAGTGACATTTAAGTGTTACACTAGTATATAGGTGGCATCTAAGCTAACATTTTATGGACTTAAAGCTGTAAATATGCTTTTTAGGACTCGAATACAGACTAAAAATGAGCTTGCTGCAGATACTTCAAACTGTAACACAGTTAAACCCAAAATAGATCACTGATGTGTGTCTGTTTAAACGCAGGTTGTCTCTGTTTTTGCATACAGATAGCAGTGTACTCTGTTAGTAGATCTAACCAGCCTTTTTAAAATCCAGAAACACTACCTTCTGTCTAGTCCTTTTTTTTTTTTTTTTACTGCAAGGCCAAAAATGTAACCTACATATGAAAGCAAGTTCTGCATGTCATACTTAATAATCCAGGTTGCAATGCATACACATTTTTAAACCGGTGTGACATATGTTTGCATTTGTCTTAAGCTCTTCAGAAGAAACAGGCATGCATGTTTATACTGTGCTATTTTAATGAGTTGTTCATAAGTAAAGTTTCCTGTGCTTGACAGAGCTTGTCTAACAGATGTCCTAGTGCTCTGTAATCTAACACTCATTTTTGAAACAGACAGTTTTGTCACAGTGCACACACACACACACACAAGTGTGGCACCACTTCTTTCTCTCAGGTGTTAGTCATAATCTTGCTTAAAGTTTTTATTGTCTGGCTTTACTCTATAACACTGTCAGATCACAGACCAGATCTGTTCAGAACTATATTCAGACATAAATGTCAATAAAATGTGGTGGTCACCAAACATCAGACCCTCGCTGGGAATGAGATCACACTTCTATTGCATTTAATTGCCTTGTCAATTTTTGGTCAGCACTTCTTGTCAGCCACAACTAGATGGTCTTCTAAATTGGTGGCATAGTCTTAAGACTTTTTAGCGAGATTCAGTATATATTTTGATATGCATTTGCTTTCAAATAGCTTTACATAGTGGGTTCCCAGGGAGATTTGTAATGTTTCATGCAAAAACTTTTCAAACATAGTTTAAATATTCACAGAATTTATATACTCTTAACGTTGAATCAGATGCTTTTAAATGGCTGTCTAAACTCTCTAATGCTTGTAAGTAGTAGAATTATAAAACTAGTCTAATGAAATGTAATGGCCATATTAAAATCATCATATGGTAACACTTTATTGTGATGGCCCACCGGACATTTTACTAAGTAACTTTGCAACTGCATGACATGTCAACTTAATCTACTAACCTCAACAACACCAAACCCCAACTTAAGTCTATTATAAGTTTACTACAGTCTCTACTAATACTATAATGAGAGTAAGTTGACATGTAGTTGCAAAGTTACTTAGTAGAATGTCTAAAGTGAACCATCGAAATAAAATCATATTCACAATGTTACTCTGTGTATCACCAGTGTGTCCTGAATATTCAATATATTGCCCAGACCTGCAGATATCCATGACCAAGTTTGCTGTTAAATGTAACTTGGCATGTTGACAGCTTGACACTTTTAATATCCTTTGAGTTTAACCATGTGATCGACATGACTACACATCTGTTGGATTCAAGTCCATCCTCCAAGACGTCCTGCTGTCCTGCTGTGGGAATTGCTGTGTTGTGTCTCATAGATGTGCTTTTTAACCAGTGTCATATTTTCGGTGTGATTGTGTTTGGTTGAAGGACTGTAGGCCTGCCTACAAGAGAGCCAACCACTCAAAACAAAATACAGGAAAAGATTTGTCCTCTCAGTGAGCAAACAATTGAATTTCAACCTATTTCTTTGTTGTGAAAGACTATCAGCTGGTGCTGTTTTGGTGTAAAGCATGAGGCCACTTATACAGGATGAGATCATTCAGTTTTCTCTCTTTTTGCTCTTGCTCAATAACAGATTAAGTCAGCACAAATTATTTCAATCTTTTTATTATACTGTTCTTAGGTCACAGTGTGCCACAGACTGGCAGCCTCGTATAGAAAGATTATCTCACATTTGCTTTTTTTCAATGTAATCTGCTCTTGGCAGTGATAAAAGCCACACATGTGAGTCTCAATGAATCACTCATTGTGTAGAGATCATGTAGATTATCTCTCCAATTAATGACCGTGTGGAATGGGATAGGAGAGGAAATGCTTTCACTCGGCCAGATCGGGCCAGAGCAGATAACGTGGCAGAACTTAAAGCGGCAGTTTGTGTATGCTTTCTCTCTTGGTCCCTTAGTGATATTCATTTCCCCTGCTCTCCCCATCTCCATAACAGAGATAGTTCATCCCCCCCCCCCCCCCCACCCCAATTGAACACAGAGATGTTGGGCAGAATGAACTGCTCTTTTCCACTGAACGTTGATGGTACAATCAAGCTCCATAAAAATGGGAATTGGGTGTTGTTGACTCTTCTGATGCCATACAATAATTAGAAAGAAGAATGAAACTAACTTAAGTCTCTGTATTACAATGAAATACTCATATGATACTCATTTGAGAGCATATGATGTTTTCCCTCAATGACGCCACACCTTGATGAGTTGTACATCATGAATGAAACTATGCCTAGGGGAACATTATCAGTTAACCAAGTAGGGCCCTATGAAATCTATTTTACTTATTTTTTTCCCATTTTCTTTTTTCTGGGTTTTTTATTTTATTTTTTCGATATAATTTCTTAAATCCCAAGAATAGATCTTTTGGTCTATGCTGTTTTTAGTTGATGAATGAACAAAGCTTTGTAGTGCGCCTCCAATCCAAAATATCACAATAAGTTTTGTTACTTGTTTTGATATGGATCAAAGGCTCAGGTTTCGAGTTCTGGTTTATTATGCAATTCAAACAATAAATACCGTTTTGGCATTCTTTAATGTGGCGAGACATATCGCCCTCGTCGTAAAAAGTGAAGTGGCACCGATATTGTTTTTTTTGATGGCCGATATCTTAGAGAGCAGGATGGCCGATATAAAGCCGATATTTTATTTATATATACAGATTAAATCTGCAAGGTTTGTGAAATTAAATGTTTATTAGATATTCAGAGATTTGTTTAAATGTAGGCTAGATGCGCATTTGCTGAATGTTGACAGTAAATGAGAAAGTATTTTAGCCTGATTATTTGCCTTTTCTGTTACAAATAATATAAAAGCAAACGCTTTACTTTTTCGCATACCATTTACTTTCGTTGTTTCCCAGTTCTGTCTAACAAAGTATTAGATACGCTGCCGTTCTCTTCTCAGACGCTGGTGTTCTCAGCGCCACCCGTCAAAATAAAAGTCCCGCTTCCAACACATCGGCCATTCAGAAAAACTGATCGGCCGATCCCGATATTTTAAAAATGACAAACATCGGCCGATATATCGGCCTTGGCGATATATCAGTCGACCACTACTCTTTACTATTAGTTACAGCACGGAATAAGCATGAATTAACATCAGAAGGTATGTTGAAAGATATAGACTGACTTACTGAAATGTATCATGTCTCATGTAATCGCTCAGTGTTTCAACTGCTGAAAGACGTCAATTAAACCGCTTGTAAACAATGTTCACGTAATATTTACATCAGAAAAGCCATTCAGTGTCCATAAACTCGTTAGTCAGCTAGAAAAGCAGACTATAGAATTAATCTCATTAAAAAAGTTGTTGTTATTATAACAATATTGTTATAAAAACTTCCTTATGTCATTTAAAATGAAGTAAACAAATCATTTGATTGGTGTTCCCTGTATAGGTTACAATGTGATGGATTTTTTTGGTTTAGCCTAATTAAATTGTAATAATCAAAAAGCATGTCTAATCAATTTAATTAATCAAACTTTAACATAAGGTATAATCTTTACTGTTTTGCAATAATATGGTCCTATAAAATGTTTTGTATGTTATGGTTTAATCTTGTAAAATGTAATAAAATGAACAAGCTTTACTTTTGAAATTTAAAACAAGGGAAAAAAAGTGTGATATTTCTTAAATAATGTTTTAATACTAATTATTATAATGTATGTATTATAATTACTAGTATACAATAGTAATATATTTCTGTCACAGTGTCTTCAAGTTAGCCAAACTTTTATTTTTACGGGTTGTCATGAAGAATTGTGAGTTTCTGTGTGTAAGATATGACGATAGTTTGAGAACACATGTGGAGTGTCATAGGGCCCTAATAGAGGCTTACATTTCTGCCTGATCTTCACACTAAGCCATCGTACGGCCGCAGAAGACTCGGAATATAGCGCATGAGCCCTACGGGCCATATTTATAATGTTCCTCTATTACTTTATTTATATTGAAGCTTGATATAAAGCAAGATTTTTGTTGTTGTTGGTGAATGAAACAAAACTGCTCTGACATTCTGACTAGCATCTCTTTTTTTTTTTTTTTTTTTTTACAGATGGGTGACAAAACAGGGTTGAATGACATGAGGGGGTGAATAAATGATAACATTTTCATTATCTGCGAACTTTCCCTTTTAATGTGTGTTTTTTTTTAGCCACATTAGACATCAGAAGGCTCTTTGTATGCACTTTTTTTTTTTTTTTTTTTTTTGGGGATGATGTCATTTGGATTAGAACCTGTCCTTCCAAACCTGAGAGCAGAGAGCACAGCAAAGTACTTTAGGGACTGAAAGCTAATAGGGGCAGAGACCTCATGAGCTCAGCTGAACTGGTTTCTCACATTCACAACAGACATTTGCGCTTGTCTCAACTCTTTTTCAGGTTTGAAATCTGCTGGCTTTCATATTCTTTCCCAGGCGTGACAACATCTCCTTGAATGCTTTGGTGCTTCCTACATCTCCCGATTGCAATTGTTTTTCTCCCATTAATCTCTAATTGTTAGTTTTCTGAATGCACATTGGGTACAAATTCAACATTTTAGTTCCGAAAACTAACAGGGTTGCATCGTAACTGTTGCGTTGAATGTTTCTTCGGCCATGTTCGGCTCTGTTCAGTTGTCCAGAGAGAATCTCATCTGGACGGCTGCTAAGCAACACATTCACATGTAAACAGTTCGTTATTATGAAGCCTCTACAAAAAGCGTAAAGGGAAGTGCCAAGGCGCAGCAACACGTTTTATTACTTGTAAAGCATATTTGCCGAGTGGATATTTTCATCTGGCCCATTTAGCCAGCCCAATTTAAGTGCTCTCTGAACAGCAGAACGGAGACCAAGCAAAACAACCTCCTGGCCGTTGCATTGTCATGTTTTAGCAGACTCCTTTGATCTGCTGGGTAAAATGATTGCCGTGCATGACCTCCTTAATTTTATTTTCATTGCTTTTAATAATGTTTGTCCAGCAGTGAGAGGAATTAGCAGTTTGCTTTCAGAGATCGTTGGGGACGGGTATTGTTTTATTCTTCTCTTCAGTAGATTTGTTTTTAAATGGATGAGGTATTTGCATAACCAAGCCTCAGCCTTTTGTGTGCGTGTTCCATTATGTCCATGTTTATTTGTTTGTCCCATTATCATCTGAAAATTATTTAGAAATGGACTAAATTAGATCTTATGCTTTTATTGTACAGATACATTTCCTTTTTTATCTTCCAAACTCCAGCGCTCTCATTATCTGACATGTAATGATAAACATGCTTACTTTTGCTTAAAGGTCAATCCTTTGCTACCTGATTAATATGCCTACAGAGATATCCAGATCGCTGCTCTGAAATTAAAGCACTCCCCAGCCCAAGTCGTTATTCATGCCTGAGCTACAGCCTGTAGAAAGTTTGATCCCTTCCTATGATGGCTTTCTAAGAGCAGTCGGCACGTGAGTCAGCAGAGTTGGAAAGCTGCCTCTCTCTGTGGTTTCAGACTGGGCAGGAAATCTCGTGTGCAACCTTGAGCATGTGCTCATGCCGCACTCTTGCTCTGTTAAACATGTACAATGAGATATCCTCTTGTATCACCAGACTGGACAGAGTGAAATGAGGTCACTGTGGAAAACATGGCGACCGCTGAACAACACATTTCCTCGACTCTCTTTTGAACTGGACAGCTTCTAATTTAGATAGGGTTTATTCTTCTCTGATAAATGTGAAAGTGTCTTTTCAGCTGACGTTTATTTAATTGCCTTTTAGTGCTTAACATAAACTTTTACTGACTGTATTAATGGCCTGCCGGTTGAATGATTGATCATCTTTGACAGTGGGGAATTTTTTCCCACCAATCACCTTTGCTGGCTCCCCGAGGCATTGCTCCATCTGTGCAGAGTGTCTTATCTCCGCTTCCTCCCCATCCCTGCCACAAACACCATGTGTGCCACAGATTATCTGCCAGTCAAGTTCTCACCTCTGCACAATTCTAAACTCCTAATACCAGATAAAAAGCAAGCAGCTTGGACTAGTGCAAATTAATCTCTGCTTCAGTCCTCAGACACCTTATCATTCATCATTTGGGTACCGTCCACCTATAAGTGAATGTGAACATTGTTGATATACAAAGTTCTGGCGTGAAACACTAGATGGCGCAGGCTAATAGGTCCTTTAACTCACCTGTTCATAATCTATAGGGCGCAGCTGATTGGTTCCTGCCGTATCAGTAGCCAATGAGCTCGCTGCTCGACCTTCAAACACTTGGGTAGCATTTGCTTTAGCAGTGCAGCGCGCTTTCAGAAACCCTCCACCTTCCCCAGCTCCACCTGTATAGATCTGCTACTGGTTATTCATGTACGCTATATTGTACAGCAGCAGCATGTCTTACTTGCTCACAGCAGTGTGTCGGGTTTGTATTGGCAGTAGCAAGTCCCGCAGTAGCAATAATACCCAAACAGACAACATTGCCAAACGCTCCAAGAGCTGTCATGACGGAAATCTTATTTAAAGTAACACTAAGTAACTTTTCAACCTTCATAATATATTTCCAAAACCCTTGTGATGGTACATCGACTTAAAATAGGTTGAATGACACGTCTGCCATAGCCTGACGGGGTCTGTATAGTTTTTAATCGTACTTTTAAACTTCGGGGTTCGGGTAGTAACACCCGCGCACAAAAAGAACTACAAAATTCGCCTGCTTTACGGCATAGGCTACCTCACTTCCCCCAACACGTCCTCACATGCTGTTGGACTTGTAAGTATATTGCTTATATTGTATATCACTCGGACAAGCACCTGGCGTTCTTGTTGATGGATTAGTAGACATCTTCGGAGGCTAGCTGTGCTTGTTCGATGTCCGACGATTTGTAACGCGTTGTGTTTATTCCCCAATCGAACTCACTGTCTGTCACACGTTCTACCGTCCACAGCATTACTTGATAGACAAAAATAGGACAAGAATGAGCTTCAAACAGAAACAACCCACTTACGGGGTGTTCGAGGCGCACATACAATACAGACTGCCGAAAGTTAAACAGGGCGCGCGCAGCTCTTAAAGGGGCCACACCTTATTTCCACTCGTTACAGCTTCTATCCGACTGAACGGGGACCGGTATACAGGGGGGAGGGGATCAGGCCGTGAGTGAAGAGACTGCTCTGCGTGAGTGGTATTTACGACAGTAACGTTAAATACAAGTAGTCCACAGCGACTCTAGGGGTCGTTGTTTGACCAAAACGGAAATCCTACATAATGGGGCTTTAAATGTAAAAAATATCAATGAACTGATGTAAGAACAAAAGCGTGGAGCTCAAGTGAACTGCTCATCACTCCAGGACTACATCTTACGGATGCAGTTCCATCCGATGGCAAAGTACTCTTTAGTCACGATGGGGTTTATCGTCGTTCTCCCAACACTTTGTCCAAAGTAATCCCTCTCTCTTTTGCGAGGAGGGTGAATGAGTGCCGGGCTCTGTATTTAGCATACAGCGTGCCGCTGTGAGCCATTAGCACTGAGTCATTGTTTCAGCCACACTGCCAGTGTCGCCTGGCCGCCGGCCATCTCGCGCTTTCTGTGCAAACCCCCGCGCGCTTGCCCATCCCTGTCCTTTACGCCGGTCTGCCCGCTCGTCTGAGCTGCCACCGAGCTGCTATAGCAACCGGCAGCCCTAAAACCCCCTAGCATAAGCCTTCCAGAGACAATTGTGTCTTCATCACTCTCGCACTGGCTCTGGAGAAGCTGCGCTCATTCTGCAGGGGCTACGAGTTCCCATTTAAAACCACGCCACGCTTCTTTGTGCTGGAAATCTGAATCAAAGGACTTAAGAATTATTGTTTGCTTGGTTGTTTTTGGACTAGCTGCAGAATACATGCAAATTTATGCCTAGCCTTAGATTGGAGTCTGGCAGAATAGCAGTTGCTGTGCTCTGTCATGGTGGTTTTCAAGGAAGCATGGGTAAAGAACAGATCTCTATTCTCTACAGAGGTTGCTTTCTCATCCGGGGTCATGTCAGTTCAAGAGCTGAATCCTTACCAACATTTTGCCTTGTACAATACCAGTAGAAATAATGTTTATTACTTGGATAACAGAGAAACGGCATTGGGGAATGTCAGTAGATTTAATTCAGTGTCTGCTCAGACTTTAATTTGCAATTAATCGAAGTTATTTATATTTTAGTTTCCTTTTTTAGTAAAAAAAAACTATGTAGCAATATCAGTGTTTCCTATGGAATGCAGTTTTTGCAGGAGCCATTTTTGTTAGTCATTTTCATAATGTGCATTTCATACTTGTTTTATTTAAATTCCACAATACAAAAAGTGCAATTTATTACGTGGACGACAAACTGTCATGGAAAACGATGAATCTTGGGCTGTCAGTCGATTTAACAATTCAATGTCAGTTAATCAGTGTCAATAATTTGCGATTAATCTAATTATATTTAGATATAATTTAATTTTGTATATTTCCTTTTTAGGATAAAACAAAATGTGTGTTCAGTCTGCCATTTCATTTGGATGACAATGTAAGAAAATTGTCATTGATTTCTTAAAATGCAGCAGGTTTGCAGGAAATGTATTTGTTGCTGTTATCTTCTCAAATGCTTGTAAAAAAATTTTTATTTCATACATGTTGAGGTTTTATATTTAAATTCCACCATACAAAGAGTGCAGATGACTTTGCTTTTACCATCTGGATTTTATTATAGATCAATAACAATGCCAAATTTGGTAAATGTAGTAATTGGTCATGTCACATGACCTGAACTGCAGAACTCTAATTATCTACTAATTGTCTGAGTCAGGTACCAGAATTATGATAAAATGATGTTTTTGCACCATGGAGCTTTAAGTACTGATTTACCGCACATCGCTCTCTCTCGCTCTCTCTCTCTCGCTCTCTCTCTCTCTCGCTCTCTCTCTCTCTCTCTCTCTCTCTCTCTCTCTCTCTCTCGCTCTCTCGCTCTCGCTCTCTCGCTCGCTCTCTTTCTTTCAGTCTGATGCATGGTGGAAATGTCCCAGGAGTCTGCAGAGTGTTGATAATTGTCCGTAGTATATCAGTACTTGTTGTCTCGGGCAGTTCGAGCTATGCGGGGTGAATCAATGGGCAGTGCCACTGTTTGTAACGGTAACCATGAGCTTGTGTTCTCAGGCGACCTCCTGCTACACTGTCCCATGGGTCCTGTGGCCATCTGTATTTGTAGCACTGGTGTCAAACGGGGACTTTCCAGGAATGGCCCCTTAATGGGCCCTGTTTTAGTGTTTCTGGCTAGTGGGAAGCTGTTTTTTGTCCTGTCATGTAGCCTTGCCTTTTTTGGAAGGGTTATAATCCTATTCTAAGCGAAAGATAAATAGTGATGGTAAGAAAACAGAACCAAGTAGAACCTCTTCCAGATGACTGAAAGTGTGTGTCCATTGTTCTCCTTTTGATGTATGCAAACAGTGTGGTTGTGGCAGAGACGTGCTAAGCGTCCTTGTTAGCATCCTTAGAGCAGTCCTGATGGATTCTGGCCAGGGAATAAAAGATTAAATTTAACTGTTTCATTAAAAAAAAAAAATCCTGGAGATTATCCAATATCGCTAATACATACATTCTTACTCTCATCTGACACAGATCGGAATTTGTTGCACAAGTATAAACACAAAAATCAAATAAATGAAATCTTACCGCACTACTAAAATAGTTATGTTATGGTATATATCTTTTCAGATAGATTACTTATCCATAATTTAGATTACTTAGGCTACGTTCACACTGCAGGGCTTAATGCTCAATTCCGATTTTTGGAAAAAATCAGATTTTTTTGCAAGGCCGTTCACATTTCCAATTAAATGCGACCTTTTGTGATCTCCTGTGTGAACGTGAAATGACCCAGAAGTGACCCGCATGCGCAGAAGAGTACTCAACAGTCAACGACGTCACTTGTTGTTTGCGGAAGTAGCTAAACTTCAACTAGCTGTGATTCACTCACACACACACACACACACAAAAAACACACGAGCGCGCGCAGCGACCGTTACACAAGAGCCAGACAGCAGCCGCTGACCTATCTAATATCAGCACAAACAAGTTAACATAACGTTAGTCAATGGATATATAATGATGGTGGCCGTGGGCTTTTTATTTTTTATTTTTTATTTTTTTTATTAACGGGCTCGTCGAGGTCGACCCGTTCGGCAGATTTACCTCAGCTCGACGAATATGCAGTCCGTTTTCAAACCGACGACTACTTCAACGCAGAATTATGACGTTTGTCGCGTATCGATGTGCGGGTCGGATACATGCGACCTGGCCGTTCAGACTGAAGTCGCATTTCAAAAGATCGGATACGTATCGGATTTGGGACCACATACCCAAGTGGCCTGGGTCGCATTTGAAAAGATCGGATCTGTGTCGTTCAGACTGTCATGAAAAGATCAGATACAGGTCGCATAGGGGCAAAAAAATCGGAATTGGGTCGTTTCAGCCTGCAGTGTGCTTTTAGACAGCTTTTAACTTATCCATGCTGGCAAGTAATTATGGCCACCCAAAGTGAATTATAAAATATTTTAAGTACGGCCATGTCACATAGTAAAGCGATCACCAACAGAATTATTTTGGCCGGGGGATTAATGTAAACGCAGATATCGGATACCAGTCGTGTCTAGAGTGAATGTAAACAGGCGGGACAAAAAATCTGATATGGTCAAAAGATCAGATCTGTGCATTAAGACTTGCAGTATAAACGCAACCTTCTCGTTCCTCTCTTACACGGTCCTCTGATGGCCGCAGATGACCTGGGTTTCTGCCTTGGCTTGTTTGAGTGCGCAGTGCCAGAAGCTCCCTGACTGCGCTGGGTTTGGCCCTTGTAAATTAGAGCCATGTCCCCTTAGGCAACCCTCCCACATGCATCAAGAATCCTGCCTTTTCACTTACTCAAACCTGAACCACTGTACACAGAGCCTTTTATTAGACCAGACACAAACATCACAACCTTCTGAAAGAGACTTGTATGGCATTCATTTGCTCAGTCGTGCACCGCGTCTACCCCAGATTTGAGGCTGTCTACGCTGGAAACTGTCCATCACCTCGAGCACCAACAAACAATGGATCAGTCAGTTAGACTTGAGCAATACTAAAATGAAAACTAGATTTTTAACATTTTTAGGTGGTTGTGACTGGTTACTTACTGGCCGGAATCAAAAGAGCCCACCCACAATTCTGGGATATTCTCTTTTTTTTTTTTTGAAATGGCTCGAGTTTCTTCTTAATTTTTTTTAGTTTTTTAATTTTAAATAATTTTTTTTTTTTTATATACATTTTTTCTATTTATAAATATTGATTTTAAAAAAAAAATTCTATATATTTTTTAATATATTTAAAAAATGTCATTTATTTAATTTATTTAAATTTTTGTATCATTTTTGCCAGGTGAAAATGAGGTAATTGCCCACCTTGACCCCATGATTTAAGGCATCCATCTATTCATCTCCTTAGCTGCCACCATCCATTGGTCTACAAGTAGACATTTGCATGGGTTAATTTTGAATGCTGCAGTGATTTCTCATCTGTGTTATACAGGTGCTTCATACAGCTGTTTTGTAGTCTGCGGTACCACACAGGTGGAGCTGATACAGTGATTACTCTTCTTTATATTGGAATCTGTCTTCATGGGCTTTTTGTGTTGTTGACTATTGGCTTCCGAAGCTCTTAATGGCTGTGGTTATCATCTAATCTGCGGTGAAGCTGATGCTTTGAATTACTGGTTAGATTGCAGAGAGTATTTTAAGCCCTCAGTGCTGAAATCTGCTCGTTCTGACTGCTGTGAGTGGATGTGTGCAGCTGTATCAGGTAGGCTGTGTGTAAATCGTGTGAATGGGAGCACGTTGACAGTGAATGGTGTCCTTTCAAGATGTGCTCTGCAGTGTCAAACGCTTTTTTTTTTTTTCTGTGTAGAACTTGTTAAAGATGGGCTGCATCTCAGCATGGTGTTAAACAGAAGGAGGTCTAATCCAAGAAGAATAGATCTCGTCTTAGCATTGTGATCCAGCACTGCTTTTGATTTCAAACCAAGCCTAGATCTAGGCTAGTCTAATTATGGGTTGTTATGAATGTCTGACTACTTTTCTTTGTAGTGTTGCTAAATGCACACACAAATTGGTTTTCTAGCCTCCAGTTGATTTTGTTTACAGGCTGTACAGTACACACTCAAGTGTGCCCAGCTTTCTCAGAGGAGCATGAACGCACAGATCCAGTGACAGCCATGCAGTATTGATGGAGAACTTTCCTTTGGGCCCACACACAGGGCTTTCATTCACCCAGCCGTGGGGCCGAGTAATGTGAGAGTGTGTGTGTGTGTGTGAATAAGAAAGGGTGAGTTGGACGCGTACACACATGATGTGGTCTGCTCTCACATTTCACTCACTTGTTTCCTCACTTTGTTTGTCTGTCACAAGCAGCACATAATCACAATGCACAGAACTGTCCATAATTAGACCAGTACTTCCCTTTACCATTAAATAAGCTAATTGAATGTGCTTTTACATAAGACCGTCAGCTCCTTCCCCATCTGTCATTCAGATGAAGCAGGCTTGTGAGTCAGCATGTAGGTGCTGGTGGATGTTTTAATGACTGTGTAGATGGCTTTTGGCCCTACTGACTGATCGACCTCTGTGGCTGTTGTGATGAATCACCATGTCCTCATCCGTCATGATCTGTAAGGTCATTTATTGAATGCTTTTCTGCATTTGGCAGTTATATGCTGGTTTTAGTTTTCATCTACGTTTGGGTTTCTATTTTTTTCTAATCATGCTGTTAGAGAGGGGTGCTCAAATGACCTGTGAAGTATAAAAACCATTTTAAGGTGAGGTGTGTAATTTCTGAGACACTAGTGGCACCTAGCGGGATTACAAAAATACAGTTGCTCCTCCCCCAACTCAAACATCACAAACACAACTCTTGCGGTGCTTGTGAAGGCATGTCTCAACAGGCAAAAGTAGACTACTTTCAATAACAGTTCATATTAAGAATACTTTTAGCTGTTGCTTGGTGTCATGAATAAGCAGTTGAGGAGGCTAATCTGTCTAGAGTGAACTAGAGATGGGCATTTTTCCAAAATATTGTATTCAAATATTTGGGCTCATAAAAAAAAAAACGAATATTCGTTTATTTAAATGTTTAACGAGAGACTGAGACTGAACGCTGAGACTGCGGCAGTTATCGTACAGCACATATATACTCGAGTCGGCATATGGTTATCGTGTTTATATTGTTTTGCATGTTCATGAAAAACCATAATATCCACATGCTCTGTAAAAAAAGGCGCTCAGCCAACAGACGTCTCAAATCGCATAGCAAACTGTTATCTTTGTGTCTCTGTTTCTAACACTGTTTTCTATTCTTAAACCTGTCTCCCTCGACGAAACTTGATGGAACCATATGCTCAAGATCATTTTGCTATCTGATAAGTTTCTCACCTCGCTCAGATGGGCTTACCTGCAGTCGGGAATGCTGTTTTTCCTCATTCGACTGGTGTTTGCATTTCATGTGATTTCTCATTGTGGTAGTAATATTATAACTCAGTTTCAATAATTCATTTGATCAAAAGTAATTCCATTTTGTAAGATCATTTTCATGTAATTCCAAACTTCGAGGCAGACGACTACATTACATAATCAAATACAATCAACAGCTCCACAGCGCCACCCAGTTCATTTAATTTGAGTTTCAGTGCTTGGGATTCATCATGGATTCGCTGCATTTACGGCCAGCAAAGCAACGTAGTAAAATTTGAACAGTATTTTTATTTTTCAAATAATAATTACAGATCAAACATACACCATTCGTGTACACCCTTAAAGCCGGGGACACACTTAACGACTATAAGGCCAATTATGAATGTAATTTGATACGACTGCTCATGGCCAAACACGCTGAGTCAGAGACCGTTGCGTTCAGTCCGTTCTTGTCTAAGGACAACTTTGATTAACTTTTTTGATCCACTTCAAAATGTTGACTACTGTAGTATGAATTAAGTGTGGATGTACTACATCCGCCGTGTTGTTACCGTCACGTCACACCAGCGTCAGTTGCGTCGCTTCACTTCTATTGACAGTTCCTCTCTCGTGACCTCATGGTATAGTAAAGTTACCATCGAATGTGCACTTCAGAATCTCATTGGAAGTAGTGGGTCTTCCAGGTACTTTTCGCCTTCTGTTTTTCACATACTATTGTATTTGGACACTACTCTGTTGGCGAACTGGTTTCGCATACGATTTTGGACACAGCCGACTGTCGCGTCGCTTGATAAACTTAAGATTGAGCCACTGGAGTCACTTGGACTATATTAACGATGTCTTTAATGCATTTTCTGGGCCAGCAAGTTATAGTGTCTTAGAAGCCTATGGAGGAGTGATCCAGCTCTCAGATTTAATCAAAAATATCTTAATTTGTGTTCCGAAGATGAACGAAGGTCTTACGGGGTTGGAACAACATGAGGGTGAGTAATTACTGACAGAATTTTCAGTTTTGGGTGAACTGACCCTTTAATAGAAAACGTCTGAGTTAAATGAGTGTCCCGGCCTGCCTCCTGTGCCCTCAGCCTCAGCAGAGAGAGAGAGAGCCTGTGGTTGTTGAGACAGTCGCACACACACTAACACAGACTGTGGCTCCTGGACAGACAGTATTGCATAAGAGTGTCAGTGAGGACTAGATGCGACAGTCCGGCTCTTTCAGGCCACAGCGATGGACAGGTCAAGCCCCTCGTACTATGAATAGGCTAGATATTTGTATGCTTTCACATTATGGTCTGTGCCTGGGTTTGAGTTTGAACAATTAAATCTCTGTTTTAGTTCTGATGATTATTAGCTTTTTTTATTTATTTTTTATTTTTATGTGCTTTAATCCCTCTTAAATATTTGTATAATATATTATATTATAAAAGCTCTAGCAAAATACATTTTAAAAATGCATTTAAAAAGTATAGTTCACCAAAAAAATAAACGTTGTCATCATTTATTCACCCTCATGTTCTTACAAACATGTATGACCTTCGTTAATCTGTTGAACACCAAAGAATCTTGAATCTTGTTTTTGTCAATACAGTAATAGTCACAGAGGTCTAACAGTTTCAAGCTCCGAAAGCTTTACTCATGAGTGTGAATAAATGACGATTTTCATTCTTGGGTGAGCCATCTCTTTAAATGTGGTTGAACTATGCCGATGTGCTCAGCTACTGGGCAGGCAACATAGTTTTCTTATGACAGAGACTGACTCATATCGTTCATTGCTGAGGTCGTGAAACAAGTTTTATCAAAGCATTGTTGTGTCAGACTATGATGGCATCAAGGTCTCGTTCACGTGAACATCTTTTAGAAATTAAACACTCGGATTAAAAGCATTCCTGTGTGTGACTGGATGTCTTCTGCTTTTGGGATCGGTTCTGCACCTGAACACAAATGAAGGAGCTCTGTTTGTTTTAGGGCCGGTTGTTTCACATCACCTGAAATGAACTCTTAGAGCGTGGCCATTCCCTCCCTCAGTTTATGTAATAGAGTTGAGAGGCTTTATTGGAAATGGTGGACACAATGATTTTGGCTTTTGATAAATGAGTTTTGGCAGGAGAGGTCAGTGTTGTCACAATCTGTGGATGTGGCAGCAATGAGTTGAATATGTTAGTAGCTCTGTCTTCACTGTGTTTGCTTATATTGCCATCTAATGGCCATTTGGGGAACATCTAAGCAGCTCTTTATTACATGGGAAAGCAAGCTTTTGTTTGAGGTCCAAAAATAATTGGTGGAACCCCTGCAGTGCCTTCACAAACTGGGCTAGATCGTACAAACCATCCAAACTCGAACAGCAAGATAATTGGATGATTTGGGTTTGGTGAATTTTCCCCCACCCTCTTTCTTTCAAGTGCACATTGACATCAACTTCAAATCTGGCAAGATGTTACAAGTCATTAGTTGCCCAATGTGCTTCCAGCTGTAGTGCGTACAGAAACCATTCATACTTCAACAATACTTGTGAATCATTAGTGCCAAATTGTTAAAGTATGTGTGGTTGTTTTCTCATTATTAAGAGCTGGATATGGATAATTGGTGCAATGTGTCATACTCGCCCAAAAAAAGCCTCATGTGCTCAGACAGGCATGTAGTTTGATCTCAATCACATGTAGGGTGTTATAGTGCCATCTAGTGATGTCTAAAACAACTTGAAGATAACCATAAAATAACAAAACAAACAAACAAAAAAAAAGATAAAAACCTAGTAATAAAACACTAAGAAAATGCTCTTGTTAATGATAAAATAATACTAAATGCTTCCTACAGCGCTAGTCTGTGTCAAAATAAAAATGTTTTAGGATTGTTTCCAATTTTGCAAAAGCAATTTGAATATAATAGGTGTTACTGTTAAATTGTCATTTGGTGATTTGAGATGATCTTCATGGTTCACCAAACTTCTAAACATCTGAAATAATGACTCTTGAAGGACCAGCACCACATCCTCTTCTACCACTATTTGAGGAATTCATCTTCCAGAATCTGACAGTAAGTTTTGGGAGTTAATTTTTAGTCCATCTCTGCAAAAACGGACTTCAGGGTAGGAGATGGACTAAAAATAAACTCCCAAAACTTATTAAAACGTATTCTGGAAGATGAATTCTTCAAATAGTGGCAGAAGAGGATGTGGTGCTGGTCCTTCAAGAGTCACTCTCAATCTGTCTGTCTATAAAGCCTATAAAAAAAGTCTTAATGTATTTCACAACACTTCAGCTTGTGTTTCTTATTAAGAGGGGGTACATTTTTAGGATTCTTTACCTAACCCAAGTCTCTGAGACCCTGACACCTTGCTCTTCTGGAGACTCCAGGTAGGCTGCAGTTCTGGAAAATGGGGTAAAGGGTTCCTGATGGTTTCACACTTAATTCTTCACCTTAATTCCTAATTCTTTTGCAGTTAACGTGTCTTTTCTTCTCCACCTGTATTTGTCTGACCCTGCTGACCTAATGAGTATTTCACTGTCCAATGGTCATGCCTTAACTGCAATTTCTAGTATTGCATTAGTATTGCATTCTTCTCATGGGAATTTAATAATTTTTGACTTTTGAGGTAAATGTCTTTTTTGGCTTATTTTATCTGTAAAAGAAAACGTGCCTAATAATTCTGCACACCTGAAAATAAGGCGTTTTTCATTTCCAGCCTTCAGGAACAATTATATATCACTTATAAATGATTAAATACAAAATTAATTGTAGTTATTACGATTAATGTGGTTTAGAATTGGTCAAATGTGCCTGAAAAAAAATATATATGATCAGAAAATCAACGTGCCTAATAATTCTGCACGCACTGTAAAAAAAAAAAAAAAGGCCAATCATTTTAATCCATCTGAGAAAAGTACGAATTCCTGTACAGATTCCTGGGTGTAATATTGCAGATATAATGATTTTCAGGTGTTGTGATGGTTTGCTTTTTTCAGTTATTGCTGCTTTATTTTAAAGGTGGTCTCTGTGTAAGCAGTTAAAAAACAAAACAACCCTCTACAAATGCGACTAAATCTTCACTCTGAGCGACTAAATAATGTCTATCATTAGCCATTGGCTAATAAATTCTTAGATTTTACTTGCAGTGCATGTTAGAGGCTAAGTGTAAGTTTAGCATAGATATATTTTCACTCGCTGAACACTCTGACTGAGCATTTTTGAGCTCAATCGATGCGTTGATGATACCGTAAACTTTAGTGTGAAGGTGCACGACTCGTCGCCGCTTTGCTGAGAGTGCTGTGTTCCTCACACACATGCAAAGAAAGAGAGCGAGAGACTTACCAGGCAGAATCGACGCGCTACATGTAAATATTCTTTGTTGTATTTTCCTGTCAAAATGATGCAGTTCATTTGTAATTATTCAGCTTATAAGAACAAGTAGAAGGTATGCTGGTAATTCCTAGCCTGACTACGTCAGACTTCGTACTTCCGCTCAATTTCAGTTCGCTTCTGTACTCAGTCTGAGATAGCGACCTATCTCCCAGTTTTCCTCCGGCCTCAAAACAGCCGGCTAATCAACGAACAGAGGGCGGGCTGAGAGCCGTGACGTAGACGCTAAGCGCCGAGTTTAAGATTGTAGTTTAGGTTAGGGAAATCGAAAACGACTGCAAACAGGTAAAAGTACTGGACCTATTTCAAACCTAGCATTGTAGTGTTTAACCCACCTCGGTGACACTGCTCCGTGATGGCAAGTCCAGGGCCTTCCTCTGCTTTTTTATGGTCCTTGGAGTTTTAGAGGGTGTATCTCGGTCTCTTTTATCTGTCGAGCTCGAACTGGCACCCTTTTGACAGGTCAGTGTCTCCTTTCTTTTCCAGTCCTTAAATATTGCCATGTCATGCTGTAATCTTGCAATTAAGTTACAGCATTTCTGACAGACTCGAGATGAACAAAGAGCTGTTTAACAGAACTAATCCTAACTTTGACAGTTGGCTGCAAATATTTTCTTGTTTCTCTCTGCTGTCAAATATTAGTTTAGAGGCCCTGATTGTACCGTGGATGCGTAGATTTACTTCACATAATCTGCAAAAGTCGTTCATAGCCATGTTCACTCCGGTATTTCGCTCTGGTTTTGTTTTCGCATAATACATGTTTACAGTGGAAGTTCGATGCGGCTGAGCCGGCGCATAACACACGTCATAACTAGGGATGGCCCGATACCGATACTGGCATCGGGGATCGGGCCGATACTGTCCTCATATACTCGTACTCGTACTCATAAAAATTCGCCGATACCACGGACCGATACCATGTACATTTTGCGAAACGAAACTGGCCGCCGCGAGCGCTTTGTCAAGGTGAACTGAGTCATAGACGCACGAGCTGGTTGAGCACATCCCTTTAAACAGACAACAGTGGAAAGTGTGTTCAGTCCGATGTCAATGGCAACGAAATTAAACGAGGCATGTAGCTTTAGCTTATTATATTAACGTTAACTGACGAGAGAGAGAGGCAGAGAGAGAGAGAGAGAGAGCGAGAAGCGCACTTCTGTTGAATGCTCTTGATTGCTGATCGTTCACTCAGCACATGTTATTTGGATGAAAACTAAATCGTATATGTAAGTAAAGTAAAACATGAACTGTTACCTGACTGAAGTATAACGAGTGGTTCCCTACATTATTACAGGACGTCTGCAGAGGTCAAGAAGTTTCATGAATGCAAACATCCGAAGCGCGCGCCCCTCAAACCAGCGTCTCAGCGCGCGAATACTGAATTAAATTGTCTTTCACGTCTTGCGCTTGTACTGACGAATTCACACACAACTATGTAATAACGCCCGTCTTGGTGAGTATCCTATAGTAAACAAAGTCGGTTATATCTCAAATGAACGTAGCATGTTCAAATGCGGTCCGTGCGCTCGGTCTTAAAGGGGCAGCAGTTTGATAAACCTGCACTGTGTTTTAATGTTAATCAAACAAAGGACAAAGAAATTACTCACTGCTCTTGACTAAATAGGCTACCCTTTTCAACTTTAGAAAAATATCCATCTATATATAATTCATACAGTAATGAATATGTTTTTTTTCACATTTGATTACTTTATTCAAATTTCTGTACCTGTTAGATCTACCCGAAAAACTCTAAAAACACTGTTTATTTCATTTGTAGCCTTTCTTTGGTCTATTGTATATATTTGTCCTATTTGTAATTCAATTGTTTGTTCTTATTTTGTTACTGACTGCTTACTACTTTTAAATTCACATTAATTAGGCTGCTAGTTTTTGTTGTAGTATCAAAATTGGATTAAATAATTGATATTTCACTGGTTTTGACAAACATTTGAACCGCTGACCCAGTCCTCAGCACTGAGCCCTGCTGAAGCAGCTCTAAATATGTGCTGTGCTATTAAATGAAAGATAAAATATGATAGAGCAATAGAATGAACAGTGACAGTAGGCTTACAGAAGCTCATATGCATTTTAGCAGGCTTAATTAAGCATGAAAATAACTGAAAGAAATATATATATTTGATTAACAAATTAAGCCAACTAATATGATTTATAATCTTTTGGTTTATCTACTAATACGTTTAAAAATGACAAATGACCAAAAATTACAGTATCGGTATCGGACTCGTTCTACAAAAAGTGGTATCGGGACATCCCTAGTCATAACCAAACGTTATGTGATTGGCTTACGGGTAACCAATGATTTTAAACTTCAGACAAGCGCCCCCCCTGCGAGAAAGAAAACGCTTTTCAAGTATGCCCTTCCAGACTCTGTCTACGAAGCAAAGCGAAGTAGCAGAGTTTGGTATTACCAGGCTAGGTAATTCTGGGGCAGAACTAACGGCAATCTCATTGGCTGGCGCTCATCTATTACCATCCCTGTTTTGATTTCAGCAAATCAGTTTGAGCAAACGCAGACAACAAGTTTAATATTCACGAACCCAGCAGCTCATCAATCCTTAGTGCGTTGTATATTGTATTAATAGTAATATTATAATATTTTAATAACTATTATCTTTTTTTTTCTTTTTTTTTAACACTGATCAACAATATCTTAAGCACCACCACCAGTCCTAAGTTAAGGTAAAATGAGAAATATGCATTCAAGTTTTAGTTAAAATTACTAAAGTTTTATCATTTAAAGGTACAATATGTTAGCCTGGTTCTACCAGACTCTAGTACATTTCATTTGTACAGAGAGTCTGGCCTCGCTCCATTGAGAAACGTTTACTTCCTTGTAGGCGGGTTCTCTGTTAAAGTTCAAAACTATTGGATCTGCCCAGAGTCACTCAGGATCTGCCATAGCCAATCGCTAACGTGTGGTTGACTGTGACGTATGTCATGCGCCGAAACCGGCCGGCGGAAACAAGAAGTCCAAATGATCAGAGGATTATGTTTAGAATAAGATGTCTGTCAACGAGAGCTGCTGGTTTTGTTAATCGAATTTAAGAGTTCAAGGAACAATTGTAAATTCTAAATGTATATTTGACACTAAGGACAGTGATGTATTCAGTCAACTGTCGAAGCTGGGTCTAATCATTAACAATACGCCGCTGCGGTCGTTTCGGATCTGCCGCAAATGCTGTACAGTCATCACCGGCTACTGCGCGATATGGAAACAACTTTTCTGCCTCCTTCACTTGGTCCTCCATAAGTGCAACAAGAGGGGAGAAGACAACAACTATCGGCTTTGCATCCCTATCGTTCGCCTTAGCTAACTCATTCACCACTAGAACTGCCAGTCATTTTTACCGTTTTGAATTTTATATCTGCAATAACTTTGTTGAAAAAATAAATACAATCCTTCTGGTACCTGACTTTTCCTAAAAGTGTCTGTATTTTCATTTAAAATGTTTTTCATATAAATTACACATAAGGCAAAAAAACAAACAAAAAACAAATGAACATAGCCTATTATTTACCTATTTCGGTCATAAACGGTCATATTGACCGCACTGAATTTCGCGGTATTATACCAATATACGCAACAATAAAATGTGGTAAAAAATACACTAAACATATTCAACACAAATCATTTAAATGTAATGATATTCAGAACAGAACAAGAATGTAAAAATAACTAAAGCCTTTCGTTATTTTTTCATTCTTGTTCTGTTCTGAATATCATTACATTTAAAGCCAAAATGAAATGCTTTATAAGCGAAAGTGAAAGTAAGCGGCGTTAGGCTCACGCAATAATTATAATCCAAATGTTTCAACATTTGCGATGTATTTAAACGCTAAACTATTCTTTATCATAGGATTTTGAACTTCACTCACGTTCCAATATCGACGGAAAAAATCATCACACGCATAAAATGGTACGAATTGTAGCCTACTAGTACTGAGAAGCAGTTGAATTTATATGTTAGGTTGACTATTTTATTATTATATTTTATTATGGCTATAATGAACAGGCTGCAATGCTGGAATATGGTGTGTGTGTGTGTGTCGGCGGGCGCGATCAAACAGTGGAAACATGAAAACATAGGCTATAGGCTATTTTGTTCAGGGCATCTACAAATATTATTTATTTATAAATTATAATTAAACTTGTTTAAATGTACAGTATGGTGTTGTTTTGTTTTTAAAAGACATCCTAGTACAATAAATGTATTAATCTCTCAATTGGGGATTTATCATTAAAGATAGCCCAGAGCTTTGAATAGCGATCAAAATGACTGCTTGCGGCAGTTTAGTAGTTATGGAATTCTGGCACGAATTCTAGCGCTAACGGAGTGAGCTGGAAATCAAACTTTTCCCGAACCCGGTGGGGAGGAGGGCCACAACATCATTGCCACCAATAAAACTTAGCAAACATTGTTCTTGCTCCGGCTTTAACTTCTGTATAATCGGCCGTTTTGCAACAAAGGACCGAATAGCTTTTCTCACGTCTTTCTCCGCTGCCATTATTCCAACTCAAACTGACGCACTACATCAACGTCATCGTTCTCAGCCACTCCCTCTGTTCACTGATTGGTCCTACAAAAAATTTGGTTCTGGAAACCTAAGAATATACAGCAGTCCCAGACGTAGTACTGAAGGAAAATGAAATTGAGCGGAAGTACGTAGGAGGGCGGAGCCAGGCTAACAATATGTAAGACTTTTGTAATAAAATATCCAAAAATCACTTGCACAGTGTGATATATTTCCTGCAGGTGTGTACTTACAATATCCCAAAAGTTCTCAAAGATTTTTAATTTAAGAGAAATTCCAATTTTAAATAATGGCTTGTCCCTGGTCATTGTCGCCTGTTAATGACGTAATATCCGTGTTATCCCTGGTTTCCGCTCGTACGTAACCATGGCGACAGATATGGACAACTGCCTTACGTCCAGTGACACACTCACGCTGTTGTTGTTTCGTTCAAACATGATGGACCATGGCAAGCAGACTTTGGGACAAAAGGAGAACTAAAACGAGGATCAATATCAGTGTGGCGTTTTCGAGATGCCGAGAGCTCCACGTCCGCGACTAACTTCGACTTGACAGCTTCACGAGTCACGACTTGACAGGGACGCTACTCTTGCATGTGCTTTATTAGACAGATGAGCAAATGTACATAAAACGAATCAATGTTATATAGCTCAACATGATGAAATGTTGGAATATGATCAGTACGATATTCTAATGTTGATCTAGCTTCCTGCTAGTCTCATACCGCCAACAAACGAACACATAGAGTAACATTGTAACGTTCAACACACTCAAATGCAATTTAGTTTGATAGTGTAGACCTAGTGAAACAGTGCTGCGTTACCTCACAAGTTTCATTCATCTAATAGACTGATCTGTGTGAGTAGTATTTCAGCACTTGCGGATAGTTCGGTAGAATGAAATGTCCTCATTCCTTTATTTACGCGGGACTCGCGTGTGGTGCTGATATCTGTCTCTCATTAGCTATCATGCCCTGCTTCATACCACATGTTAAAAAACATCAATGTATTCACTCATCCATAAACATTATTAGATCCATCGGCAAAATTCCACTTATGCGTCATCAACCTAGCGGCCCCTAGCGGTGAAAAAAATTGCATATTGTAGCTTTAAATAGTGTTTGATTATCATAATATCATAATATAATGTTTGATTGACTGATTGGCTGTCACTGACGATTACTTTGGTAATCGAGTAATTGGTCAATTATTTTGTCAGTTAATCAGATATATTTTTTGTTAATTAAAACAGACCTAAGCAAACAATAGCCTTTAAAATGGCTTAACATACATATATAAATAACAATGAGGCAATAATTGTTTCAAATAAAGTATCAAAATCAAGTAATCATATTATAGTTTTATAGAAAAACACTGTTAAATGCATAATATTATATAGGCCTTCATAATTTTGACATTATGTATTATAACAAATGCCTGCAGAGGGCACCAACAGCCTGCTGTTGTCCCACTTTACAGTAGATCAAATCCTGGTTTAATATTGGCCAAACAATATTTAATTCCAATGTTTACTTAATCTTTCATATTTGGCAACTTCTTTAAAATAGAAATGCTACAGCCACTGTAATTGAATAAGAAAATATGGACATCAAAACATGCAAACTCAGAGCGAGGGTTTAGACTTACTTTGAAATCATGATGAACAGTTTGCATATTTAGAAACATAATGATGTGTTCTCCTGTGTTGGCGTAGGTTTATAAATAATTCTCCTTACAAATCTGATGAAATGGCGCACATTGCATTCCCAGATGAACGTTGTAAGCAACCCGAACTCACAGCATGTGCAGAGATGGAGTTTGGGAGTTTGAGTCAGAGATTGCTCTACGCATGCAAATGATAGTTCATGTGGAGGCAGTGGAGCAGCGTCTGTGAACGGAGCCGAATGTAACCTAAACGCAGGCAAATAATAATAATAAAAAAAAAAAAATAATAATATATTCTATTGCCGAGGTGTGCGAAGAGGGTTTGCAAAACTGCATGCATTTTGGGGAAGAACATTGTTTTGGTTGTGCTTCGGCTCTGCATGATTGCGGATGAATACAATCCTTCACAATAGATAATGCTTTACCAAGAACTGAGTTACAAATGGCAATTTATCTGTTCAGTAAAATAACTTAACCTGCTGAGTAATAAAAACGCACTCTTCACATGACTTTTACAACTTTTCCGAAAAGTCGAGCCAGTGTTGATTCTCGTTTTATTACGAGCTCTGTAAAAATTGAAATGCAGGACAAGTGACACATTGAAGTTTAATTATTAAAGATTTGGTCAAATCACTTATGATATGATTCTTGCCTCACTTTCTAGATTGCAATTTAGGAAATTAGTTTTAAAATGATCAACACTGTATAAATTATGCAAATGATACTAGTGACATGGTTCTAAATATCTTTATCATATGGCATTATGATATATCATAGCACTTTCCTTTTGTTGTTGCCACCAATGAACACAAGAGGGCAAATGTGACCATCCAAACTGGTGTAGCGACTAACACTCTAGCTGTCCTCAAGCCTTTATCCCTTTGTGTGAGGTCATGTTTTAAATGATTTTGAAGCGTCTGATTCATTTAACCAGTGCCTTTGTTGATAACCTATATACCTCCATATGAGATTGTCGACCATATCAGAGATATGCCCATAGGAGAAATGTTCAGTTTTCTTTGACTTGATTTCAGATTAATTGTTTGGAAAAAGCTCAGCTCAAGTCAGATTGATGTTGTGTATGGAAAACCTTTTCAGTGTGTTTTATTGTCTTGGCTTCATGCTGTGCTGAGCCTGTGAGATGGAGGAGTGCTGTTTACAGTTAGTTAGATGGCAGGTTCATTAATTTCCTGAAAAGTAAACAAGTTGTGCAATTTCTTCTAAGAACATGTGTTGCTGTAGAAATAACACACAAGCAGACCTACGTTTGTTTTGAACGGTGCGCTATTTTTCAAAATGTTTTGTATGAAATCGCTAATCACCAGAGACGGCATTCTGCTTGTTTCACCAGGTACGTCAGAAGCCGTGCCATTTGGAAAGTCCATTGAAATGAAAGCTCCCTCACATTTATCCCAGAATGACGTCTGCCTGCTTTAAGGTCATTTTAACAGTGCCGCTTTAGATCTTGTGCGTCCAACTTTCGCTCATTCAGAGAGATACTGTAGAAGTTTTTGAGATTTGAATTACAAAAAAAACGAAAGGTTACTTTCTGCATGGTCAGCTTTCATGACCAAAACAACGTCAGCTACTTCACGCTGCCCTCCTGTTTGCACCTATTGTGCAATCTAGATCTGTTTTACTAGTGTATACCTGCCTGGCTCCACTCCTTGAAATCATATGGAATTCCAGTTTTGTCTTCAGGGAAAACGTCTTATTCCTAGAAATGCTGTGCAAACATTGGTGGTTGTTTTTTTCTTCACGAGCCTTCTCTTTGTGCTTCGTCTTTTTTTTTTTTCTTTTTTTGGGGGGGAGTGAGTTCATTGGGTCTAACACAAATTATATTACATTTATATCATATTAAATACTTAAGTGAAATAGATTGCCAGGATATTTCAAGCCCCTAAGCATATATTACAGAAAACTATGCATCGCAATGTACATTTACAGATAGCATGTTTAATTTCCTTATTGAGTTTAATTTTAATTCCTTATTGAGTTGAATTTCCTTATTGAGTTTATTATATGTACTGTTTGGTTTTGTGCCTCAGTATATAAATTGTAAGGGTTGGTGTGATTGGTGCAATTTTATAAAATTGCAACGGCATATGCTATTTCTATAAATATTGTTGCTTGTAATTTAACAGTTGTTTTGTAAATCTTAACTAAAAAATAGATGCTTTACTACGGGTGTAACGATACACTCGTGCCATAATTCGATACAAATTGCGGATACTGAGCTCATGGTATGATAATGCTTATCGCAATATTAAGCCAAAATAAAGTTATTATTATTTTATTATCAGGTCCCCCAAATATTCCCCCATTGCAATATTATACATTTATATTCAACTATAATAGTTTAAAAAAAATTTTTACCCAGCCCTTCTTTACATGTGAAAAGGTTCCTCATTATTTTTTTATTATCCTTATTATTTAAATGTTTCTAATGGTATCTACTCATCCAATATAAGATTATTCATTATATCTAAATAAATATGGCATCAATGCAAAAACATCTACTTCGCATTATATAACACTGGAATTAAAAACAAAACCATTGAAAAACAATATTACTAAACCGTTCCCACTCTGAAATCTGACTGGATGAGCCACTTTGTAAAATGATATTTGCACATAAATGTGACCGCAATATCATATTAATGCAGCATGTGAATGCAGCAACATTACTTGGCAACAACTAAAGCACTGCAATAATGTTGCTTTAGTTCTTCCTTGGCTTTTTTTTTTTTTTTTTTTAAGGACAAATATATTTTCTATATTTTAATCCACGTTTTTCATCGCCCACACGTTGTGAAATACATAAAGCGGTCCAGCCCAATAAAAGGCGCACAGATATGTCCATCTGTAAACAATGTAGCAAAATCTCTACAAGTTGATGCATTTCTACTGCCTCTCTGTATTATACCATCATGCCGCTCGGCCCTGTATTGTCTTTGTTCCTTTGTTGTTTTTAGCTTCAGTGTTGCTGTCATCATCTAAGCACTGCTTTTTGTATGACCTTTGTTGGGCCTTTGAGACCTTGTAGTCATGAAGTGAAGCTGCTAGAGCTGGGTGCAAATGACAAAGACAAATAGAAAACTGAGGGATTCGAAACCCAGCTGCCTTTTTGTAACTGTACTATAGGGACCGTGAGCTCCTCGGAGTCAAGAGGACCGGTTATAACCGGCTGGGCTCTGCCACTCCCCCCTCCATATCGCTGTCTGTTTCTCTCTCCAGCTAGCATGTCTTTCTCTGCGAGCGGTCAACCCATTTATTGGTACATGGTATACTTGAGACTTCTGGTACCTTTTACATTTATAACTTCATATCCAATGTTATCATATTGGAAGGAAAATGTTGACAATCTTCATCTAGCCAGTAGCCACACAATTCACCAGTTTTTGATACACCCGGGACAGCGCCCAGAGATTAAGTCTATTACAGTCAAGATGTGGGCGTCATGGATTTGCATCTGACGTAAACTAGTAGTAATCTGGTATATTGGGTTCTGCGAGTGAATGTTTAATGAGATGAAGGGGTGATCAGGGTGTGTGGCAGGAAGAGAAGAGCGAACGGGGTAAATATAGCCAGGCTTGAACACTAAACCATGCAGTGTGAGGTTAAGAAGTCGCCACAAACAATGACCTTAAAACGGTCCTCTGAAACAGCATTATGGTTCATCGTGTTCAGGTCGAAGGTCGCCTTCATCAACAAACGCGGTTTTCTTGGCTCCATTAGCGTGAGAGGTAAATTCAATTCCCAGTAGTAATGTTAAGCATTACCCGAGCCACTCGGCTGAGGTTTGCTTGTCGTTACAGGAGCACAGAGTGATGTAACTGGCATCTTTCATAGACCAGACATGCTCTCTCCATCTTAAATATCAAGAGTGATAGACAATCTGCCAGTTCAGCAAACTCTCGTGATTCCTGAAAAACATGTCGGTCTTAAATCTGTTAGTCTTGGGCTCAAGGCTGCATTGCTGAAAAACTTTGCAGGGTTCAGTGTCTGTTATCTTCAGTACTGTAACCCTGATGAACTTACTAATGACATTTTGAACATTACTGGCAACTGTCGTTTATGTAAGTGTGACAAACAGTCATTTGTTTGAATCATCATGGTATAAACCCTGCAAAAGTTTGGGTGTCAGTAAGATATTTAAAGAAAATGCACTATGGTTGTAATTCATGAATGCTTTGGGATATATAAACTAATGTTGGTTGGTCTTTTTAAAGATACCCAGCAGATTATTGCAGGAGTGAAAGCACTTTGAAAATGTGTAAAAAAAAAAAAAAAAAGTTATAGATGTTTGTTTACTGTAAAGCAAATGTATTGTACTAAACATTTATTTGATACAATTTATATTTTACAAAATAGGTTTTCCTCTAAAATTGCTATGAAATCAAAGCTATATGTCTAAGTTGATATCACAATGTATATTCCTATGTTGTTTAGACGTAATACCGAAAATAATAGGGTGGCACCAGCCTTTCGTAAGATTTTGTTTACATTTTTTTATTGGAACGTAAAGTCCACACTAGAGGCTTAGTAACTACTAGCTAGTTTCTAACTAACTGTACTTTATTCCGTTACACCACTTGCTCTTAAAGGGATAGTTCACCCAAAAATGAAAATGCTGTCATCATTTACTCACCCATATGTTGGATTACTCACCCAAACCTGTATGATTTCCTTTCTTCTGCTGAACACAAAAGAAGATATTTTAAAGAAGGTTGGTAATTAAACAGTTGCTGGTCCCCATTGACTTCCATACTATTTTTTTTTTTCCTACTATGGAAGTCAATGGGGTCCATCAGTCGTTTGGTTACCGACTTTATTCAAAATATCTTCTTTTGTGTTCAGCAGAAGAAAGAAAGTCATACAGGTTTGGAACAACATGAGGGTGAGTAAATGATGACAGCATTTTCATTTTTGGGTGAACTATCCCTTTAAGGCAGAATGTAGCTAGTAGGTTGTAAGCTCTCTGTAAAGTAAAAACAAAAAGTCTTTAGACTTTTCAGTTTTATTGACGTCGCCATCTTTGATATACTTTAGTCACTGTCGATTTGGTTACTGGTAAGAGAGTTAGGGCTGGACCTGAATATTCGTTCGGTGGGTTGGTATTCGATTTGAAAATTTGCAATTGAATATGTTCAACACTATAAAATCTGACGAAATACAATACACTTTCTTTTTTTTTTACAATTATCTTATATAGCCTAGCCATTTTTAATAGGATGGACAGTTGAAGGAACCCAACCTCGTTATACTCAATAAATATTTGCTGCTTCTTGGCCTACTTGAGTGTTCCTGCAACGGGAGTATTCTCTGGCTAGAGCGCAGAACAGCGGAGTGTGTGTGTGGACAGAAGTGCATGCCTGAGCTTGTGTTTTGGGTTAAGCTGCGTTGCTTTGACATTGTGGAAAATAGAATAATAGAAACAATGTATTAAGCTTTTTACCTGTTATTATCAATCTAAATTAATCTAGTTTTTAATTTAACTTAATTTCGTTTTTCTTTATTTAAATTTAGTTTTTTTCTTTATTTAAATTTTTATTTTATTTTTAAATTGTTTTTTCTTTATTTAAATTTAGTTTTTCTTTATTTAAATTTAGTTTCTTTATTTAAATCTACCCTTTACTGTGTCAGTAATTTGTTAGTCAGAAAAATATTAGACTACCTTAACAGACCCGAGTGTGTGTGTTACGTGCGAGTGTATTTACTTTGTGTTGTTCATGGGGAAGATGTGTTTAATATCACTAGTGCAGTGTCCGTTCTCGGAGCATATAAGCTCTGCCCGTGTGAGGTGCGCCGCGTCCCGCTCGCGTTGTTCTGTAGTTTATTAAAAGTTTATTAATTCTGAACGTGTTGCGTCTCGCGTGTCTATCTATATTGCACCAAATGCAACACTGCACTCCCTTGTGAAGTCGATTGGATGAACGGTTCTTGAAATAATCAAAATGCAAACGGACAGACAGACACATAGAGATTTCTGCCTTTAGTAGAGCGAAGAATATGTTCAGCCCCCTCTCTCCGAAGCTTCGAATATTTGATGTTCATTACTACCGAAGCTTCGAAGCTCAAAAAATGGTATTCGGACCAGCCCTAGTAAGAGTACGGGCTTGCACGTTCACACACAGACAGTGTTCGAGACGCTGCTTGAACGGGACTCGCACTTGTGAGTAAATGCGGTTGCCAATCCCAAAAACGACCAGTGTGAACGTAGCCTTGGTCCGTACTTCATTTAAGAACACCTTAATGTTTCGACACCGCAGTATTATGCAAATTAAAGTCACGTTTAGTACTTTGTTGCATATCCTTTGCATGCAATGGATGCTTGAAGTCTGCGGCTCAGATATCACCCTGTGCAGAGTATCTTCTCTGGTGATTCTCTGTCAGGTCTGTGCGGCAGCCATTTATAGCTCCTGCTTGTTTCGGAGGCAAGCGCCTTAAAGTCAACTTAAAGTTCACCCAAAAAATGAAAATTCTTCAAATCTTTTACAATCTTTTATTGTTGACATCAAACCATGCACGTCCAGTCAAACTCTGCAATATTGCATTGCATATTCAGCATACACTTAAAATTAGAATGGAATTTAAGTGCAAATGTGGTAAACAAAAAAACAAACATGGTTATAGCAAATATTTGAATTCAGACCTGGTAAATTTTCATGATGGACAAGCCCCGCCCCCTGCACATGCCCCGCCCCCGAGTACACGTTTTTGAGACCTGTCAATGATCGAATTGAGAAATGAACAAAAATGCCCATGCCTAGTTTAAACACATCAATATCATGCAAATTAAAGTCACGTTTAGTAATTTGTTGCATATCCTTTGCATGCAATGGCTGCTTGAAGTCTGTGGCTCAGATATCATCATATGCTAGTGAGAGTATCCTCTCCTGCTTGTTCCGGAGGCAAGCACCCTTAAAGTTCTTTAATCTTTTACGGTATATATATTTCTAGCCGTGTTTCCATTACCCTTCAAATTGCGCGAATTGAAATTGCGAATTGAAAATACGCCCAATGGAAACACGTCCATTTCGCAAGAACTCGCATTTATCGCAAAAAAGTGTTTACGCTCGCATGAGGTGGTTTTTCAGGCAATTCGAAAAAGAAATATTTCGCAAAACTGCAATGGAAACAGTTTTTGCGCATTTGCAGGTCACCTGACATAATGACGAGGTGTGTTTGGACAGAATACGAGACGAGTTCTTTATTAAATTCATAAAAGACAAAAGAATTAGAGGAATAATGGATTCTAAACCCCAAATAAATGCCACAATCAAGACCTCGGAGCAGATATGAGGGAGAAACACCTCATATGTGCCTGCTCACCAGTATAATAAGGGTCGTTCCTTACCATTAATGCTTTGAAAACACACATACCGGTACATCTCCTTCGATTAATAATAACGGCTAGTGCGGTGGCTGGGATTAGCACATAAACCTATACCAACGTCCGTTGCAATGGTTTTTGGAATGATTTTACTTATCGCTTTTTTTAGTCGCATAACATCGGTTTATGGAAACGCCTTCATTTCGAAATAGTTTTTTGTCGACATTTAGAAAAAAATCGCAAAAGTTTTGCGCAAATCTGTAATGGAAACACGCCTACTGTTGACATCAAACCATGCACGTCCAGTCAAACTCTACAATATTGCCTTTGCATATTCACTTAAAATTAGAATGGAATTTAAGTGCAAATTTGAAATGTTATCGCAAATGTTTGTGATCAGGGCTGCTAACTGATATCTAGGTCAGTGTATGAATGCAGCGGCCACTTCTGTCTTTGGTTTAGAGCACTGCTCTCTGGCACGAACAGCACATGTCTGTTGTGCTGCCAGCTCTGCGGAAGGAGGCGGCGTGTCCGTTTGCCTCGCGCCCGTGTCCCCTTCCCGTTTAAACAAACGGGCACAAAGGGGAGGACTGGCAGAGGGAGCGGACCAGTGTTCCCGCACAGTGATTCGTGCGAACGGGGGTCCCCTCGCTGAATGAAGCAGCGGTTATGTAACGCATAAAGAGGACAGGCTATGCTTGAGGCTCCCTCAGGTTCTCTTCCGCCTGAATGGAGAAAAGGGGTTCTGGGAGAGGGATGTCCGCTGTCCGATCGGGAGGGAGGAGAGATTCCTGTTGTCTCCACAGGGCCTCCGCTCCTACACATGCACTGCATTCCACTGCAGATTTTTCATAACTAAATTACATACAGGATATTTGTCTATAGCTGATATGATTCAACATAGCTGCTTCATTGTTGTTTTTTGCATTTTAGCCACATTTTAATTAATGGGATCAGTATTTGTTATTGAATACAGAGTTTGAGCAGAAAAGTGGAGAACAGGAGAGGGGAATGACAGAAGGTGGACTTAAACTGGCATCACCTGCATGAGCTCTAGGGCTGAGCTGTGTAACAGCTATGCAATACCGTTGGTCTGCGTCATCTTTGACCATTTTCTCTTTATATTTGGAACTTAATCAGTTACCTTTTTAATGTGTAAAATTATTGATTGTTCAACAAACATTACCAGAATTTATAAAGCGCCTTTCCCAAGCTCAAGGTTGCTGTACAGAAGGACAATAATATAGACATATATAGACTATAAAGCCAAAACAATCTTACGTTAAATTATACATTTATCTCTGTAAAGCTGCTTTGAGACAATCTACATTGTTAAAAGCGCTATATAAATGAAGATGACTTGACTTGACTTGACATAACAATATGCTCAAAAACATACAAATACACAGAAGGATGAAAATACTGTGAGAATAGATTTGAATTGAGACTTGAAGGAACAAATGGTGATCATGTCCATAGTTTTGGTGCTATGACACTAAAGCCCCTTTTTACACAGAGATTTCGGAAAATATGAAAATGTGTCCCGGGATTTATCCTGGTATCGTTTGATTTTGGTTCATTCACACTGCCAGTGATTTTCCGGAATCTGATGTTCACACACATCCCGTAAAGATCCCGTAAAGACGTTCCGGGACTGATCCCAGCAATGTTACCGGAATCAACGCGCTGTGTGAAAGAGGCTTAAATGATCTGCCACCCATAGATGAGAGACAAAAGTGAGGAACAATGAGGATTTAAGCGTCTGATGAACAAGGTTTGTTGGACAGGTGTGTAGCAATGCAACAGAACTAGGGCTGTCACTAATGATTATTTGAGTAATTTGTCGATTTGGACGATTAATCAAGTAATAGAATTTGTTTGTGGTAATAAAACTAGACCTAAGCAAACAATAGCCTTTAAAATGGCTTGCATATATAACAATAAGGCGATAATATTTGGTACAAATAAAGTATCAAAAGCAAGTAATCATATGGTTTTATAAAACAAATACATATGTAATTATGTATTATAACAAATGCATGATCAAATCAAATCCTATTATCAAATAATATTGGCCAAACAACACTTGTCAAATGTCCACTTAATCTCTAATATCTGCTGTAGTATGGTTTTAAAATGGTTTTTATACATTGTGCAGCCTTAGAAAACGGTCCAATAATAATGCGGTTCATGGATTCTCGTCTGTGGACTTCTTCGTCTGCGCCACTTCTGGTATTTTGCCGGTTACTCGACACACGATAAATTGAAATCTTTTTCAAATCGAGTACTCGAGTTTATTCGAGGAATCGTGACAGCCCTAAATAGAACAAAAGAATATGTATGTGTACCTTTTCTGCTGTCTCCAACTTTTACTTGATGTATTATGATTGCCACCTATCTTTTAGTGTGATATAAACAATAAGACACTTCATGTGTCTATGGCTGTAGTCAGTAATGCTCCCTTACTCGGCATTCAGTGAGTCGCGTGTCTGTTTTTGCCAAGCATATAGAGCAGCTCCAGCGCTGCTGCAGGTGTGTGTGTGTGCTCACACAGGCCAGCACACGACTGCAGAGATGCTTCTGAGGTTTTTAAGCGCTGTGGAGGGAGGGCTTGGAATGCTTCCCACCTCATTGCCCGGACGACTCCGCGCCTCTCCTCACGGGCTCTTTTCCATAAGCAAACTGGATTCTGCCTGTTGGCACTGAGCGTATATATTCTTCTCAGAATTAGGGCAGAGCGGAGAGAGAGGAACACTCGTCACAGGCTGACATGACAGATGGAGAGAGGGAGCAGGCGGGGGAGTCCACTCAGTGAATCTGGAAAAAACAGGCAGTGCAGTTTAGTAAGAAAGAGAGCCAACAGAGACATGGTAAATTATTGGGGAAATGCACAGTGTGGGCCCCAGTGTTGTGTGTGCATTTACGTAAAGCATTTCCCTAGGTGTCTAACATGTAAATATTTGGGATTAGTGGTCGAAACTATGGGATTTTTAATGGCTGATGCAGCTACCAATATCTACAGCAGATGCCTGTGTATTCATTGCATTAAATACTTTTATGGTATGTTCACACTTGGCATGTTTGGTGCGATTGCTCTGTTTGTGTGGTCCATTTGAATAAGTGTGAACGCTGCCATCCGAACTCTAGTGCGCACAAAAAAGCAGACCAAGACCGCTGAAAAGATGGGTCCTGGTCCGCTTCCAAACGAACGAAAAGCATTGCCCTTTGAATGAAATGTGAACACAAAACAGACCAAAGACATGCAAGCTAACCAAAAACGGGACACGATGCCCCTAAAAAGGACTGGTTTGGACTAGGGCTGCATCTAACGATTATTTTTGTTGTCAATTAATCTATCGATTTATTTCTTCGATTAGTCGACTAATCTAACGATTATTTTTCCGATTAATCTAATGATTATTTTTGGGATTAGTTGATTTATCCATTGGCAAACTTTCCAATAAATAATAAGTACAACAATATATCAGCTGTATTTTGAAGAGGGTAGTGCATCTGTATATTATTTTAACATGAAATCTATGAATGATGACAAAAAAAAAATATTTCAGAAAGGGTATTTGTCATTTTATTATGAAATATGCGAACAGGAAGCATTTTAAACTTTTTTTTTTTTAAACTAATGGTACTATTTCATAAAATGTAAGATAGTCACTCACAGGCCTATTTAGGAAATGTTTACTATAGTCTGTTATTAATTACCGTAGTGGGAGTATGACTTACTCAATTAACTTGTCCATTAACTTGTTCGAAAATGCACTTGTGTTTATCTGCAAAAAGGTTCACATACAATAGATTGCAGCCTAGGCTACTGTTAATGTAAATATAACGTTAGTCGTTTGTTCTTAAAGTCTACATTAGAGACCTGCACGGGAAGGATTTCTCCCTTAACATCTCAGGTCATCGCGATCACACAAATCTCTGTTATTATAAATGAAACTGGGTGCACAATGAATCTTTCATAATATCTACACTTCGTTTGCTATAATCAGATGATTTGCCAGTATGCAGAATTCTACTGAACAAAAAGTCCATTTTGAGCGCTGAGGGGATTCTATTTTAAATGCATCTGATTGGCGTTCAAGAAACCAACACGTTTGTCTGTGATTGGCTACATTGTTCAACGCTGCAAACATGTTATAAATAGATAGAGACTCTGGCCTGTAAATCGTTTCTATTTTGTTTTAGTTGTTCTTGTTGCTTTTGTGCAACAGATGAATGATAATTTATTCGTTTTTAGATGTTCAATTTATAGATCATTCTATTTTACGGGAGTCCCGCGAATCGTTTTATTCTCCCGCAACCAGCACACACACGAGTGTATTACCGCCCGCGCCCGCACTCTCAGCCATCAGATCTATTTCTGTGCCGCACTCGTTGGGTCCCGCGGGAGTGCAGGTCTCACACCTTTCTGTTCGGCCGTAGTTTAAAGTATTCCCATACTTTGGATGATCGTGGTCTGTCATTTTCACCATGAGCGGGAGCAGAAGCCGCCATTACTCGATATTTAAACGTAAATAATGAATGTGACGCGTCGACGCATTTCATGCGTGTCGACGTATTTTCATAGTCGACGTAATCGATGACGTCGACGCGTCGTTGCGGCCCTAGTTTGGACCAAACGAACCGAACTACACCCTTAAACTCAAATACAAACTCAATTACATTTTTACCACATTGAAATTTTGATATTCTTTTGAACTTTCTATTCATCCAACAATCCAGAAAAAGCTCTTTTTTCAACATTAATAATACAGAATAATACGTTTTTCACCAGTATATTAGAGTGATTTCTGATGGATCATGTGAAGACTGGAATTATGGCTGCTGAAAATTCAGCTTGGCCAAAAAAAAGAATATAGCAAAATAAAATATCAGCAGATTTTCGGCTTAACACTATTTGAGAGGCATGCTGTTTGGCATGTAGTTGCACATGAAACTGGAATGATTCATGTTTTAAAATAAATATGAGCTGAGGGCTGGCCTGTTATCTCTTTTGCTACTTCAGGGTAATTACTGTCCTGTCTGTGAACATGAACCCTGTTTCACCTGAGAACTGTGTGCTTTTGGTCCTGTGCTGTTCACACACTACCCATCCTATAGAGTTACAGTAGGAATGTTTTGTTCAGTCAGGAGGAGATGCCTCTTCCTTTTTTAGGCTTCTATATCACAGTGTGATGGATGGAGATCCTCCTCTGATTTATCCCAGTGCTCATACTGATATTAAAATTAATCAAGCATCAGCCTCAATGCTTTCTCCGCATGCCGTGAAATATCTCATTTGGAAAAACATGCACATAAGCCTGAACACTCCATTAAAAGATGGAGGGCTGCTGGGTGCTTTTGTTCGAAAGAAAAGGCGTTGTACAACTTGTTTTCATAAAATGTATTTCAAATTAGTTTCTTGTATTTAGATTTGTGGTAAAGCACTTATTCAATTCTATTGTATATTTAGCTATTGAAGCTAGCCATGTGTCAGACTAGGGGTGAAACTTTTTAGTGTGAAAATGTACTTTTTTTTTTTTTTTAACAGGATTCTGCTATATTAATCACATCCTTTTGACAACGAAAAGGCGCCATGTGGAGAACAGGCCAGCTTTAGCACACTTTTCATTTATGGTCTCAGTCTGATACAATAAAGCTACATCTTGACAGTGTCTGCAAACATACCGAAAAGCCCGCAAATCGCATTAGGAGCTCGAGTGGAAGTAATACTCGTGCTTGACTGGCCGTCTGCATCAAGAACATAGTGTACTATGTAAACAACCCCCCTCTCAGATCCCCTTCAATTCGCCTATATCCCAGCTATTGTCTCGCTCGATCAGCCCCAACCAACTGGAGCTTAACCGCTCCATCAATGGCTGTTTGTCTCCGGCGGTTTGAAGTGTTCACTTGAGAAAAGTGCATTTATAAAGCGGTGAAAGCTACAATATATTGCGTGCAATGGGGCTATAAGGTGCACACAATGCAAAATAACATGGGTGTGTAAATTTCCCAGAATCTTGCATCTCTACAGTGCCTCGTCTGTCACTTTATATAAAGGCTACAGTGCTTCCAGACAAAGGGAGAGGGCGGACCGGTGCAGATTTGGTGCGTATAACAGCGGCAAGGCAAGAAGGCTTCTATTCTAGCCGCAGGCCTTCATGCTTTTTGTAGTGGAAACTACTTCAGTGACTCGTCCCAGGTCTTTTCCGTGGCTGTTTTGCTTTTGGGCTAATCCTGTTAATTCCAGGTTTCACTCCACATTACTTATACCTGTTTCTTCTGTCTGCACAGAACTGTTACATAACCACAAATGTGTGAGGAAGTCGGTGACCATTCACACTTCCCTAAACACTGGAGGAACATGCTACTCTACGGAAAATAAAGCCACTTTCCTCACGAACCTGTGGTTTGCTCCAAGATACAACCAGAAGAAGCAAATTATTTTCCCTTTTAAAAGGCACTTTTTACATGCCTATAATCTAAAAAGACATTTCATTAAGAGTAAATTGTGAAATGTTTAAATGTAGGAAGTGCACATCCGTCTCCTCTTGGAAAAACGTCACCGCATTAAGTCATTAATGTGCACTGAAGCTGTTCTCACATGCTTCTTTTCTTGCTCATGGAGTGAAACTTGCTGAGGTTGTCCAGTCTATTCTGTGTGTGCTGCACTGTCAGAGCTGGAGAATACAGGATGAAGCTCTGTTGTGCAACCTGCTGCTGTCAGCCCAAATGGCAAAATGGCACTTTCTCTCTCTATCTCTCTCTCACGCAGGGTGGCCTTCGTTTGTTCATGCCGAAATCCCACAATGTGATCTCACCAATCTTCCAGCTATGCCATGTTCACGAGATGAGCCTCTCAGTAATAATTTCCAACTTGTATAGTAGTATGCGAGGTACACATTCAGATTTCGAATATGCTGGTGGACCGTTTCAGATGGCGTTGCGCCGTACTATTGTGACTCGGGGGTCAGGTCGAAGACTGTGGAGAATGGCATCTGCACTCCGACTCAGATACGTTACAGACACTGAGGGTGGCCGTTTGCCTAGGGACAGTCCTGCCTGTCTAAATGCACTGTTTGAAACGTGTTACCTTTCTGTAAATTCTGTGGCGCTGAAGGCCCGCGGGTATCGGGGAGCTGCCGACTGCAGGGCTTCTGTAAGCAGCAGTCCTCCTCTGCACAGCTGTTTAAACAGTGTCCATTTCAGCTCCTCTCTCTGCGAATCTCTCCAGGCACTTATTCAAATCATGGTAGTCTATTTTACATGTAAATATTGAGGCTGCCCAGTTCTCAGACTTGGACTGCCATGATTACGAAGCGATAAATGGTCACTCATGGCACTTGAATTTGAAAGCACAAGATGTAGGCTATGATTTCCTTTAAGGCTTTGTAAACAAATGTTGGGGTTAGGACAATTGCATTTTAAATGCTTGTTGCTGTTCAGTTGTTAATAATAATAATAATAATAATAATAATAAATTATCATTAATAATAAATGTTAAACATAATTTTTTTTATTGTTTTATTTTAATTGTTGAAGCACCGTCATGTCCACTAGAGATGGTAACTGTTAATGGATAAAAATGTTGGAATTATGCAAAAATGTTAAATGATGAAGCCTGTATGGAATCATGTGCATTATAAGGCATTATCATAATGCAAGCTGTGCTGTGGACTTAAAATGAACTATATAAAACACGCCTATTTTGAGGTCATCTAGAGTGCTCTCATAGTGCACTATTGCATCAGACAGAGACAAGTCTTTTTATATTCACTTAAAATTCCTTTTGTTCTTTGGCACATAAGTGCTGTATATATGAAATAAAAATAAAACATCAGTTGTTAAATAACGTGATTATTTGTAAATTTAAAGAGTACAATGATTAATATCTCAGATTATTGATCCGATGATCCGCGTGCAATGCAGTGATTTAAAACCATAATACCGGACAGAAGATCACTTCCTTTTGAGTTAAGATTCTGAAGTATTATGAAGGCTTGATTTGTAAGCCGCTGAGCTTCAGTCAGTCAAGTTGAAGTTCTGCAGCTGTGTTCATTCTGATCAGCAGAAGCCTCACAATGCCATTCAAAGCTGTCACTGAGTTTTATTTGAACAGGTAAAATCCCTCCCAATGTTGGGATCCATGTTGTTTTTACTGCTAGCCGCCTAAGCCAAGAGACGTGTGTGCATGTTTCACCAGCCGCACACGCTGTAAGCCTGCATCGGGCTACAAGACTGATGAGAAGTGACAAGATAAGTCCCGGCTCAAGTGCAGGGGCCCGTCTCTTCTCTCCACAGGGGAGAAATGCACGCTTCTGTGCCGGGAAAATAAAGAGGAGAAGAAAAACATTGGGACAGGATAGGTTTGGATAGCCGTTGAGGGTTGCGAGGAAGGCAGCCTCCCCGAGAGCACGGATGCGTGCGAGAAGCCATCATTGGGAATATTTTAATCTCTGTTGCTGGTTTATGTAACAGTCACGTGACCATGTCAGTGACGTGACATCACAGCTTGCCCTACTCTTGTTTTCACTCAATCGTTCACGAATCTCTCTATATGCACAAAGGCAGTATAGTGAAGGCAAACAGAGACCGGACCACAGAGCTAATACCAGGTCTTGTGGTGGCGATGGTTCAGCTTTTACGGCTGCTGGAGAAGAGGAAGGGAGCGAAACAGTGGCCATGCCTCTTTGTGGATGTGCACGTGTGTGTTTTTGAGTCGTGTGAGGAATAGAGGAGCAAGTTCTGTGTTTGGAGGGCCGGTGATCGACATCAATGAGAGAAACGGTCCTCCCAGTTCACGGCCGAGACGAAATGGCCATGAAGCTTTTGTTCTGGGAATTAGAGCAGCATTTGAAAAGGTAAAGTGTGTTTTACACTACCATATACATATATTAGATGTGAGACAAGGCAGTTTACACGGCATTTTCTATTCATATGCTTTCCGGTTCTTAACCAAGATGCAAATGCATTTGACATCATGAATGAAAAGTGTGGCATCTATTTGTTGGAGAGTCTCAGGAGGTCTTTGTTCCTCTGAGCATCATATGTGTGTCAGATTAATCTGGGCATTTTAATGAGGAAATCATGTTCAGTCTGTTGATTTATGTGCAAAGAAGATAAATCGAGAGAATCAAAGTATATGTTGGTTTACAGAAGGAATGTTTTAGTGCAAAATAATATTTGGTGCATTGAAATGCTTTGAGATGGCAGTGCATGTCAAACGTCTCCATTATTTTGTTAATTCCTGTCAGGTGTCATTTGATCTCTGTTGAAATTCATTTACGTTTGCACGTATGGCAGAGGCTTTTATCCAAAGAAACTTGCATTGCATTTAACATTGTTTTTTTGGTAATGCATTCCCTGGGTATTGAACCCATGACTTGGGCGTTTCTAGAGCAAAGATCTTCCGTTCGAGCTACAATCAAACTTTAAGTGGAAAGGGTAGATGGATGATTTGTTCTGTTGACCTTTTGAGACAGATTTCTAGACAGAAGCTTCTTTATCAATGACAAACATGTTCTTCTTGTTCACTATGTTGAGTACACACTGTCCAGAGAACCTTCTACTGGTCCAACCAGGTGTTTATAGAAATTGTGTCATAGTACATACCTGGAGTAATAGTGTGTGCCATGGCCTGTTTTTTTTTATTGTGACTGTTTCAATAGTGAGATGGCGAACTGTGATCGCCACACAAAGATGTCAATAAGTAGGTGTCGTTTAGTTGAGCGCTCTGAATGGTGGTATTGTGAGGTCAGGTCATGGACAGCAGAGGTATATTTGGACTTCATAATTGCTTAAATCCACTTCCAGTCAAAGAGCCTGGAACAGCTAACAGCGTCCTGAGCAGCTTAGCGTGGGGCTTCATTTGGTGTGCACTTCATTAGGATAAGTGATCTATTTTTACTGGATGCAAGCGTACACACTTGGTTTAAACATTACAGCAGTGTTAAATCCCACTGATGTTTTCTTTGTCATTAGTGGACAGGACTTATGCAATGTTTCAGAGGAACTGAGGATATCTGTTTTCATTTGGCGGGAAATGATCCTGTGAGCACAATGAAGCATTCCTCTGAGCTTACCGGTTGGGTGTTACGCCACCTTTATTACAGTTTATCCATGTAGATGATGAGCACACACACCTTTACAACAGAAATGAACCAACCTAACCACAGTCATGACTCAAGATGACAGCGTGTTGAAACTGCAAAGCTGATGTAACTGTGGATTGTGAAATATGCACATCTTGTATGCAAACTAAGGCATATTATTAATATTATTATTATTACACATCTTTGTTGTCAGATATTTTTGTGTCATGACTGTTAACTATATATAATTGATTGTTGTCCCTAACGATTTCCTACATATCTAGTTTCATTTCTCTTATCATTCTTTGCTTACATTATGATATCAACTCAATGTTTCATGTCCATTTGTTTATATATATATAAAAGTTTTAAGTTTGAGGTATACCATAGTTTCATCACCATAGTGTGAGATGTATAACTGTCCTGTTGAATTAGTGCGTTTGGGTTTAGTTTGCTCATCTGTCTTCTGTCTCTTCTGCAACTGAATTGGCATCACCCTGAGCTTTGCAAACCAAGCACATGTGCAGGCACAGATAATATGAAGCACGCTGATGTTTAGTTAAACACTTCAATTAAAGCTCACATGAGATTAGTTAGCTGCATCTAAAGCATAGGGGAGCGAGTTTTATCTAAACATGCTGTTGATGCTTTCTGCATTAAGACCTTGGGACAGGGCATTGATTTTATACATGTCCACTGTAGTGGTGGACACACCGGGACTTGAAGCATGTTTATCAGACATTTTGGGACATAACAAGTGAATCACAAGAAGTGAATAGGAAAATAAATTATATATCAATATTCCTATGAAATATTAGATGTAATAAAAAAAAAGAAGTGTAATAATTGGCAACATTTTTATAATATGATTAGATGCATTGTATTGAAGGGGACTTCCCATTTATGGCCATTTTACCCACATATTGCATAACAAGTAAAATGGTATATTAATTCATTCCGTTATATCTTTCATAACAAAGTTGAGAATCATCTTTATACAAACTTTGTTTAAAAAAAATCCTGAAACCTAAAAATTTATTGGTGAATGAAAAAAAAAGAAAATGAAAAAAAAAAAAAAAGGTGTTTGCCTATACAACCCAGTCCTGGTGTCCACTACAGTGGATATAGTATAACGTGAATAAAATATCTTTAATAAAAAATAATAATAAAAAATAAAAAAATCCATTTGTTTCTAATGCTCTAAACAATGTAATTACATGGGGGGAAAAATACTAAATTCCAAAACTTTTTTTCTGGTTCTCAGGAAGATATGACGTTTTATCGTTAAAATGTTTCACTTTTCTTATTGGGAGTCCCTGGGACCGGTTGAAGGTCCTGATGGGGCTCCAGAAGCCCCTGCTCTAGGGATTCACTCCACTGCAGTTCCGCTGCTTGCCGATAAGTGGCGGCATGTAAACGCTGTGCTCAAAGCAGAGGCAATTGCCCTTCAAATATTGTTTTGCCCGTGTATTCAATTCAACTAAACAAACTGGAAAATATTTTTCAGAAATCAGTATAAAAAAAAAAGAAAAAAAAAAGCACGTTCTCCCCCAGAAGGGCCGTGCCAATGACATAACCTGGATAAACATCATTTCTGCCAGCTTTCTGTGGTAAAATAGATGCTGAGTAATAGAAATGGGCTGATAAGAGCTGTTGGTGCCTTGAGACTTCTGGTGGAAATAACATCAACTCGCTCCAACCGGATTGTCGAATAAGGCAAGTGGCGTTTGAATAAATTATCCAGAGCGAGTCGGAAGAGCGCCAAACGGGGACGTCGCTGCATAGATTAGTCAAATTCCGCCCGCTCTCCGCCAATGGCGAGCTCAGCTGCGCTGGTGTAAAATATATTATGCAAATAGCCCAGGCTGCAGATATTCACCAGCGCAGAGATGAGCTGACCTTGGAGTTTCTTTGTGCTGCGGCACTGGATGTACGGTCTCTTGATAAAGCGAGCTTTTCTGCCGGGGAGTCACGGCATAATATCCCTGCAAACGCACACAAAGGATGTAATGCTCGAAAGGCTGTAGGAAGGACACGCGCTCGCTTCCCTGCCCGGTTTCATATGGACGCAATAGCATGAATTCTCCATGCTATTCCGTGGCGATGGATCTTGGTGTTTGTCAGCTTAGAAATTTCTCAATATCTTTTCTCTCGTCGTTGTTGGGGACAGAGACTTCGTCCGTCAAGCTCGACAATAGGTAAAATGTCAGACTTGATATGCTCGTAATAAAGGCTAAAGCTTGTGTCATGTATTGTGCAAAATTAGAGCGGTGGAAATGAAAATATACGCGGTGCTGTTTTGGAGAATTCGTCTCATTTAACTTATATCACAGCTGAGCGTTTTGATGGCTGGTTTTTGCTTCGGTCGGGTAAAACCCTCAGCTGTAACGTTAACGTTAAGCTGCTTGCCTGCTGTTTCACTCACAGTCCCTGAAAGATGGTGCTGAGTTTATAAGTGTATCTTTCTGAATAAGCGACAGAATACAGCAGCGCTTGGCGTGTTCTAGAGGTTTCCACAGAAAACATTGTAGTATGTGTAATATTACATAACCTTGAAGCGATGATTTTCGTCATTTTGTGTGTTTAGGGTAATGTTGTTTTGCTGTTGCCATAGTTTCTCGTGTAATTAAGCAGTGAAGTGACGATTCTCTCTCTTTTCCCCCCACAGCTCATCGGGCGCCAGTGTTGTGGCCATAGACAACAAAATTGAACAAGCGATGGTAAGTCATCTTGCTTTTCTCATCATGAATAGGGCATATTTAAACAGATATATTGTTTACATGCTGTAAGCAGTCTATCGAGTTGCATCAGTGCCGGGGGAATGAATTATGTAATCATTATCAAATTATTGTTGTTCTGTCATTGCGACGGCGTCGATTCTGACGTTTCATTGTTTTGAACATGGTATAAAGCTTTCGCTCTAGACTAGTCCAGGTTTAGTTTGAACAGAAAAGCTGGTAAGAAAACGAGTGAAGTGTTTGTTTGCTGACTTGCCTGGGGTTTTGCCTGCGTGCTCACGCGATCTGTGCGCCTTGTTACTGTTGCTAGGCAAACCCCTAAGCTTTTACACCTAGTTAAAAATATCTCGGCTTCTGATTGGCCTGACGCGGTGTGGGACGGCCATTTTGTCGGTTTGGTGACGCAGAGCAGCGGCATAAAGGGAGTGTGGGTATCCAGCAGAAGCAGGTTAAAGGGATAGTTCACCCAAAAATGAAAATTCTGTCATTTACTCGCCCTCATATTGCTCCAAACTTGTATGAGTTTCTTTCTTTGGTTGAACGTGACATGTTTTGAAGAATGATGGTATCAGACAGTTGACGGTAGCCATTGACTTCAATTGTAGGAGAAAAAAAAAACTATAGAAGTCAATTGCTACCATCATTCTTCAAAATATCTTCTTTTGTGTTCAACCGAAGAAAGAAAACTCATAACGTGACCGGTTTGGAGCAACATAAGGGCGAGTAAATGATTTTCAAGACTTTATTCCAAACCTTCCTAACCGTGAACACGGCACCTCAGAGGAGATTTGTGTTTCCACATAACAATATGACACATGTAATAAAATGAAGATGTTTGTGTGAGTTAACACAGATGTTTTGGTTTGAATAAACAAAAAGAAAGATATGAAAATAACGCTTTGCTGTCCACTTTCAGGATCTTGTGAAGAGTCACTTGATGTATGCTGTCCGTGAGGAGGTGGAGGTGTTGAAAGAACAGATTAAAGAACTGATTGAGAGAAATTCTCAACTGGAACAAGAAAACAACCTGCTGAAGAACCTGGCCAGCCCAGAGCAGCTCGCACAGTTCCAGGCGCAAGTTCAGACCGGCTCGCCCCCGTCGTCGTCCTCCTCCACGCAAGGAGCGCAGCAGCAGCCGCCCGTCCCGTCGGCCCAACTGGCAGCACAAAACTCGGGACCTTCGGCATAGCACAGGATGAAAGTTCCTGTTGAGGGCGACTGAGTGGTTCGAACCGTAAAGGAAACGGACTGAAGCTTATGAACAAACATGCCTCACTCACATGTTAGACTGATGAAATTTGCACACCTTTCAAAACTTGACAGATGTCGTACTGAGGCGATTTATACACCGGTGACAATCCAGTTGGCTGAGGTTGGGACGTTGGCAAAATCCACAGAATGTGATTGTCAGGTGGAAGAAAAACAATCGGAGTGGACATGATATAAAGAATCACTGTGCCTGTGTCTAAAGTCATGTTGGTTTTCAGTCATGTCTCCCTTACCTTTTGTAGTGTCAATGCTGACGGCGGTCTTTTTAGACTGCGAGCTTCTAGTAAAGCAAGCACTTTTCTGGTGACGAATGTGATGAAACTTTGAAGATCTGCCAATCTGTGCCCCAGCTGGCATGGGGAAGGCAGACGCATCGATGACGTTCATAGTTGCATTGGGGTAATCATGATACTCTTTTGAATGAAGAAAACGAGGAGGCATGATGCTTAAAATCTGCATTCGCTCTCCGCGCAGTGAGAATGACGGATGAGACGCAAGCTGAATATTCGAGGTGGACAGGCTGTATATTATTGTATGATTAGTGTAAGTATTTTGTAAAATAGCGATATCATGTGAAGCGGTTAAAGAGACACTATATAGGTTGTACATATTTAAAGGGTAGCGAGGTAGTTGGAGGAGACAACATCCTTTTTCTTTCTTTTTTTTTTATGCTGTTAAGCAGGATCAGTCTTACGATATTTATCTGACAAACGGACAAAAAAAAAAAACCTACTCATCTAACACCCGCTGTACACTACTTTGTTCACTTAAGATGATTTTGAAGTATTACAACCATGTGATTTCTGTTTTCAGTTTGGACAGTGAAGTATTCTGGATCAATCTATTAACTTACAGTTACTCTTGACTATCATATAGCTGACATGGATTTGCATTGTGTACACAACTTGTATGCTTATGTTCTGTGCATGTTCTCAAACCAGGAGATAAGTTGTAAAATACTGTAATTGCACTTGCCAGTTGCACTTAACAACTCTCAATAAAGTCATGTTTGTGAGAAAAATCCTTGAGATGCTTTAGCTTGTGTGGCATGCCAGGTGCATTCAACCAGACTTCTGAATGAACTAGAAATGCTTGCCAGGGTTTATCATAGCACAGGGATGTGGTGAGTGTTTATATCGTTGCTGGGTTTTTTCAGTTCAAATGTTAGTTAATGTAGTCAAGTTAAAATCATTGTTTCTTGAAGACGTGATGAAGTATAGACAGATAATTGTGAATTTGTGCACCTTAGTGTAACAGAGCTAATGATCAAAAGCGTAAATCTAATGTCGTTTTCACTGGAAGATCGAGTTATATTTCGATTTTAAAAATGCGAGATTAAAAAAAAAAGGTAAAAAATAAAACATGCATAGGTTAATCGTTCACAATAAGATCAATAACGTGTTTAGAAAATGTACATTTCAAATTGCATTATTTTGTTCTCTTTCATAGTGCATAATTTAATATTTTAACTGTACCATGAATAATGGCTATATTATAGATAGGAATTTAACGAGTATCTTATCTAAATAAGTCCCTCTTTGATGCTTGAAAAATTGAAATGATTGAATTGAAAATAATTCCTCCTCAGTTGATTCATGTTTTCTTAAGGGACTAGATGGTAAAACTAAAAAAGTAAGGGTCAAGGTGACACAAACTTCAAGGTATAGGTCATCCAAAAATGTACATTTTATCATTTACCCTCAAGTTGTTCTAAACCTGTATGAGTTTCTTTCTTCTGTTGAACACAAAGGAAGATATTTAGAAGAATGTTTGTAACCAGACAGTTGACGGTAGCCATTGACTTCCATTGTATTTTTTTGTTTTCCTACTATGGAGGTAAATGGGTGCCATCAACTCTTTGACAACCAACATTCTTCAAAATATCATCTTTTGTGTTCAGCAGAAAGAACGAAACTCAAACAGGTTCGGAACAATATGAGAGTGAGTAAAGGATTTTTGAGTGTGACAGAATAAAAATTTTTGGGCGAACTATCCCTTTCATAAAGACCTCTGATCCAGTGGGGTTGCCTGCGCCGTAGTGTGCTGTCTGCTAATTTTACACGACAAATCATAATCTACTGTCACGTAACATTCATGAATGTTTCCATAAAAAATAAATTAAAAAAAGATAAAATAACATTTAAAGGGTTAGTTCACCCAAAAATGAAAATTCTGTCAGTAATTACTCACCCTCATGTTGTTCCAACCCCGTAAGACTTTCGTTCATCTTCGGAACACAAATTAAGATATTTTTGATGAAATCTGAGAGCTGGCTCACTCCTCCATAGGCTTCTAAGGCATTAGAACTTACTGGCCCAGAAAATGCATTAAAGACATCGTTAATATAGCCCAAGTGATCTTAAGTTTATAAAGCGACGAGAATACTTTTTGTGCAAAAAAAAAAAGAAAAGAAATAACGACTTTATTCCACTATTCATTTCCTTCTCTCTGGGCCTCGAGTTTTTTCACGTAGTGTAATAGCGCAGCGTACGTCACACGCATCACACACATGACCAGCGTCGGCCAATAGTGAGCCTACGTGGTGACGTGCAACACCGACACGCTGCGCTATTACACTACGTGAAAAAACTCGAGGCCCAGAGAGAAGGAAATGAATAGTGGAATAAAGTCGTTATTTTTGTTTGTTTTTTTGCGCACAAAAAGTATTCTCGTCGCTTTATAAACTTAAGCTGCTTTAAAAAAAGCGAAATGTTAATGAGGCATTATCCAAATGTGTTTGACGTTTATTTGAAAAAGGCTCACGCAAACACAGTTAAATAGAGAAATAGATCATGGCAATCATCAATCACAAATAAATATGATAAAAATAATAAGATGTCAACAACAAAAATGGTTCTGTAGAAAAGCACGTGTTCCCTTCATCCAGGGACACTGTAAACATGTGTGACAATGTCATGTAGTTTTGTACACTAGATCCAGCTCAGCATACAAAGACTTCAACCTTCCAGTCTTCCTTCAGACTGTGTCCAATCACACGAAGAATCTCATTCAAGGTGTACGACAGGGTGTGTGAACGACACTGGGACTCACATTCCCATTCGGATACTTTGAATTATCTGAAAAATTGCTGAAAACAAGAAAGAAAAATGACGGAATCAGTTTATTATTACATAAACAGGAATGGCAATCAGCACATTTAATCAAAAAACTTTAATATCACCTGATCCACAGACAACAAATACAAAGAGTGCCAGAAGCCATGGCCCCACCGGATATTTCTCCTCCTGCGGTCGCTGAAACAGTGAAAGTTGAAATGTTTCATAAATAAAAAATATATATTTCATAAACAAAACAAAGCTGTGGTATCTGTTTACACATGACACAAATGTCTGCATAATGTCACAGTGACAAAAAGAAAACAAACACCTGAAGACTTGTTGATTTGTCCATACACTAAATTATGTTCGTGCATCATTTTGTTTGCATCATGATATACCAAAAAGCCATTTTATCTAATACAGCCATTTCAGCCATTTATCTTTATATACAGACTACAGGGGTTGGAGAATGAAACTGAAACATCTGGTTTTAAACCATGCACAATAATGTATTAGCATGATGTAGGGCCTCCTTTTGGGGCCAATACAGCATCAATTCGTCTTGAGAATGACAGATTCAAGTCCTTCACAGTGGCCAGAGGGATTTTGAGCCGTTCCTCTTCCAGAACAGTGGCCAGGCCCACATGTGATGCTAGTGGAGGAAAAGACTTGCAGACTTGCTCCAAAATATCCCAAAGTGGCTAAAAAATATATCATGGTGCTTTATCATGCTGATACGTGGCAACCCCGTACAATGTTTGAAACATTAGGTGCACGTTATCCTCCAGAATGGTTCGATAGTCCTTGGCAGTGACACACGCGTCCATCAAGCACAGAAGTGAATGCCATGATATTGCAGCCCAAACCATCACTGATCCACCCTGTGCTTCACTCTGAGCAGCAACAGTCCAGGTGTTGAGCCTCTCTGGATCTTCTCCACACCGTAACACACGGATGTGGGAAAGACAGTGAAGGTGGACTCAGAGAACAATACATGTTTCTGTCCACAGCCCAAGATCTGCACTGTTGGCAGCACTGAAACCGACATTTGGCATTGGAACGAGTGACCAAAGGTTTGGCTATAGCAGCCCGACCTTGAATATTGACTCTGTGAGAGTCGAGGTGCACATCTGTGGACAGCTGTGGTTTTATGTTTTTTTTTGGATACGGGTTAGTACCTGGACATCTCTTTCAGACAGCTTCCTCTTGAGTCGACAGTTACTCCTGTTGGATGTGGTTCGTCCTGTATGTTGGTATGCCAACATTACCCTGGATCCCACAGCTCTCGATAAACCATAAAGAGTTGCTGTCCTGGTCACAGATGAGCCAGCGAGACGAGCACAAACACATTTATCCTCTTTTGAACTCTTGATATGTCTCCCATTATGTTGTGTGGATTGCAATATTTCATGTTCAGCTGTGCTCATTCAATCTTCACACTCCGCTCTTACTGATGGAATGTAAAATCAGTGAAGATTGTATATAGTCGTTAAACCTCCAACACTATATTGGCCAGTGTTTCAGTTTCACTGATAAACCCCGCATATATATATATGAACACAGAATTATGTCGAATTACGTACGCAAAATGATGTCAAAGTGCCTGTCTCTGTGAGTATCCTTGTAAACACAGTCGCTCGTAAACGGATCCACATGAGAGGATGTTAATAATCACTATCATACTCCTGTCATGATGGCCGAAATACTCATTAACGTACTTCATCAGATGGATCTTCATCAAGCATTAACCCATGCCACATTCTCACAGTAAATACAACTACAGCTTGCCATACAGGGCAAAATGATTTCATTGATGCCTATGACAGATGTAGTGACCCGGTTAAACTGCACCTTTACAAGGGAGGGTCACCAATGGTCAGATTAGTTATGTGCATCTGTCATCAGTTTGTACAACTGTAACCATGGCAACAACACAGGCGTCAACGTTAACTAAATCTGGTTTGCATCATATAACGTAGTGACTCAATAAAGCTTATTGAGCAGATTGTGATTATGTAAAACAATAGCACGTTTACACTGCATGCGAATTAAGCCTAATTTCAGATGATCCCCGATACTGAAAATAATTACTAGGTGAAGAATTAGACTTGCACTCGCCTCATGTGATGTTTGAATAAAACCCATCGATAAAACTGACAACGGCTTCGAAATGAGTCACGATAACCCCAAATCATGCACATTAAAAACGAAATCCATACATAAATGACAAAATTACGTTTATACAGACGACAAACGACCGTCTTACCAGGGTCTTCGCCACGTTCCCCCTCTGAGTGATGTTTTTGCTGTGCTTCTCGTTTGCCATACGGATTCTTTGTTTTGCTACCATCTTCCGAGCCAGCGTATATGTATAAATGAAACGCTACAGTAAATCAAATATATTGCTTTATCTGAGGTGATGCTTCAGTCCCCTTCCCTGCACCTGCTCCCCTAAACCGATTTATGCGGGACGGAAGTGCGCCTCCATGTAGACTAATAACGTCTAGAGGGACGCGCTCGCGCTTTAGCCCAGCTCCATTGAACTGCACACATTTCTGCTTTTCCTTGAGATTTTTTATTCACAAGTGAACTTAAAACCTTGATTTGTCACACTCTAAAGGTTAATTTGATGATAATTATGAATAATAATAACTAATAATAATAATAACAATAATAAATATGAGAACTAAATAAACATGTTATTCCCTTCTGGGAAATCCAGCTGAAACTGGTATTTGTTTTGGAACATGGTAGTTCCATCTAGCTTTTTATTAGCTGTTCCAAGCTGGTCCTAGATGGTCATAAACTGGTCACTGGCTGGTCCTCCTAATTATTAGCAGGTCTAACCTGGCTAGCCCAAGCTGGTCATATGCTGGTCACTAGATGGACCATGCTGGTCATAGTCCAAAATGATCATTAACAGGTCTAAGACTTATCACTTGCTGGACCAAGCTGGTCAATGCTTAGGGTGGTCACTAGCAGGTCCAAAATGGTTTTTAGCTGTTTTTAGGATTGTCATGGCTGGTTAAAGTTGGTCACTAGCTTGATCAAGCTGGTCATAGCTGTTCCTGAATGGTCATTAGCTGGTCCAAGATGGTCACAGTTGAACAAAGCTGGTTATTAGCAGGTCCAAGATGGCCACTAGCTGGATCAAGCTGGTTAATGCTTATCTAGGATGGTCACTAGCTGGTCTAAAATGGTTTTAGCTGTTTTTAGGATGGCCATAGCTGGTCCAAGATGGTCACAAGCTGTTTTTAGGATGGCCATAGCTGGTCCAGGTTGGATGTTGGGCTGTTGTTATAGTGGATTGAAGCGGTTTATTCTCTGCATGTATTTTTTTTTTTTTAAAGCTAAAGACAACTAAATACATTTAGAAAATATATAAATTATTATTAATAATTATTAATATCATCAACCATAAATAATAATGATACAAAAAGTGGGAAAAGAAAAAGAAAAGAAAAAGTAAAAAAATGAAGTTTGCTGTTTTACCAGAATACTACGTTGCAAAAAAAAAAAAAAAAAATCTTGGTCTGACATTACAAGTTTGTTTGTTGCTGGTTTCCAGCTCTAGCTCCATTTTCCAAAATTAACTTTTCCAAGTAACTTTAAGTTGCAGTGGGCTTTTCCATGTCTTTTTAATTCTTTAGGGAGTACAGTGCTTTCCCACTGAGTTTCCCCACAACCGCCAAGGTGAATAATGCCCTATTTTTGCAGTATTTTTGAGTCGGTGCCAGTTAGTCAGATACGAGGTTGCCACGGCACAGGTCCTACAAGACGATAAAGTGGTTGCTTAGCAACTGCATCAAGGGGGTTGTGCACAGCAGCGCGCACCTTCAATGCAAAGAGCTCAGGCGTTCTCTGGGCTCACATTTCGCATTACAACGCATGTTGTGAAGCGGGTCCACAGTGCACTCTCCATTTCTGCTGTGTTCAAGACTCAGCCAGCCGTGCAAAATGCCACATTGTGCAAATAGCTGTGCAGTATTGTGCCTGACATTCTTTTGAGATGTTCTGACGCATACATATTTGCTTTATCTCTTGTATAATTAATCTCCAATCCCTCAGAGCATGAACACTACATCTTTTTAATACAAGAAATATTAATCAGCATTCTTAAGATTTGAGCAATGATTATTTTGAGGGATGAGGCCCTTATATGTTACATGTTATATATCACAAATGTTCTCAAGGGAACATTGTGTTTCATAGCCGCACTGCATTGACTTTCTCCATTCCTCTCATGCTTTATGACCGTAGCACATACCACAACACAGGAGAACTGAGATGCATACTAATAACGAAACTGATCCATAAAACATAAACACCGCTTGCAAATAGCACACCCATTCACCAGAAATTTGATAACATAGAGCAAACAGCATTCATAAGTAGTCTTTTCATTTGATTTTAAGGACAGAAGATGCATTGGTGTTCTGATTTTCAGACGAGCGATGGTTAAAAAGTCAAGAAAAGAGGACATGGTGAATCCTGTTGTGTGACCATAGCAAAAAGGTTAAGGAAGTAAAACCTATAACCTAGATGTCACCTCAACAGCTGGTTTAACTTCCTCTGTTTGAGCTTGAAATCCTATTTCTTTCTGTCTACCACAAGGGTTTCTCTTTCCCTCTCCTTTGCTTTCCCTCACACACATTTATACATACAAATTGGCACATCCACTCTCTGTATTCACCTAATTCACAAGTGGGCATCCTCTTTTCCCTCCTCCTCATGTATCCTCAGCACAGTGTCCCTCTGTGTTAGGTGCCAGAACAATGTACTAGAAGACAGGTCCTTTATGTTTGCTTTCAAATATTAACCATCAGAAGAAACACAGAAGTCTTTATTTATTCACTTATTTATTTATTTATTTTTAACACTCCAAGCAAACTCCATTGTCCTGAGAGTCAATGCAGCCGCATTTTAAATTCCCTGAGCCAAAAAAGGACGAGGAAATGTCTGACCTAGATTCAGATCTTATTACTCCTAAATTACTCGTCCAATTATGCTCTAACTAAATCTTCGTGGGGAAGACAGTGTATTCACCGAATAATATAAAGGTATGGAAAACAGGAGGAGAGATAATCATCATGGATAGCTTGAGTCATATGCATGTGTCATAATTTACATAGAATCAGATGGATATGCTATTAAAATGAATGGTGGATATAAACAACACTGAGGTAATGAACAGTACTTTATTCGCCTGTGTGGGCTTGGCACGCCATGTCAATTTACATTATTGCAAATATCCTTCAACAATCTTCAGTTCACTGAAAAATGAAAACTCTGACATTATTTACTCAACCTTGTGTCCTTTCCAACCCTGTTGGACTTTCTTTCTTCTGTGGAACATAAAAAAAAATGTTTTGAAGAATATTTAAACAGTTCTTGTCTATATAATGAAATTCAATGGGGTCCAAATGTTTCAAGATTCAAAAAGGACATAAAGGTATAGCATGAAATAAATCCATACCACTCAACAAGTATATTTAAAGTCTGAAGCAAAAAACTATACACAATCTATTTGTACTGTGAACAGATTCAAATTTAAAGACCCTGATTTTTTAAAGAATGAATAGGTGTAATGTCCTTTCGAACAATATATGTCAGAAATGATTAGTCCTCACCTGCTCCCAGTTACGTTGATCATCATCCTCCGTGCATTTTAAGGGTTAGTTCACCAAAAATTGAAAATTCAGTCATTAATTACTCACCCTAATGTTGTTCCAAACCCATTTGTTCATCATTGGAACACAAATAAAGATCTATTTTATGAAATCTGAGAGCTTTCTGTTAATCCATTGACATCTACGCAACCCATTTTAACGCTTCAAAAAGGCCATAAAGAGATCGTAAAACTAATTCATATGAATTGAGCGGTTTAGTCCAAATTTTCTGAAGAGAATCGATCGCTTTATATGATGAACAGATTTAATTTAGGCTTTTATTCACATTTAAATATTGATCAGCGAACATTAATAGAAGCTCAACCGAATCTGCTTGACATGCGAGAATTAACCTCTTGCGGAAGCTCAAACGTGCTGCGTAACGCGAGAATGAACCTCATTGGTTCTTACTTAAGCTCAAACGTGCTTCGTAACACGAGAATGAACCTCATTGGTTCTTGCTGAAGCTCAAACGTGCTTCGTAACACGAGAATGAACCTCATTGGTTCTTGCCGAAGTTCAAACGTCCTGCGTAACATGAGAATGAACCTCATTGGTACTTGCTTAAGCTCAAACGTGCTGCGTAACACAAGAATGAACCTCATTGGTTCTTGCTTAAGCTCAAACGTGCTGCGTAACACGAGAATGAACCTCATTGGTTCTTGCTTAAGCTCAAACGTACTGCGTAACACAAGAATGAACCTCATTGGTTCTTGCTTAAGCTCAAACGTGCTGTGTAACACGAGAATGAACCTCATTGGTTCTTGCCGAAGTTCAAACGTCCTGCGTAACACGAGAATGAACCTCACTGGTTCTTGCTGAAGCTCAAACGTGCTGTGTAACACAAGAATGAACCTCATTGGTTCGTGCTTAAGCTCAAACGTGCTGCGTAACACAAGAATGAACCTCATTGGTTCTCGCACGTCAAGCGAACATCCTTGAGCACAACTGATGTTTGTGTTGATGAATGTTTATATGTGAATAAAAGCCTATTCATCTGTTCATCATATAAAGCGATCTTGTGTTTTCAGAAAATGTGGACTAAACTGCTCAATTCATATGGATTTGTTTTACGATTCCGACTCTTTATGAACTTTTTGAACTTTCAAAGTGGTAGTTGCGTAACTGTCAATGGATCATTAAAAAGATCTTCATTTGTGTTCTGAAGATGAACGAAAGTCTCACAGGTTTGGAATGACATGAGGGTGAGTAACTAATGATAGAATTTACATTTTTGGGTGAACTGATCCTTTAAGCCCTTAGTTCTCCTTTGTTCATTGTCTTGTGTTAACGTCACATTGTTATGTGCAAGCTAGTGTTCTCCGTGTTCATTAAAAGTCTATTATTATCAGTGGGAAAAATCATTTCTAAACTGCCGCAGAACATATAACAACTATAAAACTACTATCAACTAACATCAAACCTCAAAGGTCATGACACCATATTTGTCACTGAGAAAATCACTGAGACATTTAGGAACAGATCTGTAAATATTCAGATTCAGTTCAATATCATTAGCACAACATGTAGTGTAAAATCTGTCTATTAAAGCAAAAGCATGTGAGAGCCACTGAGATGAAGATCAGAGACAAGCACCATCCCCCTCCAGCAGCCCATGAACCACAGGCACGCATGTCTCAGACGGAGCTGCAGCAGATATGTAGGTCATCATCGTGAAAAGTACTTCCGTTCACCCCGACGCACCTCCTCAAAAGTCACATCCCAGGTCTTTGTCTTCCCATCTTTATGCCGGTGGATCTGACACTGCAGATGCGTCCCTCAGGAGCAAGACTGAACAAGAGGGGCCTATAAGAGACCCTTTACATCTCTGTAGAGCTTTTTGTGGAAGGCTGTCGCGTCTCAGGTTTTTGGAGCCAGTGCCGCCTCTCTGGGACAGTCAGATTACAGGTGACCTGTTTGGCCTGGGTGGAAGAACAAACAGTAATGTCCTCCTTTCAGCTCCATTAACCCTCTAAAGCCTGACACATGAAATAAGCATGAGATTATTTCATCTTTAGACAAAATATTAAAAATAAAAGATCTAAAAATGTTTGTATGTGTGTTTTTTGTTGAGTAAATCAATGAGATCTTAATAACAGTATAACACATACAGTGCATAAATATCAACTGTCACAGTATTGCCCAATAATATGTCTTAAATGCTTAGTTTTACAATCAAAGCTTTGTAGATATTATTGTAGGGGCAACACATATAATGCAATAAACAATGATGAACGACAGATGTACTAATAAACATAAGCCTGTTGTATCATATTTGACAGTCACATTTTAATATGATGTTCATAAAAAAAATAATGCATGGATAATCAAGTAAACTTAAGTTGCATCAGTCCAGTAAGTGTTCATCTTGAAATATTAGGTTACACTATATTTTAAGGTGTCATTGTTACAGTGTAATTACATATTTAAGAACTGTTTTGGTTGAGGGTTAATTGCATGTAATTATGCATAATTAAGTAAAATGCAAAAAGTACATGCAACATAGGTAACAGGGACACAGTAAAATAAAGTGTTACCAAATATTACTAACAATACAAAAGTTACTTAAAAAGACACGCATACCATGACCTGAAGGTGGACGTTTAAACAATTAAAGCCCTTTTACTTGCTAAGAAGGCATGTAGTACATTGTGTACATCAAAACTTTCAGCAAAGTTTTGATAAAGTTTCAGGCCTCTGAAATTTGCGTATCAAATGTGATACAGTAGGCTTTATAAGTGTATCTGCATCATCTGACTTTTGTAAAGTAAGTTAGTTAATATAGCAGGCTCCAAAAGTCTGAGAGCAATTCAAAGTATTTTACTACAAATTAAATTATTAAAACATGAAAAGATACAAAGGAATTGTTTTGTCTTACTTTAACGACAGCTGCCTGAACTCCACAAGTTAGTGTAAAACCTCACGATCATGTTCTCCAGCGTGATTTGAGATGATCCAGATGATCTCGAGCTTCAATGGAAGTGTGAACTCCAGTCCATCTCTACAAAAGAGCCACATGATGAATGTCACAGAATTATTTATTTGATCAGTGACCAAAAAACGGTGCAAGTTTCCCACATTTTACATTAAAAGTCTCAAATATGAAATGCGGCCTCAAGCTTTTGGAGCCCAATATATGACATAAATTGTTAGAAATTAAAGTAAGGGTTAGTGGAGGGATGCCAGAAGAATTGCCACAGGACTGAGGTAAGCACTTATTTATCCTTGTGCTGTGACTGGAATATATGACCAAACTGCATTTACAGTAATGTATAAACTCCATGCATGAGCATTCACTACCATTCAAATGTTCAGGATAGGTATGATTTTGTAAAATTTTAAAAAGAAGTTATACCAAGCTCACTAAGGCTGCAAAAACCCAGAGTAAAACACTATTGTAGTGAAATAATATTACAATTTCAAATAACAGTTTTCTATTGTGATATATTTTAAAATGTAATATATTTCTGTGACAGCAAAGCTGTATTTCAGGCATCATTACTCCAGTCTTCAGTGTCACATGATCCTTCAGAAATCATTCTAATATGCTGATCTGCAATGTTGAAACAGCTGATTAATATTTTTGGGTGAAAACCATTATACTTTTTATCAGTACTCTTTGTTGAATACAAAGTTCAAAAGAACAACATTTATTTGCAAATTATATATTTTGCAACACTGTAAATGTATTGATCAGTTCAATGCATTCTTGCACAATAAAAATAATGAATTTCCTTCAAAGAAGAAAGAAAAACTAACCTCATACGTTTGAATGGTAGTGTATTTTGCTCAAACATAACAACTGCCTAAAAAAAGTGCATAATGGAGTCAATATTGTATTTTGTCTCTTTCCCAGAAAAAGAAAAACATGTGCGTGTGTGCATGTTACACTATGTTCGGTTTCCTCAAGCCCTGCCTTCATTTGTCCTTAATGAATTTGTTTTGCAGCTGTCACAGACCAGTGGAATGCATCTGTGGTTGACTAGTGAATGCTTCAGTGCCTCCAGATGTTTAGTCTGGGAGTCCCGCTGCAGGACACAAACAAGGCCAGAGAGAGCTGGTACACACTGGACAGGGAAACAGAGTTCACTTGTAAGCCTTCAGGTATTTCAGGTACTTTGACTGAAGGGTATGAACTGAGAGAATGCCAGAAATGAAACATGCTTCATTGAAGCTGTTAAAAACACCAGTTACTGGTTTACAGGTGGAAGACTAGTAAGGCATCGGAATCACAGGCTATATTTGAAACAGGATAGTAACTCATATTGGCTCTGGTACTGGACAAACAATCAACTTGGAAACGGGCAATGTGCCTTGATGACCAATCACATTATAGCTTTGGCGTCATTGAACTGACTTGTTGACTACTATCCAGTTAACGACCGTAGGGGTGGAACTAAACAGCTAACTTGGTTGTTTCAATGATGAAAAGTAAGGATGGCTTACACTGGAAAGATGGGGATTTGGCGTCATGATCGGTAAGAGGAGAGTTAAGCTCGTTTAAGCCTGCATAGCCTACATGAGCTATCCTGTTGAATAGGCAGGGCGACTATTTAACATAGCATATTCAACATCACATAGTTACAGGCTAACTTCAGCGCGCATGACACAGTAATAACTTAGCATTGAGACCAGGCTATGCTTGAGCAAACAGTTTGTGAATAGGCTACTACAAATGGTGGCCGTGAAAGAGGCTGTGAACGCATTGAATAGGATATGTTTAGTTGGTGAATAGCATAGGCAACTATAACACAGTAGCGATAACGTTAAGCGTACCAGAATAAAATATAATATTCAGAAGTAAACGGTGTAGCTGACTTACAGATTCAGTTAACATCCACAAATGAATAAGCGCAACGATTCAGGGAGCAGGCTACACAGTGACCTCCGCTACTTAAGCTCCGCTGCTTTCTTCGACCCTCTCTGTCTCTGGTCCTGTGCTCACTCAGTGTCAGTGTGAGAGGGGGAGTGGCCAGCTGTGCTCACTCAGTGTCAGTGTGAGAGGGGGAGTGGCCAGCTGTGCTCACTCAGTGTGCAGTGTGAGAGGGGGAGTGGCCAGCTGTGCTCACTCAGTGTGCAGTGTGAGAGGGGGAGTGGCCTCTGGTCCTGCGCTGTGCTCATTCAGTGCGCAGTGTGAGAGGGGGAGTGGCCAGCTGTGCTCACTCAGTGTGCAGTGTGAGAGGTGGAGTGGCCAGCTGTGCTCACTCAGTGTGCAGTGTGAGAGGGGGAGTGGCTAGCTGTGCTCACTCAGTGTCAGTGTGAGAGGGGGAGTGGCCAGCTGTGCTCACTCAGTGTGCAGTGTGAGAGGGGGAGTGGCCAGCTGTGCTCACTCAGTGTGCAGTGTGAGAGGGGGAGTGGCCTCTGGTCCTGCGCTGTGCTCATTCAGTGCGCAGTGTGAGAGGGGGAGTGGCCAGCTGTGCTCACTCAGAGTGCAGTGTGAGAGGGGGAGTGGCCAGCTGTGCTCACTCAGTGTGCAGTGTGAGAGGGGGAGTGGCCTCTGGTCCTGTGCTGTGCTCATTCAGTGCGCAGTGTGAGAGGGGGAGTGGCCAGCTGTGCTCACTCAGAGTGCAGTGTGAGAGGGGGAGTGGCCAGCTGTGCTCACTCAGTGTGCAGTGTGAGAGGGGGAGTGGCCTCTGGTCCTGCGCTGTGCTCACTCAGTGTCAGTGTGAGAGGGGAGTGGCCAGCTGTGCTCACTCAGAGTGCAGTGTGAGAGGGGGAGTGGCCAGCTGTGCTCACTCAGTGTGCAGTGTGAGAGGGGGAGTGGCCAGCTGTGCTCATTCAGTGCGCAGTGTGAGAGGGGAGTGGCCAGCTGTGCTCACTCAGAGTGCAGTGTGAGAGGGGGAGTGGCCAGCTGTGCTCACTCAGTGTGCAGTGTGAGAGGGGGAGTGGCCTCTGGTCCTGCGCTGTGCTCACTCAGAGTGCAGTGTGAGAGGGGGAGTGGCCAGCTGTGCTCACTCAGAGTGCAGTGTGAGAGGGGGAGTGGCCAGCTGTGCTCACTCAGTGTGCAGTGTGAGAGGGGGAGTGGCCTCTGGTTCTGCGCTGTGCTCACTCAGTGTGCAGTGTGAGAGGGGGAGTGGCCTCTGGTCCTGCGCTGTGCTCACTCAGTGCGCAGTGTGAGAGGGGGAGTGGCTAGCTGTGCTCACTCAGTGTGCAGTGTGAGAGGGGGAGGGGCCAGCTGTGCTCACTCAATGTGCAGTGTGATATTTGTATATACTGTACTCCTCAGCTCACATACTGTTTTTTGAGGTACTGTAAGCATATTCAGATGCATCGGTAACATTGGTAACAGGCAGGTGTTTTCTAGGCAAAATATATCTGCTTGAATGGTGAAAGACTGAAATTAGTAAAAGTAACAAATGTGACAAAAATAAAGAATAAAATGTGACAAAAGAAATCATACTTTTAGCCTCTTTGGCTTTAGCATGCTAATGCGAGTTTGCTATTTTACCATAAAGATGGAACTTCCATTCTAAGAGCTGGAATATCGAATACTAATTATGAAAGACTAATATACTAAGAAGTGTTTTATGTAGTGTTCTCTGCATTTGAAGAAAGATATAGGCCAGATTTTTTTAGCTAAAGTAGCCTCAGACTCAGTCTGATGTTTCATTTGTTTGCCGTATGAATAAACAGAGTGAAAACACTAGTCTAGAACATATAACACACAGGAACAGAGTTCTGTTCTCACAGAAATGTATTATTGTTAACTCTCTGTTGACTGCTGGGCTTGGTGTTCTTCTGTCCATTTGAGAATAAGTTAGTTGACCTACACACAGAGACAGACAGTTCTAGCTCACTGTACGCTCTGTGGGTCAAGCGACAGGACCACACTCTGCTCAAAGGTCATTCATAAATGATTTACTGAACTGAATCCAGCCAGCGCAGTGAAACGCATGCGACTGAGTTCTCACGCTAACACTCAGTCACACCCTTCCGAGAACCTGACGGGTTAGCTTTACATGGAACACAATACGGCACGTCTCAGACCAAAACCCTTCACAGTCGCATCTGATTAAAGGAGCTTTGTAATATAAGTGACAGCACAAAGCAGAGTCAGCCAGAAGTGCTTCAGTCAAATCCTAATCATATTCTGGGACAGCAGATTATTCAGAGCAGAGACGTAACTTATTCATATGTAATGGTGTAGTGAGTGACATTGTGTGAGCTAATGATGAGGTATAAGCCAACGTTGCTAACACTGCAAAAGCATTTTCCTAAAATCCTTTCTATTTTTCTCTCTCTTTTTTTATGTAAAAATATCTAAGATTGAGACTTGTTTTCAGAGAATATATTGTTGTTGCTGTTCTTCTTCTTAATTTTAATCTTAATCTTCTGAATAATTGTAAATATTTTTATTTGTATTATTATTTATTTATGAATGTTCTAATATGTATATATACACACACACATATATTATAACATTCATAAACAAATAATAATGCAAAAAAATATTTACAATTATTCAGGGTAAAAATATCTTCAGTTTTAAGAAATTTGTAATAAAATATTAAGACTTGTTTTCAGAGAATATATTGTTGTCATTTCAATCTTAATAATCTGATCTGAATAATTTCTAATATTTGTTTTCATATTTTTTTTAGTTAAATATATTTGTATTATATTTTTATGAACGTTATAAATTATATATATATACAGTGCTATGCATAAGTGAATACACCCATGCTAAAGTTGACTAAAAAGAGGAATAAAAAATCATATTTTGGAAATTGAACTTAATGCCTTAATTTAAAAAAATAGGAAAAATCCAACCTTTAAGGACACCAATTTTCTTTGTGAATGAATAATGTATCGTAAATAAATAAATGTTCTTCCTTAAAATACATGGTGCATAAGTGAGTACACCCCTATGTTAAATTCCCATAGAGGCAGGCAGATTTTTATTTTTAAGTATTTTTTTATTATTTTTTTTTAGGATACTATGCATCCTGATAAAGTTCCCTTGGCCTTTGGAATTAAAATAGCCCCACATCATCACATAGCCTTCACCATACCTAGAGATTGGCATGGTTTTATTTCAGTTAGCCTAATAGCTAGTTTGATTTGCATTGAGAGATGATCTTATGGAAAGTACTCCATGCCAATCTCTAGGTATGGTGAAGGCTATGTGATGATGTGGGGCTATTTTAATTCCAAAGGCCAAGGGAACTTTATCAGGATGCATAGTATCCTAAAAAAAAATAAAAAAAAAATACTTAAAAATAAAAATCTGCCTGCCTCTATGGGAATTTAACATAGGGGTGTACTCACTTATGCACCATGTATTTTAAGGAAGAACATTTATTTATTTACGATACATTATTCATTCACAAAGAAAATTGGTGTCCTTAAAGGTTGGATTTTTCCTATTTTTTTTAATTAAGGCATCAAGTTCAATTTCCAAAATATGATTTTTTATTCCTCTTTTTAGTCAACTTTAGCATGGGTGTATTCACTTATGTATAGCACTGTATATATATATATATATAGAGAGAGAGAGAGAGAGAGAGAGAGAGAGAGAGCGAGAGAGCGAGAGAGAGAGATGTATTCGACTGTATAGATGTATTTATATTAAAATATTAATTATAATTATTAATTCATAATGGGTCAGCAGGAGTCCTCTCTATAACACCCTGTTGTTGTTTTTTTGCATGTTGGTTGCATAACATAATTTAATAATAATGATAATTTTCTCATTGTTATTTGAGGACAGTTTTATTATCCTGATCATTTTTTTTATTATACCCCCCCCAAAAAATTAAAAATATTTGAATTTAAAAATAAAAACATCAATAATAAACTAATAGATCAAATCATTTATCAATAAACCAAAAAAATGTGATTTATGCTCAAAGCTAGCAAAAAATAAAATAAAAAATAAACTCAAATCAAGATTTCAAAGATATTTTTGCAGTGAACTCTATTTCAACCACAAAATACAACATACTTGGGAGTTGCTTAGTGGATAGAAATTGAGGGAGTGTCATATAGATTTAATGATCGCTAGCAAATCTTAGGATTACAGAGTTTGTATTGTACACAAAAGCCTGGTAAGCAAATAGGTGTTGTAATTGGGGATGAAGAGGTGTGTGTGAGACAGGAGCAGGGTTTGTTTAGAGACTAGAGAGAGATGTATTCGGCTGGTCACTGAAGTGTATGAAGTGTAGAGAGAACATGAAATAGGGCCGCATCGGCGGGGGGCTCAGTCGCGTTACTCGGCCCGTATTGTTTCAGCCCTGCGTGCGATTAGCGCTGCCATTTTCTTCTTTGTCAAACACTTCTAGTGCTTCTGTAAGCTTGCCACTGGTCATATTGTTAATGCTGCTGGCCCACACAAAACTATGAGCACGCCTGCGCCGTTTAAGCAATCAACCCGAACAAAGCGCTCAACCACAAAAGGGACACAAAGCGGGCCGGCCTGACCCCTGAAAACCGCCGTCAGTGAAGTGTATGAATTCAGCAAGATGGGTGGATATGGATTCTGCTGGTACATGGAAATGATAACAAACATCACGTCATGTGGGCTGGACGTGACCCATGTCATGCATGTGGGAAGGAATACACAGTGGCATATGACTGTGTAGAATTTTTATCAGGAGATTTTTTCAGCTTTGAGGATGATCAGTTTTGGAAAGTTATGATGTGTGACATCTACAGCTGAGTTTTGTATGCAAATCTTCTGCAAAATCATTTGCAGACTTTCACGATTGTGCAACATTGGAACATAGAGTAAACAGCGAAACATATATCATTAAAAAAAATGTCAAATATAACCGCATATTCTGGTTTGGGAGGAAAAATATAGTTTAACTAATGGCCTGGGAACTGCCTAAAAAGTCTTAGGAACCACCCAAAACAACATAGCATCCACTATAGCAACTGGCAACAACCTGTAACACAACTTGGAGTTTTGCACAGGAAAGCACCAGATTCAATTCTACTATAATAAAATAAATTATAATAAAAACATGTAACAAGTTTTTGAAAGTCTCTTATGCTCACCAAGGCTGCATTTATTTGATAAAAATACAGCAAAAAGAGTAATACTGTGTAATATTATTATGGTTTAATAACTTTTTTTTCTTTTAAATATATTGTAAAATATAATTAATTCCTGTGATCAAAGCTGAATTTTCAGCATTATTACCCCAGTCTTCGGTGCCACATGATCCTTCAGAAATCATTCTAATACGCAGATCTGGAAACATTTATTATTATTATTAAGGTTGAAAACTGTTGTGCTGCTTAATATTTGAGTGGAAACCGAAAGTACATTTACATATAAAGAATAAAGTATATTAATTAGAAAATCTTTTGTAACATTAATGTCTTTACTGTCACTTTTGATCAATTTAATGCATCCTTGCTGAATAAAAGTATTCATTTCTGTAATTATATAAATATTATATTACTAAAATGTAATATTAAAAAAGTTTGATGGTAAAATATTATGGTTTTATATTGTCACATTTTCTAGTGTTTTTCTCATCAGAAGGGATCTGCTGTCAGTTTTGGCTCTCTCTCTCTCTCGCTGCTGGTCTAATGACTTTGCAGAGGCCTCTGATTTACAGCCCTCGTGAATATTAAATGGCTCATCCGCTCTCCGGCTCGTCCTTGCAGTGCTTATTTTGCGTCTCCATACAGTCACGACAGAGCTGTTATGACTGTGCAAGCGTGTGCATGTGTTTGTGCTGTCTGTTCTGCTCAATGACCCTCACATACAAAACACACATATTCACGTTCACCATCACAGCTGGCCAAACAGAAGCTAAGGGGCAGAACTTAAAGGGTCAGTTCACCCACAAATGAAAATTCTGTCAGTAATTACTCACCCTCATGTTGTTCCAACCCCGTAAGACTTTCGTTCATCTTCGGAACACAAATTAAGATGATGAAATCTGAGAGCTGTCTCACTCCTCCAAGTGACTACAGTGGCTCAACCTTAAGTTGATCAAGCGACGAGAATACTTTTTGTGCATAAAAAAACAAACAAAAATAACAACTTTATTCAACTATTCAATTTCATTTCTGTGTGGGCCTCAAGTAGTGTAAAAGCGCAGTGCTTCTGGGTTGTACGTCAGAACGTAAGCTCACTATTGGCCGACGCTGGTCATGTGTGTGATGCTGTCCAATAGTGAGCCTACGTTCTGACGTACAACCCAGAAGCGCTGCGCTGTTACACTACGTGAACTCACTCAGAGGCCCAAACAGAAGAAAATGAATAGTTGAATAAAGTCGTTATTTTTGTTTGTTTTTCTGTGCACAAAAAGTATTCTTGTCGCTTGATAAACTTAGGGCGTGTGTCCACCAAAGTGTTTTTTCACGCGGCTGGCGTGTTTTTTCAATTGTTTTCAATGGGAGCGCCGCGTTTTTAAAACGCCATGAGTGTAACGAGGCGCTGAGTGTCTTCTTCACGCTGAAGCACTGAGCGTTCGGCGTTTTTTACAGGTCGCCGAGAGTTGAAGAATGTTCAACTTTGGGTAAAATGCAGCGCTCATCACTAGCCGCGTTTCCATTACCCTTCAAATTGCGCAAATTGAAATTGCGAATTGGAAATACGCTCAATGGAAACACGTCAATTTCGCAAAAACTCCCATTTATCGCAAAAAAGTTTTCACGCTCGCATGAGGTGGTTTTTCAGGCAAAACTGCAATGGAAACAGTTTTTGCGCATTTACAGGTCACCTGACTTAGAAGGCCCAGTGTGTTTGGACAGAATACGAGACAGAGTTCTTTGTTAAATTCATAAAAGACAAAAGAGTTACAGAAATACTGGATTCTAAACCTCATAGAGGTGCCACAATCAAGACCTTGGAGCAGAAATGAGTGAGAAACACCCAGAAACACCTCATATGTGCTGCAAGTAAGGCTCTTTCCTTGCCATTAATGCTTGGATAACAAGCCTATGTTTCCTTCCATTAATAATAATAATGTCTAGTGCGGTACCACGTCCGTTGCCATGATCTTTGGAATGACTTATCGCGAGAGGAAAAATTCGCATAACATCGGGTAATGGAAACGCCGTCATTTCACAATCGTTTTTTATCGATATAAAAAAAAAAAAATCGCAAAAGTTTTGCGCAAATCTGTAATGGAAACACGCCTACTGTCATTTTTTACCCAACCGTCCAATGGTGGAGGAGGGGCGGGGCTAATACCACACCGACCAACCGCCACATTCTGCTTGTTCAACGTCAACAGATGACAACAACAAGCATAATAACGGAACAAAATCATCTAAAACAAGAGCCAGAGAAAATATATTACATTGTATTGACATTTTAATATAGAATCAACACAGAAACAAAATATGTGTGAAATGTGTCACTTGACTATTTTAACGATGTCTTTACTAACTTTTCTGGGATGGCAGATATCGATTACCTAGCCGCCTATGAAGGAGTGAGCCAGCTCTCAGATTTAATCAAAAATATCTTCATTTTTGTTCCGAAGATGAACGAAAGTCTTACGGGGTTGGAACAACATGAGGGTGAGTAATTACTGACAGAATTTTCATTTTTGGGTGAACTAACCCTTTAAAGTGATAGTTCACTCAAAAATGAAAACGTTGTAATCATTTACTCGCCCTCATGTTGTTCCAAACCGGTATGAGTTTCTTTCTTTTGTAGAACACAAAAGAAAATATTTGAAATAATGCTTGTAATCAAGTTGACGGTAGCCATTGACTTCCATAGCAGGAAAAATATATATAACGTTATATACTATAGAAGTCAATGCCTACCGTCAACTTTCTGGTTACCAACATTCTTCAAAAGACACATTCCTGTTCGGGACTTCCAATATTTATACACTTGGTTTTCCTTCACACCCTTACCACAATCAAAAGGAGATTTTATTTAAATAAACAAGCTTGAAAACTGCTGCCTTTCAGACTCTCAACAGCCATTCAATTATTTTCAAAGTAGCCCAGCTGGCCTCGTGTAGCCAAAGTCAACAAAAAAATCAGCAAGTCAGGTTTCCTTCCACTCGCTCTACCAGGTCTTTAAAAAAACAAACTGAGCCACACAAAAGTTTAGAAGTGTGACCTGAAACGCCAGCCTGTGTGAATAAGCCATCTATGCCAACCTGTGCCACAGTGGAAAGCGGGTCACTTCATGACAAGCCTAACAGCTTTCTGAATGAGAGAGAGCAGCAAAAGCAGTCGCTCTTTGAGTCAAACTCCCTCAAACATGTCATTGAGACGAGACTGCTGGACCACAATTAGTTTCTTACGGCCCTGCCTATGAAAACAAACAGTCTCCACGCACGGCTGCTCGCATGCAGAGCGCTGAAGTTTCATGCGAAACTCCAGCACTGGTGTTTTGAAAACATCGCCATGGTGACCTTATCTTTCTAGGAAGTGACACGTCAGCTTTGTGATGTCACAGTCAACTCTCAGACTTTATTTGGGTGTGTGGGTGTGGTGGAGTTCCCTGATTGTGGAGTGATCTGTAAACTGCAGTCTGGAGAATGACTGTGCTGTGGCAAAACACAGAGGTGGAGTGACAAAAACACTCTGTTTAGGGATGCCCTCATGTGAGACTCGCACTGCACATGAATTTCAGAAGGCAAAATAGGACCTAAACTAAAGAAAATCTCTTTCTTTCAGCAATTGGTCTGTTAACTTCATTATTTGAGTTGATTTATTTTCTAGACTTGCAACTTTTGTGAGTTTGTTAATCAAAATTTAGGGAAATAAATAAACAAAACACTTTATCAAATGAAATAATAATAATAATGGTAACACTTTACGATAAGGTCTCATTTGTTAACCTTCGTCAATGTATTGACTAACATGAACTAACAATGAGCAATACATTTGTTAATGTATTTAGTAATCTTTTTAAATGCTAGCTAATAAAAATGCAGTCGTACATTGTTTGTTCATGCTAACAGTGCATTAACTAATGTTAACAACTGATTTGAATAATGTAAGCCTATTAGTAAATGTTGAAATTAGCATTAACTAAGATTAACAAAAGTGTAGAGGTACTGTTCATTATAGTTCATGTTAACTAAAGTAGTTAACTAATGTTAATAATGAAACCTTATAGTAAAGTGTTACCAATAATAATAATAATAATAATAATAATAATAAATGATAAAGTCGAATTTTAAATAGTGGAAATGGAAACCATTAAAATGTTACTCAGTAAGGGCTAATTTGAGACCAAATGTATTGTAAAGCAAATTATATTTCTGATACATTAAAAACAATTTTTTTTTTTTTTTTACATAATTTAGTCACACAACTGAATGGCTGAGATTGATGGATCAGCAACACAATGTGTGTAAATGCGGATTTTATTATTTTTATTATAGGCTTTTAAGCATGTAGAAAGGGCCCAAATGATGTTGTACTGTATATTAGACTATACTGTGTTATATATTTTTACAAAAATTATATTCACATTTTCCATGTTTGGTAACAGGCCCATAATCATGTGAATAAGCATGGAAATGTAGTTTTTGGTAATTAAAACAATAAAAACTAAAAAGTTAATATCAAATCAATAGATTATATTAAAGTAATGAGATTGCTGATTGATTTTAATAACTGAACGAGTTAACTAGATGAAATCAGAGGTGGGTCAGGACAAAAATCACTGTTTCTGATAGCAGATTTTGATATTTTTGAATACTATAGGTTTAGTTTTAAGTACTATCTATAGCTACTTTTCATGCCAGGCTAATACGTTATATAATAGTTAATAACAGTTCTCATAATAATAATAATTACATAGCAGGAGCATTTTGTTCTACACTCTAAAACGCTAGGTTATTTTTTCTAACCAAACACTGGGTTTAATTTCCAACCTATTTTGGGTTAATTTTATTCCAGTAATATAGTCATTTTTAAACAGTTGAATTTGATAAACCAGTGTAAAAGTTTCTATATAGTTTGTCAGGCGCTTCAGATCCTTTTATAGAGGTTCCTCTCGTGGGATCATTTTATGGATTTAGTTTTAAAGAAGTCATTTTGTTTTAAATCAGTTTTTATTTTGATTACATTTTATGAATGAAACCGCTCGTAAACATACTTTATCACTACAATAACCTTTTAAACATCGAAGTATTGTGCAATTATTTAAGACATTTCTCCTTATATAGAAGAGTTTTTTACATTTGAGAATCCCACTGAACCTTTTATTCTAAGAGTGTACAAAATACACAGGATTTTTGTAAAGTAATGTGACACCAAAGTGCACCCTGTTAATGGGAATAACCAGGAATCTACAGGACATGGTCAGGTGTATTTTAGTGATTTTACTGTTTGTGTCTGTGCAGGAGCTTGACATTTTGTCCCTTCGTGCCAAATCCTGAACACACACAGCTGAGCAGTTCATCCATATCTGGCAGCTGGCATTCTTAGCCTGTCACTAATGATGTAATGTTTGAGGCGGGCATTCCCCATGGAAGCGTTAGTGAAGCGCTCCTCAGTAAGTGACAGGGTGAAGGGCAGGTTTCACACACGCATGCGACAGCCATTGTCTCTGAGTCAGAGCAGGAATGCAGGTGAAAGTCAACAGCAGATTACATTCAACTGAAAAACTCCAGACACACTGCGCTCCCGTAATGGTTTAGATGTGCTGGAAGTGATTTCAGCTGTTTTGGCAAGCAGGTCATTTCAATCTGATGTCAGCAAAATGTATCGGCCAACATGATTGACGGGCTAAGAGCATTTCTGATTGGCTAGGGTTCGGGCCGCTCATTTGAGTTGTTGTTTTTTGCTATTTACAGACTCTAAGGCTGTCGCAGGTGTGATTTCTCACACGTGTTATAATGAAATCTGTTAGCTAGAAAAGATGTGTTCAACTCACTATTTAAATAATGCTTACAAGCTGCTTAAAGCTGATTTGCATGTTATAAATTCTGATAAGTATTATTTTTAGTTTATATATATTTATTTTAGTATATATATATAAATGATTCATTGAAATTAATCAATTTTTTTATCGTACGTGGTTGCATTCAATTGATTTTATCTACATTTAAACAAATGCATTAAGTTGAACTTAATTTTAGTTTAAATTAATGCATTTGTTTAAATGTAGATAAAATCAATTGAATGCAACCACTTACGATATTGTTTTTTACAGTATATATATATATATTTATTTATAATTCAGTTTATGTGTATATATATACATTTCAAGTTTTAGCAATTTTGTTATATGCTTTTGTCATTTTGATTAGTTGTTTTTTAAATATATATATTAATTTTTTTAAGTTTAAGTTTTTCATCTATTATTTCTATTTTATTTTATTTTATTTCAGTTTTGTTTGAATAAAGTTAACGATAACAACACTGATTCTGATTACATTCAGTGTCCTCTGAAGACATTGTCTTTGTCCCTTTTTATACAGGAATATCCTTAATATTAATATACTTAGTATTCAGTAATATTATTGTTAGACTGCACTGACACTGAGAAGCTGAAAACCAAAGAGAAGAGCTGCTTTATAACTGATTTGACTTTGTTTCAACATTGAACTGACTTTTCAGCTGAATGACGACACTAATGTCTTCTGCAGATCTGCTCAAGCTTAGTTGAACTCAATTCGTAATAACTAAACATTTACTGTTTAATGTTATCTTTTAGTATTATTTTCTTTATTAATTTTCATTATAATAATTTCATAATGTATTTTGTGAAGAGTATGTTTGTACATGTGTGCTGAGCAGAGAGCTGGGAGAGTTATATATTTTGCTTAGAGGTATGTGTGCAATGTAACATGTTCCAATGATGATGATTGATGATACATCAAATGTGTACAATTGGCATGTTCTTTACAAGAAAAGGAATGTTTCAACTGATGCAAATGTACCACTAATGTATACACAGAGGGAAAGTGGATTGTACCATGTGTAAGCATGAGGTATACGTTCAATTTTCAAACATAAGCAACATGTTTTTCTACCTTACAAGGAAGTTGTAAATCCCTCAGTGGTGTATATAAGCTCAATCCTTACTGTACTGACTCGTAGAGGCATGATGGGGTGAGGGAGGAGAAACACCAAGAAACATAAAGGGATGACGGGGTGAGAGGATGGAGAAACTGAGGCATGAGGGGGTGAGAGGAAGGAGAAATAGAGATGAAGGGGTTGAGGGAGGAGAAACACAGAAAAACCATTTACAGCTGGCATGATGGGGTGAGGGAATAGAGAAATAGGGAACAGAGAAATCTGGAATGTAGACCTCCTCACCTATAGCCTTATTCTGCTATGCCTGCTTCTGATACATGTATAAAATAATAAATAGATATCTCTTGGCAAAATATCTAGAGTAGCTTCCGTGATTCACCCATAACGGGGGAAAGCATGATTTTCAAATCTACAGTAATTTATGAAGCTGATGAAGCTGAATAATGACACTATTGTATTTTTTTTTTTGAGCTGTTACAGAATAATTTCATTCTGTTTCCATCACTGACCATTATTTTCCTGTTTATCAATATAATGCTAGAATGGAAATAAACTGAAAGTTTTAGGATTTAGAACATTTTAAAACATTATGATATGAAATGAATATAAAATAATACAGATATTTTCTTTACATAGCCAGTTATATAATTTGTAATATAAAAATGCACCACAAACCAAACTTTTCTACCTCACTTTATATCCAGTTGTATATCTACAGAATGAAGACATTTGAAGCCCTTCAGATGCTCTCACTCATCCCGAGTTCCTCTGCTAAACCTGATAGTTTCAGTATTGCACATAATAGGCACCTTGTCACGCAAGCACATATAAGGCCGTGTTATGTCACGCCAGAGTTATTCAGTCGTATAGGTGACACAACCACAGCTCAGAGCGAACACACAGGCTGAGGTCTTTGTGGGATAGTGTTTGTTTTGCCTCCAGTAGCCTAAACCCTGCGTCTCTGTCTCTGATGTGTCACCTGACGCCGTCACCGATCTGTGAGCGTAACCAGAGTCTTGCGTGGGAAGCCATGATGGTTCAGTCCGCACAATTTCATCTTCCAGGCCACATTCCTGTTCACAATGATCCGTTTGTTTTTAAAAGCAGCAGAAGTCGAGACTCAAAAGTGTGCCAATTTGTACATGCAGGCATTGTAAAGGCAAAAGACAAGGGTTTGTGGAAGTCCGAGACTATCACGTAAGGTTATATCATGTGGGCTTTTTGTTAATGAGTGAGGATAGAGTGAATCTTCCTGGCACTGCGGGTTACACGCTCAACAGGTTTCAAGGTGTCCATGGTAATTAATCACAATACTGGAATAATTACTGGGAGATCTATGTGACCTGTGCATTCTGGGTAAATCATTTCCGAGAACCTTTTCAAACATTCACAACCTCAGGACTATCTGAGCCTGACCACATGTGGCCAAAAACACATAAGCTGCATCTTCACATATCTCTTCATTTGGGACGACACAAACAACACTTGTTTGTGCTGATTTGTTCAAATGTTGAAATGCTTACTCTCTCTTTCAGGTGGGCCACAATGCACAATGACTGATGGGTAAATGAAATTTCCCTGCCCACTTCCTGTGAGGTGACATCGGCGCACGCTTGTGAAAGTATACTGCGGTTCAGACTGAGCATATATACAGTCCTATGATTTGGACATTTTTGACTTTGCAAGTAATCATAATTATTGTTAAAGGCCCCCTGAAATCAAAATGTACGTTTTTTTAGCTTTTAGTATGAATATGTTAGCTTTAAGGTTATGAATAAGCTGGTGTGTTTCAAAACAATGACAAAATTCGCATTTAGGAGATATAAGCATTCAAAACATACAGTCTCTCACTTCCGTTAAAATGGATCACAGATTTTTGACATCACTGCGGACTTCAGCTCCTCATCACATCTTCTGTCCAATCAAATGTTCTCTAGAATCTAAAGCTCCGCCCACTATGCTTTAAATACCAGCTGGCAAAAGCAACCGTTGACCCATCACGGAGCAATATGGATTGGAGACGTGTGTTCGGTTGCTCAAATGCTCGAGTTTTATTCCGTTTTCCAACTGTACGTTGGTTAAGAATGAAATGCCTAGAATTTATTCACACCTCTACTATTGAATCCAACGTATCTTCAGCTCTCGGATTCGCTTCCATGGTGCTGTCAAGTACGAAGTATTGGCAATTTGAAAAGGGGGAGGAGCCATTCAACATGTCCCGCCTTAGCTTCCTGTTTCAGTTGAAATACGTCAAAGCATCATACAAAGCTGCGTGTTCCAAGGCACTTCAGTGGGCCTTTAAAAACATCTAATATTTAAAATGCATCTGAGCATGCTGGTTTAGACTCTCTATTGTGCTGTAAGCATTTTCGGGGACGATTAGAGATCTAAGCAACAAATGTTTCTTGAAAAGAATCAATTCTGCAAGCCTGTCTTTGCAAATTAAGAAGCTCAGGCTGTGAGCGGTTCGTCCTCAGCAGTGGTTTGAGACGAGGAGAATCAGTCAAACAGATTTCAGTGCAGCCAAACCAAACAGGGCTGTTTAAACAGCCGACAACACACCATTTCTGTCTCCTAAACACACCTCTCTCTTTCCCTCTGCGGGCCCCGCTTTTTTCCCACAGTCCATATGTACACATGTATACACTCCTCCACATGTGAGGAAAATATTTGAGCAAATGGTTGGCAGCTGTAAATCAGAGAGGCCGCTCGGAGGGTGGAGACCCAGCCGGCTTCATGAAAACAGGGCTCAGGTGCTCTCGAGGGATATGGGTCAAGCTGTGCCAGGTTAAGAGATCCTCACCATGGGCTACCGAATCTGCTGAATGTGAGGGAATAAAAACATCCCCCGGCTTGTTTGCACTCTTTATAGCTGCGACTGACGTGTATAACAGACAGTCTATTCAGCCCATCTGCTGAGATCACCTGAGTACAACTGGCACTTCCTTCAACCTCGCCAGGGAAAAGAAAAACTCCCTCCAAAACAGCTGGCCGGCTCTACCCGGCTCACTTCCTGTCAAGACGCGGCAAACCAGATCAGACCGGTTTCTTTGACAGATTCCAAAGAAGTCTTTCAAAGCCGTTTTCAGCTGAGATTATAAACAGTTTCAGATTTGATGAGATTGAGTCCTCCACACTCCTCCTCCTTATTTTTTATCGCCATCTTTGATGGGTTAGGGTTAGGGTTAGGGTTAGGGTTAGGGTTAGGGTTAGGGTTAGGGTTAGGGTTAGGGGCAAATAATTCTGACCAGCACTGTACATATATATATATATATATATAAATTATTATAAAAAAATTCCAATAATCTTAATTAAAAATAATAATTAAACTTGTAAAATTCTTGAAAATAAAATGATCTAGCTTTGAATAATCTTTTTTATATTTTTATTTATCATTTCTTACAACAACAAAAAAAAGCAGTGTAAACCATAATTAATTATTTGGAGAAAAAAAAAAGTCTGCTAAATCACAGTCATGTGATCTAACCAAAGTGCAGAAACATATTATAAAAACTATGTAATTTTCTAATATTATATAATTGTAATAATAATAATAATTATTATTATTATTATTATAAGAAAAACAGTTATAAAAATACAAATGAAATCCTATTAATATTTTATGGAACTGCTTGTATTTGCATATTGTTATTGTTGTATATTTGTAACTTAAACACTGTATGCATTATTGCATTCAATGTGTGTATTTTGTCCAATGTTAAATGTAATGTGCATCATTTTTTTTTTTTTTTGTGATTGTTGAAACTCTTTCTCTCTCCCATTACACAACAGCAAGCCGCCCCCAAAAACACATTTGCTCTGTTCGTTTGCTCCCAACCTGTTACGCCCACGTTGGTTCACAATCAGCTGAACATTTTCTCTATTTTGTACCCTCTCAGACATACACTAACAATACATTTACAAATGATTTCTCAGTGTTGTATTTTTGGACTGAGTTGAAGAACTGAAAGCAGAACAGCAATTACCTAAAGCAGCTCATAATTACAATGCCAATCAGATGAACAGGCTGAAGGATCTCGAGGTCCAAAATAACCAAGCCAAAGAGGGAAAGGAGGTTTCTCACAGTCATTACTGTCACAGCAGATTAAACTACAGTTGCTCTATGATGAGCTGGATTAGGTACAAATAACCTAAAGTGTACTTAATGTGCTAACATATAACAGTGCAATTTTTTTTTTCAATCAGTCAAAATATAGTATGACTGAATCAACACCAACATGTCATTTTAAAAGTAGTAGGGACATTTTATGCTAGCTATTTTTTGCCTTATACCTATAGAGACATCAGAAATGTGTTTCTATTAAGTCATATTTCACTGGATATCTTTTAGCATTATGGCACAGACTGAATTTAGCGAAGCCTGAAGCCTATTAGCGATGCCATTAAAATGATTGGGGCTCATTAATGACGTCTTTAGACACTGAAGCAATTTTCTCCCCTCTGGGAGAGGAACTCAATCACATTAAGGCTGTATTTATCACTCTAGTCCGCTCAAAAACGTGAAAGGATGTGGAACAGTGGGTCAGCTGGCAGCAGGGCACTGCGGCGGATCTCTTGGCAGTGAGAAATGAGAGGCTCTTATTAACCGTCTCTCCCTCTCATGTGTTTTAGGGTGGCCAGACGAAACCCGCTGAACCGCCTCTGCCGCCCAAGATGAAGGGGACAGTCAGCATTACCCAAGGACTGTGGCCAGAAGGAGAAAAGAGCCAAAGGAAGCTTTTATTCACTCTAAGATTAAGTTAAGCAGCCACAGGAGGAAACTGTAACAACAGTCTGCTTAAATGTAAAAGATCAAAGTGCCGTGTTAGTTTCAGTCATAGTATGATAAGAGGCGAGATGCTTTAAACTGTCCAGAGCTCTTGGTAATCTGGGCAGAATCTCAGAGGCGGGCAGACAGAATGGAGAGATTAGAGAAGAGAGGGCATCATGTTTCAAAAACAGAGAGAGGGTGAAGGTCAGTCCAGGGACAATAATCCTTGTTAACATGATGAAAGCTTCTCAGTAGCGTGCAGAGATGCAGTTGAGCCTCTTTGGCCCAAAAACATACTTTCGCAATACTGTGAAAAATCCTCGGAGCAAAGACAAAACTGTTTTTTCTTGAGTTTTTTTTGTGTTCATTTTTTAACCCCCCGTTTTAGGTTTCTTGTTTCTTATATAATGTATAAAATATATTTTATACATATATAAGATTATAAATATATATATATATTTTTTTAATATAATGTATAAAAATATATACTCAAACCGAGATTGCTTTTATTTTCAAATATTTGCCAAGGACTAAGAAAAATAAATAAGTCCTAATAACTTGTGCATTTTTTCTGAAGTAAATATATACTGTTCAAGTTTTTACTGGGATAAAACTAATAAAAAAAGAAATAAAAAACTTTGGAATCATTATGATTTTTGGTAACACTTTACTTAAAGCCTTTATGTACAATGTATTACAATGTACGTTATAATGCTCTATATCTTTTTCCCTAAATAAGTGTAACCAAAGTTAAAATGCATTATAATATCTGCAGATTCTTTGTTGCATCTGAAATTGGTTGTTGTCATGTGTTTTGATGCATTATACTTGCTGAAGGTGTAACAATAAATTGATGAGTATTATAATGTATTGTGGTTACAATTATTCATGGGACAATATACTGCATTACATAAGCTGCATTACAAGGCATTGTTAATGCATTAAAATACTTTTATGCATTATATATGAAGACTTTAATTAAAGAGTTTTATTTAATAATGATTTTGTAATAAGTCTCTTATGCTCATCAAAGCTGCATTTATTTGATTAAAAATAGATACAAAAACATAATATTGTTAATTTTTTAAAATAAATTTAAATATATAATAACAGATTTTTATTTTAATGAATTTTAAAATGTAATGTATTCCTGTGATGGCAAAGCTGAATTTTTAGCATCATTACTCCAGTCTTCAGTGTCACGTGATCCTTCAGAAATCATTAATATGATGATTTGCTGCTCAAGAAACATTTCTGATTATTATCAATGTTGCTTAATATTTTTATGGAAACCATGACACATTTTCAGGAATCTTTGACAAATAGAAAATTAAAAAGAACAGCATTAACTTAGAAATACAAAGTTCTGTCATGAAACTCTAGATGGCTGATGTTCTTTAACTCAATCTGCTCGCAATCACATTATTCTCTATAGGGCGCAGCTGATTGGTTCCTGCTGTTTCAGTAGCCAATGAGCTTCAAATACTCTGTCAGCATTTTCTGTAGCAGCATTTGCTTTCAGAAACCCTCCACCTTCCCCAGCTCCACCTGTATAGATCTTCTACGGGTGATTCATGTAAGTTATATTGTACAGCAGCAGCATGTCTTACTTGCTCACAGCAGTGTGTTGTGTGTTTATTGGCAGTAGCAAGTCCTGTACTTACTCAGCAGACGCAGCAGCAAAAACAGCAGTAGCAGCAGATCTATTCCACCAGACCAAACATATCAACATTGTCTTACCATTACCATGCCAAATACAAAGAGTTGTCATGACAGAAATTGAAATATTTTGTAACATTATAAATAACTTTTATGCCTCTTTTGATCCATTTAATGCATCCTTGCTGAAGAAAAGTATTCATTTCTTTTGTAAAAAATGGTACTGACCCAAACTACAAACAGTAGTGTATGTTGGTAGAGTATATTCCAGGCTCATTGCTGGTGGCCGTGTGCTGACAGCAGTGGGTGGACGGTGCCAGGAATGTGTCAGTCCCTCTGTAAACTCTTCTATCAGCAGGCCTACATCTGCAGGTGAGAGAAAACTGCAGCGTCAGCATTAACATGCCCAGTGCAATCCATACTGCACTTCAGCCAACACTGTTCTGCACTGCAGACCTGCACTGGCTCCAGGATCACCCTTGGGCTCGGATCCTCCTCTGACTCAGCTATAGCAGACAGAGGAAGAGTAATGCAAATAGTGTTATGCCACAGGGCCCGGTAATTGACATTTGCTAATGTTACTTTATAATTAGCAACAATGACAGTGCTAAAATGTAATTGCATATGCTTTTAAAACTGTTAGACGTTGTTGAACCCAGGTTGCAGTGGATAGCACGCCTGCAGTGGCGCCCATGCCAGTGAAACAGATTCAAATGTGGCTCGCAACATCACATTACACCTCTCTCTCCCATAGAATCTAATTCCACTCTCTAAGGAAGCCTCTTTCTAAGGAATACAGACAAACATCAAGCAACATTTACACGAATGGCATTTAAATAATGTGGTTTATATAAGATAGACGTTTTAGGAAACAAAATAGTAAACCATCTGGAACAACAGCATAGCAATGCCCTGGCAACATTTCACACACCCTAACAACCACAGATCAACGTCCTGACAATCACTCTAAAGACCATAGTAACCACATAGCAAACAGTCTACCAATCACTCAGAACACCCCAGCAACTGCATAGCAACACACTAACAACCACACAGAACACCCTAGCAACTGAATACAACCGCTCCCAATCCGAGTCCCAATTCACCTACTTATACTATGCCCTAAAAGTATTTACTGTTTTTGTGAAGAAAGAGTATACTTTTGAGTGTGTAGCAGAATAGGCATGCTTTGGGACGTACTACATCATAATTGCATCTTTAACGGACAGCTCTGTCGCTTATTACGTGCATTCTGTCATCGTTTAAACTCCCAGACCCCCAGAACACCCTCTACCAACTGTATGTCAACACACTAAGAACCACTCTGAACACTGTACTGTAACAACCTCATGCCCTGGCAACCACCCACACACCCTAGTAACCATATATAAATGTCTTAACAAGCACTCTGAACACTGCAGAAACAAACTGCATATTAATGTGCAAACAACGATTCAGAACACTGTAGCAACTGCATGGCAACGCCCTGGCAACCACCCGCACACCGTAGCAACTACATATCAACACCTTAACAAGCTCTCTGAATATTAAAACAACTGCATAGAAATACTCTGGCAATCACCCAGAACACCCAAAAACCTGCATATTAATGTGTTAACAATCAATAAGAGCACTGTAGGAATTGCAAAGAAACGCCCTGGCAAACACCCACACACCCTAGCAACCACATATCAACACCTTAACAAGAACTCTGAACACCGTAGCAACTGCACAGCAACATTCTGGCAGCTAACCAGAACACCCAAAAAACGGCACATTAATGTGCTAACAATCACTCAGAACACTGTTACAACTGCATAGCAACGCCCTGGAAACCATCCACACACCCTAGCAACAATATATAAATGTCTTAACAAGCACTCTGAACACTGCATCAAATGGGAAACAAATGCATATTAATGTGCTAACTACCATTCAGAACACTGTAGCAACTGCATGGCAACGCCCTGGCAACCACCCGCACACCCTAGCAACTACATATCAACACCTTAACAAGCACTCTGAATATTAAAACAACTGCATAGAAATACTCTGGCAATCACCCAGAACACCCAAAAAACTGCATATTAATGTGTTAACAATCAATAAGAGCACTGTAGGAATTGCAAAGAAACGCCCTGGCAAACACCCACACACCCTAGCAACCACATATCAACACCTTAACAAGAACTCTGAACACCATAGCAACTGCACAGCAACATTCTGGCAGCTAACCAGAACACCCAAAAAACGGCACATTAATGTGCTAACAATCACTCGGAACACTGTTACAACTGCATAGCAACGCCCTGGAAACCATCCACACACCCTAGCAACAATATATAAATGTCTTAACAAGCACTCTGAACACTGCATCAAATGGCAAACAAATGCATATTAATGTGCTAACTACCATTCAGAACACTGTTGCAACTGCATGGCAACGCCCTGGCAACCACCCGCACACCGTAGCAACTACATATCAACACCTTAACAAGCACTCTGAATATTAAAACAACTGCATAGAAATACTCTGGCAATCACCCAGAACACCCAAAAACCTGCATATTAATGTGTTAACAATCAATAAGAGCACTGTAGGAATTGCAAAGAAACACCCTGGCAAACACCCACACACCCTAGCAACCACATATCAACACCTTAACAAGAACTCTGAACACCATAGCAACTGCACAGCAACATTCTGGCAGCTAACCAGAACACCCAAAAAACGGCACATTAATGTGCTAACAATCACTCGGAACACTGTTACAACTGCATAGCAACGCCCTGGAAACCATCCACACACCCTAGCAACAATATATAAATGTCTTAACAAGCACTCTGAACACTGCATCAAATGGCAAACAAATGCATATTAATGTGCTAACTACCATTCAGAACACTGTTGCAACTGCATGGCAACGCCCTGGCAACCACCCGCACACCGTAGCAACTACATATCAACACCTTAACAAGCACTCTGAATATTAAAACAACTGCATAGAAATACTCTGGCAATCACCCAGAACACCCAAAAACCTGCATATTAATGTGTTAACAATCAATAAGAGCACTGTAGGAATTGCAAAGAAACACCCTGGCAAACACCCACACACCCTAGCAACCACATATCAACACCTTAACAAGAACTCTGAACACCATAGCAACTGCACAGCAACATTCTGGCAGCTAACCAGAACATCCAAAAAACGGCATATTAATGTGCTAACAATCACTCAGAACACTGTTACAACTGCATAGCAACGGCCTGGAAACCATCCACACACCCTAGCAACAATATATAAATGTCTTAACAAGCACTCTGAACACTGCATCAAATGGGAAACAAATGCATATTAATGTGCTAACTACCATTCAGAACACTGTTGCAACTGCATGGTAATGCCCTGGCAACCACCCAAAGACCCTAGCAACCACCTTAACAAGCTGCATACTATTGTACAAACAACCACTCAGACTACAGAAACCCAAATAGTGAAACCCTGGTAACAACAAACGTAGCATTGTGCCAGTAAGTTCTGCATGGGAAAGAACCATTTTCCTCTAAATTCAACATAAAAGTGGCCATAAACTCAAACGGGGAGAGCTCGATGACAACACGAAGACAGTTCTCCTTATGACTGAGTCATATACAGTAATATATTGCATCAGTAAAATGTATTACCATGCCCTGAGCTGTAGGAGGGAAACCCAAACCACATAAAACACAATGGAAGGGCCGTCTGAACTGTAGATCCGGATGGAACCGGATTTTAACTCGCCCTCAGACAGATTTTTTTGCTAGGCTAGCTATCCCTTTCCGTTTAAGAAGTTACTCAAGGTAATGTTTGCAGACATGACTAAGGACAGCCAGAGACCATCCACACCCAAAACCTCTTATATTTTGAGCAAGCCCCTGTTTTCATATCCACAGAGTATTCGTGACAAAGCAAACCAAGCCGCCCACATCAAAGATGAGAAGGGAGCGGGTGGGGGTGCATGGCTCACGAAGCATGAAAATCTCTCGCCTCAAGCGGCAGCTAATATTTTGATATTAGCATATCTTTAATAAGACAATATTTCAGTATCTTTGGGATTAAGGCTCATTGTAAATTTATCTGAAAGGGATCTGTAATGTTTATGGTGCTTCTAAAGTTAAACATGTTCTTTTTTCTTATCTGTGTACAGACAGGATATGTTTTTATATAGGGGATCCTGCTTCAGTGGACAGCTGATATAAACACTAATGTTTATAAAGAATGCAAAAAAAGTGGAAGACAGGGGTGGAAAGGGTCATCGGCACAGTTACATAAGCAGCTCGAAATCTAACTTAGGAAAGACTTAATCTCAGCTCTGATCCAATATACTGTAGCGTCCAAAAGACAGAGACCACATGCAAATCTGTGATATTTATTTTTTTGTTTTCCTGATATTTTTTAAATGCCGTCATGGTAAATGGTAAAGTTTTTTTTTATTATGTTTACCGCATATAATGCATGGTTCCAAGTCTCTTAATTTCAAGAAGACAAATAATAAATATATTTTGGTTGTTTTACATTAAATACATTATAAAATGAATGATATTTGACATGGACTGAAGGTATGTCTGATATCTCGCGTGCGTCCTGACGCGGAATATTTAGAAAGGCCAGGAAGCCTGTTTACAGTAAATCACTACTGTAAATAACTGCTGCCTGACAGGGCTACGTGCAGACATGGATACTGGTCGTGAGGACGTGCTATTTTCTTTTCCATAACAAAAGGTTTGCATATCTGTATTTTGGAAGCTCTTTAAGCCATGTTCCCTCATTGAAGCAAATCAAACAGGTCAAATGCACACGGTCATCATTTAAAGCTTTGGTTTAGTGGTTCAAAGAATCTCAAGGACAGTCAAGTCCAGTTCACACCAAGAATGATAACTATAAAGATAATTATAACAAATAATATTAGCATCCATGCATTCTTTTCATTATAAGCCGTGGCACGCGCTGCAGTTTTAAATGCTCAATCCCTCAAGGTGGATTGCAACCTGGTCCCTATCAAGCTGTACCTAATAAAGTGGCCAGTGAGTGTATATATATTTTGAGCGAGGAGAGACTAACTCATATACAGCGCTTCATGGGAGTGGGCAGTTCTTTTGGTGCAATTTGCTTGTCACAATTCTGATTGGTGAGGTCTGTATGGTCTGAATGAGATTTATTTGCAGGATCTGCACTTTTTCATGTTAAAGACGATTATTTTAAAATAAAATGCAAGGCTGATGTTTACTTCAAAAGCATATACCATTGATTAACAACCTCCTAGCTCACAGTAGGTCAGTCATGAAAGGTTTATAAGTTAGCTTTAATTATGTTATTACCAACGTTATTATAATCATCTTAACCGTAAACACACCCATTCGCCGATCAAACAGCTCCTTACATCTACACCTTTATGGTCAGATCACGTGATTTCCAGTAAGGCTGGCTGATGGTGTTGTGTTTGCTCATTGTAAATGTAGATTAAGTTGGAATTCAGGTTAATAAAACAAACTACGGCGCAGGAGTTGCCCATGCCAAGCTAGTGCATCTGGTTCCCAGATGAGTTCTGCAATACCATTGGAGCTGGTACCATCTACCACGTCTATATCCCGTTTCCTAAATGCGATTTTAACTTGTTCTTATTTGTTTACAAGTCTGCACACACAGTTTCTTCTGAAGTTACAGTGTTTCCTCGAGCACAAAGGATATGCGAGTCGGGTACTTTAATAAGTTACAGGAAAGCTGAGGCATGATCGGAAGTCATAAATCAGGAAAACTGTGACAGTCCTTCAGAAACTCGAACAGTGGTTCTGCAAACATCACGGTCTAAAGTGCAATAAAACCACAATATCAGTCCCAGGAGTGTTGCTGTGAATTCTACTTTAGTCTGTAGACAATATGTACTCTAAAACATCATAATGACCTGTGTGTTCTGAAATATAGAACCCCCATCCAGAAATTCCCATCTGTTGCAATTCCCTTTCTTTTTTCTTTTTTCATATGATCCACATAAAAGCACTTTATTAATCTGAAGTTTGACTATAGGAAAGTCTTTGTGTTGCATGTAAATCTATATTTAAATATAGGAGACCCAGTTAAGATGATGCAAGCATGGTTCACATACATACTTGACCTGCTCTATTAATCTCTAATGCCAGCTGAAGGCACAAAGAAGGTAGTGAGTACGTGTGAGAATAGCAGACTGATGGATTTGTTCTAATGGTGTCACGAAGGGCAGGGACAATGCAAATAATAACAGTAACCGTATTACTGTGCAAGAATAAATAAGATGCTTATAAGCTTTTATGACTAAGAAAACCTTTTTTTTTTTCACATCCGTTGTTATTTAGGTCAAAGGATAGGCCTATGTGTCAAATCAAAGACTAACCTACAATATCAACTCCAATTCATGTCCCTTATAGTTGAATGGCTAATAAATTCAATATTTACCCCAGTGTTTGTTTCATGGCTGAGAAATCATGATAATCCCACTACATTTAAAGCTACAATAGGCTATGTAACTTTTGTCCCACTATTGGTTAAAAATTAAACCTGCATGCCATAAGTCAGTCTTGTGGAAATATTTAGTTTTGGTTCTTCTCTGGGGTTCGAGAAACCAATGTAAACAGGACATCTTATCAGAGCGGATGGACAAATAAATAATGGCTTCTTTGTTTTTACAACCGGTGATTCACGGAGAGTTGTCGTTTTTAATGGTGCATGGTTAATTTTTTTCATTCGTTGTGACAACAAACTTGCAGCTTCGCGCTACAGACAGTCGGAACTATCTTTCTCTACAGACATGATGACGTGACAAGCACTTCGCGCGAAATCCGTCCCGACAGCTTTAAAATAAAACTTTATTATACAACAACACAACAGAATAGACTAAGTGTATTTGGGTAAAGATATTAGAATATTTTTTGCACTCTATCATTAGCCTACTATCAATCTTTTTTTTTTTATCAAAAAGTTACATTTGTACATTTTTCTGTTTAAAGGGGTGTTTGATTATGATTTCACTTTTCTAACTTTAGTTAGTGTGTAAGGTTGCTGTTTGAGCATAAACAACATTGCAGAGTTCCAACGCTCAAAGTTCAAAGCAAAGGAAGATATTTGCTTTCAAAGAAATAATTTTTTAAGGACTACAACAAACAGCTGGTAGGGACTACACCCGGGTTAGTGACATCACTAACCCTAAGATTTACATAAACCCCGCCCCCGGAAAACGATATAGATTATCATTATCATGACAGAATATGCTAATCAATGACTAGAAGATAGTTAACTCCACATCAGCTGCATAAATTCATCAACAAACCATTCAGAAATGTCCTGTTGCATTCTACATGTTGTCACTTCTTCTTGAGTCTCTCCTTCATTGTCTGACTCCGATTTGAACATAAAAGGCTAAAAGTTTTTGAAATGTTCAGTGTGTGTGTGAGGTAAAAAGCCAAGGACACAAGCTGTTAGTTTTGCTATATAAAAATATCTGTGGGGTAAAACTTACCATACACACTCTAGTCTAGAGACATCAGAGACTTATCTTACATCTTATGAAAAGGGCATTATACCACCCCTTTAATACTTTTCCATATTGGAGGGCCTGTGCAGTTCATGTTTACTTTGTATTAAACAATTTTGGTATAGTTCCACATGACATCCGATGTTAAATTAGGGGCATGTGTTGACAATGTTTCATCCCTTAGTAGGTCAGTGTTGAGGTATTGTCAAATAGGTTGGTTTACCACAGTCATTTTCTGTAAACACGGAAAACCTACATTTACTTGCACGCTGCTGCTCGTCTTGCGTAAGTTACACTGACTAGGGTCTTTTCTTCAGTGCTGGTGAAAACATCACGTCACTCTTGGATATCTCCTCCTTGCTCCTTTAATGACTTAATGTCATTTCAGCAGGCTAGCACGCGATAGGGAATAGCTGAGATGTTTTTGTGACATTGCAAAAGCGCTGTTGGAGACCAAGCCTGTCTGTGATGCTGCTGAAGGGCTCTTGGCCACCAGCCAACAACCAGCGTCTCTCAATCTCAAAAACAAAACAACAAGCGCGCGCACGCAGCGTAAAGTAACAGCAGTGACGCGAGCGCCATCTAGCGTCGCATCATCGAATACATACAGAACAGATGTGACGTTAAACGCATTTGAGATATTGAGGCCTGGTTTTACAGACAGGATTAGGCCTTAGTTCAGTTAGGACATTTAAGTAGCTTTTATAAATGTGCCTTAGAAAAAAAAAAAAAGAAAAGTTTTTACTGGTGTGCATCTTGAGACAAAACAATGGCACTGACATATTTTAAGATATGCTAGTTGATTTCAGTTAAAACAGCGCACATGCATTTTAGTCTGGGACAAGGCTTGAGGCTTGTCTGTGAAACCCAGGGGTAAATATATGTGTACACGTGATTTTACACATGTAGTACTATTAATTGTGTTATACATTATTATAATACAATAAAAAATAGGCTATGTGATCCCACAGTTTCAAGCTTAACGTCTTAGGTTTGGCATAATGACAAGAAGGAGCTGCTTTCACAGTGATATGATTTAATTTTTTTTACAGATTTTATTTTTTACTAGCATTTCATTCATAAGAAAATGGTCACGCTAAGACGAAAGAAATCAAACGATTAGCTCCCTCTGGTTGTACATTCACAGTTCATTAAAATAGATTGTGCAATTAAAAACATATCATTTACAAAACACAAATCACTCTCATACTGACAGATATCAACATACAGTTCCTGAATGACATATTTTACGGAGGTTTCTTTCAACAGCTTCCAATAACTGGTTTGTTGACATCATGACATTGCACTCACTGAAAAGGGCCATTTCTCTTTCCTTAAATTTTTAGAATTTGTCTGGACAGCACAGCTCACAGATTTTGTCCAATACATAAATCTATGTATTATAATGCATAGCTTTAATATTTTAACAATCCAGCAGTTAGCAAATAAAATGTGGAAATTGTCCTCTATTGTACAACTATCCCTTAGTTTAAACATTAACAAATATATATATATATTTAACTATTTAATGGGGTCATAAAATTCCTGGTAATTACTTTATTTAAAGTCTTTATAACTTGGCCACCATTTTGGTCACCAACTTTATAACTAAGTCACCATTTATTGAGTCCTGAAGAGTGACAAAATCTAATCTACAATCTCTTGAAAATGTTGCCAATCAGGACATGAACGGGAAGTAAGCCTTCAAGGAATTTTTAAAAAGGGAAGTTTTACCTCCAACTATTAATAGATGTGTATGGTTTATGTGAAGCTACTTCCTCAGTCACGTGGTGTGATGCATCCATGTTATTGCAAGATTACCAGCATTAATAAACATAAAATAAGTTAATATGCAGCATACAAGAGAACATGTCAAAATAGTTTAATACATGGAATATTTATATTTTTTTAAATCCATTTGTCACACTCCAGGACTATTGAAACGAACTAGCAAAAAGTTGATCAAAAGTGGTGGAAAAACTGGGTGACCATATAAACAAACACTTTCTCTTATTAAAATGAGAAGATTTTCAGTCTAAAATCTTGATGTTGGGAAAAAAATCATGTCCATTTGTGAACATACCAAGTGACAATGTTCATAGCTGCGTCATATTTGAGTTTGGCACAAGTGGTGGTAATCCCATACAAATTAATTTATTATATTAGTAAATTTATGTACTGGCTTTTAGATGCATTTCTTGAATAAACACGTGTGGATGTAATGTTTCTGCACAATCAATCAGAGCTCGGTGAATGCAGGATTATTTGATCCACACAAAGCCAATTTGTGTCCCAAAGTTGAGTCCATCTCTTACATGTGAGAAGAATAATTCAGGATGGCATGAAGTGCACAGTGTGGATTCAGACTGATGTGGGATCCTGATGTCCTCGATGTGTGCAGGTTTAATCCCACCTCTCTCCAGCAGAATTCTAAAAGACAAAGCATGATTGGTTGGTTGACATGATGCAGTTTAATAGATGCAAGATAAAGTAACGTTCTTAGAATTGTCTTAAAGAAAAATAGTATGTTTAAAAATTTTTTTTTTTTTTTAATTATAATAAGCTTAATTTTAATAGTGCAAGCTACTTAAAGTGCTTTACATAGTTAAACCAACCTTGACACAGTGTTATTTTAGTATTATTGAGATCACAGACAGCAACATAATGTCGGCCCAGATTCGGCCCACATCTGGTACAAACGGCCCAGAAGTAGGCCGGATCTGGGCCGACTCTATGTTGCTGTCTGGGATACTATTATAGGGTTTATTACTATTTTTCTATAATATTTTATTTTAATATTCTGCTTTTTCATTTTAATTTAATGAAATTAAATTTAATTACAGTAACAGTTTTGTTCCTATAGTGTGTGAAGTGCCACAATGTGACCAGGGGTGCGTCTCAATCAGTTCCTTAGCTTCCTAGCTCGTGAATCAGTAAATCCTGTAGATGAATTCGGCGCTGGTAAGAACATTAAGGACGCTGGCTCACTACACATCAGGACGCTGATGACTTTTTTCTTGATGACTTTTCCAGGACAAAATCCTCATTGTACAACATCACTACTGGTATTTATGAACAACATTCATTTTTAATGTTATTTAAAATACAACATGGTAAAATACTTCGCTTGTTACACGTGCGACATTTCAGCCATAAATAAATGTTAAATATTAGCTCACATGATTTAAGTTTCGTGCTTCAGAACTTCGTGAACATCGATGTTCCCTGGGTTTTACGGTGCATTGTTGGACTTTATTATTTATTTATTTTTTATTTGATTGAAAGGATAGCCCCTTGAGATGTAACATCTCATTTTCGAGGGGGTCCCATTTTTTTAATAATTATTATTTATTTAAATGTTTTAGGGAGTGAACGCTTCAGTGCACTGGAAGGATTTTGAGATTGAGCCCTTCAAATCGCCAACTCTCTGATCAGTGCCCTGACTACTGAACTAGGGAGCTGATTGAGACACAGCCCAAGACAGCACAACACACACTAACAGATTCAATTCACAAACAACCAGAGTCCCAAATGTAAACACTGGAAATCTCGCAAAATCTCTTGCGGTCAAACGTGACTTTGGTGTTAAACAAACATGGCAGATGACGGGCAGGAAGATAATGGTGTTTGGACTGATTTTGTGTTAGGTTTGGGCGAAGTTGTGTTATTGGAAGAAGTCATTGTCTTCCGTCAGCTTTTTTCTAATATGGGTATCGTTTCATTCCACGTGATAATCTACAGAGTGCCTGCGGGAACAAAAGAACTTCTGATCTTAAATATTCAACATGTTGGAAATTTACGATTTGAGATCTGTGCGACCCAGATGTTTTTCTGAGTAGATTCAATCACTCTTAATACACATCACACCACAGGAAAATCAATAAAATAATCTGTAGAACCATCAAGATAATCGGGACTTTATCTAGGACTGTCGGAAGGGGAGAATTGGGCCCAAAATCGGCGTGATTATCTTGTAGTGTGTGGGTGCCTTTAAAGGGATACTCCACTTTTTTTGGGGAAATAGGCTCATTTTACAACTCCCCCAGAGTTAAACAGTTGAGTTTGGTTGAAAATAGGTCTAATAGGTTAGACAAACTTAGTCCTGGTCACGTTGGAGCTGGGGACTATTTTCAGGCGCTGCGTCATATCATTACGCCTGCTGGACTCATGGTACGGCAGCAAAGTTTCTTGATTATTACGCAGGAATGAGAGTATAGTTCCTAGCCATAGAAAATCAGCCAAGAAAATCGCAACTTTTCATTTTCCGTCGGTCTTAGTACACAATGTAACTACAGAAGAGTCAAGTTTTAAATAGGAAAAATATCGAAACTCTTTGGTCATTTTTTTGAGAGAGATGCTAATGGTCCTGTCCGATTCAATGATCTATGCTAAGCTATGCTAAAAGTGGTACCGCCAGACCTGGAGATCGGCTGAATGGATTCGAAAACGGTAAAACTCAACTGTTTAACTCTGGGGGAGTTGTAAAATGAGCCTATTTCCAAAAAAAGTGGAGTATCCCTTTAAACCGGGCTCAGACTACAGGAGTTTCAGGCAGATTTAGGCCTGATTTATGCCCTCCCAACATTCTGAGAAAAAATAGTGTCCAGGGCATCAGGCGCTTCTATATTTCTGAAAATATATTTCCCATATATGAATGATCAGTATTTTAAATGGTTTAACAGTATATTTGAAAATACACAGAATAATATGTTGTGTTAATATATTACAATATATTGAATAATACATAAGGAATTGCCGCTTTTCATATATTGAAAAATCTGTGACAATATATTTACTATATCATAATGTATGTGATTTTATATTCAGTTATATTCAGTATATTCATAATATATAGATGTATATGTGATCAGATATGGTACTGCATGTGTAATATATTGCAGATATATGTACTTATGCAACATAAACACTCATAGAGAAATATATAACGTTATACATTTCTTATATTTTTTTTTATTATTTACATTATAAATGTTTCATATTTTCAAGCTAGCTGACAACAGCACAAGCCACACCTGCATGTACTAAAGTATTTAACCAAGTGACTATAACTTTGCTGAGGAATACACAGGCATTGCTTTTAAAATATAGTAATTATAGTCTGAATGGTTTTAGGCCAATTGTCAACCGAACAACAGGCTCTATAATCTTCAGCACAACGGTAACACCAAAAACTCACACATACCAGAAAACCTTTTAAATTAGAAAATAATAGAGCATTAAACACTAACAGATCTCCCCCTATATTAATATTGAGCAAAACACATTAAATAAATAACACTTAATTTTAACATTTGCTCTCTTTTAACAGTCAGAAGCAAAGCATGCTGGGAACTAGAAATCTGTTGTAACTCATTCCGTGAATGTGTGTGTATATGTGTGAACATACATTCACATTTATATGGGAGCATGTATGTGCAATATATGTACACAATAAAGGATAAAACTTTGTGAATATTACATGTAATGCTGTTTTTGTCTTCATTTATAAATATTTTAAATTCATTCATATATAGCCATACATGATCAATGCATGTATTGCAGTATATTGAAAAATATAAGCACGGAAATGTATTATGTAATATATCGCATTATATTTTGCAGTATATTCCCATGTATTTTTGTTCCGTAAGGGTGCCGTTTAGTTTACATCCACTTCCCCGTGAGGTACTAAATCAGGCATGATAATCTTAAGAATATCTTGTAGTGTGTGATGTGCCACGATTTTCAAATCTTGTTGTGTGCGCAGGTTTGAGATCGGAAAGAAGAAAATCTGTGAAGATTCTTCAGACTACATGATGCAATGTAGTCTGTAGTCTGAGCCCGGCTTTAGTCTGCACACATGTGTGCGTCCACTTTCCCCTGGGAAATCATCAGTATTTGTTTCTGCTAATATTGCCTTTTACATAAATCACCTTCATTCTTGAGGTGTTCATTACTGTGAGTCACTTCAGGGAATGACTTTACCTACGTGAGTGACACAGAGGACTGAGGGATCAATAAAACAGGTCTCTGGAGAACAGTTGAAGTCAAACCAGGATTCCGCTGGTTGACCTTTGACCTTTACCTGGTTGCGAGTCTGATGTCGACATAAGGTGTAGATGAGTCCATGTTTCTAACACAGTCTGGGTGTATGGCGTGAAACTCTCCGGCCGAATCTTTCTCCAGAGTAAAGCAGCATGGCCCAACAGAAGGCCCGATCACACACACAATGTCTGCAGGACTGCTGCCAAACTCTGACACCATGGCGTTCACTGTTGCCATGGCAATTCCCATTAGGGTCCCCTTCCAACCTGGGACACACACAAGAAATACCAGATAAACACTTGTTCCATTATGCTATAGCTGGTCACATCATTTCTGGCATAGATGTTATGTATAAACACAGAAAATGATTATACTGTGTGTATCTAACTCTGAAATAGCATGAACAAGGATTATGTAAGCAGAGCACTGAGAGAAACTCAATTACATTAACCCTTCACGGAGTACTCCAATAACTGAATTTCACATAAAACACATTGATTTATATGTCTGTCAGTCATGAATGTGCTGAGTTCTGATTGAAAATGCACTAATTTGGAAGAGCCTGCAATGCCATCACGCAGATGAAACTTGAGTCGTGCTTATTATAGTTTGAGGTATAAAGACATTATATACTTCTGTAAATAATGTACATTCATTTAATATACGTGTGTATTGTATATAACGTGTTTATGTAAATATTCAATTATCATTCATTTAAATCATGTAAATTGTGATTTTTGATTTTTGATTTTTGTCTGTTCTTATGTCTAATATGAAAATATTTTTTTCATAATAACATATTGAAAACATATTATTGAATATAACATATTATTATAGCATTTTGGTTAGATAGGGGAGTGTGGGATGATTTGTGCCAGGGGGGAAGTAGTTCCACCCCTTGTTTCTGGAAAACCATAGAAGAAATTGGTCATGTGACCACATCATTTTGAAAAGCAATCACTTTTACTCATCCTCCAAAGAAGAGAGACACATGGCATGAGAGTTAAGCACATTTTAGTGCAATAAACTGTTTTTTCCCTTTCAAAGTAAAATTTCTATGATTAAGGTTTTTTGATTGTAGTGTCTGAACAATTATAGACAAGTTTGAAAACATTTCACACATGTTTTAGTGCTTTAGTAGGCTACACAATGATGAGTCTATACAGTTAGCATGATGTTAGCTCTTAACTGCTGGATCATGCTAGTTTTTCAAACTTGTGGGTCTGGGGTGATTTGTGCCAAAGGGCCTGGGTTAAGTTGTGCCAGATCCAGACCACCTAGACCTACTGTACATACTCACAGGGGATAATCTTGAGAAGTGAGGAGATGGGCATGCCTCATCATTGTTTGACTTAGGCCTGCCTGCTATTTGTTTAATTTAGCTAACACTGATTTCAGTTTTGAGTTTGCACTATGTTATTAAAGAGAAGTTTTATTCCGTTTTTAAGTGGCCTATGTCACAATAGGATGTTTAGAAATTAGCCTAGTCACTTTATTCTTATATGTTACATAATTGACAGACAGCGCTATGTCAACAGGCATCTATTGCTAAAGCCTTTTTGCCTGAAATGATTCACAAATATCATATATTGTGTTGCTATGGCACTCTAAATGGTTGCTAGGGCATAGCTTGATAGCTTCACAATGATCCTGAGAGACTGATTGGTTGTCTGAGTAAAATGAGCCCGCCCCCTTGTCTCTATGACACTGTGATCCAGAGTTATGTTCAATACAAAATCCCTATGCAATTGACCATAGTAGGAAGAACGCATGCTATGGTATTCCAGGGTGACAATATCTAAATAAACCTTAAATGAGTAATTTTGTATTGAATTTATCTTGCTTTCATATAGCATTACGGTTCATAACATTAAAATGTTCTGTTTTACTTCAGAAATCACTGGCACAATTTCCCCCCCCAAAGGCACAACTTCCCCCGCGAGACCACTTTTTTCCCAAAAGCTATATTTCTGAAACAATTTATTTCAGATCCAAAGTTATTGTTCTCAGGGATGCAACACATCCTGAAATATATGTACATCCTTAAGTTGAAGGCATTACTGCCATGGCCTCACTTTAAAGTCACTTTGAGTAAAAACTGGCACAACTTTCCCCTATGTATTTTATCTTGGTTAACCATAATCATGATAATTGCACTGTAACTGTCGAGTCTGATGCACTTTATACCCCTCAAACAACCATGTTCAAAACTATGGAAGCCTGTTGAAACTATGATTCTTATGATCTTTAAAACTTTTGCAGTAAATGCTTATGCTTAAATGCTTGAAATTAGTTTAGTGCACTAATTAATATTAATTGCCTACATATGAATTTATGATTTTTATTTACAAAACTTTAAATAAGAGTCTGACAAAGCCTGACATATGAAATAATAGTAAGATTTTTTTTTTTTTTTTTAAATGGAACGCTTGTTAAAAAAAAAAATATATATATAACAGAAATCTAAACAAAGTTTGCATATGTGTTTAATGTTTTGTGTTTGTTTTATGGCCCTTGTATGATATAGCAGAATATAGATCTCATATTGAGGAGGATAGAACACATTACTTTTATTCAGAGACCCAAATTGAGCAAAAATATGCAGTTTGGTGGAGATGTTGTTATTTATACTGCCAAAAAACTCAGATTTAATGTACCTTGTAATTTAAATAAATGAGATTTTTATTACAGGATTGTCACAATATCAGTGGTCACTCTATACTTTATATCTGTAAGGTGACAAATAAGCTCAATTAAACTGCTTGAGCCTCAACTCATTTACACTGCGTTTATTTTATTCAGGCTACTTTAGTACTGGAGTGAAGTGCAATGACCGGTGGGTACATTTCCTTCTCCACTTCCAGTGAAGTGATTTTATTCTCTTATTCCCTTTATGGCGTTCGTTCGCAGTGCCATACAAATTAGTATAATGAATTGAATCACTATAAGGTTATGTAGAACTAACCATAATATATAAATTACATTATTATTGAGTGTATTTAGGGTTAAACCTGTCAAGAAAAAATGACATATTTCAGCCTAAAATCAAAAGAACGAAAGTAGAAATTATATATCTTTTTTAAAGAAAATCAAGTCTATTTGTAGGAGCATTGCATTGTGATGAGACTAACCTGCATGTGCCACTCCAATGACCTTTCTCACGGGGTCAGTGAAGAGCAATGGCATGCAATCGGCCCCCGGAGCCGCTATGACAACTCCAACCTGATTGGTCACCATCCCGTCGTAACTGTCGGGGGCCGGTTTGCCCATCACCCACACATCACTGGCATGATTGCACTGAAGTCAATAACACATGCAATATGCAGAAAATGTTTAGTGTGAAAGATCAATGAGTGGAGCCAGAACTTCTTTGGCAGAATGTAGAAATGCAGTGGTATGCGTTTAAAGTTATGATATGCTGCTTGCTCTTAGACTGACTTCCTCATATTTTCTTTGTGGTAAAGTACCTTTATGAGGTTGAACTGCTGAGGGGTAAAGCCAGCCTGCAGGCCGAGCCGGCGCAGGTTCTCGGACACCACAGCTCTGGGGTCTTTGCGCCGAGGGTTACAGAAGAGGTTCAGTGAGCTCAGGGTGCTGATGTAGGAGATTCCTCCAGTACGAGTGGTGAAGCCATGACCAAAGCAGTCTGTGAATGAGAAGGAAATAGATATATTAGCTGCTTCTTTGTCTCTGCTTACTCTTAACTTTCACGCAGCCAACACTCGCTGGCTGTGTTTCCTTCACTATCTGTTCCAATTATCCATTAATCCCACAAAGCCTAATTGAACAAATTTAACACATGAATTTTTAAGGCCTCTTAATGATCAACATTATCAAAACTTTGCTGGGAAACCTGTTGTACACAATCTACTGCATGCCTTCTGCCCACTAAATAGTTTAGACTTTCTCAGGAAGACCAAAAAAAAGAGGCTTTTTAGTGTAATTGTAAAAATGTCCCTCTTCAGGTTGTGGTACACGTGTCTTTTTGCATTAAAATCTTGTAAAACGTAATAACTTTTATATTGTTTGAATAATTCTGAATGAACACTTACTGGACTGAAGCTACTTAGGTTTACTTGATTATACATACATAATTAAAAATGAAAAAATCTTAAAATGTATGTAGCCTATTAAATATGATACAACAGGCTTTTGGGGAGCATTTATTTGTTCATCTGTCAATCATCATTGTATTGCATTGCATTATATATTTAGCATACACTGATTTTATCATAAAACTATTTAAATATCATCTTAAAATAAAGTATAGAGTGACCACTGATATTGTGACAATCCTGTAATAAAAATCTCATTTATTTAAATTACAAGGTACATTAAATCTGATTTTTTTGGCCATAAAAATAACAATATCTCCACCAAACTGCATATTTTTGCTCAATTTGGATCTATGAATAAAATGATGTGTTCTTTCCTCCTCAATATGAGCTTCATATTCTGCTATAAAGGGCCATAAAACATACAAAAAACATAAAACACATACACAAACTTTGTTTAGATTTATTTGAGATTTCTTTCTATTTTTGTAGATTTTAAATGAATGGTTCCATTAAAAAAATATATTGTTTTTCTTACTATTATTTCATATGTCAGCATTTACAGCTTTAATAATAATAATAATAATTTTATCAATAATTGATAATTTAATAATATAATAGTAAGATTTCTTTTTTTCTTTTTTTTATAAACGGTTCCATTTAAAAAACTATTATTTCATATGTCAGGCTTTACAGCTTTAATCATAATAATACTAATTTTATTAATAATTTAAATAGCATTTTATTGTATTTAGTTTTATAAATAAAAATAATAAATTCGTATGTAGACAATTTATATGTGTAACCCAACTTTAAGCATAAGCATTTACAACTAAAGTTTTAAAGATCAAAATAATAATAAATTCACTGAATATTTGTAACTGTATTACTGCATATTTATTATTCCAAATTAAATTATGCCAGCCCTCAATCTCATATAGTTCCTGTTTTGTAGACAGTGAACATAACTTTCACATTTTTACTATATTACTAGTTCAATAAAAAGCATGCAACGTAAATAATAATGAATAGTACATACGTAAGTATAACCTCAAAGGTAAAATACGCGTATAATGTGATCATGAAGACGAACACCGCCAACCTGAAATTACAGAAGACCTGAGAAGTGTAATATCTCCTTTGACCGCTGGGAGGCGCTGTAGAAACGTGCAGAGCTCGTGTTTAGCGTCAGCTGCCTGCTGAGTGCTGATGTCTGTGTGTGTGCAGATACCCAGGGGACACGAGTCACAGGACACACTATCATATATCATACTGTACTCAAAACTATATGCAGAAGTGAAGAGGAGCTCCTGGTAGACCTGAAACAATGCTCTCCCGTGGCTCGAGGTCATGATCCTCACATTACTAATGTCTTCTTTGTCTATAGCCTGTTTGAATGAGTATAACGAGGCTGAAAGAGAGCTTTTGCACAGGACCTGTGGGGAATTGCTGAAACCGATAAACATCTCCAGAACAGAGCTTCTTGGAAATCTGTCAGTCCCCACGGAGCTCTCTGGATCCGCTATGACGAAGACCGGTTCCTGTGAGCCATTCCCGGTCAGTGCGCAAAACTTGCTGATGCGCCTTTTCACACAGATGTCGTATTCTGAACTGCGGATATGTGTGAGATCCACAAGAGTAACTGCAGACATTATCGCACACAGACACGCTTGCTTCGCTCTCACGGGGATGGAAGTTATGTGGACGTGCAAACATACCACATATGGTTATATGAGTTACAAACGAGGAACTTTTTTTTATTTACCACGAAAATAAAATTTCCTCTGTCCCAATCACTTCCTGAAAAGAGTGTAGCGCCGCCCTCAGTGGAAACTCCTTATCAGACGAGGGCCTCATGTAGTACAGCCATAGATCTATTTCTCACGCGACGTATGATAGACATTTCTCAGATACAGAATTTCCAGTCAGGTGCTACAGTTTGTGTCGTTTTCATTTTACCCGTTGTCTGGCGTTTTTTTTTTTTTTTTGACATGCAGGCTGTCAGATGAGATTTCATCATTAACTTCCACATTAAGTTCTGAGACCTAACTGACATTGTCAATAAACGTTGCATTGTGCCCATAAGAATATAATACATGCCTATATATATATAGTATATTACAGTGGTGGAAATGGGCAAAATTCACTGGGCAGACTCTTTTAAAAAAAAAAAAAGAAAGAAAGAAAAAAGAGATCATCTGGCTTTAGATGACCTTTCAGATGTTTAAAAACCTTTATAATCTATAATAACTAAATTATATAAATTATTTATTTTATGTTTTATTTAACCCCCTGGGGTCGGCTATTGCAAAAAAAAAAAAACGTGTTTTTCGTAAAATAAAATATAAATAAACATGATGCCTTGTCCCGTCTCTCTCAAAGTGAAGATCATTCTGAAATGCGACAGAAAATGATCTGTAACTCCGCGAATGCTTTTCACTGTGGCATGAAACATGTGTCTTTACAAAGCTTGAAGTCTCCATTTTTAAATGATGTAAACTACAGTATATAAAAAACAAATATTCTCTGTTTAAGTAATCCATATGAAAGCAACGACATGTACAGTTTCTCCAGTCCGAGCTAATTAACTCTAATGTGACCACGCCCACGCGTGCAGGAGCGATTGACATGCAAATGATCCACGTGGAGGAACACAGAGCTGTTAATGGACTCTTTACCTCAAAAACAAGGGGGAGGGGTCTGGGGTATTATTTAAATAAAATATTATTTACAAAGAGTTTAGCCTAAATTGATTACCTCACAACAAGGCTACAATTAGCCACAAAAACTTATTTCTTTTTTTCTTTATTCCCTTAAATGCCTATTAATCAATAACTAAAATAACACATTAGCTTTAAAAAACCCTACAATTAATAAACAAACATTATAGACCGTTCTTATTTATCCGTACAGTATTACATTACCAGTAGATTGTATTTAATAGATTTCACTTTGTAACTGTTAAACACATTTGCAGTTGGTTTGTAAAAGGTATCATCATTACATGATTGGCCTGTATTACATTTACAGTTTTGACCAGCATGTGTCGCCATTTGTGTGTGTTTTGTGCATCTCACGCATGTATTTCTGGATTAGCCTACAGTGTGCGTTTCTGGATCTGTTATTGTTTTGTTTTTTTCACTCGATACGTGTAACAGAAATTCGATTTCGAAATCCGAAAAGCTCTTTTCGAACAAAACAACCGGTTAATTTTAAGATGGTCATTTTTTTATTATTTTAGACCGGATCATTTCAGCTACGTTAATACAGCTTACCCATACGAAAGTTTCTGTTATGACATCTGTTAAAGTAACGGTTTCTATTCAGATTTTCGAACAATATTACAGTTCATCATCCAAGATTATTTATTTACCTCAAGCGGTCTGTTTTGAAGTTCTGTGAGTAGTAAGAAAGACGCGCACTGATAGAGAAGCATTTCGATTGGCTGCAGTCTACTCTGCAGGCATTGGCCAATAACAAAAGACGACATAGCGCAGCCAATTTTACAGAATGCCATTGATAAATATCAATATCCCTCTAAGTTTTTATTATCATATATTGTGCTACGTTTATGTAGCTATTATATTGTAGATAAAATATAGTAATCGTTACAATGTCCACAATATATATATATATATATATATATATATATATATATATATATATATATTACTTTCCATGCATGCTATAGCACCGAATGCCACCAACTGACAACAATTGGCACCAACTTGATCACATTATTGTCAGGAGGCGCCAACTCAACGCTGTCAAGAGGTACAGGAGCATGCACTCTGCTGACTGTGACACCGACCACGCCCTTGTCCGCTGCTTTCTAAAACTCACTCCAAAAAAGTTTCACAGTGCCACTCCAAAGCCCATTCCAAAGTTAAACACTGAGTTGATGCGGAAACATGAATACATGGCAAGATTTTGTGCGCGTATGGAGGGCCTTCACCTCAGAGCTGACGACACTCCTGAAAACATCTGGGCCGAGCTAAGAGGATCCATAATGGAGGCTGCATCTGAGGTCTTTGGCCTTTGTAGTAGGAAACAGCCGGACTGGTTCCATGCAAGCTCTGCTACTCTGCTCCCGGCCCTTGCTGACAAGCGTGTTGCCCGTCTCAGTGTTCTCCAAGATAGAAACGACTCCACTATCGCTCACTATCGTAAGGCCAGGAATGACGTTAAGCGTATCACACGCCAGGCCCAAGAGCAGTACTGGCAGGATCTTAGTCGGAGGGTAGAACGGTGTGCAAGTACTGGGGACATACGCGGCATGTACAGCGGCATCAATGAGGCACTGGGTCCTACAGTGAAAAAAACAGCACCTTTGCGAGCCAATGATGGCACCATCATCAACGACCTTCCAGGCCAGCTTGGTAGATGGGTTGAGCATTACAGCTTGCTGTATGGCACTCCTGTGGATGCCGACTTGAATGCTGTTTCTGCTGCTGTACCACAACTACCTGTTTTCAACGAGCTGGATGCGGAGATCTCAACAATGGAAATCGAGTGTGCGATTGCAGCCATGAAGGATAACAAGTCACCGGGTAGCGATGGAATTCCAGCGGAGCTGCTGAAGTGTGGCGGGGCAGTGGTGGTCAGACGGCTTCACTGCTTGTTTCGATACTGTTGGCAGAATAAATGCATCCCTAGCGAACTCAAAGATGCCAACATCATTACTCTTTATAAAAACAAGGGTGACAGGCAGGACTGCAACAACTATCGAGGCATTTCGCTCCTTAGCCTTCCAGGAAAATGCCTTGCCCGTGCAATCCTCCCAAGACTGCAGCGTGTTGCTGACCAGGTTCTGCCGGAGAGTCAGTGCGGCTTCCGTGCTGGTCGCTCAACCTTGGACATGATTTTCTCAGTTCGCCAGCTTCAGGAAAAGTGTGTGGAACAGCAACGCCCATTGTACATGGTGTTTGTTGATCTGACTAAGGCTTTCGATTATGTGAGTCGCTCTGGTCTCTTCCACGTTTTGCAGCGACTTGGTTGTCCGGCAACTCTTTTGGCAATACTCCAAGGTTTCCATGATGGGATGCGGGCAACCGTACAGTTCAACGGTGCCCGCTCAAACGAGTTTGATGTCTGCTGTGGAGTAAAGCAAGGGTGTGTCCTCGCTCCCACCTTGTTTGGCATCTATTTCTCGGCTGTGCTGCGACGGGCGTTTCCGGATCCAGGTGGGGTTTTGCTGCACACCAGGTGTGATGGCAACTTTTTCAGCCTGGCTCGTCTAAGGGCCAGAACCAGGGTGAAGCGCGTCCTTGTGCGTGAGTTGCTCTACGCAGACGACGCTGCATTCGTGGCTCACACTGAACAAGAAATTCAGGAGATGTGCAATTCTTTTGCCACTGCCTGCACAGAGTTCGGACTCACCATAAACCTCAGTAAGACAGTGGTGATGGCTCAGAATGTTCTTGCTCCCCCTCACGTCACCATCAATGGCACAGTGCTGTCGGTTGTCGAAAAATTTGTCTATCTCGGCTCAACTCTGACAGCAAACAACAGCCTTGATGCTGAACTGAATACCAGGATCGGTCGTGCCTCAACAACCTTTGGGCGTCTTCAGTCTCGTGTCTGGAACAACAGCCACCTTTCTCTCAAAGTAAAGGTGCGCGTATATGAATCCTGTGTGCTCTCTGTTTTATTATATGGAAGTGAAACGTGGCCTACATACCGGCGGGAGGAGCACAAGCTTAATGCTTTCCACTTCCGTTGTCTACGACAGATCCTTGGCCTGTCATGGCAGGATCGGGTCCCGAACACCACTGTATTGAAGCTCACTAACAGCAGTGACATGTACACCGCAATCCGGAGGAGACGTCTTGGATGGATCGGCCATGTGCGTCGTATGCCGGATGAACGTATCCCAAAATCCATCTTCCATGGGGAGTTAGCTGTTGGACATCGCCCTCGTGGCCGACCCAAGCTCCGTTTCAAGGATGTCATCAAGCGGGATATGAATGTCTTTAACATCAACCCTGACCGATGGCATCATATTGCGGAAGACAGGGCAGCTTGGCGGTCTGCGCTGACAGAGGGCATGACTCTGTCATGCCAAGCTTACATTAGCTTTTGCACAGATAGACGGCATGCTAGACATCGTTTAGATCGGCGCTTGCGCTGCAAAAGGCCTTGATGATGATATATATATATATATATGAGGAGCTCTTTTCCAAAACCCTATAAATCCATTTAAATAGTTTTCAGGAAAATTACATTTTTTTTTACCTAGACCCACACATTTTGTGAATATTCAATTTATCCTGTTAAAAGTTTTTTTTTTTTTTTTTTTTTTTTTTTGGTCAGTCTGAACATGTTGAACAATGATTATTAAATCAAACAACAAAATTGTTGATAATAAATTCAAAGTTATTTTTTTTTCTTTTCAAAACGCTATAAATCCATCCATTTTTTCCAAAAATGTATGGTTTGTCTTAAAAAAAAAAAAAACCAAAAAAAAAAAAAAAGGCAAGTCAGTCAGTAATAAATACATTGGCATTCAGTTAAGTGTCGAACCCATAAAAAGTAGAACCATTGGTCCACTTTACATAAAACAAATCACGACATGACCTTGTGTGAGTGAGTGAGTGGCCTTCACACCAAACGCGAATAGAGCGTCAATGCAAAGACGCGTTTACGCGCATCTGGAGGTCATGCGGCGCAAAGCTGAGGCGTTTAGCGCGGCGCGGACGCGCGAATGAGGTGAATTGAGCGTCTGGCGCGATACGCGCGAGTGATTTGAGGGTGAGAGAGAGATAATTCTGATTAGTCCAGAGGATGTATCACGTTTAGGCTAAAAATAGGTTCGCCGCTTATCGCGGTTTGGAAAGAAACTGCATCTTGCAGTAGCCTACATTTTAAACAAGGAAATATATAGCGATTTGGCATGAAACGTTGATGGAGCAGTGAATAGGTTCAGTACACAGCAAAATGACATGACAAACTCTTTTTTTTTTTTAAATGGCGTTTTGGAGAAGAGCTCTTCATACATATATAGCATATTAATAACCTTTTTTTTTTTTTTTTTTACTGGAACGCCGTCCTCCCTCGAAATTCACTCCCCACACTCCGCCCCCCCCCCCCCATTTCCAGCCCTGAGTATAATATATATACACGCAAACTTTTATATTAGATGCAACGGGGCTAAAGGCGTACCAGGGTAAAGGCACATTTGACTTCTCTTTTAAACAATTAGATGGCACAAAAATTCAGCTCGGCTGAACTTTTCTTAAAGGTTTAGAGTTCACCCAAAAATGAAAATTATTCCATAATTCACTCACCCTCAAGCCATCCTAGGTGTATATGACTTTTTTCTTTCAGCCAAACACAATCAGAGTTATATAAAAAAATAATTTGGCTCCAAGCTTTATAATGGGAGTGAACAGTGCCTGAGTTTTTGAAGTGCAAAAAAGCACATCCATCCATCATAAAAGTAATCCATAAGGCTCCAGGGGGGGTAATAAAGGCCTTCTGAAGCAAAGCAATGCGTTTTTGTAAAAAAATATTCCATATTTATAAACTTTATTAACTATAATCAATGGCTTCTGGTAACGGCCGTACGCGAGGCTAGGTCTAGTTTGGAAAAGTGACCTCTGACCTGACGCTTGATGTAGGATGTAGGAGTAGCATAAGCTTAGGTGAGAGTAGACGCCTCTCGTGGTTCAAACAAACAGGGCTGGGCAACAAACTAAAGCTCCCCTGACATTCCTCTTTAAAAATTCTCGTTTTAAACTTCTAATTCGTGACTGGTGCTTTGTTTTGCTCTATCCTCTGCGCTTCCGCAGTCGTCAATACATCATGCGACGGGTCAGAGGTCACTCTTCCGGCCAGAACTCAACTCGCGTATGGCCGTTACCAGAAGCCAGTGATTATAGTTTATAAAGTTATAAATAAGGATATTTTTCTAATAAAAATGCATCGCTTCACTTTAGAAGGCCTTTAGTAAACCCCTTTACCTTTTAATGCCCCTTTAATGTTGTGTCAAATGGTCTGTGGATGCGTCTAGTGTGGTGTGCTGTATGTTGTGTGCTTGTCACATTCAGCTTGCAGCCTCTACCGCTGGCTAGCTCATGTGAAAAGAGAGCCGAGTGCGTAAGTCTCCCCTGCCAGTACATAGCCTCTCCACAGACAAGCCCTATGTAGTGCCTCCGCGTGGCGACACACAGGTCAACTGAGCACCTGGCGAGCTCAGGCTGAACTACAGGGGACTCGGAGGTGGTCCTGCCCCCAGACATGCGGCATGCCAGTCCCACCGGCGTGTGGATAAGCCCTGATCTCCATGAACAGACCCCCAGCTATAGGTCAAATAGTCTCACAGCCATCAGACAATGGCTCACCGCCAGGCCCACCGGTGCGTGGATAAGCCCTGATGTGATGAACAGACCCCCAGCTCTGGGTCAAATAGCTTTATAGCCATCAGACAATGGCTCCACTGCCTTGTGGACATCTGCGGGAGGAGTAAAGGCTAAGGAGTAAGCCCGACAGAAATCCGGAGTGGAGCTTACCGTCTTAAATCAGAATTAAATATGAATTAAGGCGGTAAGAATGACTACTTGTCACCTTTCCGGGAACTCTTGCAGCCAAGCCAGGTGCCAAATGTCGTGCTTCGCACTCCTTTGGGCCCCATTAGCGAGGCCGAGAGGGGGATTCTGACAAATGGGCAGCCCAGGAACTCCGTACACCGTGGCCAGGCTATGCGTCCTGGAGAGGCCACTCCAGTATCGCTGCTCGCAGCGACAAAAACAACATGGCAGGCAGCAATTACGAGTGACAAGTCCAGAGTGAATTGGCGTACGCTCAGACGCTACGGGTTGTCTCCAACGGTAGGAGGGATCATTGAAATCCTACTGGTCAGCTACCGCCCACCTCAAGCTGGGCAGCCCCCAGCCAGTAAGGTGCTGACCCGCCACAGTCAGCCTGCTTTAAGCTGTGCTTGGAGCTAAGGGAACAGACCGACAAGCAGACTGAAAACTTCGCACCAGGCAAAGAAAGAATAAACCACCAATCTTGCGACTTGCAAGCTGGAAAGTCAGGACTATGTGCCCTGGCTTCTCCAAAAACCTTGATCAGGTTGATGACAGAAAAAAAGCAATCATCAATCGTGAGCTCTTGAGGCTGGACATTGACATCGCTGCACTACAGGAGACCAGACTCCCTTCAAATGGGAGCATCAGAGAACAGGAGTACACTTTCTTCTGGCAGGGAAAGGAACCAGACGAACCAACCATGGTGTTGGATTTGTAGTCAGAAACTCTCTGCTATCATCAGTCGGACCGCCAGCAAAAGGTACAGCCCGTATCCTCTCCCTTCACCTCTCAACCTCCACAGGCCCAGTGAACATCCTGAGTGAGAAGAAAGATGGAATCATATCCGTGACGCCATCTTAAAATCTGCCATGGACACCTTTGGGAAGAAAGAGAGGCAGAACCCGGATTGGTTTGAAGCAGGAATCCTGGAACTTGAGCCAGTCATCGCAACCAAGAGAGCAGCTCTGATCAGCTACAAAAGGGAGCCATCAGAGAAGACGCTCGCTGCTCTCAAGAAAGCCAGAAATGATGCCCAACAGATTGCTCGACGCTGCGCCAACAACTACTGGTTGAATCTTTGTCAGTGAATCCAACTCTCAGTTGACTGTAGTAACATCCGTGCCATGTATGACGGCATGAAGAAGGCCTTCAGCCCAAGCGTTACCAAGGTCGCACCCCTAAAGTCCACCTCGGGAGACATTATAACAGATCAGGGGCAAACAGATGGAGAGATGGGTGGAATATTACCAAGAACTCTGTGGAAGAGAAAACATGAACTCCTGTTACAGTGCTGGGAAGAAGGAGCAATGCCCCAGGACATGCGTGACGCCACCATCATCACTCTCTATAAAAACAAAGGAGACTGTAGTGACTGTAACAACTACCGTGGAATATTCCTTCTCAGCATAGTTGGGAAAGCCTTTGCCCGGGTAGTACTAGTCAGGTAACAGTCACTAGCAGTATATCCTGAAGCTCAGTGTGGATTCAGAGCAGGGAGATCAACAGTTGACATGATCTTCTCATTGAGGCAGCTACAAGAGAAATGTCATGAGCAGAGGCGACTATAGTTCATCACCTTTATCGACTTGAATAAGGCGTTTGATCTGGTCAGCCGGAAAGGCCTCTTCACCCTACTACAAAGGATAGGATGCCCCCACAAGCTCCTGAGGATCATCATCTCTTTTCATGATGATATGCAATGCATTGTCCAGTACGATGGCTCTTCCTCAGACCCATTCCCTATCAGAGGTGGAGTGAAGTAGGGCTGCGTACTCGCTCCAATGCTCTTTGGCATCTTCTTTTCCTTGCTGCTGACCCACGACTTTAGCAAATCAGAAGAAGGCATATATACCTCCACACTCGAACCAATGGAAACCTGTTCAACACCGCACGCCTCCAAGCGAAAACCAAGGTGCGGAAGGTTCTGATACGGGAGATGCTTTTCGCAGATGACGCTGCCCTGACTGCACAACAACAACTTATCAACCGCTTTGCGGATGCCTGTAGAGATTTTGGCCTCACCATCAGTCTCAAAAAGACCAACATAATGGGCCAAGATGTTAGCAGCATCCCGAATATCTCCATTGCTGACTACACCCTCGAAGTGGTAGATAACTTTACCTACCTTGGCTCTACCATCTCCTGCAACCTCTCCCTGGATGCCGAGCTAAACACTCGGATTGGCAGCAGCAGCTATGGCCCGCCTAGCAAAGAGAGCTTGGGATAATTCCACGCTGACAACCCATACCAAGAAGAGGGTGTATCATATACAGTAGTGAAGCATGGACCCTGTACTCCCGGCAAGAATGCAGACTCAATTCATTCCACTTACGCTGCCTCAGGAAAACCCTGGTCATCACCTGGCAAGACTGTGTCCCAAACAAGGACGTTCTGGCCAAGGCTGGAATACCAAGCATGTTTGCATTACTCTCCCAGAAACGCCTTCTCTAGCTAGGCCAAGTCAGTCGCATGCAGGATGGTCATATACCCAAAGATCTACTCTACAGCGAGCTTGCTACGGGCTCCAGACCAGCAGGAAGGCCTGTTCTTCGCTACAAAGACGTTTGTAAACGAGACTTGAAGGCAGGCAACATCAATCCAGCAGTCTGGGAAGCAGCAGCTGCAGATCACTGCAGATGGAGGCAAGCTGTCGAAGCAGGCATCAAAGTGTCGGAGAAGAAAAGAGAGTACGAGTGGGAAGACCGGAGAAAGTGCAGACAGCAGAGGGTTGCATCAGCAGATATAGATAACAGATCCAGACCCAGGCACATACTACACCTGCAGCAACTGCAACAGAGCCTGCCACTCCAAAATCAGACTGTACAGTCACAGCAGGCGCTGCATACCAACCACAGAGACTCCTTGACACATATTCCATTGTCTCCAGAGACAGATAGATGCCAACAACAATATTGTTTTAAATGCTAAAAATGTATAGGTTTTTCCTTTTCAATTTTACTTTCCATTATGTTTGTCTTTTGTAGTGTCAGTCACCTTTATTTATATAGCGCTTTATACAATACAGATTGTTTTAAAACAGCTTTACAGTGATAAACAGGAAAGTAATTCAATGATACAAACATAATTTATTTCGGCTGTACAGCAGCTCTAAAAGAAAACAGTGTAATTGTTCAGCTGAAGTCAGTTCAGTGTTGATTATGTTCCATTGTAAAGATTTTCCATTGAAAACCTTGGAGAAACCAGGCTCAGTGTTCCTTTATCTAACAAATACCATAAGCCAAACCCCAGCAATTGAAAAAAGATAAGAGTGCTCCCAATAATGTCCTCACAATTACAAAAAGGTTTTCTTAACTTGAAGGGTTTGTTGCAAAAGGCTGCAGGTCCTCACATTATCTTTCAGGAAGTGACATGAAAAAACAACAGCACAAACATTAGTAAACGAATCATCAGTAGATAAATTCTGTGTTGTTTTGTGATATTCAATGTTCTTAGTATGCATTCAATTGTTTGATTATAGAAATCATTTGGATATTGTAGTGACTGAGACAGATCAGACATAATTATTTGTTATCTTTAACAAATAATCCATAATATCCCTCACCCAAAAGGCAAACCATGGGCTAGAGCTAACTGCAACTAACACACAGGCAGAACCAGGTGTCCGGTCACTGGACACATTAAGGGCCCTATTTTAACGATCTAAGCGCATGGTCTAAAGCACACGGCGCAAGTGCACTTAGGGCGTGTCCGAATCCACTTTTGCTAGTTTAACGATGGGAAAAATAGTCAGCTCTCCTGGCGCATGGTCTAAAAGTGTTGTCCCTTTTCTCTTAATGAGTAATGGGTGTGTTTTGGTCTTAACGCGCAATAAACCAATCAGAGTCTCATCTCCCATTCCCTTTAAAAGCCAGATGCGTTCGCGCCTTGGCGGATTGCTATTTACATGGCGGAATTTGCAAGCGGAAAGATTGAACGCGTCTCCAGGGAGGAAACTGATCTGCTCGTGCACGAGGTTAAAGCGCGCAAGCAGGACATCTACGGGACAAGCCAGATTCCACCATATCTTTGTACAATAATAATCTTTTACATTGTAATCCTTTTATTTTTAATATTTGGCATGTTTGTGTGCTACTGTGCGTCCCTGTGTGTGTAATAAGCAGAGTGTACGCACGTTGTGCACCTGACTAGGCGCATATTATTAATGCACCCTTTAAATAACAAAAATGCATTTGCTATTTAAACAACGTGGCGCAGGACGTGAAAATTATAACTGCGTCGGGCTGAAAATAGCAAAAAACACTTGATAGGGTGTATAGACTGTATGATAGGGCCCCAAGACCCAAAGGAATTTAGAGAGAGTTTTGGGACTCACTTAATTCTCATTGAGAAGGACAAATAAACCCTTTAAAAATTCTATATATTTTAACATATAAATATATAGAATTCTATATATAAACCTATTCTATATATAACCACTTGAGAAATGTATAAACGTATCCAATTTTCCATCTCATGATTTTTCTTTTTTAAGGTTTGGCTTAAAGGTTGTATCAGCGATTTCAGGCCCAAAAAAGGCCGAAACATAAATGATCACATTCATCTAATCTTTCCTAACGATCCGCTAGCTGCCCGCCCCATAAGCAGGCCATCAAAAAAATGCGTCTTTGTAGGCAGCCTAGGCTCTGAGATCTGCACACAAAGTCGGAGTCGGAGTCGAAGTCGGAGCTGAAGAAGAAGCCAGCGTCTATCAATGAATAAGAGAAATTAAACATGGCTGAGTCAATCCCCAAGAGGAGGAGGAGGATTAGGGTGAGGGAATACCATCTTGTTTATTCTAAGACACAAATAGTTATCGGGAAGGCTTTTGAAAGGTGGAGAGAACTTAAAGAACTGAAAAATGTTCAATCGGACGCTGAGGTTGCACTGTTTCTTCTGGACAGGTGAGTAGCTGCTAGTGCTGACTTGTTTGGATGTGAACTGTGTGTGAAAATATCCTTCTTAAAAAATATGGGCGAAGCTCGACTAAGGCCTCAATCTACAACCAGCCGTGCTCATGTCCTCAGAACAGAAATACAGTCTCTGCTGGAAAAAGGCGCCGTGGAGAAAGTTCCCACGGGACACAGTAAGCCAGGCTTTTACAGCCCTGACTTTCTCGTCCCCAAGAAGGATGGCGGCATCAGGCCCATCCTCCATCTGAGATGCCTGAATCGCGCCCTCATGAGATGGCCTTTCAGAATGTTAACTATAAAACAATCCTAGCGCAAATTCGCCCCAGGGATTGGTTTATATCATTGGATTAGAAAGATGCCTACTTTCATGTCCAAATAGCCCCCCACGTTCTTGAGATTCACGTTTGAGGGGGTGGCATACCAATATACAGTCCTTCAAAGTGTGTAGACGCGGCTCTTTTCCCTTCTGAGACAGACAGGAATCTGCATACTCAACTACCTCAATGATTGACTGCTTTTAGCCCAAACAGAACAGGAGCTATGCGCCCACAAATCCTAGCTCCTCAGCCATTTGGAGAATCTGGGCTTCAGGGTCAACTTTGGCAAGAGCTCGCTGCTCCCCAGTCAACGAATTTCATTCGTGGGGATGGTCTTCGACTCAGTCCAAATGCAGGCTTGGCACTCACAGGAGCGCACCTTGAAAATCAGGAGCATGTCAACCTCGTTCAAGAAGCTTCAGGTTCAGAAGCTTCTGAGCCTGCTCCACATTCGATCACTCCAGCTCTGGTTGAAGGGCCTTGTCCTACCCCATGCGTGGCGCACAGACCAATACACTCTCAAGGTGACTCATGGCTGCGTCAAAGCCTTGATCCCTTGGAAATCCACCCCACTTTTACCAGGATGGGGTCATGCTGGGCTTGTGGAAAGTGGCCATTACAGATGCCTCCAAGATGGGCTGGGAATAGCCTTCGGCTCATGGGTGATAACTATGTCGAGTTGGCACACCAACAGCCTAGAAATGATGGCGGTGATTTTGGCCCTTTAAGGACTTCCAGCCAAAACTCAGTGGTCATCATGTCCTGGTCTGTTTGGACAACAGGACGGTGGTTGCCTTTATAAACCACCAAGGAGGTCTCAGGTCTCACCTTATGCACAGACTGGCGAGCCATCTCCTCCTATGGGTACAGAGGAAACTCAGCTTAGTGAGGGTGGTTTGCGTGCCGGGCTCCTTGAGGAGCAGACATGCTGTCACATGGCGGACCACCCCCCAGCGGAAAAGAGACTCCACCCCCAGGCAGTCAAAGCGATATGGCGCCCCCTTAGTCAGGTGGATGTGGACCTCTTCACTAAGAAAGAGAATTCCCACTGCTAGATATACTTCTCAAAGGAAATGGACGCGCTGGCCCAGAAATGGCCTCATCTGCGCCTTTATACCTTCCCTCATGTAGCCATCATCAGGACCATCATCAGCAGAATCTCTATTGCAGATATCTGTGTGCTGTCCACTTTCATCAGATTTTACAACCTGGACATCCCTGCTCTTCAAGCATGGGTGTTGTCAGTCTAAAATGTCTAAAAGTCTAAAATTATGTACCATGTAGTCAGGCTCCGACCACAGTCTGAGCTTCTAATTATGCAGCTGATCATGGGGCCCTCAAATGAGCGCCCCTAAGCTGACGACTCGCAGAACGGCTTTCATTCTGCTCTCGTAGCATGGTGCTATTGGATTAAGTTCCCCATAAGTGTTTGTGAACGAACACATTGCGAGGAAAATGTATCGAAAGGGAACGTTAATGGTTACTTATGTAACCCTGGTTCCCTGAGATAACGGGAACGAGCATTGCATAGCTTGCCGTGGTACTACGATGCACAGCGAGTCATGCTATCCGCTCCTCAGTTGTAAGATTCTGACGGATGAAGATTCTGCATGGCTAATATAGGCAGCCAACCCCACCCCTTTCGGTGGGCTGAAATGCCATTTGTCTGTGCACTTGCACAGACGTGAACCAATCAGGATTCAGGATTCTGAGAAAACTGAGTTTTCCCCATAAGCAATGCTCTTTCCCAATATCTCAGGGAACCAGGGTTACATGAGTAACCAAAAACGATTTCCAAAGTCTGCTAAAGCCTGTCAGAGATTAGTAATTATGTGATGATTATTGTTAGGAGTTATTGTTGTACTGTGCTGCACTGATCCCAAGAGAAAACCCTAGGAAATAACTAAAGAAGTTATCGTATTTTTTCTATTTCACAGAAATCATTTGTGGAGAACAATGCTCACAGGGGCACAACTGCTTGTTTTCTCTAGCAGTGGATGTTGATTACAAACCCCTAGTTAAAAACTGCTTTTGTGAATTCTATCCTCCAAACTAAAATGACAATATCATATTCCTGTAGCTGTTGGGTAACAAGGGAAAACAATATAACCACACTGAAATACATTCAGGCCAGTTTCAGGTAATAACTTTAAACAAAAAAACACTGAATTAAATTCAACTGTTAATGAGTGTTTTATTTAAAATGTCCTGAAAAGCCTTTAAGGACCATATAATAGACCTACCATTTTCCAGTACAGATGTGTTGGGTAAAATGTATTTTTATTACTTTATATTAAATTTAACATTTCCCCAAAAGGTATAATACTCAAATCAGTAGGTCTATCAATAAACAGCAGGATTCCACCATGATAACTTTCCACATATAGAGTGACAACATACAGTTAAATTAACTACATTTGATCCATAAAATGAGCACAATGGTTCAAAAATGCTACCATCAGAAGAGTCACATGTCTGAGCTTTATTTACAATAGACTTTTATTGAAATAGCCAGTCCAGACTGTTGCATGAAATGGTTCATGTTTGTTCATAATAATATGATAACTAATGAGCATTCATGTAAACAGTTTTTGTCCCGCCACTTTACCTGAAACTGTTTACTGTAAAATTTCAAGCTAAAGTGAGACTGTCACAGGACAATATAATTTAGGTTAAGATAATTTAGATAAAAGGTTTAATGTTGTTGAGTTATTCTCTCTAGAGGCTTAAGAAGGGCTTTCATATATTAGTGAAATTCCCATGTATTTTCTTAGATCAGTTAGGCTATTTGATCAAATCCACCATACTGATGTCATGCAAATGAAAACATTTCCACAATGGCAATAATAATTGTTGCCTTTGACTGTCTCCTGATATTCAAAGACCAATCAGTCAGGAAACTTGTTTCCCGCTTTACCTTTCATCGGTTCAATCACTTCCTCGTAATTGTATGACCTGTCATAGTTGATCATTTGATAGGCTACCTAAAACATTTAGCAAATACCGACGTGTGCAGCAGTGGCCAACAGAGGGAGTACAATAACCAGATGATTTTGCCTTTACCCTGATCAGCCATGGTGCTCTGACTCTGATCTGAAAAATATGCAATAACCTTTCTGTTAAAAATCACTCACACTGTATCTGTGATCTTGAGCTTTGTGAATTTAATTTAAAATTAGTACACAAACACTAAACAGATCACAGCAAATAATTCTATACGTGCATTCTATTAATTGTAAGTCACAAGACTAAATCTTGAAAAGTTTCTGAATGCATCCAAAGAATTTAGACTCCTAAAAAAAGTCACACCAAATTTCAGTTTCAGTAATTTCAGTAGTAAGTTATGCAGTGCATATTGTCATGCATGCGTGTTAAGATAGTACTACGACCCCCATCACTAGTAGCCTACTACAGTGTGAGTCAGAATATAGTACTATAATCTTAACACGCATGAATGACAGTATCCACTGCATGACTTACTACTGAAATTACTGCATAAAAACAACAACAACAACAACAACAACAACAACAACAAAATTCTGGTGTAAGAACTTTGTTATTTTTCCTGACAAACAGACCGTCCACATAACACGTCAGACAACCGACTCAATCGTGACTTTAGATTCTTTGCCAGTTTTTAGAAAAATATTGTAAAAAATATGCATCAATTTTATCAAAACGCACATGAACTGTTCAGTGGAGGCAGTTCGCTGTGGACTCGTGCACGCTGATCCGTGTCGCGCGCGCCTCAGTCTCAGTCAGTCTCTCGCTCTCAGCGCCTGGAAGCAGCAGCAGTGCCGTCAGATGCAGCACCACTGAAGAGCAACGACGGCCAGGGTTTCGCCATTCAGCTTCATTCACCTTTATTTTGCAGGATTATTCAGCCGAATCGCACCGAAGCTCGGAAGAGGCTTGATTCAGACCGGTAAGAGTCGTTCTTCATTCTTCAGTGTTGCTGTTGTCTGTATTCGCTCCTTGTGTCCGTCCCAGTCCTGATAGCGTCTGCTAGTTCCCATTCTTCTCATTTCATCAGACTGAGCTGAGCTCCATCACACTGTTTCCCCCTATCGAAGCATCAATAACATTTACGAGCCGCGTGTTTACTACATTTTGTCAACATTCTCTATATATTTTCTAAATTGCGCGCGTTTCACTTGAGACGGAATTCATATTATTACTTGTTGAAATACTTGTTGAGACAGAATGATTATTATAAGCGGTTGTATGTTGAATATTATATCAGTTTTGAAAGTTCAACGCGCAAATGTTTTGTTTTGGAGACAGAGTTCACTGGAAAGAAAGCTACACAGACTCAATGAAGGACCTTATTTAGTGATAAGAAACGAAAGACGGTCACAAACAACAAGTTTCTCGGCTTTGATATGTTTTGAAATTGGCTGAAGACAAGATACGTTGGTTAAATTCGGTTGAGAAGTGTTGAATGTCGTGACATTTGTGTAGTTTGTGTATTAATCGCTGGGGTTTCGCGAGCGTCAGATGGTTCTCTGTAGAAACGCCGATGCCCTTGATATCGTCATGTCACCTGGGCAACAGCTTCAGCACCATGGAGAGAGTTCGCGGCTCAACGCTACACGAAACCAAAGTTATTTACTCTCGTCTGTTCGACATCTCAGCGAGCCGATTATCAACTTTTGTATTATGTTTGGTTTTTGTTTATAAGTACGTTTCATATGACACTAATCTTATACCAAACAAACAAAACAATGTTTTTTAATTCATTTAAATTTTCTATGAAATCAAAATGGACAATTCTTATTTTTTATGGAATATAGCAGTTAATTATAAATGTTTTATCTGTGCACATCATCATTTCTTTTTGTTTAAATTCATGTGCCATTATAATCTTTAATCAAATAACTTCCCCTCCCTCTTGCAGTGACTTCTCTTCTCTTCTCTTCTCTTCTCTTCTCTTCTCTTCTCTTCTCTTCTCTTCTCTTCTCTTCTCTTCTCTTCTCTTCTCTAATGACGTTTTTACCGGTGCGAGGATGGGGCAACCTGTCACTCACATGACATCACAGCAATAGCAAAACACAACGATCCAATAAATTCCTGATGGACAAAATCAAGTCCCGCCCTACATCTTTTCTTGTTCGAGAAGCCGTTTCACTCATACATTACAATAGAGAAGAAACGACTATCACCACTTCTGTTTCATGCTGACTTTAAATTAACATTCTAAATATGTGGCTAATTATATCTTTTAAATTACACTTTGTTTTGGTTCTCATATTTGGTTGGCTCAATGAGTAGCCGATTCGTCTTGAGTTAAAGGTGCTGTCACATTTATTTACCTTAACACAGTGAAAGCAGCAAGTATCATTCTAAGTGCGTGTATTATGCATGTATGTAATATAGTTCCGCGATCACTGCGCTGCGCTTCTCTCACTATTGTGCACTGAGCAGAAACCAGGAGTGGATTTTGAGCCGAGTGATTACAGAGCACTTTCAGCGGGGAAGGCCAAATATCTGTCACTCCGATCCACTCATATATGCTGTTCCAGTCCATATTTCAGCCCGTGCGCTGCTTAGTTACGTGCAAAGCTTGATGCTTTCATTGGCTTCTTTTGGAAGCATTTTTGTTGACCGATAAGAAATACAAACCAGCTGGACAATTTCTGTCCAAAATGTAAATTGCTTGATTTTAATTACTTGCATGTTGAACCTTTGTGTAGAAGCAGTTGTATTAGCACATCTTTATATGCAATGGTTTCCACTGAACAATTAATGCAACTGTAGTAATACAGCATGTACTATCACAAAGAAGCCAGTCTTCTGTTGAAATTGAGGATTAGAAATGGTTTGATTTCATTCAGATTGGAAAATAAACAAAAGTCAGCCTGCAAATTTCTGTTGACCTACTAGTTACAGTGACGGAAAGTGCTCAAGAAATCTTAAGGGGCCGTCATTGTTATGAGGCACTGAACTTGGAATGTGTTATAGTTATAACATTATTTTCCATTCTGGGTCAGTGAAGTACCTCAGCAAGAACCGGTTTTGAAACGATAGCAAATTAGTTCTTTATGGATGGCCAAGCAAAATCAGGGCAAAATAACCAAATCCACACTTTAATCAGAGCTGGCAGTTGGACCTACAGTAAAAAGCTGTGAAGATGAAGAAATAATGATATTTAATACTGACTTTATGAATGCTTGGCCAGCTATTTATTATGATACATGAATAATACTTGTAGTTAGGGGTGCAAAAAGCACAAGAGATTATCCGGGCCCAAATCTGGTTCTGTCATCCCCTTTTTTTTTGAGGGATATGATGCACATTACAGTAAATATAATGTGAAGACTGATTTATTTATTTATAAGTGTATACATTTTTTTAAAAATGTGTTGCTTTTAGTCTCACCAGGGCCTAAAATCCATGTATGAAGGTCATAATAGGTATAAATATAAACATGCAGTCAGATTAATGCAAACAAAAATTGACTGATGCATTATTAGATGAAGAAAAAGGAGATCCTTAAGTGAGATCCTTAAGTGTCCCATAAGAATGATGCAGTAGTCTGTTTTAAGCAATCTTCTTCCTAAAAGCCTCTGATGATAGTCATAGCATTTTTATTGCTGCTGTTTTTCAAAGGCACTGTATACCGAGAATGACATGCACTGATTGAAATTAACTGGTTGTGGAATTAGAGTATAATAGAAATATCACGCAAATTCTTAGTTTGTCATGTGTCCATATGTTCCACGTGTTCTGTGTACCCCGTATTTGCTCCATTTGTAGCTTTCACTTAAAAAGATTGCACATGTTTCTCTGAAAGTAATTCATGGTAATAAGCATTCCCATCTGTATTGACTTCATTGCAGATTCATGAAAATGAAGCAAAGCCTCACTTTGTGATGATTTAATAGCATTATGCCAATACTACGGTTTAGATCTGAAAGCTATTACAAAGCGTAAGAAAAACCTGGGAACATTCCCTGACACATTCATATTGTTTACAAATGCAGTCATACTATAAAGAATGCCATACTGATGTCTTCCCTTAGTTGTGTTTTTTTCCATCTATCAAAAGTGAGTCCAATTAGGCTCATATGCAGATAATTCTTCTACAGTTACTTTTTTCCTTAACTTGTAGCGGAGCAAAACAGAGATTGTAAAGATCAACTGAGGAAAATTATAGTCACAAGATGTCCGTGTTGCACATGGCTGATATATCTGAACAAAATTATAAACGCAACGCTTTTGTTTTTGCCCTCATTTTTCATGAGCTGAACTGAAAGATCTAAGACTTTTTCTATGTACACAAAAGGCCTATTTCTCTCAAATATTGTTCACAAATCTGTCTAAATCTGTGTTAGTGAGCACTTCTCATTTGCTGAGAAATCCATCCACCTCACAGGTGTGGCATATCAAGATGCTGATTAGACAGCATGATTATTGCACAGGTGTGCCTTAGGCTGTCCACAATAAAATGCCACTCTAAAATGTGCAGTTTTACTTTCCGAAAAAAAGAAGAAAACAAAAGGTTGTTGATTGTGGCCTGTGGAATGTTGGTTCACTCCTCTTCAATGGCTGTGCGAAGTTGCTGGATATTGGCAGGACCTAGAACACGCAGTCGTATGCGCCGATCCAGAGCACATCCTAAACATGCTCAATGGGTGACATGTCCGGTGAGTATGCTGGCCATGCAAGAACTGGGATGTTTTCAGCTTCCAGGAATTGTGTACAGATCCTTGCAACATGGGGCCGTGCATTACCATGCTGCAACATGAGGTGATGGTCGTGGATGAATGGCACAACAATGGGCCTCAGGATCTCGTCATGGTATCTCTGTGCATTCAAAAAGCCATCAATAAAATGCACCTGTGTTCGTTGTTCATAACATATGCCTGCCCATACCATAACACCACCGCCACCATGGGCCACTCGATCCACAACGTTAACATCAGCAAACCGCTCGACCCACACGACGCCATACATGCTGTCTGCCATCTGCCCTGTACAGTGAAAACCGGGATTCATCCGTGAAGAGAACACCTCTCCAAAGTGCCAGATGCCATCGAATGTGAGCATTTGCCCACTCAAGTCGGTTACGACGATGAACTGCAGTCAGGTCGAGACCCCGATGAGGACGACGAGCATGTAGATGAGCTTCCTTTAGACGGTTTCTGACAGTTTGTGCAGAAATTCTTTGGTTATGCAAACCGATTGTTGCAGCAGCTGTCCGGGTGGCTGGTCTCAGATGATCTTGGAGGTGAAGATGCTGGATGTGGAGGTCCTGGGCTGGTGTGATTACATGTGGTCTGTGGTTGTGAGGGCGGTTGGATGTACTGCCAAATTCTCTGAAAAGCCTTTGGACATGGCTTATGGTAGAGAAATGAACATTCAATTCACGGGCAACAGCTCTGGTGGACATTCCTGCAGTCAGCATGCCAATTGCACACTCCCTCAAAACTTGCGACATCTGTGGCATTGTACTGTGTGATAAAACTGTACATTTTAGAGTGGCCTTTTATTGTGGCCAGCCTAAGGCACACCTGTGCAATAATCATACTGTATAATCAGCATCTTGATATGCCACACCTGTGAGGTGGATGGATTATCTCGCCAAAGGAGAAGTGCTCACTATCACAGATTTAGACAGATTTGTGAACAATATTTTGCCTTTTGTGTACATACAGTAGAAAAAGTCTTAGATCTTTGAGTTCAGCTCATGAAAAATGGAGGCAAAAACAAAAGTGTTGTGTTCATAATTTTGTTCAGTGTATATGTCGGCTGTTAATGCAAAGACATTCTGAATGCACGCCAGGCCATCCCAAGCATGGGGTGGTCACACCAATTGCACGGACGGCCCTGCAGACACGCAATCTGTTTGACTGTGTGTTTGAAGTATAACTGCTAAATCTTTTCTCTCATATGTTATGTCACACTTTCACTTACAGATTTAGAACACTGTGACGTTAATGCATGCTTTTCCTCAGCTGGCCCCCATGCCAGCTGTCTCCTCAGTTTAGCAATACTAGGCGTTTTTAGATTCATCTAATCTAGACCCCCTGTACTTTAACACATGATCATGACCGCTGTTGACGAGACAGTAATTGGCCCAATGTGGCGTGTCCGAATGGCTGTGGTCACACTTGTCTTCTGAAGCCACTGTATCTCACTGCATCTCAAAGCAGTAGTTATTAAAGCCTCCTTTGATGTTAGGATGTTTTTCTGGGACGGCTTTTCTGCCACAATAAGCTGCGTTATCCTTTGGAGGGGGGGTTGTGAGCCCCGAAGTAAAGCTTGGCAATAAATCAAGTTATAATTTAATTCATATGGAGATCCATGGAATAAAGCGAGCAGGAAATGCAATTTGCTGCCTTTCAGATCTCTGAATAAACATGGCTGGGTTAGTGCAGGACATGAGGAGCTGCTTCAGTGGGAGTCAAACTGGAGGGTCGCAAACCAAAAATGGGTTGCAGACTTGTTTACTGGTTACAAACTGAATAAAGAAGGTCTCATTTGTAAACATTACATAATGTATTAGCTAACATGAACTAACAATGAACCATAACATTTTATGTTTGTTATGTTTTATCTTTGTCAATGTTAGTAAAAATGTAATGTTCATTGTTTGTTCATGTTAGTTCACAGTGCATTAACTAATGGTAATAAATACAGCTTTTGATTTAAAAAACATATTAGTAAACGTTGAAATTAACATTAACACAGATTAATAAATGATGTAGAAGTGTTGTTCATTTTTAGTTCATGTTAACTAATGAAACCTTATTGTAAAGTGTTTGCTGTAGGGTTTACTTTTTGCTCAGAAATTGGTATTAAATTTCACTCATAATTACAAACAAATTGTAAGTAACTTACAGTTATAGGGGGCAAAATGATTTGCCCCCTTGGTAAATATGATCAAAGATGTCTGTAAAAAATAAATCTGCATTGTTAATCCTTTTGATATTTTATTAAACAAATTAGCAAAAATCGAACCTTTTATTGAAGTTAAAGAATTGAAAGTGGGGGGGAAATCACATTATGAAATAAATGTTTATCTCCAAAACACATTGGGAACAATTATTTGCCCCCTTTTATTAAATACTTTTTGCAACCTCCTTTTTCCAAGATAACAGCTCTGAGTATTCTCCTATAATGCCTGATGAGTTTGGAGAACACCTGACAAGAGATCAGAGACCATTCCTCCATACAGAATCTCTCCAGATCCTTCAGATTCCCAGATCCATGTTGGCGCTTCTTCTCTTCAGTTCAGCCCACTCATTGTCTACAGGGTTCAAGTCAGGGACTGGAATGGCCATTGCAGATGCTTGGTTTTGTGCTCAGTGACCCATTTTTGTTTTGATGTTTGTTTTTGGATCACTGTCCTGTTGGAAGATCCAAACATGGCCCGTTATAAGATTTCTAGCACAGGCTGTCAGGTTTTGATTTTTTATCTGTTGGTATTTGATCGAATCCATGATGCCACAAAAAAAAAAAAAGAAAAAGAAAAAAAAAAGCTTTTTGCCAGCAAACACTTAATATGGGTTTGGTTCATACAGGGATTAAAAAAAAGTACACCATGTGTAAAATAAAATACTCTGCTGTATCTTTAATGCTGTGGGCCTAATTTTCTGCCAGAGGTCCTGGATATCTTGGATTCGATCAAATACCAACAGATAAAAAAAATCAAAACCTGACAGCCTCTGCTAGAAATCTTATAACGGGCCATGTTTGGATCGTCCAACAAGACAGTGATCCAAAAACAAACATCAAAATCAATACAAAAATGGGTCACTGAGCAGAAAACCAAGCATCTGCAATGGCCATCCCAGTCCCTTACTTGAACCCTATATATTATAATATATATATGTATATTTACACATTTGAGGAAATTGTGTCTACTTTTACACAATAAAGCAATTTTAATGTTGGGTTGCCAGTTGCCACTTGACGTCCATGTAAATCTTATTTCTGAATTAAATCCAGTAAAGAATCACAGCTATACCAATTAAACGGCAATGAGGAGAAATGGGGAAATGTTTTTCTTTTTAAAGAGAGCTGTTTACAATAATTAACTGTGAATGACTGTATGTGCCTTCTATTCAACTAGCTTTTGTTGTAATTACACATTTTAAGTGCTAAAGTTAATTGTCCATGGGTGGCTTTTACAGTGTTTTTTCATTCTAGTTGATTTCTGAACGGCAGGGTCTGGCTGTTAAAATGGACGAATCTTTCCTCCATCTCTCTTGGGGTTTCATGTCAGTTAGAAAGTCAAGATTTTGGCGACTGCACAGGAATCTTTCTTTCTTTTTTTTTTTTAGGAGAGAGTGCTGCGTGACTTCAGCTATGCTACTTTGCCTTGAGAGGTGCATTTGCTTAGTCTCTCACTGACAGGGGTGCTATGGAAAAGGAACAGACCGTCTGTCTCCCCATTACCAGCCTGTGGCCAGAGAGAGATTATCATACACACACACACACACACACACAAACCTCTGGCTGCAAACAGTGCAGCAGGCAGTGATGCAGAAGCCTTCAGGAATGGGGGTTAATGGTTTTTGCTGTGCGCGTCTCTCTTATTTGGTTATTCAATCCTTCCATTCTGCATGCTGCAAGAGGGTTGTGAAGGGGGAAAAACATACTCATTATGGGTCTGCTTCTACACTGTTGGGAAAATGACTTTTTTTTTTACATCATTATTTTCACTTTAAATATTGCCTTTTACTGTTGTAGAATACATTTTTACCTGAAATCATTGCAGGCTAGGTATTTTCTGTCATTACATTCTTGTTAGGGCCAGAGCACCGATGGTGCCAAGACCGTATTGGAATTGCTCTGTTTTTAATTACTGTGTTTCGTTTTTTAGTTAGTTTTTATTTTGGCTGGGAAATTGGACTTGAATTATATTTTCTTTTCTTTTGGTTAAGTAACATATTTGGTTACTCATGGAGTTATATGGAGAAACTAAGCTCAGCTTAATGACTCTTAAGCCCAAAGTATGCTGCGTTTTTTTTACACGTACGCTAGCGTATGCATAAAGTCGAATGCGATTGTGTTGGGAAAGAGATGGAAGTAAAAATGATATGTCAATTCTCTTGCGTTATCTTGCAAAAGTTTTGCGTTTGTGTTCCTCCGAGAAACTTTGCATTCACTTGCAAAAACGTTTAAGTTCTTTGCGAGCGAATGCAAAGTTTGCAAGGGAACGTAAACGTTTTTGCGAGAGAACGCAAAAGCATATATTTTTTCCTCCCATCTAACGTATCTTTAGTGTCCTTTTAGGGGATCCGTACATTTAATCCCTATGATATCAATATAAATATAATACAATATAAAACCAATTACCCACACCCCAAATTCAAGGGGAAGAAAAAAAAATACTGCATGATTTTCCTTCTCATTTGGAACACGCACGCACACACGCACACACACACATGCACACACACACACACGCACACACAAAGACGTTTTGAAAAAAAAAATTGGCCATACAATGAAAGGTGTTTTGGACCCCATTGACTTTCATTGTATGGACAAAAAAAAAAAAATCTTCTTTTGGACAGGTTTGGACAGAATTCACACTAAAATGTTTTTTAATGTGTATTTAGTTAGTGTTCCTTTTCTCCAGCTTCATTTGCAATACGAAGTCTTCCACACTTGTGTTGTGGCAGCCACTGTCCTGACCTTGCACTGCATCATTGGACATGCATAGATTGAATAAGATACTATCTCTTCAGGCGGAGAGTATCAGATTGTGCTATTGCCTTGTTTTACATTAGGGCTTGGTTTTACTCCAGGTTTTAGAGCTTGAAACACAGCTCAAATGATCTGGTTTGAGCTGATCTGGAAGATACAACACAAAGTGAAAAAGTGAGTTCATTCTAAGTGCACAGAACGTAGTGCTGGTTCATACATATTACAATATATTTGCGCTGATGCAGAAAATTATGACAACTAAGCAGCAGGATTTTAATATGCTATTTATTAGGAAATCTCCAATCGGTGATACTGTATGGTGTGGGAAACACACACACAGTTGTGATCAATTAAAATGCTAGATGGGGCCACGAACAGTCCAACACACCTGGACTCATTGTGTCCAAAGCCAACTGACATTGCTCTTCAGATTTTAGTTCTTTAAATGAACTAATAGACATGGATTAAATGTTTGCTTTATCCTGCATCCAGAGTAAGATGATGTTCAAATGATGGCTGTAAATCTCTCACGACCTGAAATGATTTAGATGTTTTCCATGTATGAAGGATAAATGGACAGTCACTGCACGATTGCACAGATATCCTAAGGTATGAAACCCTTTCAGAGATGGCTTTCATCTCCTCTGTCTCTGTCTTGTTCAAGGACAAAGGCTTATAAAGGTGGGGGAGGGGAGACAATTGAGATATAAGAAGCGCTGGACCACTGACACGTGCACACCGTTGGCTTGTAACATACTTATACGTGAATGCAAATGCTTCTAGTTAAGGAAGTTACATAAATTCTCCCTCCAATTTCTCCATTTAGCAAGTATACACTGCAGTTAAAAATTTTAGGGTGCAGTAAGATTGTTTTTTGAAATAAATTCATACTTTTATTCAGCAAGGATGCATTCAATTGATCAAAAGTGACAGTAAAGCCAATTATAATGTTACAAATGATTTCTATTTCAAATAAATGCTGTTCTTTTGAACTTTTTCTTGATCAGAGAATCCTAAAAAAAAAAAAATTCACAGTTTCCACAAAAATATTAAGCAACACAGCTGTTTTCAACATTGATAATAATGAGACATTTTTCTTGAGCACTAAATTAGCATATTAGAATGATTTCTGAAGGATCATGTGACACTGAAGACTAGAGTAATGAAGACTATTCAACAATATAGGCCTAACAAGAAACAAATATAGTCTGTTTTCTAATTCTTTTTTTGTAAAAACGGTATTGGGTCGCTAGTGACCCGAGCTATGTAATAGTGCAAGTTTATTTATTCTGTGCAACAATAAGTGAATCTCTGATGACTCAAAAAGTTCAATTCACCTTTATTCCTCAAGGAGGCAATGTCTGATACACAACGATAACGTGACATTTCACTCATAATTATAGCATGCATAAAACAAAAGAATAACAAGTATCATCAGCAAATATGAAATGGCTCGGCGATTTAATGTACTGTGCACAATCAAATATTAGTGCCACTTGATGGTGGATCAGCAATCAAAATATTGATTTTGGAGACGTTGAAAATGATGGTTTTGAGAATATGGTTGAGATCGCGAAAATAAGCCAGATGCTGAATGTATTGGGGAAAACAGCTCTAATGATGACAGTGATAATGGTAAAAAGTATCTGCTCAAGTGGAGCAAGTTCCAAAAGATATCGAAATATGTTTTTTTTTTCCATTCTTGTAATTGTTATTAATATATGTCAGGAGAGTTTTATTCTATTGCACCAGTTAGACACCCCTCCGTGTAAAGATATTGATCCGGGTCGCTAAAGACCCGAATATGTAATAATGAATGGCAAAACATTCATGCATTTAAGGGTTAAAAAAAATTTAAAATAGAAAACAGTTGTTTTAATTTGTAATAATATTTCACAATATTACTGTTTTAGTACATTAAAATAAATCCAGCCTCGGCGAGCATAAGAGACTTGCGAAAATATTTCACGAGTCCGTCTGCCCATTCAGTCTTAATAGTTAATGGTAAACGAAGTTGGCTTGCTGTCCTCAAAGGAGGCTCAACGTCTCGAGCTCTGAGCTAAACCCCGTATAACGGTACCTTGCAGAGGAAGAATAAGAGAAATAGAGGAGGAGATGGGGAGGGGGATGGACGCAGTGACTGCTGCTTATATACGCTCATAATGATGTTTGACAGGGTTGAATGTATAGGCTCCTCCCGAAGCTACATTTGGAACTTCATTAAAAAAAAATCTTACAGACCCCAAACTTTTGAACGGTGGTGTACTTGCTCAATAAAAACTTTCAAATTCATTATTATAAGTATCAAACTTCAGTGCTCTGACATTGTAGAGGCCGCTGGTTATGTTATACCTCAGCCAGATAACTCGATTTTATGGCTCTGCAGCAGGTGTTGGGAGATGATGAAGACGGGTCTGTGAATAGCCCACAGCTCCACAGCACTGAGCTCCATGTTGGATGATGGGATTTCTCTAGACATTAATGGCCAGTAAGCAGAAAGGCTGTACTCTTTCTCTTCCAGCTGAACTGCTGACTGATCAGAAGAGTCTCTGGCTACGGTCTCAGTAAACACAGACAGCCTTTTGCATTGAACTCTCTAATGAAACAACGTCAGCACTGATAGTGTTGGAGCCGGGTACACCTCACAGTCGAAATCTCATCTCAGTTCCATTTCTCTTTCCTAGATTGCTTCGGGGATAGATCTAACCCGAAAGGGCCAGACGAATACCTAAAAGAGGGAACAAAGTGAGTCATCTGTAGACTGAAGCTCTAGTGTTTCTCTCTCTATCTCTGAGAGGTACAATTGTTTGGGCACAGAGGTTTGGCACGCACACTAAATGTTGCATCAGGAACAAGTTTTTTTCTTTCTTCTGCATATGGAACAATACTTGACATTTAAACATTGCACCACTTAAGTCAAACCCATGTCCTTAAACCTGATGACATGCACACTAGTCAGGGATGGCCAATGAGTCCTTCATGTCAAGTAGTTTCAACATCAAATTAAGTTATACAATATGACATCAAACCACCCATCCCTAGTGTCTTTTAATCTCAAATTATGAGTTTATTATTTTTTGGACAAAAGGTTGAGCAAAATCTTCAGTAAGCCACCCGAGGCCAAAAAATTACAGTAACACTTTAGTTTATGGGTCCAATTCTCACTATTAACTAGTTGCTTATTAGCATACATATTACTAGGATATTTGCTGTTTATTAGCACTTATAAAGCACATATTAATGCTCTATTCTGAATGACCATATTCTACACTCCATACTTAAACGTAACAACTATCGAAAAATGTAAGTTGGGAATGTTGGAAATTACATTAAAATGGCTTAAAAATGAGTTGGATCTTGTATAACTTAAAAAATAATGTTTAAAATGGCTTAACTTATTTTGATGAGTTGAAGTAATGTAAAAACACGTCATGACTTTTTACAGTGAATGCTGGATGACAAAATAACCGTATAAAATTCATACACTAGACAGTACAGCACATCGTGTAAGTGTATAGTATATAGTATGTCGTTCAGAACACAACTTTCATATGCTCTGGCTCAGTTCTGGATTTTAATTAACTTTTCATCATCCAATTAATTCTCATCCAACATTTTCACTTGTTGAAATTCCAATTTCACATGAAAATATTTCACATTGCTGCAGTGAAATGGATTGAGAATACCAATTCACACTGACTTTACCATCATCACATCGTGCTTTCATATGATTAAATGTGGTATTTTCATGATGGATGAATTAAACCGCATGTGATTTTAGGCAGAGAGCATCAATGAAAGGAAGAGATCAGAACCTAAAGGCCGATGTACACATGTACCTGTCATGGATCTGACACCTTCTCAACTGGGAATTGAACAGGTTGCTAAGCAACAAGCACAAGCCTCATTGGAAGGCTTGAATCTTAATTGGTCTGACTGGTCAGTGCTTTTTTATTTTTGATGACAAGGTCACAGAAACACCAACAAAGAAAAACATGTTGGAGCTTCATAAATGAAACATGAGCAAACTTCCTTCGCTGTCCAATCCACCCCATCTATTTATATGGACACACTCACTCAGTTTTCCCTCAAGCATGAAAGAGCAGCAGCTGCAGCACCTGAGGACTACAGAGTGTGTTTTCCAATGCAATGAAGATCTCAGGTGTTCAGAGGGTTTAGGCTTGAGGGGCAGACCTCACTGCTGTTGTAATTTCACTCCCGAAGCATGCCTCATACAGAATGAAAACTCATTGTCGAAGTGACACTCACTTTTCCAACGTTATGATCATACAGATGTGCATTAAAATGTGCTCAGATTGGGAATAAAAGAAATACTGGAACCAAATGATTTTCATGACATTTAGTTTCATTAACAGTTCTTGGACATCTTCATTCGAGTAACAGCGTTTGCTGGTGAATCTACAGCACCACAGCAAAAGAAACGGTGTCAGCCAAGTTGTGAGCTCGTGACTGAATTGAATGTGATGAGAGAGAAAGAATGGGTTCTCTGAAAAAATAAAAGACAATAAATAGACAACACATCTCTCTGTTGTAGTTTCCTTGCTGGTTGCACACAACAACAAATGCAGAGAGAGAGCGAGACCATAGTGCTCTTGTTTCATGACTCAATGGCTCTCGTGAGCCAATTTATTTTTAAATAAATTGGTAAAAAATACTCACAAAAACTTAATGTTACCAAAAAGTAATATTGTTCTTGTTTAGTGTATGTTAAGTAGTATTGTATATTTCTACACCGACAAACACTTTTGTGTTGTGTTCCTGTCACAGGTGCCATGAAGTTAAATCCAATAATGCATTGTACGATTTTGGGCAGTCCCAACGAAAGATGACCAATTGTGGTGATTTCTGTGGTCGTGGCTCCTAATGTCTACTGACTAGCCAATAAAAATGCAACATGAAATGGCGTATTGATCAACTCAACATGGCACTTAAACTTAAAACTACTTACCTCAAGCTCCATGTGTAAGTATGGCATGTAGAGTTAGCCTCTTTTCCCTATATGACCTCGTCCATATTCTCCTCTTGCTTCCTCGACTTTTTTTCAGCTCACATAATAACCACAATTGCCAAAAGTGGGATTCATGTTGCTCTATTTGTTTACTACTAGCACATGCTGAGGACGTTTTATTCTTCTATACTAACTACGATTCAATAGGTGTCATCATCGTACAGTCTACATACATGTCGTACCCAAGTTTATTAGATCCATGTCGTACAGTGTGATTTGTAAGGATCTTATGGGATTGCCGAAATGCGTGAGAGAGATGCGTGACAAAATGACAGATGAACCAAGAGATTTTAATAAACACAGAGAGCAAGAAAACACTACACATTTAAAAGAAAATTCTAAGGATAAACACAGAACTGAGGAAACTGAGGGCTGAAATACACTGAGAATGATCATTAATGAAACAAGGAACAGGTGTAACTAATCAAAAGCCAACAAATGAGAACTCAAAACAGGCATATTCGACTTGAAGCGGCATTGCGCAAATGATCGGAGTATGACATCAAAGTACAGCAAGAGCGATTAGAGAGCAGATGTGGTGCTCAAGAAACATTTCTTATTATAATCAATGTTGAAAACAGTTGTGCTGCTTAATATTTTTGGGGATATTAATATTTTCTCTTTCATTTATTTGAAAGAGAAATCTTTTGTAACATTATAAATGACTTTACTGTCACTTTTGATCAGTTTAATGCATCCTTGCTGAATAAAAGTATTAGTTTCTTTTATTCTTGTTTCTTTTAAATCTACTGAACCCAACCATTTTAAAGGTAGTGTAGATCTGGAAAAAATATTCAAGAACAACATGTCATGAAAATAATTTAGTTTCAGCATTTTTGAATATAACTTGTACTGGTATGAAATGGCTCTAGGTTCCCAATGGTACAACTGTGATTTTCAAGGAAACAGTAGTTCTTCATTTAATACAAGACTGGCCTCATACACTATAATGGCCCAAAGGGCTTAGACAAATATTTTTTTCTCATTGGCCAATGGTGTTTCCCCATGAATGTTTCATCAACCATTGAATATCAGCCAAAAATAGAGCCTACAAAAATATGTGTAACATTATCCTCCCTACCTCTCACGGCAGCTTACAGTCACCATTTAAAATGTGTACCCAGAAATCCCTCTCTCTCTCTCTCTCCACAGCAAACACACATTCACACTCTTACACTACCGACCCTCACATGCAATCTTCCAGCGTAAGGCGCACTTTTCATTCCAGTGTGAGCCTAATGCACGTCAAGGTAGAGATTGTTTTCCACTCATTCAGCGGGTAATATGTGCTGTATGGTGATATCCTTAAGAAAGGATGGTTTAAATTTTAATGACTTTTGCAGGAGGTGGTTATTTCATTGGAAACACTTGGGTGCACAGGCTGGAATCTGTAATCCTCTTTATTGGATGGCGTCTCGTTATATTCTCATGGGACGTCCACCTCCATAATGCTGTTGCGTGCTCGGGATGGTGATGGGGGTTGTCTGTGGAATTTCTTTGTTTGGTGTATCCATACTGTTTTTATCTATCATAAAAAATAGGTTCATTACAATCCATTTAATGAATTATTCTAAAGAAAGATATGGGAATTAGTCACATGAAATCACTCTGAATGGATGCATTTGATTTCACACTAGCAAAATGTGCTTGCGCTTGTTAAATATCCACAGCATTAGATTGAAAGCAGGTTAGATTGACCTCTACAGTGATATTTTCTAAATGCAGTGAGATATAATACGTTAAGCACATATAGGTCAGAAGCATTTCGTAAATCTCTAATGACAGGTCCATCTGTGCTGCAAGCATAAAAGTGATGCTTCAAAAAGGAACTTCTCGGCATGAGGAGATAACAAAGAAGCAGCCAAGCGCATCTTCAAGGCGGTCTTTGTGAGACGTAAATGCGCTTTGATGTATTCTGCTCTACTTAGACTGGGTTTAGGACTCTGGAGATAAACAAATCAATAGCATCTCCAGAGCCTGGGGGAGAAATTAGACCAGATTTCCTGGATTGGAGACATTCGTAGAATAGGCTTGCGCAGTTGCGCTACTGTTTCGTCCTACCTGATGTTTACAGTAAACAATGCATAATTTGTATTCTCTCTTCAGAGATGCTGCATTGACTTTGACAAGCACACAAAACCACTCCATCTGTTTTTTGTTTTGAAATTAATGTTGCATAGAAAAGCTGGAACTCTCAAATAATGCAGTACATTTCTTTGTGCTTACCTTACTTTTGGATGTTTATACACCTCTGGAACAAATGCTACTTATAGCAGGCCTCCAGATCTCTGAACTCAGTCAAGTAAGGACAGGTGGAGGTATTGGCAATTTACACAAAACATACTGTGACAAAAGTAAGAGAGGGTTTCAAGTTAAACCTTCATTGATCAGACCAGGTCATTTGAATTCATATGACGCTGTATAATGATCAACAGTGAATCTGAGTTGCTTTTATGCTGAGGTCACTTAACTACAATGTCTCTGAAAATTCCCGAAAATAATTCAAGTATGGTTGCGTGACTTGAAAAATGATTACAGCATGTAATCCATAAACATAATCAGAAGATGAATATACTTGCTGTGTATCTTGGCATAAGTACACTTGTTAACTAGCTAGGAGATTGGTTGGGGTAGACAGTTTGATTAGCTAGCCTATTGGAAGAAACCAATCTCCATGCTAAATATGTTATCTGCAATTGGCTGATGTTCGTTCCATTTGGCTGATATCTGAGGCGATCTATGATACCAAATATTTAAGCCAGCATTTTGCTGTGTGCCTTGGAATGAAAACATGCCTATCTGGCATGTTTTTCTCTTCTTTAAATCAGATCAGGCTAATGCTATTTTCAGTGTGTGTAAAACATGTTTTGTGGGTAGAGCTACATAAAGGCTTTCAAATATAGCTAATGCGGGTATGAGAAAGTGCTGTATCATTAGCCATGTAGGCAAAGTTATATCAAAATAATCACAGCTGGCAGAGTAAATAGTTTTAGCTTCTATTGTTTCTTAGGCTGGACAGCAATAAACATTGTCCTCCCAAAATGTTGATGTGCCTTTTTCAAGTTTATGCTTTCTAAATCAACGTTTTATTAAGTTGGTTGTGGCAGTTCAGAAATTAAATGTCTGGTGCTAAAGGGTTAATGCTCTATCAGGTTAAAAAATATATTACCGATTGCTCCACATCACATGTGCATTGTTGTACCAGGTGAGCTACAGAGCAAGTTTACTACATCAGAAAAGTCATGGAGCTGATTATGTGATGCAAATGTCAAAATGTCTGCCTTTAGTGCTGTTTTCATCTGCAGTGAATTATATATATACGTATGTATATTTGCGTTTTGCAAACATGTAGATGCACCTTTTATCAATAAGCTTGGGTTGAGATTGTACTACCGGTACATGTTATCTTGCTTATTTTGTTAAAGAGCATGATTTATTTCAGTCCACATTTCATGTAACAAGAAACTATGCTTCTGATCGAGAGCTGTAGTTCCAACCACACAAGTTTGCAAGGCTGTTTGTTTCTATGGAACTACGGTTTTCGGGAAACATGTAATCATTTAATTAGTGTGTATTGATAGAATTTGCGAACACAGATGCATTCTGGGAAGCAATCAGAACAATGTTTTGACAGCATCAAAGGTTTGACACTTTTCAAGGGAATGAACCAAATGGCTTATTGTAGTCTGTGCTTATTAAGCTAGTAATTTGACATAGCAAAAACAAATATGCAGTTCACCTGGGTGACTGATCTTTGTATTTGGTGAAAGATTGGTAGAGCCTTGTTGGCAAATGATGTTAACCAGAAAAAGAAAAAAAAAGCTAGTGAGCTGCAGGTTCCTGTTAGCTGAAGGTGATTGATCATGACAGAAGCATCACATCTCTTAGATACACTCCATCCAGCAGCCTGTGAGAGGGAATCATCCCTGCCACAAGAGGTGCTCATTAGAGGAGGTGTCTCTGTTCATGGACATCATGATGAATGGAGGACACAGCACCTCAGGCTGACGGCTGTTTATCTGTGAACACTTCCTCTGCCCTGAGCCTGACATCACAAGGCTCTTCTGCTATTTCACAAGTCTATTCAATTCACATACTGAACTCAGTGAATCAGTGTGTCTGCACTGCCATTTGAAAAATGCCCAGGTAATTCATAATCAGACTGCTAAAGTGATTTACCAATTTATAATCAGTATTCTTGTTCAGTGAAAGAAATTTTAACATTTCAACATTATGTGGAATAATAAGACCCGTTTTCTGTTTTTCCCCTTATTTTAGTCATAAACCTCACATAAAGAGATAGTTCACCCCAAAATGAAAAATGTCATCATTTAATCACCCTTAAGCCTTGTGCACACCGGGACGATTATCGCGACGCTTAACGCCTTGTGACCAAACAAAGGGCGCCAATGTGAGTATGCACACCGACACGCAAAACGCCAGGCGGAAAAGCGTAATTCTTAAAAAAACGCCTCGGGTTCGGGTTTACAACACGGTCTTGCCGAGCACACATTGATAGAAGAAGACGACGAAGAGGAAGTAAGTAGACGAAGAAGAAGATGCAACGAGGCAAGATTAATGTAGAGCTGCTGGTCTCTTTGGTGTCTGAACACAAAGAACTTTATGACAAACGCCACAGCGACTACAAAAATATCGATAAGAGGATGATAAGTGTGTGAATGGTTTTGGTAAGCATGTAAATACTGGCTCACTTCTTCTTCTGTGTGACAAGCAGTGTGTCGTAGTGTGTCAGAAGCGTAAAGTTGCGCAGCACCACCTTGTGTACCAGGGTATTTCTGTTTTTCAGTAAGCGCCATCTACTGTCAGGGAGTGAATTTGCACGTTCACTCGCCGCATCGCCAGTGAAAATCGCGTTGGTATGAACACAAAGATGCGTCGAAAAACATCGTGATAAGTGTGCTCGATAATTGTCCCAGTGTGTATGAGGCTTTATGTTGTTTCCAACCTGAATGAGTTTCTTTCTTCTGTTGAACTAAAAATAAGATATTTTGAAGAATGTTGCTAACCAGAAATATACTAGAAGAAATAAACATAAAAACATACTATGGAAGTCAATGGCTACTGTCAACTCTTTGGTTACCAACATTCCTCAAAATATCTTCTTTTTAGTTCAACAGAAGAAAGAAACAGAAAATGATGACAGAATTTTCATTTTTGGGTTAACAACCCCTTTTTGTGTTACTTGATTGATTTTTGCTATTAAGCGTTGTTTATTTAAATGACTTTTAACTCTCATTCATTAGTGTTTATGAATTTCCATGCAGTCACGACTGAAGAATGCACCTCTCACCCAAAATTCCTCCAGCTAATGAGCCGTTCCCTTCAGAGTCACAGAGCACCCACTGCTCTCCACCATCTGTACAGCCACGCTACGCAGTTTTTACTCATCTAGCAGTGGGTTATCTGAACATGACCGCTCTACCATATGTGCATTTTGGCAAACACATCCCCAACACTTGTTTCTGCTTTAACAGCAGTATTTTCTGATTTCTTTCCATGACATGCAGAACTTGTCTGTCCTACATTTTGCCACTCATCACATTCGTTTCAGTTCTTCCCTGTGCTGCACTTGCAAATTCAGCCAAGACGTGCTATTTTCCACTCCTTAGCAGGGTGCAGGAACCAGGTGGGACATAAACTGAACTTAATCGGCTTATATTAAAATATGCACTTTGGTTATATTGTATTCAAAGTGCATTTCTGTTCTGTTCTGTTATATTTTTATCCAGTGTTATTCAATATTACATTTAAAGTTAATATACTAACTAAATTGCAACTTCATCATTACAAATGTGTAATTCTAAATATATTTAAATATACATGACATACAAGTTTCAATAGAAATTACATTAAAGTATAATTTAGTTTACCATACATGCTTGTCAGTACACTTTAAACATATTTCAAAGACATTTATGAAATTACATGTTCAGCTAATGGCATTTAATATAAATTTGAACCATAATTAACACTGCATTAACGTTGCACTTAAGTATATTATTTCTGTGATACGTACTCTTTTTTTTAAAAGTAGGCTAAGGTGTACTTCCTTTTCACAAGGGATATTCTGAATAAGAATTAAGTAATAATAACTTTATGTTAAACTTTTGACATTGTTTTGACATATGAAACATAAGCAAATGTTCAACTACAGATCTCGATTACAATACATTAAACAAGTTTCACAGACAGGGCTTAGATTAAGCCAGGATTGGGCCTTAGTTCAATTAAAACATTTGAGTAGCTTTTATAAATGTGCCTTAGTAAAACAAAAATCACTGGTGTGCATCTTGAGACAAAGCAATGGCACTGACATATTTTAAAGAGCAAGTTGTTTCAGTTAAAACAGCTCAAGCATGCATTTTAATCTGGAACTAGGCTCAAGCCTTATCAGTGAAACATTTATGTTACATCTTAAGTATTAAGACAATAAGAACCTCTGTCATTACCCCAAAATGTTAAACCACAACAAAATATAACAAAACATCGACCTGATACATCTGGTGCAATAACAGCAAAAACACTACCAGGAACAGGAGACAGAAATAGACAGATGAGAAATTGAATATAAATTGCATAAATTGAATATGACAGATTACATTCTGGTCATATGCACACAAAAATAAGCAAAAATAAATCATGCAGAAAAGTAGCTGCACACAGATTAGAAAAGGCACATTTTTTTTTGGGAACACATTCAGGATGCTTGTTTAGCCAGCGGTAATAATCCATTTATTTTTGCAATAAACTTCTAATTTCAGATTTTCATTGTTGGTATACTCTAAGCCTCTAATTTGGACAGCTCAAGCACTATTTCTCATTTGGTGCGTCAGTTAAAGCCAATAATACAGCAGACTCTCTAAATTAACTGTCTTCAAATGGAACACACAGTATAGTGTGGCCTGTATGAATAAACATGAAATAACAAATACAAGTCAAATAAATTTAAATGACGTAACACTTAAATCTGTTAATTATTACTAGGGGTGTAACGGTACACAGAGGCACTGAGGCTTCCCATTTCCACGACACGCATATTTCATCACTGGACTGTAGTAGTGAGACTTCCACGATGCAAATCGGCACAATGCCAAATGATATTGTCTAATAACAGTGGAAACAACTTAAAATTTATTTCATTTATGGTCATACAGATAAGTGTAAGACATCATTCAAAACTATTTTTACTTGGGTACACGGACACGGGGGTGCCGCCTCGGTTTCCTTTCCGTGAAGTTTGTGGAGCACGTCACAAAAATGAATCGAAACTCAGCTAGCAAGCTCTTGTGTGCTGTCTAAACTCTCTTCTCTTCTTCCTCTGTTCTTTTTCTTGTTGTGGTGGTTAGCAAACAGCGTTGCAAAATCATCATCTAATGAAACTTTTTGAAGGCTTGGCACACCATTGTAAGCTTACAGGTCGGTCTGTTAGTGTCTGAAATGAAAAGTCTGGCTACCTTTGCTCTCTGTGGGCCATGGAGGATGTAAATCTGATGTCATGCAAAATGTCTGGATCCCACCCTTACTTGACTGCACCCAAAACCTTCTGAGGGTTTTGCAGGCCTGGTTTTTATCAGGATGGGTGTGCACTGCTTACAGCTGACCCAGATAGCAGAACACATCTGTGAGAACACAGGCCAAACTGGCTCCCTTTACAAAGATCAATATCATTCACGGAAGCGGGAGAAATATTGATAATTTCTATTTGAAAGCTATTCCCTTATGCTTATCAGCATGGCTGAAGTTAACTTGATGTTTCTTTTCTGGAGCTGTAATTGACTGCGTGTACATGTGCACCAATATTGTGATTACTTTCAATAATCAGAGTAAGGACTTAATCGCAGTAACAATGACACAAGCAAACCTCCTCTCTCCCGTTTACATGCAACTTTGATTATTCTCTAAGAACTGTGGTTATTTGTACTGGCATTATTCACATACCCTAATGCCCAGCATTAATGATGAACTCACATATAGTAGGTGTGTTACTGGCAACTGTTTTAATCTACTTATAATCAAATATAAAACACATTTCTAAGGACATTTTTTGGTAATGCGCCTAAATGTCTTCATTTCAGTGTTTTTTGACCATCAATATATTGCATTATATTCACAATATCATTAATGTACATCACAGGCCCTGTTTACACCTGATATTAAGATGCGTTTTGGTTGATCGGATCACAAGGAGACGACGCTAAATACAGGTGTAAACGGGCTCTAAAACATTTTGAGCTTGTCCACTTTCGACCACTTCCGGAGGTATGCGAAAACGCATTAGTCCGGATTGCTTTTGTAGTGTAAACGCTCATGTGGTCGAATGTGTTCGAACAGCAACAAAAGTCCACCTACTCTCCGCTTACTGACCTAATGCGTAAACATTATGGGAAGCGCACTGGCCAGGCGTGATTTAAACTTTGTCAGCTAAAAACCCAAGTTTGGTTCGAAGATGAAAACGCACCAAGCACAATGTTCTCTCACCATCCCTGATTTCTAACACACACACAGAAGAGCAGAAACGAAAGCTGCTGTTCTTCATGTATTTTTGCGTCGTCTCCGGTCGCGTTCATATGTAAATTGTGTGAGCTTATTTCATCCATTAAATCGAATGACCTAAAAAAAAGCCCATTCATTTACCCGCCCATAGACCCTCAAAGAAATCAGGACAGAAGTGGTTGAAAGTGGACAAAAGAGACGGATTAAAACACCAGGTGTAAACGGGAATGTGTCTCCCTCGTCTACTTGTGATCCGATCAAAACAGGGCCATATGCGTGCTTTGGTCAGAGTGGAATAAATAGTGATTAAAGTATTTACATGCATGTTTATTGGGATTTAAATAGGCATACACCACATATTTTACTGTGTCTTATACGATTATAAGCTTAATCGCATCAATTAGATCGAAGTATTGTGTTTAAATTAGGTCAATTTTAATTGCAATATTGCCTAAATCTCATTATAATCACATTATGAGGGTGCATGTGAACGCAGTCACTGTATCAATTGGTACTTTCAGGCAGACTCGTGCACCTTAACTTCAGGAAACTGCATATAGAAGCCAGCCAATCAGATTAGAGCTGCTAAATTTCATATACTGTAGTTCTTGCGAATTTTCGTGCAGTATGCTTTAGGGAGTCTGCCGCCTGAGGCTGATATGAAGGTCTAGCTGAGGCAGCGGATCATGGAGATACTGATGAAGCAGATAGATGATAGAGAGAGAGAAAGAGAGAGAGAGAGAAGAGAGAGAGAGAGAGAGAGAGCATCAGGTGTGTGACCCCCCCCAGCCTCTAATGGCCACCGGAGAGCAGAAGCAATAAAAGTGGATTAGCGCTGGATTAGCTGATTGTCACTTCACTCTGCATTTTCTCCCCCTCAACACACTTAAATACATTCCTGTAGGGAAAACACACAGGCATGCAATTTTCCATGAACAGGGTAGACTTTACTTTTTAATGGCATTAAATTATTATCAAACATACAATTAGGATTAAAAGGGGCTAGACACATGAAATAACTATCATGTCAGAGGTTTAAACCTTCTTATTCAACCATTAAAATCATACAAAAACATGACATTATCTGTTGAATTTATATTCAATTTATTGTAGTAAATATTTTTTTTTTACATTAGAAAGTAATTAGTTGATTAGTTGTGTCCCACATGATTTTCCCCATTCAGTATGGGGTTATAGAAAGATAATAAAATTATCCCATTTCATTTAGTCTTTTTTCATAAATTGCATTGACTGCTTTTGTCAAGATCAGTGTTATTTTACTAGTATAGTATTTACTATTACCATTTAGTGTTTACTATTACTATTTACTACTACTATTACTGTTTACTATTACTACTATTTCTATTTATCTTTAAATTTTATTTTATTTAAAAAAAATTAAGTTTGTCTTTCATCTAATATTTATATTTTATTTCAGCTTTATTTCAATTGACGAAAATGATTTTCAGTCATTTTAGTTAACAATAACAATACTTGTCAAGGTCAACTATTTAGCTCTTTTACCTAAGTTATTGTAAGACAGAAAAATGGTTTACATAATTTAGCTATAAATTTGCTAAATTTGCAACCCTGCATTTTATTTTTTATTTCATTTTATGTATTTAAAATTTCGTCTATTTTACAGTTTTTTTCGATTGCTAAACGACAGTGAGCACAACTGGAGCTACATGTGCAAAACTCTAACTACAGTCTGCACTACCAACAGTCTCCTGAGCTAAACAGTTCACATCACCTGCAAAACTCACTCCAAGTAACACAACTCTTAACACACTGCTCAAAACAGGCTCAGTGCAGCTAAACACTATGCACAACCCTCACTGAGATAACACACACTGTCACTCAGAACACACTGAGAGTAAAAACACTAGCATCAAACACCAATACAGAAAATACAAACTTTTCATCTTTACAGTTTGAACAATTTATTACAAATATATTACAAAGTAATATTTTCTTCAAAGAAAAGAGTGACATTCTTTCACATGATTTATTTAAATTTTTAGAACATAACAATTCTTTAAGGTAAATGAAAATGAGCAGTTTGCTTCAATAATCTGTAGTAATTTACAGAATTACAGTAATGAGAAAAAAGGTAGAAACTAAAAGTACATACTGTAATTCGAACAAATAATTGAGGGGCTAATCCTGCCTCTCTCTAGCATCAGGCCACAGGTTTTCATCAACATCACATCTAATGTTCTCTCTTGCCATGCACCTGGGGAAGAACCTTCTGGAGTGCCTTATCCATCCCTGGCAGTCCTCTGGACACATGTCCTCACATCCGGCACGCATGGCTTCCAAAAGAGACATTTGGTCATGTGGGTGGTGACCAAACACTTTCCACCTCCACCCATACAGAAAAAAAAAATATTGAAATATATTTTACAGTAAAGTGTAAAAAATATATGTGGCATATATTCCAAATACATTGAAATATATTTGCATTGTTGGTCACTTATATTTATCATTTTGAAATATATTCTGAAATATAACAAAAATATATGATGTTACTGTAAGTGTGAAATATATTTACATATATTTACTGTAACTAAAATATATTTATTGGGCCAATTTCGAATATTTGCATATATTCCAAAAATATATTTCAAATATATTTATTTTGTGTATGGGAGCCTTTCAGCTGAAATTGCAATCAGCAGTGTTTGAAAGGCACAAGGCTGAAATCTATTCTGTTTTGAATGTGTGGTTCACAGTTTTGACAGCAGTGTGTTAGCATTTGAACAAAGTAATGTAAATCCACAGTGTTGTGCAGGTTGTGGTTAAAGTCATGGGATAAGTGTGTAGAGTTTTGAAAACTGTGTTCAAACAATGAGAAACGAACTAGAGTTTGGTCCACATGAACTGCTGCTGTGCAGACTGTAGTTAGAGTTTTGCACATGTGACTCCAGTTGTGCTCACTGTCGTTTAGCAATCGAAAAAAACTGTAATGTTTATTGAAAGTTTATTGCAAGAAGCAAAAATCACACAAATCCAGATCGTCTAGATATTTACAGTAGACTGACCTTTGTTTAGGCTCTGAATGTTCATTTTAATTAAGAAATACTTTTGAATTAAAATGGTGTAGTAATGGTGTTGGAATTAACATGTTGATATGCCAAAGGACTCTAGTGGAGGTGATGAATGGGTCACTGCTGCTATTGTGCTGCACTAAACCTGTGGTGATTTACGGAGGCTATTAAAGGCTGAGATGGTCACTATAAGGCCACTTCATCTTGTTGATATATAGGAGGAGAGCAAGAGATAAGGACACCAAAAGTAGAAAAACCGAGACCGGTGAAAGCATGTGGCGGCAGACGATGAGGAAGGACCGCGAACACAGCGGTGAGGATTCCTTTTGCCCGAGCTAAGGGCTGCTGTTGCCGAGGTTGGCACTGCTTGGATCGTATCTCACAGTAGATGTTGAGGATCTGGAGCGACGGACCGTGTGGTTTGGGCATGAATATGATTTCCATGATTCAACTGTCCCAGCAAGACCTATGAGCGCTATAAAGCCCTGTAGGACCGCACACTACAGTGACCACATCCAAACCAGGATGAGAGAGGGTGAAGCAGGGAAAAAAGTGAGAGATGTTTTGAGAGGATTTCGTAAAACAACACAAAGCCCAAGGCTGTTCTATGTGTCTGTGTAAGTGAGATAGGATGTTTGGATGAACGCTCTGTTCCCTGTCTTTCTGTGTTTGTGTAAATGTGTATGTGTGTGTGGCTGACACAAAGAGAGGGTTTTTGTTGTGGATTGCAGTTTGTCACGTAAGCTCAAAAAGTTGCATGTCTCCCTGAGACAGTCACCAAAGAAACGGTTTATCTTTCTTAAAGGTGCAGTGTGTAATTTATGTGCTTGCATCCCCAAACATTACTGTTTTCAAACTGGTTTCCTGAAAAATCAGATAGTCCTGCCCTAACTTGCACCATTGGGGAAATGTTACGGTAACACTTTACAATAAGGTTCATTAGTTAACATTAGTTAGCTACTTTAGTTAAAGGTATAGCGGAGGATCTCTCCGAATTTTAGATAAGACCCGCCCTCTCCACTTTTTGAATAAGTTTGATTGATTCACCAGAATGATTGACAATTAGGAGGACCAATAGTATAGGTGATCCACCCGGAAGTAAAAAATCCTCCGCTATACCTTTAACATGAATTAAGAATGAGTATTTGCTAACATTAGTTAATGCACTGTGAACTAACTTGAGCAAACAATGAACAGCTGTATTTTTATTAAAGGGATAGTTCACCCAAAAATGAAAATTCTGTCAGTAATTACTCACCCTCATGTTGTTCCAACCGCGTAAGACCTTCGTTCATCTTCGGAACACAAATTAAAATATTTTTGATGAAATCTGAGCCTTGTCTCACTCCTCCATAGGCTGCTAGGTGGCCCAAACTTGCTGGCCCAGAAAAGTTATTAAAGAGATCGTTAATATAGTCCAAGTGACTACAGTGGCTCAATCTTAAGTATATCAAGCGACGAGAATACTTTTTGTGCGCAAAAACAAACAAAAATAACGACTTTATTCCACTATTCATTTCCTTCTCTCTGGGCCTCGTAGTGTTTTTGCGCTGCGCATCTGTGTTGCACGTCATCACGCATCACACACATGACCAGCGTCGGCCAATAGTGAGCCTACGTGGTGACGTGTAACACAGACGCGCTGCGCAAAAACACTACGCGAACCAACTAGAGGTCGAGAGAGAAGGAAATGAATAGTAGAATAAAGTCGTTATTTTTGTTTGTTTTTGCGCACAAAAAGTATTCTCGTCGCTTGATATACTTAAGATTGAGCCACTGGAGTCACTTGGACTATATTAACGATCTCTTTAATAACTTTTCTGGGCCAGCAAGTTTGGGCCACCTAGCAGCCTATGGAGGAGTGAGACAAGGCTCAGGTTTCATCAAAAATATCTTAATTTGTGTTCCGAAGATGAACGAAGGTCTTACGCGGTTGGAACAACATGAGGGTGAGTAATTACTGACAGAATTTTCATTTTTGGGTGAACTATCCCTTTAACTAACATTAACAAAGATGAATAAATACTGTAACACATGTATTGCTCATTGTTAGTTCATGTTAGTTAATACATTAATGTTTACTAATGAACCTTATTGTAAAGTGTTACCAGTGTTACTTATGAATGGCTCACTTATGGTTGTCACATTAAACCAGGATAGGAGAAAGTATTTTAACATGGAATAAATGAGCTTCCAGCATTCCATGGAACGAGCATATTATTGGATCTCCGTATGTCTGGAGACTCCCATAATCATTTATTTCAGTAAGTGGGAGTAATTGCAAGAGTTCACGAGTCCTGAAGGATGTCAAACTCTCAGCCCTCAGGGATCTTTTGTGGTTTTCTGTGTTGAGGTGTCTCATGATCTCACATCTAGTCCAGCTGTCAGCTGACAGCACTTTTGACTCAACTTCCTTCAATGGCATCAATGTTAGCTTTGAATCAAGGGAAAATATGACACTCCTGTCTTCATTTAAAAGGTTCTCATTTTAAGCAGTTTACCCAATGGTCATGTTAACTGATGTCTTTAGAATATGCCTGTGGACTGGGATGCAGTCTTTTTCATATTTTTTTCCCATAATCACCATACACATTAAGGGACATAATATTATTAGGTATAATATATATGACCCTTCAGAATGATTTCTGAAGGGTCATGTGTCACTGAAGACTGAAGACACGATACTGAAAATTCAGCTTTGCCATCAGAGGATAAAATTACATTTTAAACTATATTCAAATGGAAAACAGTAATATTTCACAGCTGTATATTTGATCAAATTAACGCAGCCTTGGTGAGAATAAGAGACTTCTTTCAGAAACACTAACAATATTGGTGCATTGTTCATATCTATTGTCACAGTATTATTTTCACTTTACAATTTCATATTTAGGTTTGCTACATTCTCGTCTTTGTTGTAATTGACATTTATTAACAAGACATCTAGCCAAAAAGATGGAGATTCAAGCCAATACATTCTGTTTATCACACAATTTCTTCTTTCTTATCCACTGTCAGATTTTGATCTCAAAGGCAGACAAGCACACGTATTTTACCCCTGTCAAAATAGATGAACTATGAGCTGAATCATGGGTGAAGTCAGAGGTCGCATACAAGTCAAATTCTGATTAGTTTTGCATATGGGCCTTCAGTGAATGAAACATCTGACTTCAGCAAAATGTGTGTATATCTGAACTCCAGAGACCTGCATGATGTCATCAGACTGTGAGAGTGTTGAATGTCAAAGTCTTCTTCCCTTTTCGGTGATGTTGACAATTTATACCTATGACAAAGACCAACTTCAAGTGCACATTAAATCGAATGCATTTATATCTTAGCATCCTGTGATCTGTAATGTCACTCTTTAATAGCGAAGTGAGTCATTTCTGCTCCAGTAGTGGCAGAATCATCTGCCTTTGTTTAGTTCAGCCAAACTCATGCTACTGTTAAAGCCAGTCAGGTCAGTTAAAAAAAAAAAAAAAAAAACCCCATTGCAATTCTGTCTGGTAGCAAAAATTACACGCTTCAACTTTAATTTATTTTGCTCTCAAATCGAAGCTCATGCCTGAGCTGAACTCCAGCTATGAGACAAGATTTGTGGTGGCAATGAATCATCTTTCCCTTTTAATTAAAACTCTCTGCGTTTAAATGACACAACATCCATCTCACGAACATTGACACACGTGTGATTATGACAGACTCCACTGGAGAGCAGCATGCCGTTTCCCTCCCTTCTTTATGAGACAAAGCAAAATAACTCCCTTCAATAGACAAAATAACGGCGTCTCCTTCACTCTTCTTCTTTCCTTACTTGACAGAAGAAAACATATGTGACAAATGATAAAGAACTAATGGGAAACTGTGAACATAAAGGCTCCTTCGGGGCCTCACATGACCTTCTGCTGATGTGGATATATAGATCATCTTGGTTTGGCTTTATTTCATGGAGAAAAACCACATACAACCACTGACAAATATGTTTTTTTGTCCAAGATACTGTATGTTCAATACAGCAATTTCTTTGTTAAAAGAATCATCTATTATTTTTTCCTTTCCAAAACCAAAATTATTTACCAGAACAAAATTTTGTTTATATATGTAGTCAGAGTCCTCATGGAGTGATGGCTAGTTGTCCTGGGCCTTAAGACAAGAGAGGCCACTGAGGTCCTCTGTGGTAAAGCCTACTCATTGAAAAAAAACCACAAAAAATGTGTCCCAGGCTCTGTGAATTTAAATTGGGCCCTGAATCTAATTAACGTTTGTTAGCAGTTGTGTGGGTCAGTGACATCTAAGAGCAAAGCAAACGATAATTAAAAAATCGTTTTTGATACACCCGTGTCACGTTTCTAGAAATGTACGATTTGTAATCATGTTGGTTTTAAAAACTTTTGAAAACCGTAAAAATTCACTTTTAGGTAACACTTTATTTAACTGATCCTACTCGCCACACCCCGAGCAGGAGTCGAACCGGGGTCTCCGGCGGGGGGAGGCTAAAAACCTCAGTCTTTAACATCAGTCGCTAGAGCGCTTCTTGGGATCAGGGGAGTGAGATTTACACGCACAGATACTGACCTACGATGGTTATATTGTATAGATCACATGTATAGATCTGCAACGGGGTTAAAGGGATAGTTCACTTTGAAATAAAATTTTGGTATGTTTTAGCTTACCTCAAGAGCATCCAAGATGTAGGTGTCTTTTTTTTCGCAGTAGTTTCAATTTTGATATTTTTAGGTCAAACCGTTCTTGTCTGTCAGTCATATAATGCAGGTTGATTCATCGCCTTCGCTACTGCAGTTCATTGGAACGAAACCGTAGCCAAGCGACATCTAGTGTATACATCTATACCCGCCCGCGGGCGGGTATAGATGTATACACTAGATGTCGCCTTCGCTACTGCAGTTCATTGGAACGAAACCGTAGCCAAGGCGACATCTATGTATATATCTATACCCGCCCGCGCCGTCAGATCATTTGGACGTGTGCTGTGTTCAAGAGATAACAACGATATAAATACTGTTCGTTTTCTCACACAAACCGCTCGTTTCGTGTCTTAGGCCATCAATGTGTACTTACGATGGGGAATTGTTTCATTTGGACGATGGGGAATTGTTTTAATTTGGACTCTGTGCTTGTGTTTTGAGACAGTGACCATCGACCTGCATTATATGACTGACAGACAAGAACGGTTTGACCTAAAAATATCAAAATTGAAACTACTGCGGAAACAAAGACACCTACATCTTGGATGCCCTTGAGGTAAGCTAAAACATATCAAAAATTAATTTCAAAGTGAACTATCCTTTTAATTCATGTATGCTACATCTCCAGCAGCAGCATGTCTTACTTGCTCACAGCAATGTCTGTGAATGTATTGGCACTAGCAAGTCTCGATACTTGCTCTGCAGCAGCATAGCAGATCTATTCCGCCAAGACCAAATACACTAACATTGCCATATCCATTATCATGCCGATCTCAATTACCATACCAATCTCCCGAGAGTTATCATGACAGAAATCTATTAACTTGATTTTAAACTTATGGCGTAAATATGCACGGAAGTATGCAGTTTCCTGTGAAATCTGCTATAAAATAATTTAAATCATTATTAAAGACTTAAAGACCGTAGTGATTCATATGCCAAAAACACAGAGGTATTTATAAAATTTTCACCTACTTCAACTTAAAAATTTAAATTCAATTGCTGCCTTAAATTTTGAATCTTAACTTTAACTTAAAGGTATAGCGGAGGATTTCCCCGAATTTTAGAAAAGAACCGCCCTCTCCACTTTTTGAAAAAAGGCACATGCGCAACACTCTACCTGCTCCCGAGAGGGAACGCCTATTAAACGTGTGCACGAGAGAGCATGCACGAGCCTAGTTCTACTCGTGCACGCTCTGTTTACAAGTTGCTGTTGGCAACTTCGCGACTGAGGCATCAGTGGGAAGCCCAACCTGTGCTTTTAGCGCACGCCAGCGTGTGAAATATTCTCCCAAAAACACTCTAACTCAAAAACATTCATGCAAGACAAAATGTCAAATGCCCTTCCGTGTTTTATTTACTTATTATACTGATCGATTGAGTGAGGACTCAAGACATGATCTGCAATGGAGAAGTAGCTTGTTGCATTTGTGTAATAAATACTATGTGAACACATTGGAATTATCAAAAATGAACACACAAGGTTTTAGAACATTTCAGCGTGATACCTTTTACCATTTGGTCATAATTACTTTAGACAAATTGAGATGTTTACCGTGTCTGCGCGGTGCGTGACTTGTGCCAGGGCTAGCATCGCTAATCATAGCTTACATTAACTTTTACTAGCAGTGATTTTAAAAGGATTTCTCCAAATAGCATGCCAAACTTTACCTGTCGAGTAGAAACTTCGCGACTGAGGCATCAGTGGGAAGCCCAACCAGTGCTTTCAGCGTGTGAAATATTCTCCCAAAAACACTCTGGTCTTGTTTCTTTCTTCAGAGGCCTTTCTCTTCTTGTCATACAATTCGTAGTGTTGTACACACTGTAAAAAAAAATCCCGTAAAAAAACGGTAAATCTCTGGCAGCAAAGTTTCCAGACGGGTTCCGTTAAATTACAGCAAATAACCATTTCACAAAATTACAGGCAAAAACCGTAAAAATACAGAATTGACTTTACGGTCAAAATTAATTAAATTACAGTACATTACTGTTAATAATGGCTTATTAAACCGTGGAAAAACAGATAAATTATGTCAAATTACATAAAAAGAACATTTAACTTTAAGGTTAAACTGTAAATTTAGGGTTTTATAAATTTATTTTATAATAATGCTCTGTCTATCTACAGTAATTATCTTTTAATATATAGTTTTTCTGTGTAAAATAACTATGAAGTTATGTATAAAAATGTAATAAGTACATAAATTCAAATACAAAGTTTGTATATTTACAGTTTTAATTTTTTGCAGATCCAGTTTCACAACTTTGACCAATCTCTAATTAAGTACTTAATAATAGCAAATGTACAGTCAATTTCTGTTAAATTAACTAAACGTACAAGTACGGAATACCTGCACATTTACAGTATTACTCATTAAACAAACACTGAACATCAAGATACGTGAATGATAGGAAATACAGGCTTAGTATATCATTTAGAACATGTAAAAATATCCACATTAAAAGACAATTGCTGTATGCCTTTATACTCTAATATAACTTATTTCAAATATTTACAATTACATTTTATCCAAAGTGACTTAAAATTAAGAGAACAATAGAAGCAACAAGTGCAGCGACAAGTCCCAGTTAGTGTAGCACAGTACACAAGTTCATTTATTTATTATTAAAACAAAGATTTAGTATTATTGGGTCAAGTGTTTATGAAAAGATGGATCTTTAGCAGTTTCTTGAAAATGTGTTGAGTTGGGCAGGTCATCCCACCAGCAGGGAACAGTCCAGGGAAAGGTCAGTGAAAGTGATTTTGTGTCTCTTTGGGATGATGGCACCACAAGGCGCCGTTCACTTGCAGAACACAAGCTTCTGGAGACACACAGATCTGAAGCAGTGAGTTTAGGTCTTGCTGGAGCATCTGGATCAGTTGCAGAGGTTTGACTGATGCTGGAAGGCCTGCCAGGAGAGCATTACAATAGTCCAGTCTGGATAGAACAAGAGCTAAGACAAGGAGTTGTGTGGCTCCGATAGGAAGGGCCAAATCTTTCTGATGTTGTATAAAGCAAATCAGCAGGATCGCATGGTTTGGCTGAAACCATAAGCAGTTCTGTCTTGGCAAGGTTGAGTTGAAGGTGAAGGTCATTCATCCAGCAAGAATTTTCCATCAGGTAGGCTGAGATGCGAGCAGCAACCGTCAGATCCTTTAGCTGGAATGAAAGGTAGAGACATGTGTCATTAAGTGATAGGAAAAGTCATGTTTCTAAATGACAGAGCCTAGTTACACAAAAAAAAAAAACAAAAAAAAAAAATATAGATGGGTGGAATCTAACACAATCATGGTCTTACTGTAGTAAAACCAAACCTTGTGCAGCTCCAGTGGCCTCACAAGGATCAAATGAATATTCACATGGGAAAATACAGTCTAAAACAAATTAAATGTTCTGCCACTTTTAGTGCAATCATATGGAATCAGAAGACTCGGCCATTACAATATTTTTAATTAGCCTACTTCTTCCCATACCTTGTTTGCCATGATCATTCTGCTTTCCACTTGACCTGAAATCACAAAAAAACAAAAACAAATTTTAACAACTCAGTATTACATTTACACATGTCAGAATATGTTCCACTGGGACAATGCAAAACCTCAACTGACTATGATCTGGAAGCTGAGCAGGAAAGGCTAACAGTGATGTTTTGAGCTGAGACACCTAACGTTAGGGGTGTAACTGTCTGTTCATCTGGATCAATGCAATTTTCATAACCAATGATCAAAAGTATCCTATGAAAAAGGCTACTATGATGACCCCAGGTCATCCAAAATGTAGATAAGTTCATTTCTTCATCAGAACACAAACATTCTATCAACTTTTATTTTATAAGCCTAATATATGCACATGTATGCATTCTATAGCTAACGTTACGTGTTGGCAAGCAGATGCAGCCAGAATATGCAATTTATCATGTTGTGTTCATATTCTAGTCTCATGTGCTTTCCTGTATCAAGTACAGTATTTACTGAATTCGTTTTCTTAACAGTCTTGATAGCCACGTTAACCCTTACGAAAATTAACTATGGTTTAACCACAAAGAAAAAACAAAAAAACAAACAAACATGGTAACTTAGGCCTATTTGTAGTATAACTGTGGTTATTAAAAATGGTAATAAAAATCCGCCAAAAACGTGGTTACTATAATTTTACTATAATTAAAACCAAGGATATTTTTAAGAGAAGAGTTTTCAGCTTCCAGACAGTATTTCAAAATGTCCCGCCATTTAAGAGATTGATTTACTGACAGATAGGCCTACTATCGCGTATTAACGAAGATTTTATAGACAATTAAACGGACTTTGATATGTATAACATGTCTACGAAAGCTCGTTTTAGGTCTTTTGAGGTGTGGGTTCAACTGATCTTTCTTAAAACAGATGGAAAATGTAAAGACGCATGCTAACGTTACATTTTCAGTGTTTTGGCCTCCAGCTCTCGCCAGTTAACTGAACATCATTTAAGAATGCTAACGTTAGCTTGAAAACTGTAAACTTAACACAAATGTAATATAAAATATCGTTCACATGTAACTTAGTATAATGAGACTCTTACCTCAGCCGGTGATCGGTTGGCATGATGTCCGCTGTGACGAACAAGGCTCACTGAAAAGGGCGTTATTTCCGAAGAATCCAAACGGACTGACTGACAACAGAACTCCTGCTCACGGCTGCTCTTGATGAATACGATTGCTTTGAACCACTGTTGATCTCACAATCCACTTCACGAGAGTAGACTGAATTCAAATCTCCCGCTTGCCCAAACTCGACTGATCAGCTAACGTTAACCGTTGTGGGCGGGAGTAAACAGCGGAAATGAATTTGAATCTGCGTCATCGCGCGCGCGCACTCAAACACACACACACACACACACACACACACACACACACACACACACACACACACACACACACAAAGCCCTGAATGTGAAGCAACGGAGATTTGGAAAAATATTTATAAAATATACATGAAATTATGGGAGAATAAGACTGTTTATTATTATACAGTACTATACTAGATTATTATACTGAGAATAATAATGATCAAAATGAGTGTAAAATAAAATGTGAAATAAAAAATAATTCAGGCCTACTGTAGCCTATGTAGGGTACTGTATGTACAAATCACAGTCTATGGTACAAATACTTTTATTTAACCTTTAAAAAAACCTCACTTTAACCCCCACATGCTTAATAATCTGTCTGTAAGGAAAACATATTGAATAGATGCTGATTTCCGCAGTTATACCTTCTTTTCTTTGTTTTCTAATTTCACAGAAAAAATCTGTAAAATATTACTTAATTTCTGTAAAATTACACATAACTCTGTAAAAATACAGACAAGTTCCTTTTAAAAAACGTAAAATTGCTGTAAAACCAAAATACAAGCAATTACCTGTAAATTTAACAATGGACCTTTAAATTACAGCAAATGCCTTTTATTTTACAGATATTTGCTGTATAATGACAAAACAGTAAAATTCTGTAAAAAAATACAGACAATTACCTGTAAAATTACACTTTTTTTTTACAGGGCACCTTTTCTCTTGCGACCCTTAGACATTTTGAAAAAACACGGTGAGAACGGGCGAGCTTCAATGAATGGCTGAAACCGTAGCTCACCACACACATACACCCGAAAGTGCGCATGCGCAGAAAGCGAAAACTACCTAGGGACGAGCACGTACGACGGCCTTACGTAAACATATCACCAGAATGATTGACAACTAGGAGGACCAATAGTCTTGATGATCCACCCGGAAAAAGAAAATCCTCCGCAATACCTTTAACTCAACTTTAATTGAAAATGGTTATGATACAACACGTTGCGATGACTTATTGAGCATTTTTACAATCATTATTTAATTTAGTCAATTTGAAGAAAAGTTACATTTAAAAAAAAGGGACAAGCCAAAAATGGCAAAATATTTAGTCTTTATCATTTTAATCATAAATCACTGGTCAGAAAATGAGCAAGAATTGCACAAATATTGTAGATAAAGTAACTTGGCACAGAATAGCCTTCCTAACTTGCAGACAGCTTTTTACAGGAGGAAGAGTCAGTGTTGTTCCACAGAAGTTGAAAAATTTCTCCCAGTTCATTTGAATTTAATGTGAGACCAAATATTCACTATAAAACTGGACTCTGACAGGCCAAAACATGAGCCTGATAAACTTGTTTTCAAGCTACTTCTTGGTTGTCTTTGCAATTTGGGCAGGGAAATAACATCTGATCATTCCTCTTTAGAAAACTCATTTTCATTTGTTGAAAGCAAGCCATTCTGCAATATTCTCCAGAACTCCAAAGCATTAAATGACTTTCACATTGAAGTAGCTCACCGATAATACGGTACCTGCAGCTAAAAAGCCTCCACACACAATGACAGCTCTTCCTCCACACTTCACTGTGGTAGAGATGCATTTATTAATATATTTCTCAGCAGATTTTTGAAGACACCGCTCTGGAGCATCTCTCATGTTTCATTGTGATTCATCAATCCACACACAACTTCCCATATTCTGCCAAAAACTTCATTCTGTCTTTGATGTTTTTCTGAGACAGCAATGGATTTTTAAGTACTGCATTTGCTTGCATTTAGCTAATTTTCTGACCAATAATCCCTTTTTTTTGACCCAGGAGTGTAGAGTAGCTTTAATGTATTTTTGAATTTAAAAGATCTGCACTAAAAAGAGCACCATGCCATTGATCCACGTAGGGCAAAAATACCACAAACTCTTTATTATTTACCCCATTTGTAGAGCATAATGCCAGTTAAATGTCTTATTTATGCCTTAATACCAGCTAAATGACCACTTTGTCATTTTCATTTAAAAAATGTTAGTTAAAATGGAACAATGTGGGTTGAAATGATAATTCAGCGCATAGCTTGAGTTAAACATTTCTTCTCCCACTCATTAAAATAACCATGTCAGAAAAGGTCAGTCAGAAAGGAGAATTAGTTCAGGGCAGGATAATCTCATGTGCTTAGATGTTTGAGGTTCTGATGGGCTTCTGACAGAAGCACAAGACAACCCCAGAGAGAAACACAGCCATGTACATCACAGGTTGTTTAGTGCAGGTGGATTATGGAGATACTCAAAGCTTGCCTGTGACCTCCCGCTGGTGGTATTACATACTTAATCGAATGAGATTTAAGCAGGAGGCATTTTGAAGCTCAATTTTTTGCACCATACATTTTGAACCGCTGTCAGATCTTGTGGCCAGGGCAACGGTAATACCTTCTAACAGCAGCAAAGAAGAGAAGGGCATGTCATATTCTAGTGTTTCTTTTTTCACTGTGCTAAATATGCCGGGCTGCCACCTACATTTAAGCCACATTTTCCCCCTCGGAAAACAGGCTTTTTAAAATTCAGCACATTATTCTGTACCCTTCAGCTATGCATTTGTTCCTTTTATTATTTTCTCTTTTTGTCTCTCTCATCAGTCATCTTTAGAGCTTAAAAAGCATCAGAGATTTATATTCAAAACTCAGAATTTAAGAATTTCAATTGCATGTTGTTATCTTCACAGCTGCAGCGGCAGAGCATAACTCAAGGCTCAAAAATCACACCATGGGCTAAAATACATAAGGCTCAGAGCTTATGTTGCTATTTTGATCCTGTTTGTTAACAGCCCTAAGGATCCAGCGCACTCAGTGCAAGAGAGCACATTAGTAAATTGATGAATTTATTGTCTCATGCTATGATTTGCTTGTTTTTAGTTGATCATTTGCTTATTTGTTCATCCAGGCATCCCTGACAACATGACTTAGAGGGGTTTGCTCTGCATGGTCAAATGAAGGTAAACAGAGAAAATGGGAGAAAATAAAATTGGATTCATCATCAGCCTTGTGGCATGTAACTGATTATGTTGTGAAATCAGCGTTTGTCGCATGCGTTGAAGCAATTATCACTTGCGTAAGCGAACATATTGTTCAAGTTTTTACGCTGGATAAAGGATGAATAATGTCAAGTGAATTCTTGACAAAAGAGCTGGATAGCACCTGAGCTATTTTGATCTAGCATGCATCTGCCTTTTCAACCCATGGGGTGAATAAGACCGTGTCTATAGTGTCTGCATCTCTGGGGAGAAAAAAATGAAGTCTTTTCTCTCCTTTGCTGGTTTTCTCTATTTTTAATTGGCCGCATATCAGATGTTTTTTTTTCTCTCCTGATACTCTGTATAATCTTCATGCAACAGCAGTTCTATTAAAGCCTGCACAGATTGAATCTCTCTAAAGGGAGAAAAGTGCTGCTGTATTTCAGCTGTTAATAAGTATGTTTTTGTATTGGCATATCTAGCATTTATTCATGGGAACTGAGTAAACTATGAATTGCCTCATAAGATGTTTATTTATTGAATGTGCTCGAGTTTTATGAAAAGGAGGAAAGATTTAGCAAGAAAGAAACACAATTTGACTGAGCTGATTTATCTGATGCTTTTCATTAGATGCAGAATACATGAACCTGAATCACTGAAGGCTTTCAGTTCAAATCATCATAGAAAGAGCTCAGTTCAAGCCTAGTTTCTAAACAAGATAGTAGACTGAGTAGTAGTAGGGTGTTGTGATGCAATACAAAAGGTTACAAATATTTTTAGGCCACTGCATTGTGTTTCGTGTTGTTTTTTCAGTGTCTTATGCCATGAGCACTGCTTGTGATTAAAATTTAAACACAGTTCAACTTAAAAAAAAAAAAACATTTTATATTTCATTCTGTTTCACTCTGTCAGGCTGTTTTTGAACTGTTTGATGGACATGTAATCAATCTTACTATAGGGTTGCCTTAAGACTTCCCTTTGGATGTCGATATATATTTACAAGACAGCAGTTTAGAGAGTGAGGGGTTAACAAATGATTGGGCTTGATTATGTTCGAAAAAAAGCAAGAAAAAATAGAGGCAGAGCAAATTATAAAAAATATATATTTTATTGTCCAAAGCAAGACCAAAAACATGTATTAAGAAAGTAAATACAGCATATGCTACCATTTAGAAGTGTGGGGTTATTAATACTTTTATTCAGGAAGGACACATTAAATTGATCAAAAGTGACAGTAAAGACATTTCTAATGATATAAAAGATTTCTAGTTCAAATAAATACAGTTTTTTTTTTTTTTTTATACTTTCTATTCAACAAAGAATCCTGAAGAAAATATATCATGGTAAAAAATATAAATAAAATTAAGTAAAGGTTTTCAACATTGATAATATAAGAAATGTTTCTTGAGCATCAAATCCAGCATTATAATGATTTCTGAAGGATCATGTGACACTGAAGACTGGAGTAATGATGCTGAAAATTCAGCTTTGCCATCACAGGAATAAATTACATCTTAAAACATATTAAAACAGCAAACAGTTATTTTAAACCGTATTATTTCCTAGTATTGTTGTTTTACTGTATTTTGAACAAATAATTAGTGTATTAGTAGTTTATTTAGATTTAGATACTTGAGGTAGAGAGAATATAGACAGGAAAATATTCAAGATATCTCGTTTTGTTTGACGCTGCGATTTATTGAACAATGGAAAGTTGAAAGACGTTAACCAGACATACTTAACCGAGAATGAAAATGGCTTGCTTTGATGGTGAACTTGAAATAGATCTTGGTCCAGATTGTCGACTATGTGGATGGAAAACACATCAAATAAAAAAATAAAAAAATAAAGTTACAATATTCATTTTATTTGTGGATTTCTATGAAACACTTTTAGGTTAAGTGGTGTCTTCACTGCAAGATAAAGTCCATTTCTAACAGGGATGCTGCCAGGGTCGTGGCCAGACTATGGAAAATGTTGCTCACAACAAAAGCCAAGCCACTCTTAAGTTTTGCAGAGAATAATAACGACCAACCTGCATTTAATTTTCTGCTTTCACTCTTCTGACTTGTTGAAGTAACTAGACCTGCAGGCAAGCTCAGCCCGGGATGCCCTGAAGTAAGAGCCAAAACATCTGGGCCTCTCATTAACCCAGTGAAACTGAAACCCAGCAGACACGCCTGGATCGCACTGGGTCCCGACTGCTTCTAAATCAGGTCCGCCTTGGAGTCGAGCTTGCCTGTCATTAGCCAAGGGTGGGCCTGTATCAGGATATTATTCATAGATTTGATGGTAAACATGTGTTGTTTACTCTAGTGTGCACACCTCTGAGGCTCACCAATTAATGCTTGAGTCTGAAATTAATTGAAAGGGAAGGGAACATACGGTGTTGCTATAGCTCACTGACTCCGTCAATCATGCTGTTTAGTGCAGATATGCAGGTCTGTGACAAACAGGAATGGATGTGTAGAACAGGTTGACGTCCTGTTTGGAAAAACCCTAAGCTTATGGATACCGATTTTTTCCGCTACAGCTTAGTGGTTGTGCCGTTGCAGTGTATAAGGGCTGCACAGTATATCCCCAGACAGCAACAGTGTCGGCCCAGATCCGGGCCACATCTGGTACATGTGGATTCCACGCGTGCCAGATGTGGGCCGGATCTGGGGTGTGTTTCCCGTACAACAACGTAACTCGCTGATGAAGTACCATAGTACGATGCATCGTTGAAGAAATCAAGTAGCAAATCACGACTGTTTTCCGAAACCGTATTGTCGCAAATTGGTCGTTCAACCACGTTGGTTAATGATGTCACACAGGCGGTGGAGTAATAACTTATTTGAATTAATCTGTTTGAGATCGAATTAATGATAAATGTTTTGCTATGAATTATGGACATGGCATCTGAGGATTTTTTCAGTTATTTTGCTTTATTTCCAGATTTAATCATAGGTTTGTTCTTGCGTACTAGAGCACGTACGCACATGCATTTTCTTCAAAAATGACGCTTTAAACCTCTTGACAAACTAAAAGACGTAAATGACATTTGTATGTATTCTAAATAAAAGATACAGATTGTACTGAATGTCAGCTTGCTTATTTGGCTCAAGATAAGGATTTATTGAGGTCCACATGTCATGCAAACAAGAAACTCTGCTTCTAACCACAGGTCGAGACCTGTTGTTCCAACCACACAACTTTGCGATGCTGTTTGCGAATGTTCTCGTTGAATGACTCGTTGAACTATGCTGATAACGACTGAACTTGCAACCACAGTTAGCTAACGATGCTTTTGGGAAACGCACTCCTGGGCGACACTATGTTGCTGTCTAGGTCAAAATTAAATTTATATCACAATATGGCTTAGTGGGATTGACAGACGATCTAATTAAATAAATATATGCAACTACCGATATAGTGAAGTAGTTACATGCATGCAGTTCATGATTGAATGTTTATGCTTCTCAGAGCTGCTGTGAACTATGAGCTACATGCATGTAAATAAACAACACAGTGTCAAAACTGATCGCATATATATATATATTTTTTTGCTGGCAACTCGCCAAAATAAAAGTAAAATGATGGTTTAAGGATTTCCCAGGAGATCATGCTCAAAAAAGAAGTCTTCAGAGTAAAAAGTAATTAATTTTTTTCATATCGCAAAATGTATTGCAGAAAAGAAAAATATAGCAATGCCAGTATTTTCCAATATTCCTACGGTGAATTGTCCTCTGTAGTGGCTGCCATGCTTTCTGCTGATGTTTGTCAGCTAATTTATCTCTCTCATGGTCTTGGGTATAATGTCCTTGCAGAGGACCTGATATACAGCAACAAATGCTGTAGTAATATTTCACTGCTCCTGGTGACACTTGGCATGAAGATTTTCCATCACAGGAGTGAAGGCCCACAGTGCATTGTGGTATGCAAATGGCAGAGAGTCCAGAGCAGGTTTGTCACGTACCATACGGTAGGAATGCAATAGCCTCTTTCATTGGTTCATTAAGACAACAGAGACGATTCATTTGGAGATGTTTACTTTTGAAACAGACAGTGTTTCTCACCTCCTCTTATTGGATTCCTCCCCCTCCTTCTGTTTCGTTGGGCTTTGGCGGTGCCTTTCTGCATGGTGTAAGGCCATTGGCCCTGTTCCAGGAACAGCAGCGCTGCTTTAGGGTTGGGAGCTTCATACTCCATCAACAGTAAACAGCCACATGAATCCAAGGTCAACGATACAGAGCCGTTCTACCAATACAGTGGGCTTTCTGTGAGAGGTCTTGGACTTGAGAGTGAGATAAAAGCTTGTTCTCGCTCTGTTCCACTGCCTTACGAAAGTGAACATTCATCGTCCATTTAAAATGTTTGGGGGAGGATTGATTGACTGACAAGAAAGGGAATCAATTTCAGTCAGCCTTGGCCTTCCTCACATCCTAACATAATGGCCTGTAATAAACCCTGATGGTTGAGTGGATTTAGACGAGAAGGGTGTGGATGGAGAAACATAGAGCATGAAGAGCAATCTTAGTCTGGATACTTACTCTATGCAAGTATGTGAGCGTATGGTGGAGCTGAAAAGGGTAGATATTATAAACATGTTGGTAACACTTTATAATAAGTATACAGTAATAATTAACAAACTATTAGTCTATAGTTAATTCAGGTAATGTGTTGTAGATATAGTATATTATATAATATATTACTCATAGTAAAGGAATTGTTAATTGGTTGTTAGGAGTAAATAGTTGTCACTTTAGATTAGGTCATGGAAAATGGGGAAATGTCATTGAGTGCTTTAAACCAAACTTTATCAGACATTAATTGAATTCATATTCATTTATAAATACATTAAGCACACACACACTACAGTTACATGTACAGTTTACAGGGAATTTACAGTTAAAGGCCCAAGGACCAGATATGATGAATGAAGACTTGGAGTCAGAAGTACAGCCAATTGAGGAAAAGTTTACTGGAGATAGTTTGCAGTTTCATCAGCAGAAGTCAGCTTCATCAAGGACTTCGTAGGCCGCCCTCTGCGTGAATTCAATTTTACCCCACAATTATACCTTCACAGGTCCCTGAGCTACAGGCTAAATTATTCTGATTGGCTCAGAAATAGATAAACATAGGAAATTTCCACACGTGGACTGATAGGCAGTAGCACATCTCCATAGTCTGTACGGCTGCCACCAGGATAGAGTTAAGCACAAGTGGCCCTCCGAGGTCATGAGACTGTGTGTCTAGGCGCCAGCAACAAGTCATTCCCTCTTCCTAGGGTGCCAGTTATTCACCTATCTGTAACAAAGAATACCAGTACACACACACAAATATACAGGATCCAGCCTTGTCAAGGTTGAAGTTGGTCAATCTCTAACTATAAACAGGAAATGTTATTTCTCTCATTGAGAGGTTCAGACAATATTCAGTTATTATTCTCTAGTATTTAAATATCGAAAAGTAAATGTTTTTATTAAGAAGTGGTCTCGTATACGACAGGTGAAGTAGCCCCAGTGACCTCGGCTGTCTTGGTCAGCTAGAAGAGTAGATATATGTTTTAACACATGTTGGGTGCCTCTTTTAAAAACATGGAGAGAGCACATTACATTAACAGACAAATAATTCTATAACTACATGAATCTCATTAGCTTAAAGAAATCCTTCAAAATATTGATTAATACCTTATAATCACTCATTAGATATGCATTGAAGCGGCAGTGGATTCCAGAATCAATCCCCTGCAGTGAGAACTATTTACAGTTAATAAGTTGTTAACAAAGCATAAAAAGTCATTATCTAACTCTTAAAGGGGTCATATAATGGTATGCACTTTTACAAGTTGATTGTACTGAAGTGTGTGTTGGCAGTGCCTGTACACAACCATCATATAATGATAAAAATCCATCCAGTGTTTTTTTTTTTAATCTCCTTATATATTTTCCCCTGTCTCAAATCGAGCCGTCTAACGTCACACGGTCGGACGCCCCTCCCACGAATGTTAATTGACAGCAGCGTTTCAACACAGACCCGCCATGAGCGAGCTGTCATCATAGTCCGCCATTGTTGATACGCTGGAGCAGAATGGCGTCTAAGCGATTGTGGTGTTCTGTTCTTGGGTGTAATAACGAACACAGCAGTCATTTTGATGTTCCTAAATCCGAACCGCTGAAGAAGCAGTGGCTGAGTTTTGTTTTCGAAGGGAATATTCCCCACGATCAACGTCAATGCTTTCATGTTTGCGCGAATCATTTCACCAGACTGCTTTATAAACGAGGGTCAGTATAAAGCTGGTTTTGCTAAGAAACATTCCTGCCGTGACCTCATGTCAGTGCTTCAGCCCTGACAGTTGTACCTAACACTGCATAGATAACGTTACGCATCACTGACAAGCCTACATTTACCGAAAATAAGTTTTTCATGACCATTAGCTGTAACATCAATCTGTCAATGAACTAACGTATACATCAGTAAACACATAGCGTTCGTATCTCACTACTCTACCCTGCCAGTAACGTTACATACAAAGATAGATCAAAGTGACATTACGTTAACCAACCATTCAGAAATGTCCTGTTCGAGCCTTAATTGTCGAACTCTTTCGGGGCCGTCATCTTGTTCCGGGTCCAACTCCGGTTCAAATTGATATGGTTGCACAGATGTGTCCTCAGAGACTCCCGCTGCCATTCTTTCTCCAAAATATACCCTCTTACTGTTGTCAAGGCAACACTCCACGTGTGTTGTGTCAAAACGCCCCACAGAACAGAGGGGCGGGGTGAGCAAAGCTCATTATCATTTAAAGACACATGCACTTAAATGACGTGCTGAAAACAGAGCTGTTTTTGACCAGGTAAAATGAGTGTTTTCTTACAATACTAATGAGAATTTTTAATTAAAGTATATTACAAACTTTTCATTTAGACCCTAAAGAATCATATTAACTTGTACAAAAATGGCATTATATGATTTAAACAATAATAATTTGGTTAATTACAGTGACAATGAATGAAGAACTCACTATTTGTATAGCCTATTAATATATTAACAATATAGACTACAATATATTAACTATGAATTAACTATACACTAATAGTTTGCAAATGATTTGTAAGTACTTTATTACTGTATACCTATTATAAAGTGTTACCAACATGGGTATAGATAGCTATCTGAATAGGAGCTTTCAAAAAGTATATATAGTGATTTTCTTATTATGTAAAAAAAAAAAAAAAAATTAAGTAAAAGTAAAGATTAAGTAATTTTTTTTTCCATATAATTCATTCAATCATGTCTAATTTTTAAATGTGTGTTGCAAGATTTAGATTTAGAAGAAATAATAAAATAAAGAACAACAGTCTTGAAAAAACTTTTTGGTACACTGGAAAAATCAACATTTTTAGAGAATGTTGATTTGCACCATATGTACCATATTTATATAATATGTACCTACAACAGGACCACACACTTGCAATATGTTGGCAAAGCATTTGCGTCTACTATTTTTCTGGCCCTAAGGCATGCCCCACTGTGGAGCATCTGTGCATGGGACAGTAGGGCACTGCAGGACCCAGCGCCTCCGGGAATTGGGTTCAGCTCTTTTTAACAAACAGCGTCTGGCAGGAATTGGCCATTGTGGATGTAAGCCAGTATGGGGTTTGTGTTGCGTCTGACGTGTGCATATATTCTCTAACTGCATGGTGAGAAGAGAAATACTTTATCATCACGTTGGTCTGTGTGAGTGTTAAGTCAGCACAGCTGTGAGATTCATTAGCAGGTCTGGGGAAGATTCCACTCAAACATGATATGCATCCAAGAGTTCAATGCTCCTCTTTATGGGGATTATATCATGGTCATTTGCAAGTCTTTGACCTCCCTTGTGTATATTATGGGATTAGATTGCGATCTTGGGAATTTTTTGTCATGGTTTGGCACACTGAAGACATTTAATCTGTTATAGCAGTGCAAAGAAAACCTTAACATTTTATGTGATGTATCAGGGCCAACTGTGCCCTGATTAGAAGTGAGACGTGTCTTTTCTGCACCACTAGTGGCACCAAATAAAATGTCGAAAATAATAAAAAGTTGCATCCAATTTTGTATACTGTCAGAATAGGGCTACACGATTAAACTGAAATCGTGATATGGCTTAGTGCGATTGTCAAATCACAAATAATACAATTTAATTAAATAAATATATGTCCTGTGTGTTTCAGAGTGAAGCGCAGCACTGTGTTCATTTACACTGTGTAGTAAATACTGCTCCACAAAAACAAATGAATATATGAATATAATGAATATAAGCCGACTGTCAACGAAAGAGAAGTTTTAGGGCTCCCTGTTATTAATAATATATTATTACTATTATTACTTATTACTGTATAATGATAATTATATATATACTGTAATAATTATTTATACATAATAATTGTTTCAATATTTATTGACACATTTTTAGGCAAATTGTGCAGTCCTACAAACCTTTTTTAAATTGCATTTTAAAGTGCAATCACAATTTCTATCAGTAAAAATTTTAAATATATATTTGTCCCCAAAATCATACAACCCAAAGTCAGAGTATGTACTGCATTTTATGAATAACTTCTCGACCATTAAAAAGTATATTCTAAAAGTATGTAAGTGTGTAGTATGATTACAATCTGGACATACTATTCATCTTCCATGATGGCATTGTCATGTTATTTATGCTGTCATCCGTCACTGTTCTCTGCCATGGCCTCATGGAATAGTGTTCATTGGATGTGTATTTTAGAATAATAAAAAAAAAATCTCCCATTATTTCATAAATACTACATATTTGGCCATATAGTAGTGGCCAAAAGTGATATTCGGGCCTAGGAAAATTTACAACATCACCCTTTATTCAAATATTATAAAAAAAAATTGTTAAACATTTTGAAAGCATATTAGCTAGTCGTGCTTGGAGTCCAGTGTTTTATTTGTGATAACGCAATGAAACATGCCAAGATATGCGGACATAATTTTTAGCTCAGGCTGTCATGCAAAGAAATGATGAACACAAAGAGAGAACCAACGAAATATGAATAACTGATTGATTATATTGTAGTCAATGTATGCTTTTACCTGAGTTTAGTTTTTTTGCATAGTAAAATAAAACCTGTAGCTTTAGTTTTACCCTTTTTTTGCCAAATTATTTTGTCAGATAAATACCTTAACCAAATTTAGTGTTTTGTTCTTACCTCATGTTTAAAAAAATATATATATATAGATGCTTTAATCGAACTTGTAGGGTCATTAAAACAAATATCCCCTACCTACATCACTTTTGGCCACTACTGTACTGCATTTTGCATATATAGTAAAAAAGTAGGCTCATTTGGACAAGTGGACTGTCTTTGAACATGTCAACTAAACACTCCCCCCATCATTCATTGGTCAGAGAAACACTTCATGCCATTGGTTGCTGTGTTGGGCTGGTCAGCAATGATAACAGAACCACAGTGTTATACACTTCAGGGAAATCATTCTACCTCATTATACAGTAGTTGACTGCAAATTAAACTATGATATGATAATGTATTTAAACATTGAAAATGACACACTTCACCTTTAACAACACTTTACTTCTGAGCACATACACTTGTGCTTTGCAGGTGGTTAGATGAACACAATGGCCATGGAGGCTCTTTTGAGGCAGTAATAACATCCTGTGCTATTTCTCCCTGTCTCTGTGGACCACTGTCTCTAAATATTCATGGCTCAGGTTTATAGGCAATGTGTGAAATGCAGCACGATGCTAATTGGCTCTGCCTGCCTGCGTGTTTGTGTGTGTGTGTGTGTGTGTGTGTGTGTGATGTGGGATCATGGTGAGGCAGGCTGTTTAAAATGCAAAGCAGTCGTGGCTAGAGGAATGCTTCAGTTCGCTTTTGCCATCTGGTCACTTTCGCTGTGACTTAGAACCATCACCCCACCACACGTTTCTAGCTACCACATAACACACACACACACACACACACACATCCAAATCCAAAGGGTACTTAGTACGGAAACAACATACTTATGTGCAAAAAGTGAACGCAATGTTTTCAGGCACTTCATTTCATATTAATTATTAAATGAAAATGTAATATATTAGTGATTAAGAGTGTTTTTGACCCACTTTAATTTCATAATTAATTATCTTTGAAAGATTGTGCTGCCGAATGGATACTGACAAGCATTTATGTTAAACTAATTTCTATTAAAAACTTATATGCCATGTATTTACATTGGTAATTACACATTTGTAGTGATGAAGTTGCCATTTTGTAAATTTTAAAATGATTACTTTACATGTGCTTTTGTACAGTATAGTCAACACGTCAAAATAAGTGTACTTCTTTAATTGCACAATAAAAGATTATTAAAACAATTAATGATGTATACTTTAAAGTTAAACTTTTAATTTGACATTATCACAAAGTGGACATTTTAAAAGTGAAATTTATGAAAGTGAACTCTCTTTAAGGACACTTAAGTGGCTTTTTATTTCATTAATATATTATCTGCAAATACCGTTTTTTTTAAATATACTTTTAAGATTTGAAGTACAAGTGCGCATTCTGTACAATTAAACGCACCTACAGTAGTGATAATTAATCTGTATTATAAAGAATTGTATTTATGCCAGAAATTTGTCTTGTCCGCCATCTTGGATGAATCATTTTCTCTGAGCTTGTTCCAATGCATATTCTGAGTTTTCCTCCAAGTATACATGCAATGATGCCAACAGAAGGTGACTTAGATGCTTACTATTTTTTGGAAAATAGCTTAAGACCCTTTATACAGGCCAGGCCCAGACAGGCAATGTCTCGACCTTATACTTTCTCTTCAATTTCCTCTTTTCGCTTTATATAATACACTCACGCTTCTAGTCACAGCGATGTGATTACAACACCAAAAATAGGTTGTGTGGCCAGCGATGGATAAAATTGGTGACTGGTGCTCTGACTGCCACGATAGAGGGACACGCAGGGTGAGAGGAGGTGATTAGTTTGTTCGGAGATTAGTTAGATTGAGATGCGAGTCTTTATTCATCCATCTGGATTCTTACACAAATAAATAAAGAGAGGAACAGAAATAAGAAACAGTAAGTGAAGATGAAGGTGGGACAGGGCACATTTTTAGAGCATGTTTTTGAGCACACATACTCTAACATGCTGAGATGTGACACTCGTGTCTTTTCTATGGTCGATCACTATTATTACTCATACTTAGTACTTATACTAAGTATTAAACTTTGGTGTGCAATTCCTTCCACGCTGTTTGTGATGAGGTGATAAAACAGGTAGAAAAGGGCTTGGGTCCCTCCTTTAGTGTAAAGATTGGGTCACATTTACTGTTGTATCAAGTCATTTCAAAACGAATCCATGCGAATGAAAATTTTGCAGGGCGAAAGATCCTCATGGCAATAGACAATGCACCTTTTTGGCCAAGAAATATCACTAATGTGAATTGATTTTGACCCTGCACTCTTAAAAATAACGGTTCTTTATTGGTGTCTTTGGTTCCATGAAGAATATTTAACATCCATGGAACCTTTCCATTGCAAAAAAGGTTATTTACAGTGAAAATGATTCTTTCAAGAACTATTCAAAGGTTCTTTGGGAAACCAAAAAAATATATATATTTTGAGACTTAAGCATTGTGGTTAATTCTGGATGGGCGAGCACAAGATTTTCCTCAGAAAATGTAAATATCTAGTTTTTGTATACTGTATCCATCAATAAAAGAGCTGAAAAGGTCTGCAAAAGCATTCAAATTCTCATTGCAAATGCTATACCAAAAACAACATATTGGCATGTCATAAAGGAAAATGTGAAGATAATATTAAAAAGGGAAGGGGACAAATGAGTGGTGATAATCTTTTTTCAAAATAGAAAACATCTAATCTGCAGTGTTTTAATGCATGCTGCTGAGTCTGTTGACCCATAAATATGGGTTTATAACGCATTAAATGTATGTGCATTTAGATTAACATGCTCTCAAACTCAGAGTATTAAAGCTTATGTATGCAGGGCCAAATCCCGAAGGATGACTGGAGGTTTTCTCTCCTCGTGCGTGCATGAGTGCACAGGTGCTGGGCCTGCAAAGATCTGTCGTGATAGTTTACACTACAGTACCTTCTGCCAAGAGTTGACCCTACTGGCAGTGGGTGTCAACAGACAGGGGCAACAGATGGAGCAAATAGACAGATGAGAAGAGAGTTTGGGAAAGCAGAGGACATTATTTTCAAGTTCAAGTTCAAGTTCACTTTATTTATATAGCACATTTACAACAGCCACTAGGCTGACCAAAGTGCTTTACAGAACAACCAGATAAAAAATAAGAAAAGAATACCTGCATAACACATAAAACACAATTAAAAGCAGCAAAGCTAAGAGCAACCTTAAAACAAAGCAGTATCAGAGTAGCAAAACAGTATCAGACTCAAATATAAAATAGTAAAACCAACCTAAGAATAGAGATCAATATGCTAAAGAAAACAGGTAGTTTTTTTTTACAGAGAGGTCTTTATTTGAGGAGCTGTAGAGTTGGTGACCTGCAGTTCAATGTGCCTCAATCAAGTGGGGTCTTTACTTTGTCACATTAGACTACACATAAGGAAAACACTAGAGAACATTCCAGTGAGGCCATAAAACAATTTTAGAGATTACCAAGGGTATGTCACACCTACAAATATTTTTATTGAAGCGAGTCCCGCACATGACATGATGGAAGAAAAAATTTATATTGTGGACAAGAATCAAGTTCCCACAACTTAATTTGTGGCCTTGTTGTATTAATTTGTACCCTTGTTTTAATTAAAATTATAGCTATATTTAACTATATTAAAACGAGGGTTGAACAGTAATGGCCATTTAGTACTTTTTTGACATATTTACGATACTCTCAAAACAATTACCAACGCAAATGAAAACCAGCTTTAATTTTGCCACTGAGCTTTACAGACAACCTTTTAATAATAACTTCTGACGTTAAAGGGTTAGTTCACCCAAAAATTCTGTCAGTAATTACTCACCCTCATGTTGTTCCAACCCCGTAAGACCTTCGTTCATCTTCGGAACACAAATTAAGATATTTTTGATTAAATCTGAGAGCTGGATCACTCCTCCATAGGCTTCTAAGGGACTGAAACTTGCTGGCCCAGAAAAGTTATTAAAGACATCGTTAATATAGTCCAAGTGACTACAGTGGCTCAATCTTAAGTTTATCAAGCGACGAGAATACTTTTTGTGCGCAAAAAAACACAAAAATAACGACTTTATTCCACTATTCATTTCCTTCTCTGTGCAGGGCCTCGAGTGAGTTCACGTAGTGTTTTAGCGCAGCGCGTCTGTGTTGCACGTCACCACGTAGGCTCACTATTGGCCGACGCTGGTCATGTGTGTGATGCGTGTGACGTACAACACAGAAGCGCTGCGCTGTTTTACTACGTGAACTCACTCGAGGTCCAGCTCTCAGATTTAATCAAAAATATCTTAATTTGTGTTCTGAAGATGAACGAAGGTCTTACGGGGTTGGAACAACATGAGGGTGAGTAATTACTGACAGAATTTTCATTTTTGGGTGAACTGACCCTTTAAAATTTGGGGTACATTACAGTATTCTGAGAATATGTTTTTCACCTGTTTGCCCCTCCTCAATTCAAGTGAGAATGATGATGACCTTGCTCCTTTCAACTACATGTGACATTTCTATTCGACTACCTATCACAAATTGCAATGTAGGTCCCAATCGTTCTCACACAAACTCATTGTGGCAAGTCCATTCTTGACACAATGTCAACAGGCCTTGTGCTCAATTTTGTACAGAATGTGAAAAAGAGAGAAAAATATAGTTCAGAGAGTTGGAGGGATGTGGGCTGCAGTTTTATGCTTTTTTTATGTCTATTTCCCACTGCCTTTCTGTCCCCCATCCGTCTCTCTCTCAATTTCATTGGCCATTGCTCATTACCACATTATAGTCTCATTAGTCAGGAGGATTGGTCAGCCAAATGTTACAGTCAGCGATTAATTGCAGTGTGACTCACAAGAAGTGTGTCAGTGACATTAAATGCTGCAAATTAGTAATGACATGGGGCTTTTCTCTTAGACTACACAGTAAACCCAGATAAGTTGGCAAAACTCAAACAAAAAATTGGTAATCAGTTACATCGACATTTTTAAGTTAAGAAATTCAACGTTTAAGTAAGCAGAACTGACACATTTTTATTTTGTACTTGCTCTTATCTTGGAATATTTGAGGAAGCTAATTCATACATTTAACTTAAAATGATCATGCAATCTCAACTTAAATATTTTTTGTAGTGGAAATTCAGTAAATGCTAACTTGTTGATAGGTAACAATGCTTTTGCTAGCATTAGCATAGCATAGCAATTCCTGAATGAGTATGACAATATAAAACATTTAACATATATGTTCTCAAACCAAGCTCATGCTCCACTCGTCAACATGCCCCACAAAAAACCCACAAAACAGAAACTCTTCTAAATTAGCATATAAAAAAATGTAACACCAATCTCCCACTTTACATTAATCTTGCACAAAAATAATTATTTAACACTCAATTTTAGCATAGGCAAGCATGACAGGAAATATAATTCAGTTAAAATTAAGTTAGTTTAAGTTAATAAAAATAAGTTGATAAAACTTAAAATAAATGAACAATTCCGAATACTTAAAATGTTTCAGTTTTGTGAACTCAAAAGAAAATGAAAGTTCTATATACTCATAAAAGTTAATTTGATTGAACTAATTTGTTTAATTAAAGTTTAAACTAACCAATTCATTATTTTGAGCCTTAAGGTCCTTGCACATTGAGTCCGAAGTTTTCGCACATTAAAAAATATATGCAACCTCAAGTTGTGTCAATCACGTTTAAACTTTCGTCCGTCATAATACGATTTGGATCGGGTTCGGTTTTCTGTGTTTTTCGCATTCGTAGCAAGCATTTTGAGAGGTGTTTTGACAATTCAGAGCCGCCAAATGACGAATACTAAAAAACGCATACGAAAATTTCGGATTCAGTGCGCAAGGACCTTTGGTGACAGTGTACTCACAGATTAAGTATATTCTGTAATACTATACACTCTTATTTTTTAAAGTATGCTAAAGTGTAGGCTACTTCTTTGTCACAAAGAAAAGAAAGAAAAAGAAAGTGTACTTGGCATTAGAAAAAAGGCATAGTGAGTGGTCAGGGAAAGAAAGAGTGTGCGACAGAAAGGATGGCTGCAGGAAGTGAGGGATCGTGGCTGAAAGGCTGGAGGGAAAGGAAGCGGGCAGATTTGAGAAGTTGACTTCCCGTTGCATGCTCCTTTGTGTTGGGTGTCTGCAAACACAATCGCTCACATTTGTCTTCATTAACAGTTGAGGAGCGTTCTGGTCTGACAGTGGCAGGCCGTCTGCCTACGGGACCGAATCCTCCCGGACGCTTCCACAGGCCAGTACAGACACACTAATTAACTTTACACTGTAATGGTCGACTAATGACTTTGTCCTCATGTGAGGGTCTTACGACAGAAACGCACAAGCCTGGCTTCCTGTTTGTCGTATACTGAGGAGCCGTCAGTGACGTGCCCAGTGCTGCTCAGAGACAGAACAAAGAGAAATAATCCACAGATGAATGTCTGTTCTGCTTTGACACACTGCTACAGATTGTACCTTGTTGCGACAGAGTGGATAGGGCAGCTGAAAGACATGGATATGCTTCATAGTGAATGCCAATTAGGTGGAAGTTGTAGGGCAGGGAGATGAAATGGCCAGTCAGAGAGGATCAGACATAGCTCTTGGCTTCTGTTCTGGCATCAAATGCCAGTCACGGTACGCCTTTTCATTTTTACACTCAGGAAAATAAAAGATGAGATATCTTTACAGCGAATTTCAGCACTACCCCATTTGTCCTCACTGGTGACAACTGCTCATTTTTCTTGCCTGTTTAGATACAAATGTGCTGAACAAAGTGAGAGAAACATCTTGCAAGACAATTGTTTTTTGTCTCTTGTGTCTGAGCTTCAGCTTTACTGTGGATTTTGGCTGTATTCATTTATATTTTGACTTTTTTCGGCTATTATCTGTTCATTTACATGCAGTTAAGAGATGCTTAAAAGATGTTGTGTCTCCATATTTATGTAATGTACTTTCAGCTGGCCATTATCTCAAAATAAACCCTAATAGATCAATCAGGACAAGGTGTCTTGAATCGCTTTGATGGGGTTTATTTTGCAGTAATGATGTAAAAACATTGTTAAATTTACGGTAAAAAAACAGGTATTCCTGTATAGTATCGATCTCTGTATATTTTACAACTACAACAACATGGCCAATACTCATACTGTATACTGTAGGGAACATGGAAGGTCCTTTTACCTTTTTTTTACGAGGTCATAGTTTACAAAGGTAATTCATTGTTGCAATGTTAGAACATTTATGCTACAGTTTTTCACTGTATAAGGTAACTTTCAAGATAACAGGTTCAATTAACAGGTTTGTACTTTAGTATTCTTAACGTTTTTTTTTTTTTTTTTACAGTGAAGACTGAAAATAGCTCTTTAACAAAGTTGATTCATCCAGGTCAGCAGGTGTCAGTATGAAGTCCAGGACCACTGGGACAAAGAAGAACTAGCAACACATAAAAAAATAGAGAGGTGCAGGAATGACGGCTGCGTCTGAAATCACATACTCTCTTGAGTGGGTACTTATTTTAAGTAATTAATTAAGTAATTATTTCGCGACCGCTGCTAAAAAAGTATGTTCTGTAGTATGAATGTGTGTAGTATGAATGTAATCTGGACAAACTGCATTCACCATGCTGTCATTATCATGTGACCAGTTGCATTGCGTCACCGCTATCACAAATCCTCTCCCGTGGCCTCATGGGATAGTAAAGTGTCCATCGAATGCGCATTCAGTAGTATTCACTGTCAGAAATAGGGGTACAGTAGGAGTCCATTTCTGTCCCCCAAGGTACAATCTACACTAACGTACCCCATAGGGCTTATTATTGGACCTCAAGGTACATATATGTACCTTTTTGAGGGTCAAAAAGCATTAAGAGGTACATATATGTACCATTTCTTTTAAAGGTTAAGGTACAATGTTGTACCCTTGAGGGTACAGCCCTAGTGACAAGCCATTGTACCCTTAAAGGTACAATTATGTACTTTATTTTCTGAGAATGTAGGAAGTAGTTGGTCATCCTGGTACTTTTTACCTACTCTTTTACTGGGAATTCAGACATACTTCTTTTGTTACATACTGTTTTTCGCTTACTATATAAGTTAGCATCGCCCTATTTCCCACAACAAAAACCCAGTAGGATTTTTACATAGATTTTTAGATTATTGCAGATAATGTCTGTGACTAACAAAATCGTATGATTCTTACACATTTTGGTCATCGTGATAATCTTCACAGATGAGCACACCTACTAATGAATTTTGAAGCGTAAATACAATCAGCAGAAGTCAAAAGCTAAACGTAGGCTATAAACTAACTACACCACGGTCACATGACTTTAACGTAAGCTTCTGACTCGTTCAGTCTTTGTTTAAAAACATTTTGACTGAAAGTTCGAGTTACAATAGTTTGCAAGAGCGGGATTATAAACACATAGAGGCTGTGAAAGCATAGATGAGTTTATCTGTATCTGTTTATCGGAGTTTATCTGTTCTGTTTATCTGTTGTTTGTAACCAAGTGGTTAAATGTAAAGGGTATTACTGATGTATTTTATATCGTAGAATAAAATGTGAAAATATCTTGTTCACCACAGACCTTATTTCGAGGATTTATCCAAAAACCCATTCAGGAAGCGCTCCTCATTACTCTAACTGATGCTTCCTGTTTTCCTCGCTGACCTGGAAATCATCAAAAATTGCACTGTGAGGAGGCTAGGAACAGGTGCATGTCGTTTTTAAAAGCACATCTTTTTATTTTATTAATATTATATTATATGCAAGTACAGCTTTTAAACAATTTAAAGATTTAAAGTACACTACACATTCATAACAATTAAACACACTTCTTTTTCACAAAGCTAATTAATGAACGTCAAGCAATTTGCAAACAAAATGTACAATACATCATTTATTTTGATTTGTTAATTTAATAAATATGTCTTGATTAACCAAGCTCTAGTAACATCACTTAAGCACAGTGAGATAATGTGGTTATGTCATCAGTAATTGATAATCAAAAGCCAAAAACATGGCTCCTACGTAATTAAACCTTTCAGGAACAAATTTATTGTTCACCACCATTAGTAGTCTCATATATTCTCTAAAAGTAATATGGACTGGTTTCCCCACCGGCTCTCATTGCCTTCTCAATGACCACTCATCCCCAACAGCACTAAAAAGATTAAAGAGAGCCATCAGAGCTGTGCTTCACCGGATCTTAACCAACGCTCCAGCAGGAATTACATTTCTGGAATACATACTGAGGGATTCTCCAGCTTTTTCATCTCACTAATGGGATTAGGATAATGCAAAGGTGTACATGTTTCCGAGGAACTGTGTGGGAGGGAAAGACGAGTTTTAGAAACCACAATCAAAAGAACCGCTCTCCAGTGTAAACATCTGCCGTTCCTCACACGCTTTTGTTGTTGCTTAGTTTTAGTACACATGCTTCCTCTTGGATGTGTTGTCACTGTCTTTGCTCCGTGAGTTGACTGTGCTTAAGTGCGCGAACACTTCGCGTTCCCTTCTGTCAGTTGGAGTAGGTCTAGTCGTACATTGAGTGATCTTAAGAGCTCCTCTCCTATACAGCCATTTATGCTTCTCTGACTCTGTTCAGGACAAGCGGATGGAGAATTGTCTCTCTTTGTTCGGATGCAGTGTCACATTCAGCATTTCATTCAGTGAATATGCTACTTAGGAGTTGGGGCGGCAGATACGAGTGCTGAATCTGAATTACTTGTGCTTGGCTTGAGGCCAAAGCATTGCTTTAAGGATGTTAATTCCTGGTGGAAAAATTGTTGTTAAAACTTTCCTTCGTTTTATATGCTCTTTTTAGAGTGTCAGTTGACTAAATGCATCTGGATTGGTCTTTTTAAACTGATCAGTGTGGTGTTGATAGTAACAGGCTTTTCTCCCTCTCAAACATGTTTTTTTTTCTCCATGAACGGACCTGGGTGTAATGGTGCCTTGCTAATGGTATTATTAGGAACAATTTGCACTGCTATGAATGATATTGTTTCCATCAAAGGGAGGTGCTGGTGTAAGTGCTAGACTTTTCACAGCTCTGTTCTACTCATGTAGATCAGAGCGCTGTGATATATGCGCCTAATGTTAGTCCGCCAGCGAAACAGGAAGGAAAACCAGGGCACTGCGAGATGTCAGAAAAGAGAAGACTAGCAGAGGCTTAACTTAAAGATGATGTGTGTAATTGTTTTGATGTTAATATTTTCCTCTGCTATCCAGGCTTAATATGCAGACACAACTGTAAGTAAGCCTTTTTTGTAGGTTGATTCCCTTAAAAGCACAAACACTGTGGCTATGTGCTGCTGTCAAAGCTTTGCTGTGTTTGTTTATGCATTCTAATCAGTCCAACACAGCAGCACTGACTCAACCAATGATGTGGGTATGGGGGCGGGACTATCAGTTCTGACTGACCAATGGCAACCAGTCTGGGAAACTTATTTAAAAACAGTCATTATTTTTCAGTTTTGTTCTGATCAGTATAGAAATTTTAAAGAGAATCTAAAAACGATGTAGAATGAAAACTGAATTAGCACCTCCATATATAAACTGACATTCATTTTGAATATGCATAAGACACAATGCTATTTAAAAAATAAAAAAGCTAACTTTATATCTTTCAATTCTGACACAATTTAGAGTTAACATCAAACAATTCAGATTTTTCTTCTCACGGTTGTTAGTTTATGTCGCAATTCTAACATTTTTATATATATACTGTCTGTATATATATACTGTATATGGAATGCGAGACAAAGTTCTGTAATGAAACTCTAGATGGCTGATGGTCCTTAACTCTATAGGGCACAGCTGATTGGTTCCTGCTGTATCAGTAGCCAATGAGCTCGCCGCTCAACCTTCAAATACTTGGTTAGCATTTGCCTTAGCAGTGCAGTGTGCTTTCAGAAACCCTCCACCTTCCCCAGCTCCACCTGTATAGATCTTCTACGGGTAATTCATGTACGTTATATTGTACAGCAGCAGCATGTCTTACTTGCTCACAGCAGCGTGTCGGGTTTGTATTGGCAGTAGCAAGTCCCGCAGCAGCAAAAACAGCAGAAGCGTAGCAGATCTATTCCGCCAAGACCAAACATATCAACATTGTCATATCCAATACCATGCCAAACAATCTGAGAGTTGTATGAAAGAAATACTGTTGCATTGTGAGATATGAAGTCAGAGGAGTTTTATAAATGCTTCGGAAACAGATGCTTTTTAAGTTGTCTTGGTTACGAAAATATTTTCCTTATTTATAACAAAACTATAGTAGGCTACATCAAGAAAAAGTAGGCACACTACGACTGCAAACGACTGTAATAAACACAGAATTGTGATTGTGGGATGCTAACTCGTAACTCTTAAAAACAAAGTGAGATTTGTGAAGAATAAAGTTGCAATTGTCTGTGGTGGAAACAAGCTTTCATAGAATAGTGCTAAGTGAATTCCTCCATTGGGGTTTATGCCTGGAAAGTCTACAAGTGTCATTTAGCTTGCACATTAGATTGTGCCATAAATCTAATGTTGTGTGCAAGTTGAGCGTATGATGTGTTTGCACCAAAACATTAGATACACCATGGGTGGGTTATTATGAAGCGTTGATGTAGTCACAATCTTTCACGAGTTCTGTGTAGGTGAGACTATTTGCTGACGTACAGCATGCTGTGCTGAGATTTTTAAACCGGTGTGTGCTTAGAATGCATTTGGTCTTACCATGAGAAGCATGTGGGACGTGTATCATCTGTTCCATGGCCTCAGGCGAATAAATAGATCACCCGTATGCTGGATGGTTGAAAGCAGACACTCATGATGTTCTGAGAGCTGGAATGTTCGGCATTTTGGATCCATCAGATGGATGTAGACAGAAGAACACAACAATGGATAAGACTTTTACAAATGTGTTAGAAATAGAGCACAACAGAGGTCAGCCACTTTTTAAGCTATTTTGGTTCTGGAAGTATTTATTCCATTTATTTCCAGTTTTTGAATGGAAAATATAAAACTTGATTATAATTGCAAAAGAATGAGAAAATTCATAATAGACTCCAATCATAACTCGATCATAATAGACTTGTTTGGGAGCGGATGCCACCTAAATGATTTAGAAATGTCAAGTGAGCCCATGAATTATAAAAAGCAACATGGATTATGGTGTAAATATTTCATGGTATGCGAAAGTGAGCCGAATGCTCCATGGGATTTGTTGATAATGACCAGTGTGAGAGAAACACAGACTGATAGGAGGAGAGATGTGGCAGCTCTGGTGTGTTTCAGCTGGCCATGCTTTACCACACGCTATCTTCTGGACCTTATGAGGGAGGAGATGATGCTATATTGAGCCGTGTTTGTGATGCTACATTGCCTTCACATAGGACACATTAACCGCAGTGAGGGATACTCTTGCTTAGTATGCATGTTTTGGATTTTTCACCCACATGGAAAGAAAAATCACAAATGAGATCTTGGCTGAGATCTTCGAAAGAGAAAAAAAGCTGCCTCCGCAGGCAGCATACGGAGGTAGGAAGGCAACAAGTCACATCCAGTCTATCGATCACAATCTGATCGATTTTTTGAATCTTCTCTGATATCTCACAATCCCGTGCGTTTGATTCCATAAGATAAAAAATTTAAATGGAGTCTGAAAGTTGCATTTGATGGTCAGTTTGTGTGGAAATGTGCATTTTTGACCAATTTTTTTTCACCTTTTATGAGAATCGTTTTTTTTTTTTATAGGTATTGTAGTAAAATATTTCTTAAATATTTGCTTAAACATCACCTCTCTATCATTAGACGTTATGCTCCATCAGAAGCCTTTTGGAAATCAATTTTGGGAGGTATTTTCAATGTTGCAAATGTTGCCTGCAAAGTGATGTTGCCTGATAGGGCAGCGAAGCAAAAAGCCAACTGCCTATGCTTTCGGACGCAGCCCTTGTTAATCTTTCAGTTGTTTTCCCCTAAACCAGGGGAAACCAATTTCCAGTAGAGTTTAGCTATAGCCCTCATTACTGTAAAGTTAAACACACCTGAACCCGCTAATCAAGGTCATCAGGATCACTAGAAACTTCTAGGCAGGTGTGTTGGAGCTAAACTCTGCAAGACGGTGGACAAGATTGGACACTCCTTTCCCAGACTTTATTTAATGGAGAGAAAATAGAGACATTTGCTTATGTCTCCTTTTCATTAGATTTTATTTCCTGTGAAAAAGAAGCAAGTAGTCTCACATGTTTCTCCAAATGTTGAAAGCATTGGTTCTCAGTCCTGTTCCTCATCAGCTTATTAGTAAAGACACCAAGAACCAGGATTGAGAACCACTAGAGTTTCAGAAAACATCTCAGCAACATCTCAAAATGTGCTCAGATTTGCAAACATGCCGAAATCTGTTCTAAAACATCAAATATTTCAAAAAATGACCTCAAATATAGTAGTCAACATTTGAAGTGGATCAAAAAAGTTAATCAAAGTTGTCCTTAGACAAGAACGGGTATTGTTCAAAATTCATGTATAACTTTGATGAAAGGTTTTGATCCACTTCAAATGTTCACTACTGTATTTGTAATCATATTTTTCCAAGACCAAATTTGCAACATTTTATAGTGTTAGTCTTTTACTGTAAGTCAACAAATGGTAAGAATTTTAGGAGAAACAATTTTTAAACTTAAATAAAACATGTAGGCCTAAATGAGAACTAAGAATTCTTGGGGGCAATTCACATTGCATATTTTTTTTGTTTAAATATGTGAAAAGCAAGGTCTAGAGACTTTTTTTTTTTTTTTTTTTTGAACTACTTTTAACTTGAGTTCTTCATTTTTAGAATGCCGAGACACAGCAAAAGTTGTAACACACAAGCACAACGGTCAAACACATCCATCTAGCACGTTTACACTGAAGAATGCATAATGCAAAATTGCATTCTTTGTTAGCTTTGAAATTGACTTCTGAGTAATACATGTGCACATGTCAAGCAATATTGGTCTCATGCATTTATGGATGCATTGAGGTAAAATCTGAATGTTTTATTATAATGTGTTATGTGGCATATTTCAGAGGGAAACAGCATATATTAAAATGACAACATATAGGGCAGGACTTGATTTTATGCATCATTCAGAAATTGATTGAATCTCCCTTTTCTTATGATTGGATCATATAAAGTGGTGTTGCCAGAATAGGAAAGTAATTTCACAGACAAAGCAAGTTTTTAAAATTTGATGAAATATTATGAAGATGTGCATGCAATGTCACAAACAATAGCATGCAACCATAAATCATGCACAATAAGACCAGGAAAATGCATTAAGGTACATTTTTATGTCATGCTGACTTTGTAAAGCCTGAGATATGAAATAAAGAAATAATTATTTAATTTTTTTAAATGGAAGTTTTTTTGAATGTTTAGACAAAATAATTATTATATATAATTATTATTATTATGCAATTTAATGCAGTTGCTGATAATTTTTTGGGCAAAAATATGAAATTCTGATAGCTTGCAATGTAAATCAATGAGATCTTTATAACAGTATAGCAGAATTACATACGATGCATAAAAATATCAGTTGTCACGCTATATTTTGCAGTAATACATCTTAAAAATATGATATTTAAATGCTTAGTTTTATGACCAAAGCTCTGTATTTTTTTATTGTGGGAGGCAAAACATAATGCAATGCAGATCAATGATGACTGAGAGATGAATATTAATGAGTAATAGATTAATAAGCGTTCCTCAAAAGCCTGATGTATCATATTTAATATGTACATTTTAACATGATTTTTCAAACTACTAATGTATGGATATTCCAGTAAAGTTGTATCAGTCCAGTCAGTGTTCATATTTAAATATTAATAATAATTCAAAAGTCATTCTTACATTTTCCATAAATGTTTAGAGGTTTAAAGTAACGTATAGACGTTTTTACAAGTACACTAAAACTTGCTATAAAAAAAAGCATAAACCCTCAATCAGATGACAGAAGGCATGTTGTATATTGCGTACAACTGTTTTTTTAACAACGTTTTGATCACGTTTATAATTTCGATGCCTTAGAAATGTGCATATCAAATGTGATACAGTAGGATTTAGAGTTAAGTGCTCTGAGTGCTATTGAGGAGCACCTGCCACGTTTCTCATGCTCCATATTTTTCAACCGGAGATGCCAGCCATTGTTCCAAAAGAGTTAAAATCCACACACTTTTTCACCAGATATCCATTTCCTGCAAATAAAACGCAAACACAGTAACACTGTGCCTAATTAAAGTTGTGATATGATTGTTTCTCAATTAAAGGGAATTGCATCGTGCTCCTAAGTTGATATCCGCGTGTCAGATTTGAATAATGTGCTGTGGTTTAGAGTGGCAGAGAGGAACGCGTTCGGCATACTGATGATACTTCACTCTCACAACCCCGCCGGGGATAGAGCACTGCGCTTTCGCCGCATATGGGATCCATTATTCCAACCCGTATTAAACAGCTTAATGGCCCCATCTCCCAGACTTTGATTTCCAGGATGATATAATGCGTGAGGATAGAGAGTGCTGGAGGAGGGAGGGGGTCGGATCTCACACTTACACACACACACACACACACACACACACACACTCTTTGACCCATCAGCTGATGACATGTGTCATTTTGATGGAAGACTGATGGGTCAGCTGTAAGTCATTCCAAGCGGATGCACTGACAGAATGTCTGAAAGTGGCATTAAGGATCTACATGTCCTTGAAGGCTTTTCCTGCAGTCCTGTTACAGCAGCTGTAGGAACTATTGGACCCGGTGTGGTGGTAAGAGTTTGCACATTAGGATGCGATAATGAGAGTTATTGTGGGATTTCTCCTTTAGTGATTATCATGGCTATTTACAGCTTCGCTCTATCTGAAGAGGCATTTGTGGCTGTGTGTTTGGCTGGAGCGTTGGGAACCGAGCGGCCGCATTGAATAGTCCTAATAAAAGTGTGGCTGTGCTCTCAATGCTGGGACTGGAATCGACTCCAATTCCTGGTTCTGTTGTTTTCTATTCTTTTTCAGTTCTTTGTTTTTTGAAAAATTGGAGGAACGTGTTCACTCTTGCTTTTGTCTACATGATACTCTCATTATTGTTATGGTCCTTTAACCGACATTCTACTGGACTATGAGTAACTTTGCAACTACATCTTCAACTTATTCTAATACTAACCCTACCAGTCTACTAATACTCTACTAACACTCTAATGAGTCAACATAATGTGTTAAAGGACCATCAAAATAAAGTGAAACCCCAGTTTCACCCTTTAAACTAAATTATAGTGTTTATAAGACTAGTTTATACTTTTTACATACTTTTTACATCCACCTGTAGAACAAGTCAGTGTTTGTGTTTAAATGTCTGTTTTAGGTGCAAAATTTGGTAACACTTTACAATAAGGTTCATTAGTTAACATTAGTTAACTACCTTAGTTAACATGACCTAAGAATGAACAACAGTTCATATTAGTTTCAACATTTACTAATACGCTATTAAAATCAAAGGTTGTATTTGTTAACATTAGTTAATGCACTGTGAACTAACATGAACAAACAATGAACAACTGTATTTTTATTAACTATTATTAACAAAGATGAATAAATACTGTAACGACTGTATTGCTTATTGTTAGTTTATGTTAATACATTAACTAATGTTAACTAATGAACCTTATTGTAAAGTGTTACCCAAAATTTTCAATTTAAACTTGTCCAAGATAGGCTAATCAGTATTTGTCAGTCAGCTATTCGACATGCAGGATCACAGAATGAAACAGTGACAAACCTCATATGTGGCTTTATTTGAACTTTTCAGCGTGACATACCATGACAATGAGTTGTTATAAATACATACTACACTACACAAAAAATGATATGGTCCATAAGTTATGAAAACATATGTTTTTACATTGCGTTAACTCATCAAAAATATTGGTATATTACTATAGGGTTAGGGTAGGATTTGGTTGAGGGTTAGTTGCATGCAATTATGCATAATTTACTGTTATTACCATGGTAAGTACATGTAACAATAAACAAGGGCACTGTAAAACAAAGTGTTTTTTTAAATATATATATATATATATATATATACAGTATACAAGATTCAACTAATTTTTAAGTCAGTTCAGTGTACTGTAATTTAAGTTGAAATGACTTAAACATCCTAGTTGATTGTACTTGAAATTTAAGGCAGCATCTTTTTCTTTTTTTTTCAGTGTAGTGACATCATTACGCATTCGAGGAAATTAATCAGATTTTTCATCACTATTAGCAAGCGACCGGGAGGCAAATTAATGATTAGCTCTATAAAAAAAAAAAAAAAAAAAAAGAGGTGTCGATTCTCTTTGATGGAATCAATTCTCGACTCCCAACGCCTCAGAATCGATTCTTTTTGGAAACGATTCCCAGCGCCACTGAATGGCGTCTCAGCTCTCACGTGGTTGTGTCGTTTGTGTGTGCTGCAGGTTCCTCTGAATGCTGTTATGAGTTCCTGAGTGCTCCGTTCTTCCTCGGCCAGCTGTCTTGAAAGAGCAAGGGCTCAGGTGGCAGCAGTGGCACCCAGAGAAACAAACACTGAAGACCGGCCATGGCGAGCGGTAACTAACCTCCTCTAATTATGTCCAGTACCCTGTTTAGTCAAACCACACATGCTTCCAAAACCTAGTGAGCTTCCCACGTGGGCAGCATTTTAAGCAGGCTAATGATGTGAAAACTGTTCCAAACGTAGGCAGGATGATTGTGTTGTCTTCTGAGATATCTCGTTATAGCAAATCCTAGGGCAGACTCGCATCTGTCCGTTGTGGAAAATTAAGCCGGTAAGATTTTTGTTTTTGAAAGAAATTAAAGCTTTTATTCAGCAAGGATGCATTAAAGTGATCAAAAGATAAAGACAAAAAGACTTTTCTATTGTTACAAAAGATTTCTATTTCAAATAAATGCTGTCCTTTCAAACGTTCTATTCACCAAAGAATCATGAAAAAAAAGCATCACGGTTTCCACATAAATATTAAGCGCAACTGTTTTCAACATTAATGATAATAAGACATTCAGTACTGCAACATAAACAGTTTGAAGCAAAAATAGGTCCTGAATAAGGCTCTCAGTCCTGTATTTGTACTGGTTTCAGTAACTTACAGTGACGGAGATATGAGCGGTGTGTCATCTGAAGGTTTTAGATCCTGTCACTGTTGTCCCGGTGCTTGAGTTACGTGTCACTTGAATGCTCCGCTCTTCACCCAGAAATAAAAGCTGCTGTCGGTTAATGAAGATTTGATGGATGAACTCGTGGGCAGTGAAGATTGAAATTAAATGGATGAAGATTGGAGTCTTGTTGAGTCAAAATTGACTTTTCAGTTTTATTTCTTTGATATTGCGTTGTCACTGTCGATTTGGTTACTTGTAAGAGAATACGGCCTTGACACCCTTTGCACGTTCACACAGACAGTGTTCGAGACTCTACTCTAAGTTGCTGTGTGAACGGGACATTTCAAGACTCATACTCATAAGTAAATGAAGTTTTCGATCCCACAGTGAGAACGTAGCCTAATTGACTGTATTCTCTTTTGCAGCAGCAGACGGCATTGGCAGTTTGGGAACCGAGCAGAGCCACGTCAACGTTCCCGTGGCCGATCCCGGTGCCTGGGCCACCGCCATGAACAACCTGGGCATTGTGCCGATGGGCTTAACCGGGCAGCAGCTGGTTTCAGGTAAAGCCTTGCGCCCTCCCTCCAGTGTGTTAATCCTAGTGTTTCATCCACTGCTCTCTCTGCTCTTCCCTTTCACGGCAGGGGGAATAAAAGGCAGATATTAAACCGGGGTTCCCATATTCCCCCTCTGGCAAGCTGCACAGGCACCAGCCTACCCTGCCAAATATGTGACCTTTAGAAGCAAAATTACATTTGGATTTTACATTGAAGCATGTTACAGTTTGTTGAGCTTTATTCTTCAGCTGAGATACTGGATTGTTGTGGCTCTGAAAAGCCCACGGCGTGGTGTGACGGTGGAACCTACCGCTTTCTTGCCTTAAGCCCTGAGCGCTGGTCTCCACTGAAGCTTTGCAGAGATTGTCTGAGAGCTGGACAGCTGATCATCAGCAGCCATCTGCAATCGATCGTCATAACAGGCCTGCTGCTGTTGCAAATACCAGTTGCGCACACACACACACACACACACACACACACACACACACACACATTGGGTTTCCATGTTTTAAACTGTACCCACTGTGGTAACGCTTTATAATAACGTTCAGTTGTAAGTCATTTATAAGTGGTTAGTTACAAACATTCATAAATGATTAGCAAGTGATATACTAACATTTTATGTATGTTTTGTAAATTCTCTTACAAGTCATTTACAAGTGATTAGTAAATGATTAACTAATCATTTACGAAACATGACTATGCATTCATAAATTATTAATAAGTGATATGTTCATTATTTTATGTATGTTTTGTAGATTCAGTTATAAGTCCTTTACATTTGATTAGTTAATGATTAACTAATCATTTACAAAACATGACTATGCGGTTCATACATTTTTAATAAATGGTTACATTTTTTTGTATGTTTTGCTCACATCAGGTGCACAGTGGTTAAAGACTCCATGTGTTTCAGAGAAGACAGCTGTCTATACCCTCACCAATCAGCACTTACACTACAGTACACTCTACAGTGTTCAACACCTGTTATAGATGATGTGTAAACGCATGAATCTGCATCCCCTAATCTAGTGTAAACTATTCATCACTTGTAAATGTGTCACACATCATTCTTGCTAATCATTTATGAATGTTTTGTAAATGAGTAGTTCATCATTAACTAACCACTTATAAATGACTTACAACTGAATGTTATTATAAAGTGTTACCCAAACGGTATATTCTATTCCCCTACACTAACCCTACCCCTAAACCCACCCATCACAGAAAACCTTCTGCTATTTTAGATTTTCAAAAAAGATCAATCTGTTTGATTTATAAGCTTGTTTTCTCATGGGGACCAAAAAAAAAAAATTCCCCACAAGGTCCAAATTTACTGGTATTATTATATTTGTGGGGACATTTGGTCCCCATAATGTAGGGAATACCGGGGCCGCACACACACACGCACGCATACATGCACACTGTCTCTTATAACAGAAACGTTTACGATTTTATCACAAACAGGCGGGACTAATGGAGTGCCTGACAGTTTGCTTTCTCCATACACTGGCAGTTCACCTCTCTTGCTTTGACAGCACTCATGAGTGGGAGTTAAAATAAAGACAAGCTACTTTTTTTAAAGAGTAGTTAGCATCAGCAAAAGCTGCTAATAAAGTAGCCAGCTACAATTAAACTATTTGAGTTATCGATATTTTCATATCTAAATGTATTATTATCCAGTGATGTATAATTTGTCCTCTGTTAGGGTGACAGCATATATTAATACTAAAGTATTATGTAGTACTATATAATATAGTATACAAATAGTAATGAATAGCAGGTAGTCAAATATGTGCCTTACTTTTTAAATAGGTTAATTTACGGTCTTATAAACTGTCCGAATGAACCGATTCTCTAGAATAAACGGGACTGTTCAACATGTTTGTGATTATTCCCCTCCTCATTTACTCACAATACAAATGTGAAATTAAAAACAGCAACAAAAAAAGTCATTTTGTCTGCAAAATTTACACTTCAAAAATTTGGGGTCTGTAAGATTATTTAAAGTTTTTGAAAGTCTCTAATGCTCACAAGGGCTGCATTTATAGGATCAAAATTTCAGTAATATTGTGAAATAATTCAATTTAAAATAACTGTTTTCTAGTTGAATGTATTACAGTATTTATTCCTGTGATTTCAGCATCTTTTCTCCAGGCCTCAGTGTCACATGATACTTGGGAAATTATTCTAATATGATGATGATTCTGAAATGGCATTTCGTATTATTATCAACGTTGAAAACTGAACATTGAACACAAAACTGAACAAGTTAGTGTTGCTACTTTTTTGTTAACTATTCTTTTGAGACAAATAAATTCTCTCCTTGTTTTGATCCTATTACAATTAATATCATGCTAAGGGAAGCCGTGGATTGAGGCAAATTAGGCTCCAGATTAAAATGCATGAGCCGGTATTTCAGATCATGATTATTTATGAGAATTTGGGAAGTCACAAGTCATTTGAATTGCATATAGGTTTTTTTTTTCTTTTCTTGGGTGATTTCAGAAATCATCAAAGAATGAATATTAAAACTATTATCCTCAGCTTCCGAGCTAAAGCCTTTGGTAATACGCCACAGCTGAAAGAAACACTTCCAGCAATTCACATGAGGAATTTATATACGGTATCCTCTTTCTTTCTGTGTTTCTTTCATACACACATGTAGTACATGCAGACTTGCAGCGATATGCCTCTACCTGAAAGAGGATTTTGTCTTTGAGAACAAACAGGCTGGAAAGTGTCTGGCTCCAGAAGGACTATTATGTCGCTGACAGAAATTCAAAAAGGAATGATTGGAAAAGATTTGCCTGGTTTCTGTTGAATATAACAGATTATTGCTGAAATAAACTCTGAGTCTTTGTTTTAATTTCCTTCAGCATGTTTCCAGGCACACTTCAACATCACACATATTGCTCATGGCACACACGCACACGCACACACACGCACACACACACACAGTCCCATATCTGCTCATAAATTTGCTGCTCTCAGAACAGATGCCCACTCGCACAATTTTCGCAGGCAGTTTCAATCTCAGCATTTCAGCACATTTTCTATTGATTATAAATGTTTATTTGCACCAGCTCATTAGAAGACATGCTTTGTCAGAATTTTTTTTCCAGATGGTTTTATCCCGCTGGATTGGTGAAGCACAACAATGAGTGCTCCTCTAAATATAGACGATTTTCCCGCAGTTAGGAGTTGCTTTTGCTGAAGTTCTATTGTGAGAGTTTTACGCAGAGCATGCTGGGAGATTTGGGTTCAGAATTGGTGTAAGCTCTGAATGTATGAATGCATAGATTTACACAAGATTCACCAAGGCTGCTTTAAGTGGCTTAGAAGAAGAAGAAAGAAAGAAAGAAAGGAAGAATAAAACCCAAATCAGGCTCCACCAGAAACAGTTGCGTGCAGTCACGATGACCTAAATAACTACAGCACTGTATTGACAAAGAAACGTCTTCATGAGTGCTGTTTATGGAAGCACCAGGACCTAGAAAGATGTGTGTGAAAACAGCCAACAAGGGCAGAGCTTGTGTTCAAATCTCAATTATATTATATTATATTATATTATTATCAATAATTATCTGCCAATATTCATTTAAAATTCACTACAATTTCTGAAAGCATTAAGGTGGGGACATTAAGGGAGTGTTTATCACTAACCATAAGAACATGTACACTTGGGCTGCATGGTTAAATAAGATAAAACTGGAATCACTATGGCTTATTGTCATGTGTAATCTGTTTTGGTTTCGTTTTCTAAGGGTACGTTTACACGACGGCGATATGCTTAAAACGGAGACGTTTTTCCTTTGAGTTTTCCACGTACTGACGACACCATTGTCACCCGGATCCGCGAAAATGACTAAAAACGCTGTATTCTTCTACCAGGCCGTTAGATGGCGATGAAACTCTATAGGTTGAACACGTAATACGCATGTGCATGACGTCATCGTCTTCAGAGATTCGCGTTTTTGTTGTTGACATGGAGACCGGTTTCAAAAACTTGCACTTTGAAACCCGTTTTCAAAAGTTTGCGTTTGCAGGCACCCAAAACGCCGTTGTCGTGTAAATGGACGGCCAAAACGCATACAAAGTTTTACGGTTTTAGTTGAAAATGGTGTTGTGTAAAGAGCCCTAATGTTCTGTTCCTATATTTCCTGCCTGATTTCCTAGTTAATTTCCTCATTTGTTAATTAGTCTAACACACCTGTTCTGATTCAAGTTAATTACGTTCCTCTAGTATTCAAGCCCTGTGTTTTTTCAGTTCCTTTGTCCGGTCTCGTCTATGTTAATAAGAGTAGTTGTGTTCTGTTATTTTCCAGCAATCTCCTGAGTTTGTATTTAATAAATACTACTTTGTTTTCTTCTCCTTTGTCATGCGCTTTATATTACTACTACAAGCCTGACACTGACAAAACCTGCCAGTTTATTTAAATACTGTAAATATATGCACTGTCTGTTTTAGAGTGAAGTGTGTTCTTTTATACGCAATGGTTTAAAGGGGTCATGAATTGAGGAATTAAAATTGTCCTTGACCTTTTGACATATAAGAGGTCATTGTACTATAAAAATACCCTGTGAGTTTCAGAACTCAAAAGTTCCTTGTTAGTCCAAAAACAGCTTTTATTGTTACCAAGCTCCCAAAACCAACTCATTTCGGAGTTTATATCAGTATGACTTCCGTCCCACCGATTCACGCATGTCATGTAATAGTAAAAATGAGAGAGATGCAAGTACACAGGATTACTCGAGCAAGTGGCAAGTTGCTGAAAAACAGTCTTTGCATTACCTTTGTGATCCTAACATTAAGAAAGCGTGGATAAAAGTTCCAGATCATGTCAGTAAGACACTGTTCGTTTGTTCGCTTCATTTTAATGTTGAAGTGAAAGCAAACACAGTTTGACGCTGGCTTTTCAGAGACTAAAAATAAAAGATGAAGCAGTGCCGACTATACTGGAAACGACAATAATGTGTGAGTATAGAATATGTGTGAGTATAACATTGCTTTGTCTGTTACAGATCATTTGATATGTACTCACTTTACTTGATGAACAATGAATATAAGAACAGCAGTGCGGCAAACGATTGTCATTTATTCACAAATTCGTTTGCACGAAACGCCGCAAGTTATTCTGTGAGCTATAACTTTGGTAACTCCAAGTACTTTCTAAATCTTGGTTGTAAGAAATATAGTTTATGTAATACGCATAAATGTTTCACAGTTAGCAAATGTTTTAATATGTAACAAGATAAACCCCTTTCTGTAGCATCTTTGTTTCTACACTAATATGATGTAATAAAATGATGATAAATGAGAAGATGACTAATTACCATGCCGTCACAGACTGGAGTATCCATGGGATTTGAGGTGTAGATTTGCTTTCTTCTGATTTGGGATCAGACTATGGCTCAGACATGTATGGCTGAATTTCACCGGTTGCCGTTTTTAAGCATCAGAAAATTTCAAAACAGTTACACATGTGTAATGATGGGGACTTGAAATTTATTTCAATATGCAAAACTGTTACCTAATCATAGCAGTTACCAAGTCTTGAATGCGGCATGCCTTAAAAAACAACAACTCTTGAGTATTTCAAAGAGAGGGTCAAAATTACTTCAAACTTATGATGGTTTTAATGTAAAAATCTTGCTAACCTCAAGAACATTATTGTCACGGTGTGGTGCAGGCAGAAGAAGACGAAGGAGAATCAAAAGTTCCAATGCAAACTTTTACTAACAATATAATTCATACAGGTACAGACAGACAGAAAGTTCACACACTCTTAATAAGACGGAGATCGGACAAGGACTGACAGAACAGACAGAACTTAAAGGGATACTCCACTTTTTTCGGAAATATGCTCATTTTACAACTCCCCCAGAGTTAAACAGATGAGTTTTACTGTTTTAGAATCCATTCAGCCGATCTCTGGGTCTGACGGTACCACTTTTAGCATAGCTTAGCATAGATCATTGATTCTGACGAGTCCAGTAGCATTTCTTTCAAAATGACCAAAGAGTTTCAATATTTTTCCTATTTAAAACTTGACTCTTCTGTAGTTAAACCGTGTACCAAGATCGACGGAAAATGAAAAGTTGCGATTTTCTAAGCCTATATGGCTAGGAACTATACTCTCATTCCAGCGTAATAATCAAGGAACTGTGCGGCCGTACCATGAGTGCAGCAGGCGTAGTGATATGACACAGCGCCTGAAAATAGTCCCCAGCTCGGTAACTTCTTCCAACGTGACCGGGACTAAGTTTGTCTAACCTATTAGACCTATTTTCAGGCGCTGCGTCATATCATTACGCCTGCTGCACTCATGGTACGGCCGCACAGTTCCTTGATTATTACGCCGGAATGAGAGTATAGTTCCTAGCCATATAGGCTTAGAAAATCGCAACTTTTCATTTTCCGTCGATCTTAGTACACGGTTTAACTACAGAAGAGTCAAGTTTTAAATAGGAAAAATATTGAAACTCTTTGGTCATTTTGAAAGAAATGCTACTGGACTCGTCAGAATCAATGATCTATGCTAAGCTATGCTAAAAGTGGTACCGTCAGACCCGGAGATCGGCTGAATGGATTCTAAAATGGTAAAACTCAACTGTTTACCTCTGGGGGAGTTGTAAAATGAGCATATTTCCGAAAAAAGTGGAGTATCCCTTTAAATACAAACACAGATTACACTGATTAACAGAACACATGACGGTAACCATAGAAACAAAAGGAGTGGCGAGAAAAGAACAAAGGAGAACAGGAACCAATCAAAATACAAACTGAGAGTCCAAACAAACACTAACACGTGACAATTATAAAACTGTATAAAACATTTATAAACTTTTTAAACATTAAAAACTTTTTTTCTAAAGTGCAGTTCACAACCCCTTTAACATTTGAAAATGAAGAAATTAATACATAAAAATTAGTACTGTAATTTTACAGTTCTACTGTAAAATAAAATTATTATACGTTTTTTTCTTAAATAGTAATAATAATAATAAATAATAACAATCATTTTATTTTACAGTATTATTATTATTATTTTATAGTCATACTGGTGTAATGACAACAATTGTGCAGCCCTACAAACAAGCACTGCAGCTTTTTTTATCATAATCTCAATTGTTGTACACGACAAATAGCTTCAGCTTTAATAGAACCTAAGCAGTAAATGTTAAATGCAGGTTTGTTGTGTGTCTCTTGTTGTGTCATTTTGGCTGCTCTGGATAATTATGCATATTAGCAATGACTGGAAATCTTTCAAGCCGAAAAAAGCGAGACTGTAAAAAACAGCTGAGACAAATTTCCTTACGGATTATGTTTTTGGACTGCAGGGCCTGGGGCTGCAGGGTTTGCCGCTTTGCATTTAGTAATGTTGTTTGTGATGGGCTCTGATTAATGCCGTCTCACCTCTGAAATGATGAGCAGCTGCGTCCTGTAGGAACTAAATGTTTTGGAAGCTGCTGACTTCGTAGTGAATCCAATTTTTATGGAAAACAGATAATAACTACAAATAAAACCTGAAGCAGGTTTTTGGAAAAGAAACAAGAGCTGTGAGCCAAAGGATTGAGTAGCTCTTGAATCATTCTGACTGAAGAAAAACAACATTAAGAAACGATAAATGTGAAGGCGTGTGTGTAATTTACCTGTTTACATTTTGATTTGAGTTTTGCATGGATCTCCTGATGCGTTTCACATGATTGCAGCCGCTATGAGGTTTATGGATCGTAATTTTCATCATCTCTTCCCCCAGCAAGGGATTTAAGATTTTCTTCCAGTTCAAGCATCTCTTGTGTGAGATTTAGTGTTCTCCATTGTATTGTGTCACTACAGGACAAAGTAAGCAGGAGTGTCCTGATTAAGGTTGAAATATTACAACACTCTAGTCTAAAAAACACTGAAAAGTGAAGCTACAAACTAGTTGTTTTTTTCCGTTTTTTTTCTTTTCTTTTTTTTTTACCAAGGCTTGTTAAAAAAACGTGCCTCTACCTATATTTCCGCAAAACACCATAAACATACATACAATTCACTGCAGTTTTCAGTGTTCAGTTTTTTCAACAACTTTCATTCCTTTTCACACAAATTATGATTACAGGGGCAGATTATTAAAGACTTTTGTGTGTTTCCTTGCACAACACTATTATTATGAGCTCAGCACTTACCATTTGTAAACTAATACATTTTGACATTTGCATCACATATTCTACTCCATATGTATGTATTTTCTAATATAGTAAACTTGCTCGGTAGCTCACCTGGTACAGCACTTGCAATGTGGAGCGCACTGCACAAGTCCTGTGAAACAAGACTAAGAAGCAAGCTGAAATGCCATGGTTGATTCAGTAAATGTGTTTTCATATCCCGTTTGCTTTAGTTAACTCTATCAGTAAATTTAGGGTAGGGTTTAGTGTAGGTGTTACATTACTTTGAAACGCGATAGAGCATTAAAGGTACAATGTGTATTTTTTTCGCTGCTAGGGGTCGCTAACCTCTTCAATACAATAGCAAAGGCGTAGATTGATGACGCAGAGAATGAGCAGAATCATGGAACTTGTCGTCATGCCGATGGATCTAATAATGTTTATGGGGAAATATGTTTATGGATAAGTGAATACATTGATGTTTTTTAACATGACTGAGGTATGAAGCAGGGCTAATGAGAGAGATTGCTATAACCAGCGCGAGTCCCGCGGATATAAAGGAATGAGGACATTTCATTCTACCGAACTACCCGCAAATGCTGAATTGATACTCAAACTGGTCAGTTTATTTAACAAATTAAACTTGTGAGGCCGCAGCGCTGTTTCACTTGGTCATAGTAACCATGGCAACATACATGGAAAACTGCGTAACGGCACGCTGTTGTTGTTTCGTTCAAACATTATGGACCATGGCAAGCAAAAGGAGAAATAAAACGAGGATACATTTTGGCGTGGTGTTTTTGAGATGCCGAGAGCTTTGCGACAAACTTCGACTTGACAGAGAATGCTCTTGCATGTGCTTTATTAGACAGGTGAGCAAATGTACATAAAACACATCAATGTTATATAGCTCAACATGATGAAATGTTAGAATATGATCAGTACGATATTCTAATGTTGATCTAGCTTCCTGCTAGTCTCATACAGCCAACAAACTAACACATAGTATAACATTATAACTTATAACACACTCAAATGCAGTGATAGTGTAGACCTAGTGAAAAAGCGATGCGTTACCTCACAAGTTTAATTCGTAAAATAAACTGACTTGTGCGAGTAGTAATTCAGCACTTGCGGGTAGTTTGGTAGAATGAAATGTCTTCATTCCTTTATATTCCTTTAGCGGTGTAATATAGGTTCTAAACAGAGAGCACTTCACAGAGTCTGAACACAACTTCCTTATGAGCATATTTGCTTGAGCATAAATTTTACAGCGCTGACGATATAGGTCTTTGTCATCTGTCCAGTCATTAGATATAACATGACCTAAATATTTGACCTACCTCACACACAGCAAGAGGGCTGTCTAACAAATAAAAAGTCGGAAAAGTTGATTTATTGTCCTCATTGCTTCTAACTACCATTATGTGGCTTTTCTTAGTGTTATATTTAATATCATAATCTAAGCCATATTGCGAGCAGACTTTCAGCATCTGCTGCAGCCCAACGCTGTATGGACAGAGCAGGAGAAGATCGTCTGCATACATTAAATGATTAACAACAATGTTGCCCACAAGACAGCAAGTTTTTAACCTATTTAACTGGTCTGACAGATCATCCATATAAACATTAAATAAAATAGGAGACATAATTCCTCCTTGTCTCACTCCATTACTGACATGAAACGGAGCAGATACAACATTATCCCATTTAACCTGAAACGTTTGATGGGCATACCAAAACACAAAAATTCTCACAAAAAATGTAGGAGCACCTCTATCAAGCAATTTTACAAACAGTCGTTCATGATTGATTCTATTAAATGCCTTTGACGCATCAATAAAACATAAAAATGCATAAAAAAAAAATATATATATATATATATGTAACAAAAAATATATAATATATACATTATATATATGTAACAAAAAATAAATAAATAAATATATATATATATATATATATATATATATATGTCCTCATTCCTCATTCCCCTCCCGGGACTCGCGTGTGGCAATCTACACCTTTGTTACTGTTTTGAAGAGGTGAATATATATGAAAATATGAAAATACATATTGTACCTTAAAAGGGGTGGTTGATTATGATTTCACTTTTCTAACTTTAGTTAGTTTGTAATGTTGCTGTTTGAACATAAACAACATCTGCAAAGTTACAACGCTCAAAGTTCAAAGCAAAGGGAGATATTTGCTTTTAAAGAAATAGTTTTTTTAAGGACTACAACAAACGGCTGATAGGGACTACATGACATTCCTCCCAGGTTAGTGACATCACTGAACCTAAAATTTACATAAACCCCACCCCCGGGAACACACAGTCCATGTTGAGAAGAGGAAGAGTTAGATAGATAGTAGGCACTCGTCGCCACAGTGCAGCGCCGGAAGTTCGTGTAAGAAACATGCAACAAACAAACACAGTTGTTGTAGTACAGCACATTTGTGAGTCTCCTCAAGCTGCCACATACACACAAATGTAATAGCATGTCACTCTGTAGGCATCTTACAACAGTTCCCACACAAGCGATTTTATAGATTATCATGACAGAATATGCTAATCAAAGACTTGAAGATAGTTAACTCCACATCACCAACATAAATTCATCAACTAGCCATCCAGAAACGTCCTGTTGCTCTACATGTCGTCACTTCTTCTTGAGTCTCTCCATCATTCCAGTTTGGGTTTTTCCTGGGTCAAAATTGGTCTTCGGTGGTGGCTGACCGACATGGTCATCCACACACAGCAAAGAGTACCCTAGTACCCACATGATCCGCAAGCCCAATATTGACAATAAATGTTCAATTTAAAATAAATACAAAGAAACAGTTTGTGATTTTTTTTTTGTGGTAATTTACTACACATTGTCATAGGCCTATACATACTGTGGATTATTAAGGCTAAATTTTACTAAACACTCTTGCTAAATTAGGTAAGCACACTTACTTTATCATTTCAGATTAGGGGTGGGAATCTCTAGGCACCTCACGATTCGATTCGATTACGATTCAGAGGGTAACGATTATCGATTATTAACGTTTTTTTTTTTTTTTTTTTACTTGGGTACTTTTAAAGCAAAGTATTTATGATGACCCATAACGAACTTACTCCCATCTTCCTATATTAATTTTATTAATAAAACAAATGGAAGTGATTTGAACATTGCAAAGAACCAACATGAAAATAAATGTGTGCCTGTACTAGTAGCGTACTTGAAGTAAATTAATACAAACTTCAGCATATTCTGAATCTCTAGGATTTAATAATAGACTTCTAACCAACATCCTCTGGTTATTTCCAATGAGCAATATAATCCTTCAGACAAAATACATTTTGCTGTAGCAAATTCACAAACAGTTTTCGTTCAAAAATATAGAATGATGTACCAGCAGCTCTCATATAATGCTTGTGGACTTATGCATATTCTGAATAATTAGTAACATACAAAGCCTCTCTTATTCACAACTAAATAATAAAGAGGTATGACTTGAAATGTTTGCTGTATACCACAATCAAAAACAGCTTATACAAAAAAAGTGAATGAACATCTGCAGAGAGCACAGTCAAAATGTAACTTTTTGTGACTGGCATTGCACATATTGCAGGGCAGTATAACGTAAGTATAACAGATCGGTTTACAGTATATTGATGTGAAAACTAAATAGGCTACTGAAAGCAGCTTTCATACAAAAAATACTAAATAGGTAACAATGAAATTGCCAATTTTCCATACGCTAGCTTTTAACGAAGAGGGTGCCGTTCGAATTTGGCGCTCAGGCATCATGCGTCTGTTATGTGCGCGCCACAGACTGCACGCGCACTGCACGTCCGCTAGAGTTCCGCCTTTTGCGTTTCGTCAATATTATTTTTTTTTAGAGATTAGATTTTTTTGACATTTGTGAATCGATTCAGAATCGTCCACGTCCGCATCGCGATGCATATAAGAATCCGCGCGGTGCTGCCTGTGATCGTTCTCTCCGTCACTCCGTCAGTAGCCTGCTTCACTCACAAAACCCAATTACAGATCAAATAAGGCTTTGGCGGGACAAAAAATCGTTTTGGCGGCCGCCAAAAAAATTTCAATGTAGGAAAAACCCTGATAAAAGGCAGAACAGTTTCTGAAATTTTAGTGCTTGTCTGCGTGAGGTAATCAGAGCTGCTAACACACACACACACACACACACACACACGCACACACACAAGAGCTCTTGAAGCTCCGCCCACTGTGCCGGGAGCAGCAGCACATTTGCATTTAAGGGGACACACGCCGAAACAACGCGTTTTTGCTCACCCTCAAAAAGGGACCATTTTAACATGCTGAAAAAAATATGTGTGGGGTATTTTGAGCTAAAACTTCACATACACACTCTGGGGACAACAGAGACGTATTTTACATATTGTAAAAAGAGGCATTATACCACCCCTTTAAAGTATTTTTTTGTTTATGCTGAGTTGGCTGATATGGCTGTCGTCTAGCAGCTTAGATGCAAAAGGTTTCAGCTATTGATATACTATTTTAAAAGTCAGTTGTCGTTGATTTAGTTCAAAAACAAAAGTGCCCAGCAGTAGTCTGTTTATCAAGACAAAACGAGTTATATTGGGCTGGCCATGTGATAAAAAAAAAAAAAAAGCCACTAATAAGTCTTCATCTCATGCGAGTGAAGATTTTAAACATATTGTAAACACAGTACTATTAATTTATCTGTATATCAACCTGTTTTAATGAGAACACATTACTTAGTGCTTGTTTAAGTGGTTGACTCAGCACAGTAATTATAATTATATAGTTTTACTATATATTATAATTATATAGTTATGAGGCCAAAATTACATAACGACTGATTAAAAGGAATGTTAACTATTATTTTATTTTTTTTGGTTATAAAAATGTAGTAGTAGAACAACAAAACAAAATCTAGACAGTGAGAAAGCAGCTGGCAACCTCAAGATTGTTTTTGTTTTAACTCAAGCTCTCAGCACTCTCACTTTTGAGTGTTAAGACTATTTTAATTCTTATCTTATAAACACAACATTAAAGGGATAGTTCACCCAAAAATGATAATTCTCTCATCGTGTCACCCTCAAGTTGTTCCAAACCTGTATGAATTTCTTTCTTCTGCTGAACAACAAAAGAACATATTTTGAAGAGTTGATGGACCCATTGACCACCATAGTATTTTTTACAATGGAAGTCAATGGAGCCCATCAACTGTTTGGTTATGCATATTCTTCTAAATGTTTTCTTTTGTGTTCAGCAGAAGAAAGAAATGTATACAGGTTTGTTGGAATAACTTGAGGGTGAGTAAATGATGACGGGTGAACTATCCCTTTAATGACAGTAAGAAGACATTAGTGGCATATGGTACTTGAACACTTTATTATCATACTGTCTTATATAACAACTTATATGAAATATATATCAAGAAATATTATATTTCATCCATACCGTAACCGAACTAACAAGCCAATCAAATCATGAATGCGTTTTATTTGAACCATTATTGATGATTGATGAACTTGACCAGAGTGAGTGATGACTCAACTGCTTCTGTTGAATTTCAACTTTAACAGTTTCAGAGGTTTCAAATTAGCTTCTGGCAGCTTTACAAAATCAGCTCATCAATGGGAAAATCTTTTCTGCTCCTTGGTTTCATCAGTCAAGTTACCTTGGAATATGTACCATGTTCCATTTAAAATGTGGAAACTTTTGAACTTTTACTCAAGCATGTTTTTGTACTTCAGATTTATTCAAATGCACTTCACTTTTCTCTCCTTTTTTAAAACAAATGCAAACAAATACATTTGTGTAATTAAATTATTGTATTATTCATAATCAGTGAAATGTAAATAGGAATAATGGAATATAATCCATTTAAAAAAAACATTCTTGATTGGTTATCATTCATAGTTGCATTTAGAGCAGTAAATGTTGACACTGTAAATGTTTCTTTTTATCATATAGCGCATCGTCAAACGTATATACATTATAAAGTGTGCATGCACACTGTAAAAAATGTACCCGTAAATTTACAGTAAAATACTGGCAGCTGTAGTTGCAGCCATTTACCTTAATTTTTACGGTTTCAACACCGTTTTTTCCATTTTACAGTTGCGCTGTAATTTCACAGTAAAATACTGACAGCTGTGGTTCCAGCTATTTACCGTAATTCAACAGTACCAATACTGTTGTTCATTTTACAGCTTTACTGTAATTTCACAGTAAAATACTGGCTGCTGTGGTTCCAGCCATTTATCGTAATTCTACCATTTCAATACTGTTTTACATTGTACTTGCAGCAATGGTTACAGCAGGTATAGGACTTCCATCGTGGTTTACAGTGCATCAGTTTACTGCATAAATCCAATGCGTTCCAGTCTCAGATCCTGTGCAGCTTAGTGTGATGAAAGCTCATTGAAGAAGAAACTAATCTTTAGTAGATTTTCTGGGTTTTGGTCGAATGTGGAGTGAGAGCAGTGACCTGGTCTCTTCTCATCTCTGTGAAGCCTTTCAACAGCTTTGTTCTTATTTCTTAGGCTTTTTTTGTGTGATAGTGCTCGGGTCCAAATCAATGACTCTTTTTGTTTCCCTCTCCAGACTCAATATGTATACAGGGTTTTGACCCCAACCTTGGCATCCTCACCCCAATCAACCCCATGATGGCTGGCATCACTCTGGTCCCGCCCCATCCTGTGGCAGAACTTCCTGTTATTAAGGAAATCATCCACTGCAAGAGCTGCACACTGTTCCCGCAGAACCCCAGTAAGAGCCATTGTGTTTTACAGCAGCCTACCACAGCACAATTATTAGAGGTTTCACTATAAAACAGGCACACAAATGAATGCAGCCAACCCTTATTTACTTCTACTGATGTCATGGTAAATATATAAAGTAGCCTACAGTCTGTGCCATGTTGAATGACCTGTAACTGTGGGGTAAAATGTTCCACTGAAAGACCTGTAACTTTATGCCAAACGTTTTACGGTTATTGAAATCACAGCAACCACAGAATAGTGTTTATTAATTCATCCAATGTGGAAAATCAGAGAAAGACCAAATGTTAAATCTGTAGAGCTTAGTCCTATAAACTATAAATCTAAATGAACCCTAAATCATAATTAACTTTAACCAAACAGACTCCAGTTAAATTCATATTCTTAATAAAACGTCTTGTTTTGTTAATGGGAGGAAACTAATGATGATTCATTAAAGGGATAGTTCACCCAAAAAAAAAAAATTCTGTCATCATTTACTCACCCTCATGTCGTTCCAAACCCGTAAAACTGTCGTTCATCTTCGGAACACAAATGATGATATTTTTGATGAAATCTGAGAGATTTCTGTCCCTCCATTGACAGCTACGCAACTACCACTTTGACGCTACAAAAAGTTCATAAAGACAAATCAATATGAATTGAGTGGTTTAGTCCAACATTTCTAAAGAGACACGATTGCTTTATATGGTGAACAGATTGAATTTAGGCTTTTATTCACAATGAGCTTTCCGAATTTTGGCTGAACTAACTGTCCCTTGAATAAATGGTGATAATATATTTTTATACCACACCATAATTGACCATGTTTGGTGATTTGCAGATGCAATTTCACTAAATATATATTAATAAATTAATTATAAAATAATTTTGGCTCCAAAAATATTCCATGTTCATGTATTTATGTATTTGGGTTAAATATTAAGTATATTTCAATTGTTCAAATGTTTAAATTTTTTCAAAGCCCTAAAATCTGTTTATTTCCAGGTTTAAATTCCATTTCGTTTCCCAAATTTTCAATATGGCTTCAGACTTCTGAACCCTGTTATGTGTAAACTAGACTCCATTTTCTATTAACAGTAGCTAGTTAATGTGAAAACAATTAGATCACTTGATCAAACTGGTTTAGTCATGCAATCTGAGTGCGGCAAGACACTTTTGTGGATTCTGCAGATCTTCCTCCTCCTTCTACGAGAGAGAGGCCTCCAGGATGCAAGACTGTGTTTGTTGGTGGGCTTCCAGAAAATGCAACCGAGGAGATCGTCAAAGAAGTGTTTGATCAATGTGGAGAGATTGTCGCCATCCGCAAGAGCAAGAAAAACTTCTGCCACATTCGTTACATTGAGGAGTTCATGGTAGACAAGGCCCTCTACCTCTCTGGTGAGTCTTTGTTTTGCTTCATTTATAGATGTAAATGTTTGTTATGTTTTGTTTCTCTTCTTCTCTGAGGCTTGTTGCGTGAAGCTGGTTTCAGTTGCTATGGTGTCAGTTTGAGATTAGTTTGAGCAAACTCTGTTTTTTCAAGCTCAAGAGCATTGTCGTGTAAACCCTAAATATCAAATCTGATGCATATGCTGCAAGTAACATAGTCTAATGACCCAGCTGTATTGTTTTGTTCAACAGGGGCCATTATGCTGCAAGAAGGAACATCTTAAAAATGAGCAAATCCTATTTTGCATAGTTTACTGATATTTGATATCAGCCTGTACGATAGCTGTGTTTGCTGAACAATGTTTGTCGTTCTAGGCTATCGGATGCGCATTGGCTCCAGCACTGATAAAAAGGATTCGGGCCGCATACATGTAGATTTTGCTCAGGCGAGAGATGACTTGTATGAGTGGGAGTGCAAACAAAGATTGCTGGCACGAGAGGAGCGGCACCGACGGAAAATCCACGAGGAACGGCTGAGACCTCCATCACCTCCTCCCATAATGCACTACTCTGAGCACGAGGCAGCTCTTTTGGCTGAGAAACTGAAAGGTAAGCTTTCCCACAGACTGTGGTGCCATGATCTCATCTAGCCTTTAAAGCACAGATTTGTCATCATTAATGTAGTGCCGAGAGAAATTCGGGTTCTTTGGAAAAGCTTCAAGGCAGGACTTTTATGCTTCTAATAAATGCGAAATGTGGTAAGATGACCTACACCGCCAGGTCTGCTTTCCTTCAGAGATTTTGCAGCTGTCCACGACTGCTCTCTGATGATGTGACAGACATTAATGAGTGGCTGCATAGTTTTGAGGTTCTTACGCATACAGTCCTCATTCCCGTCTGCGGCTGCCAGCCAAAGAGCCCCAGCTGTTGTTTATTCTGTGCGACTGGTGTGTTTATATGATCAGCTAGTTCCATTCATCAGCTTCAATGAGACCAATGATTGCCAATGAAGTGAACACTCAGTACCAGGCTCCTGTAAACCCAAAAGGTTTCCAAGGTTTACTAAATTGTTTTCATTTGCTTTTAAATGTGCTTAAAATTGACTTGATTTTTGGTTGATTCTAATCAAGAAATATGATACTGTGCAAGAGTTTATCATATTGTGCTTTATCGTAACACTGGAGACCTGGTGCAGTTTCACTGGAGTCTCATTTTAGTATCAATTTGGTCTCAGATGTTTCCTAAAATTGTTGACATGCTGTAAAAGTATTGAGCTGTGGAGAGCAGTTCAGATCATTTAATTTTTGTGAAACTCTAGAGGAGACATGTGAGATTTATTGGGACATTTTCTCAGGAGAAAACTCTGAGAAGCAGAAGTGTGCCATTTGCTCATTGTTGCACACATACAGTAATATGTTGCGTAGAAATGAGATATTAAAGATATATTTTTTCCACTTCCACGGCTTTGCATGGACATAAGTGGCCAGCTGCATCGACAACAGACAGTTAGTGTGAGGTTTAAAATACTTAACCATGTTTATTTTTTCTGTTTATTCTGAGAACCAAATGAGATATGAGATTTAATTTTGTGACATAATTGTTTCTCTTCTATGACTTGTTTAGTTTAGTTTTATTTAATTTCTCTACCCTATGGCCTCTACATTTCTGCATAAGGCACACAAAATGGAAAACACTTCAGGAGGTTTGAAGTCGTCAACTGATTGGTTGAATTCTACAGGATTTCTGGGAGACGTGTGTGTTGCGTTCTTTAACGGTCCATCCACACATAAAGCCGTTCTTGAAAAAGGAAGCTGTTGTGTTCACAACTGTGACAATGAGCGTTTAACATGATCAACTAAACGCTTTTTTTTAAGGATTTGAAGGCGTCACCTTTATTTATACAGCGCTTTATGCAATACAGATTTTTTCAAAGCAGCTTTAACAGTGATAAACAGGAAAATGATTCAGTGATGTGGTTCATTTCAGCTGTACAACAGCTCTAAAAGAAAAAAGTCCAGTGTTGATTCAGTTCTGTTTGTAAAGACCATCAATTATTAAATTAGTACATTTCATCTATAAAGCAGTTCTGCAGAAAACAGTGATGTCATCAATCAGCTCAGTTCAGTTCTCATCCAATAGTGTCAGTGCAGTCAGATCAATAATATTGTTGAATATTATTGTGTGATGTTCATGGCATAGACTCCAATGCGTCCAAGAATTTTACACACCGGTCTGTCATTGTAGGGACATCGACGTTACGTTTTCTGTGAACCGACTGTGATTGGTTGCTTTTCATGTCAGTCAGACAGCTTCTTGGGCTGTCCTTGGCCAATGAAAGCTGTTATGGGGTCCAGACCTTCTGCTGAGTCTGGAGGTCTGGTTATGCAAGAATATTTGGAGACTGATTGCTTTGCCCTCTATACCTCTCTGGTGTGTCTTTGTTTTTAATTTATACATATAAATGTTTGTTTTGTTTCTCTACTGCTATAACAATAGATGGTAACATGAACAGTGAAGGTTTCCAAGGTTTTCATTTGCTTTTTGGGTGTTTAAAATCTGAGGTTAAAAAACTCATTTAATTTATCTTGTGAAACTCTAGAGGAGACTTGAGTGAAATTTATTGGGACATTATCTCAGGAAACTCTGAGAAGCTGGAGACTTAAAGGGATACTCCACTTTTTTCGGAAATAAGCTCATTTTACATCTCCCCCAGAGTTAAACAGTTGAGTTTTACCGTTTTAGAATCCATTCAGCCGAACTCCGGGTCTGACGGTACCACTTTTAGCATAGCTTAGCACAGATCATTGATTCTGATGAGTCCAGTAGCATTTCTTTCAAAATGACCAAAGAGTTTCAATATTTTTCCTATTTAAAACTTGACTCTTCTGTAGTTAAACCGTGTACTAAGATCGACGGAAAATGAAAAGTTGCGATTTTCTAAGCCTATATGGCTAGGAACTACTCTCATTCCAGCGTAATAATCAAGGAACTGTGCGGCTGTACCATGAGTCCAGCAGGCGTAATGATATGACGCAGCGCCTGAAAATAGTCCCCAGCTCGGTAACTTCTTCCAACGTGACCGGGACTAAGTTTGTCTAACCTATTAGACCTATTTTCAGGCGCTGCGTCATATCATTACGCCTGCTGCACTCATGGTACAGCCGCACAGTTCCTTGATTATTACGCTGGAATGAGAGTAGTTCCTAGTCATATAGGCTTAGAAAATCGCAACTTTTCATTTTCCGTCGATCTTAGTACACGGTTTAACTACAGAAGAGTCAAGTTTTAAATAGGAAAAATATTGAAACTCTTTGGTCATTTTGAAAGAAATGCTACTGGACTCATCAGAATCAATGATCTGTGCTAAGCTATGCTAAAAGTGGTACCGTCAGACCCGGAGTTCGGCTGAATGGATTCTAAAACGGTAAAACTCAACTATTTAACTCTGGGGGAGATGTAAAATGAGCTTATTTCCGAAAAAAGTGGAGTATCCCTTTAAGCAGAAGTATCCATTTGCTCTCCTTTTTATATCATTGTTGTCTAGAAGAACCAAGTGAGATATTAAAAAGATTTAAAGCTGGGGTAGGTAAGAATGGTCTAAAAAACTTATTTTTCAAATTTGTTTAAACTTTATGTATATATCAATACATAATTAAAATGTAAGTATTCTGAAAAAGAAAGTATAAAAATCGAGTGTATGTAGACCTCTAACGACTGTTTTAAAGACAGCTCATTATTTCCATTCAGTCCACCCTCTCCCTTCTGGGGTCCTTCCAAAGCCACGCCCCCAAAACACATGAACGCGCGACTCCGACAGCTGAGCTGGAAGACGCATTATTTACCTGAGACGAGCGGAGAGGAAGGAGCGCAGTGCATGTAGCATCATGTCAGAATCACATGTAATAAAAAAATCGAACTTTATCATTATGAATATAAACAAATAAGATGTATTTTAGTAGCCTACTCACTATCAAGCTATCATATCGATATTGGTAAAGTTTAAAATATATATTTTTTGATTCGCTAACGAGCTAGTTATAACTATAAGGCAAAGCTAAAAACAGGTTGCATTGATACACGTTTTTCCATTTCCATTAGTTGCACTGTGATGAAGATGAATTTCGTGTAAGATTCATAACATATAACGTTAGGCCTACTAGCTGTTAAACATGTATTTTGTTATGTAAAGTTCCCCCCACAGCGGAGCCTAGCTGCCGTGAACGCGCAGGCTAGTAAACATGCAGGGTCACCGATGACGACGGATAAGGTCGCTAGATATAAGGTTAGCAGGTTTCAATTGTTGCTTTGCACAGTGCGTGACATTTTATCTGTATGTTATGCGGCTAGAGTTTTAACACTGAGTCAATGGGCTCCGACGGGCTTGTTTATCGTCATCGGTCTTTTTCCGTTTACCTGTCTTTGTTGTATGAGCAGGTTCCACTCGAGAAATTGGTAGTTTTGGTTGTTTGTCCGCCATTAGCACAGCTGCTCGGCACACCGGCAATCTTGATTTTGAATGACGGTACGCGCTGTGCAAGAGAGGGGCGATCAGCGCGTACGCGAACTTGATTGACACTGCTAAGACACTCCTCCTGGCTCTGAAGGCATCTGATTGGTTCTTTACATTCGCACCGAATGGCAGTGATTGGTCAGAGTTTTTACTGTCCTGCAGCTGCTACAGAGGTCTGATTGTTTTCATTCCTTTTTCTGAACACATAATGTATTGACTACTCTCAGGATGGAAGGACCATTTCACCCAGTATAAAAAAAAAAAGTGTTTCTGAACAGGATTACCTACTATAGCTTTAATTTGTGATTTTTTCTGTTCTGCATGGACGTAATTTGCAATTGCGTCAACAACGTTGGCTGTAAATGTTTTGCAGATCTCCTCTCGATTTCAGACAGACAGGAATAGTTAGTGTAATGTTTAACATATTTAACCACACTTCTTTCTGAATCTAGAGAGGTTCGAAGGTGCCACATGGTCGTCACATTTTCAAGGTGCCGCATACTGTAATGTGTTTCCACCTCAGAGTTAAGCCAATCCATCACACACTTTGACGTTCACACATATTCGTAATGTCACCTTTCACGTTTTCATTTCAGAGCCAGTTCCTGGCTGACAGCTGTTTTCCCATGCTGTGATTTGATTACAGCTAGCGGCTCCAGAAAGGTAGTGATGGTTGAGTTATGCTGGCTGCGGTGGTTTCCATGCCTCTCTGAGCTCTTGTCTCTCTGGAGAGACTGCTTTCATTTCGATGATGGGGACTTGACTGCAGCCTCCACCTCATCAGCAATCACAGCACTTCCCATGTCAAGCACTTCCCATGCTCTCTGCGTGGCCCATCCAGAGCTCCCTCTGTATGTTCTCATGTTTATTGAGCCCAGGAGGCAACAGACACAACATCTCAGGCGGGGTTTCGATATTCTGGTGTCTGGCACAGATTTGCTCATGCCTGACATCTAATTGCCTCTCCAACACAACCTTTGTTTAAACTCAAGCCATTCTGCTAATTAGTTCTACATAAATATTGCTTTTCAAGTATCAACAGCATGCAAATGGGCCTTAGTATAGTGGGAACGTTATTGGGCACATTTGTGTCCCAAAGATTAATTTTTATTACATTTTTACAGATGTTTTTTTATATATTCGTTGTACGAAGGTCACATTAAAACTGTTTTTATAAAAAAAAAATGCTTTTTATGTATAGATTTTATTGTTTTACCCTTGTCTCAGATAATAGCAATTATAGCAATTATAACATTTTATAATTTTTTTTTTTTTTTTTACAGTTTTACACAAATGATGACTGTCCCTCAATTATAGCGTTCCACAACAAACAACAACATTATACATAAAAAACATTCATTTGTTTACACATTGTGTGTGTATTTAGGATACATAAAATATAGCTAGCTATGAAATTAGCTTTAGCGAGACAAAAGATTCTGCATTTTATTCCACAAATGTTAAAAATGTAATTTAAACACATATTTGCTCATCCTTAAATCTGGCCCTTCTTCAGCTCTTAATATATCGACTTTAATTCTATCCAATGCTGCTTTCTGTCTCTTGCATTTGGAAACACTTTAATGCTATTCATTCAAACAGCCCCTGGTTAATGCTTTCTGGCAAGTAAATGCTCATTGCCACATTATGCTTTCATGGAAAAATTAATATGAGCGATGTTTAAAACAAAGCTAATTTCCTGACCATAACTGAAACTGACTGCATTGGCAGTCACGTAGCAGCTTACATAGTGTCTGAGTTACGGAGAGGTCGGATGACTGAATGCTGGGAATTTTGAAGAAGAGTGTGGAGATTTCACATTTGCATTTCTTGTGGAGGCTCTCATTAGGCATAAGATTAGCAGAGCAGGCTCATTTGACTGTGGAAATTATTTTTATTCTCGTCAGATGGCATTTTTGCCCGAGGGTTGGGAGAATTCAATTTCCTTTAATTAGCTGGGAAGTTTGAGTGCCACCTTAATAACATACCTGCTCTTGATCTCAAACGCCCAGAGCCCCTTGGGTCTCTTACATACCATCTTAACCAGCACATGGGAATAACATTTATTTAATTGAAAAAGGGACTAAAACAGATATCACATATACACTTCAAATTAAACGAGTTGAGGACATATTTTAAGGACCTGGCATAGAGGTTTGGTATAATTGATACATCTCTCGTGATGTCATTCTCCTCGTTGGCTTGAAATCGGTTATTCTGTGGTGAGATGAAGCAATAACAGTCTGGCGAAAAGCGCACAGATGCAGGGAATGATGTTGTTGCCGTGTACAGGATCTCATTAAGGGAGGGATCGAATTTACTTCCAGCTCTACTGCACTGACTTTGAGGCAAAATTCAATTATTCTTCCAATTTCAGTAATGTATTTCACACAGGTCCACTGGGAGCAGATTACTGAAGCTTGGAAGAGGCCACACTGAACGCCTCATGTCTCAGCTGCTCAGGCTGGAATTACACTTCATGTTTAGACAGGAAAAATGCAGGGTTAGTTACTGACTCACGAGCCGTGACTGAACACACTGATGAGATGATGTTCTTGTCCAATAGGAAAAGACAATGCAGGGAAAGAGTCATTAAACGAGGCTCTTAAGTTAGAGCCGGCTTAGCGTTTGGTGTATAGCTGCAGCATGTGGACACGAGTTCCAATCCTTTCTTTTCCTCTCAATATTATTAGAAGTGCCAAATCTAAATGTAAAATTTGCTCTTAAAATGAACTAAAACAGTCTTGTCTGAATCTGTAGTAGCTTAAAGTCTTGAATTTTGAAGGTTATACGACTTGTGTACTGTCGTTTCGAGTACTTGAGCAGTTTGAAAAGAGATTCAAAGTTTGAAGGTTATTATGAGTCTCGTATATTGTAAAAACTTGGGAAGAGAGATTTTGAAGTGTGAAGGGTTTGTAAGCCTTATGCAGTTTGCTGTATGCTGGCTTTGTCAAGCCAACAAAGTAAGTGTAACAACAGTCTCTGTCGTAAGTTGCTGAAGTAAAAATGACAGATTTTCCCCACTGACAGTTTTCCTCATTCATTCCTCCAGAAGACAACAAGTTCAGCGAGGCATCGGCAGTGCTGTTCACGTGGGTCGACAGAGGCGAGGTGAACCGACGCACAGCCAATCATTTCTACTCCATGATCCAGTCGGCGAACAGCCACGTGCGGCGCCTAATGAACGAGAAAGCTCAGCACGAGGAGGAGATGGAGCTGGCCAAAGAACACTTTAAGAATTCCCTGCTTGCCATCCTCACACAATGTAAGATACCTCCTGCCTTCACTGTTTTTATCCCAATTGGTTACTCTGAGATTTTTATCTAGTGTTGCCATGACAACGGCACATCCTTTGTACCGAGCAAGATGATGTAGCTGTCCTTAAGTGGGCTCAGTCTCAGATCTGATAGTTGGACGTTTCTCGCTCATACTGATATGACTGTACTGATAGTTTGAGTGTATTTGTATATGTCCAGAACTGCAACATACACTATACTGTTCCTGACTTTAACAGGCAAGACACAGGCTCTGTTCCAAAACCTAGAGAGCTGCCTACATAGGCATCATAGGTGAGCTTCCTACACAGAGCCGTTCCAAAAGGTATGTATCCTTCACGGATAATAAAATCCCTTGATGCACTGCGACAAAATTCAGCTTAAATTGCATCACATTTACCGTTGCTCTGTAAAATTTTGGGGAAATAAAGTAAATTCAATAGTAATCTGCGCAATTGGGAGTACTTCAAGTTGGTCACACAAATTTGCCTGGTTGGCTGCTTGGTTTGAAAGTGACCTCTGTGTGAGCTGTGATTCATGCCAATGGACCTTTTTTTGCCAGCGAAATTTCACAGAAGTGACCACACCTTTACAACGATTAGAAATGTAGATTATAAATATACTTAGTTCATTCTATAAAGAAATGTTGATAAAATTAATTGTCATTAGTCCTGTCTTATTAAAAATTGTGTATTTGTGTGTGCCAGTCTACAGAGACCCTAAGGGGACAAAAAAAAAAAAATGAGAATAGACGAAAAATGTTATTCTCTTGCAAAATATTTGCGTTATTGCATTCCCCTGAAAAACTTGGCATTCTCTCGTTTTTGCGTTCCTCCAAGAAACTATTCACTCGCAAAACATTTGCGGTCTCTTGCAAAAGTATTGCGTTCCCCCCTAAAAAGTTGTGTTCCCTCTCAAAACATTTGCGTTCTCTTGCAAAAGTATTGTGTTTCCCCAATAAATGTGTTGGCTCTCAAAATATTTGCGGTCTCTTGCAAAAGTATTGCATTCCCTCAAGGAACTTTGTGTTTGCTCGCAAAACATTTGCGTTTTCCTCCCACCTGCATATTGTTTCCATGAAAGTTTTGCAAGAAAACGAAAAGCATTAAAATATATTTAAAAAAAACTAACCATAGTCATGTCCCTTTAGATGCTCTGTACCAATCAGCTGGTTATTAACATAGAATTAAATGGACGCAACATTGAGTTGACGGATTTTGTACATTACCCTGTTTATTACTTTGCTAAACACCAAATAAATAACAAGGACATTAACTATTGATCTGCCTAGATATTATTTTATAATTTTACCTGTATATTATGTTAAAGCTTCTGCTATGAAAACAATAATCCAATGTACAAAACAACCAAACTAGCAACAAGATGAACATGGCAACAATATTGCAGTATTTTAATTGCAGTAGGCTATAACAATATATTGCAGTATAACAATACTGAGGCCCTCTGAGGTAATTTCACTGCAGCAGATAACTAAGTCTTGTTTCATTTGTATGAAACAAGAGTGAATCTGACATACGTGAAGTGAGAGACATGCAGTGATTTTGGTCAGGCATTGCCTGCAACTAGTAACTAGTTGGCATGGACAACTAGTAATATTCGGAAATATTTGACCGCTGAATCTAGCAATTGACCAGTCAGAATCTAATAATCTAGAACGCAGTGTTATAAGAGTTATTTTAATGTTTAAGTTAGCTTAGCAGAAGTCAAATCAATTATGTGTTAAATCTCCCAAGTGTATGAGGTTCGGATGCTCTTTAAGGCAGCAGCTTACAGAACGTATCCATAGAAAGCAAGGCAGCTCACTAGTCGTGGAACAGAGCCACAGTCTTTCCTTTACACCGTTCACAACCCTTCACTGCAGATATACAATATACAAATGTACACTAGGAGATATGATGTATGCTCAAACAGCATTGAGACCTAGCTGCCTATGTCAGTGTGACTGTAGCCAAAGCCCATAGAAGGGCCCTGGGTAAGTACAGTCTCAGTGGAAGCACTCTGACCATATAGCAGATGTGGAGATGTTCAACTTAACTTAAAGGTAGGCCAACATCAGATTCACTCATCTTTTTTTCGGCCTGGACAGGTGAGAAGACAATATCCCAACTCAAGAAGTCAAGAAAAGTCATTTGCTTGAATGAATATGTGTGATGGAGATTTGCAATTGGCAACTTGACAGAATTTAGACATTTTCGACTCCATATATGTGCATGAAATACTAAGAGAAATGTATTTTAGAGTTATGCCAGTTAAAGTGAAGAACATAATCGTATAATTGTTTACTTGGTCAAATTAATAAATAGCAGGCAACAGTTTACAAATGGTCCAAATCTCAATCCTATAATCAGAGGCGTCATGCACTTAGTATTTTTGAGGGGGCAGCACTTAGCCTCGATGGGGTGACAGCAGAATCAATGGTTCTGCACGAAATCGCCTAGGCTGTGTGACATTTTTAGTTTCAAAACTAAGAAATTCACCAAAAGACAACAACTTTGGGGCACTATTGACTTGTACCTACAATATTCTAAAGGCCTGGACATACTAAGCCAATGTTGGGCCATTTTTTAGCATTGGTTGGCTTCGTTTTTTTGGTGTGTTCCGCACTGTTGGTTCTAGTCGGACGTCGTCTGTTTTTTTTTAGCCGATTTAGCCTGTTGAATCGGCGTTGGGCTGTCGTTAAGAGAGAGAACACTGATTGGCTGTTCACCTTAGCGAACGAATCAGTGCACAAGAAGTGAAAGTGACGAAAGCGAGAAGTAAGATTATACGCTATCTTACCTGGGCATTCGAATGCACGAATATTTTCATAATAACATGAGCCGACTGGAATGAAGAAAGTAATCAGCGTGATTCCGGGCTTAAGATTAGAGTAAACACTTAAACGATAGTACGCAATATGTAGAAAATCGGATATCAATAAAATACGTTGTCAAATTATATTTAAAAGAATTATTGGCGCTTTCATAGATAGTATGTTTTACAAATTATAAATTATTTGTGCTTAGACATATCTGTATTAAAATGTCAAAATAAACATTATATGGTTAAAAAGTCTGAACAGATGTGATATATGACGAGTGCTGAATGTGTCCGTCTCTGGCTCAGCGCCAGCCAAAGCGTGAACGTAGATTTTAATTTAGGACTTAATAACGTGATGCACTGATCGTTCTAATCACTCTGGTGTGATCGTACACTTCAAAGGGTTAATTGTCAAATGTAAAAATATTTTTTGTGTGTTTTGGAAGCTGCATTCAAATCCATTTGGCTCAAAAATATGAGGGGGGCATGACGCCTTTGCCTACAATCGTAATGCAAATTCAACAATCTAATTCTAAAGTGAAGAAAATGCACACATACACATTTTGAGCTAAATCCTCAATCAATGTTTGACATCAAACACTTTAATAATACTTCTCCAGCAAATCCATCATTGTAGACTGTTGCCTTCCTCAGTCCTAAGGAATTGAAACAGCAGCTAATGAGATGTAAGTACAACAGACACTATCAGGGGCCTCTCAGAGAAGTGTTGCGAGGGTCCTGATGCGTCTGACTCTAGCTGGCGCAGATGCTAAGCTCTACATAAATGGCTTGTCTTGTCTGACTTCCTTACCCACCAAAGTTGAGCAGATTACGGCTGTGTTCACCGCTGCCACCAGGCAAAAGGCATGGGACCATTTCTCAAAAGCGCAGCGCAAGAACATAGACATTTGGCGAAAGCAGTGCGAGGTTGGTATTTTTCCTCCCCTTTTGTCATGCTGACTCTACATCAGGGGTCTCAAACTCTGGGCCAAGATTTCTCATTACAATAAAATGTTTCATTTGGCTGTAATATATTTGAACGCCAAAGTAGTGCGCTTATATTTAATAAAATTATTGTGAATGTTCAACTTCCCCCGAAGGAGAACACCACCTGGCTAGTAGTAGTTTGAGACCCCTGCTCTACATGGTACACTGACACGGCAGCTGTTTATATGGCAGTGTATCTTGTGGCTTTTCATTGTATAGACTTGTGGGCCCTCACACAGCAAACATCCCAGTTTTCTAGCCTCTGCTCTTTCGTGCAGCAGAGCTCTCCTTGAAATCGCCACCTAGAAAGAACCTCCATTGCTGCCATGGCAACAGATACTGGCAGGATTATAATGATGCTCATCAGTGATTAGCCTGAATTAATCGTTAATAACTCATCCAATTTGAATTAGGTCTTTATGAGGAAGGAAAAGGGAGGTGCATGTTAACCTACATTGTGCCATTATGAATCGATCCTTTTAAACCCCTGAATTCTCTGGAATGCACAATATGGAATTTCCATATTCATAATATGGAACATCACCAGTATGCAAAATTCATGTTAGTGCAAACGGAATACTCAATGAACCTTGAAACATACAAATCCCTCACTGGTGATAGACTCCAGCTGCAGTCTTTCCTCCAGCCATCTGACTTTTTCCGTGACTGTATATCATGAGCAGTGATGTGAGGACCAAAAGCTAATCCTAGAAATACACTGACTGTATTGATTAATTGCTTTGAGTCAAGTCTATGAAAGGATTCCATTTCAGTTCACAGTCGCCAAGAGGTAAGACATCAGTGACGCGGCAGAGTCTTTGGTGCTGTGAGAGGTGAAAGCCAGTTGATATGCCACCCCTGTGAAGAGATCTGTTGTTGTTTTTTTATAAAAAGTAATGTAGCACTGTTTGTAGAGTTATGTTCACTCCAAGGAAGCGATAACAATAAAGATGGTTCTAAAAATCGCTCTAAATGTATATTAGAGTTCACACCACAACTATAATGATAACAATATTGTTGGAATCACTTTCAGAATAATTTTTTTCCTGCTGATGAATGACAAAAACATTGATAGCCAATCAGAATCCACCCTGCTTTATAGAGCTCGAGCATTTAAAGTGGCAGACGGCAAAACTGCAGCACATGCTTATAATAAACAGGATGATATCGTGCGTTGATGTGGATGCTAATGTAGTTATCGTTATAGTTTTTCTTATAGTAATCGCTCTCGGTTTTGAATGAGACTTAAGACAATGTTTAAACATTGCAAAAAGTCTTAAAAAATCATAGAAATTAAGAAGTAATGGGAAAATGCTATATATTTTAAAGTTTTAAAGGGTTCATGAACTGAGAATTCAAACTTTCCTTGGTCTTTTGACAGTTAAGAGGTCGTTATACTATAAAAATATCCTGTAAGTTTCAAAACTCAAAACTTCCTTGTTATTCCAAAAACCAAGGCCAGAAAACGTCAGGATCTAAAAAGTGGGGACGTCACAGAGCAGCGAAAGACCGCCTTTACAGAAGAATATCAAAGTCTACATCTACATCACCGCATCTTTAGCGCCGCCCACTGGCGCGTTAGTGAAAAGTTACATGAGAACGAGAAAAGATTGACACATAAGGATCCTAATGCTAGGAAGGTGTTTTTTTTTGTTTTTTTACAGTGTGAATGTCCAACCTGATCTCACGGGAAAACGTACAAATTCTACGAGGTGGCTAATTCGTACGAATTCATACGACCTCACTCGATTTTTGCAAAATCGTACATATTTTACGAATTGCCCAATTCGTATGAATTCATATGAATGACCTACCCCTGACCCCGCCCCTAGACCTACCCATCACGTGGGTTTAGACAAATCGTACAAATTCGTACGAGTGAGGTCGTACGAATTCGTACGAATTAGCCAACTTTTTATCATTCGTACGAATTCGTACGAATTGGTCGTGAGATAGTGTTGGAATGTCTCAGCAGTGCATTGTTTGTATTCCGTGCATTTCACTGTGGATTATTTGGTAAATCAGTTGCAATTTCGACGCAGGCTTTGCAAACAGACTTTTACGAAATGGATCTGCCAGCAATGCCACAAACATGTAAGTAACCATGTTTATTCTAACGCCTGATCTGTGATCAGTGATTTCTGATGTGTAATTATTCAAGTTCAGACAGATTATCTTTCTCTCAAAATCGTTAAATACTGGTTATGCATCAGTAAAACAAGCCAGTGACTAAACTTCACATCGTTTCTCTTTGTAGGATGAAAATAATCTTATTTAAACTGTGATTAAATTATATACAGAAAGCGATCAAAGAACGCTCCCTTCCCAATCGCCCAAGCTGTCAATCACACAGCGCTAGTTTATCTAGACACTTGCCAAAACTTCCGTTATGTAATTAATGATGCAGTTACACTGCACAACGAAGCTCTACTGTATTTACATCGTGTTTGCATTGTTATTTGGTAAAAGCATTCGTGAGAGTGCAGAAATTGCATTGCAATGATGAGATCACTTCATTCACGCGATCAACAGACTGTCTGTACAGATCTGGCCCACATCTGGGCCATGTGGAATTCACATGTGCCGAATCTGGGCCGATCACAGACATGTTGAGCTCAATGTGATCTCATCATTGCAACTTGATTTCTGCACACTAATGAATGCTTTCAACATAACTAACAGTGCAAACCATGGTGCAAACACAATGTAAATAAGAGATTCGTTGATTACGAAGATTTTGCCTTAAGTCCAGAACTTGCACTGTTTGATTGACAGCTCCATCGATTGCAAAGGAAGCTTTCTTTGATCGTTTTCTATACATAATTTAATCTCAGTTTAAATAACAGATCATTTTCATCCTACTGAGAGAAACAATGTGAAGTTGACCATTTAGTCACTGGTTTGATTTACTGACACATAGACAAAGAACATCTGACTGTACCTGAATCATTATCAGGCATTATAAGGAATACAGTTACTTACATGTTGTCGCATTACTGTCGAGTCCATATCATAAAAGTCTGTTTGCAAAGCCTGCGCCGAAATTGTGACTTATTTACCACCGCGAAATGTACCGAATACAAATAAATGATGCTCACCTGAGACATTCACATTGTTGAAAATAAATAAAATAACCACATTCCTAGCATTAGAATCATTTGGAAGGTAATGTTGTTTTTAGTTGAATGACCCTGCTCTTCTCTCCTCGTCATCTCACTAACACACCAGTGGGCGGGGCCAACATTGCAATGATGAAGTAGGTGTTGATTTTCTTGTGCAGAGGCGGTCTTTCACCCATCTATTACATCATAAATAGGCACATTTCAGGACGACTTTCGCTGGGCTTGGTAACAATAAAAGCTGTTTTTGGACTAACAAGGAAGTTTTGAGTTCTGAAACTTAGGATATTCTTATAGTATGATGACCTCTTATATGTTAAAAGCTCAAGGAAATTTTGATTTCTCAGTTCATGACCCCTTTAAAGTGTATTCCGCTGTTATTGTCCATGACAAAAGATACCATTTATTAAATTAAGTGTGAATTTACTATAAAATAGCAGATCTTTCAGCTAAATTTAAACAGAAACACAATTATGAAACACATGAAATATGTGACATGAAAAACATACAAAAACATACTAAGCGTATGCTTACATACCAAAATGTAAACCATTGTTTTGGCTAACAGAAATCTTAATTTATAAAAAATAACATTTTGATGTGTAATTCATAATATATATATATATATATATATATATATATATATATATATATATATATATATATATATATATATATATATATATATATATATATATATATATTTGGTTTTATTGTGTTTACTCAACAGCTTTTATAAAATATATGATATTTGGACTCGAAACCTTATTGTTACTGAGATATAGGCCTTGTGACACTGTCCCAGTCTGACAACCAGTCTCAGTCTCACCTATTTTGTTGGCTAGAAGTTGCTTTTTGTGAATGCAGTCTTTATAAAAAAGGAATTTTAAAAAGCTTCCATGTGTTTTCCCGAATGACTATAAAATGCTATTGGAAAAGTCTTGGAAATTCATTGGTCAAAAGCTGCGGGAACCCTGTAAAATAATAGAAATATGATATCAGAAACAATCCAGAACTCCCACTTCTATTCCTCTGATACTACTGCTTTCAAGAAACAGATAAAAGTTCAAGCGACACAGTGCTAGAATAAAATGCATTCAATCACAGATAAAGTAAAGCTCAAATGCACTACCTTTTATAGAGTCAGATCTGCAAGATTTCACAGTGGTGGCATTAAACGTCCTTTGTGCTGATCCCTATAATGGCTATCAGAGGATCAGTGGGCTTGGAAGTTTGTGTAATGTGATTTTTACGCTCCATTTTCAGACCTAGACAAATGAACTTTCACTATTGCACGGCACTGAGACGGCAGAGCCTCGGTTTTCCCTATGGGTTGTATTTTATGGTTAAGGAATCAATCACCAGAGCCTGTGGTTGCCAAATCATTGCCTGGTTTTTCATCCGATCAAAATTTTCCAGGTTAAATCAGAGTAGAATTGCAGAAAAAACATTTCATTGGTATGTGTGATTTTCATACGTTACTGCCACATTTATACAGCAAATGAAGCTATAAAGTGTGTCCTTGTAGAATTACTCAGAGCAGAGGAAATGTTAATGTGTGCAAAATGTAATCTTTAATCATTCAAGGTCTCAGACAGAAGCCAGTAATGGGATGTGTGTGTGTGTGTGTGTGCGTGTGTGCGTGCCTGTGTGTGCATGTGTGTGTGTGTGTGTGTGTGTGTGTGTGTGTGTTCGCTTGATTTCTGTATTGTGCTCCATTAGGAGCTGAGAAATGCTCACAGTGAAGAGATCATGGGAATACGAAGAGAAGAGGAAATGGAAATGTCAGATGAAGACTTGGAGGAAAACCCCTGCAAAAAGATCAGAATGGAGGACACTGGTAGGCCTGTGATCAGCCGCTGATTTTCATAATCATGATTCATTATATTATTCTGGGGACTGACTGTGCCTAAAAAAACCCTAGACCTAATGGCCTAACATCTAGAGCTGTTTTACAAAGCAAATGCAGTGCAATTAAACCGATCAATAAATTGATAGTAAAGGTAACTGGTGAATAAGAAGAATGTAGTGCCATAGAGAGCTTTGTTCAGCGCCCACATAATTACATTTCATTTTAGGGCTCAACAATATGGATTTTTTTTCTGCTTGGCCAATAGTTTAGATTTTTACTTGCTTTTCACTTGCCGACAAAAAATAAATACACACATAATGTTCAAAAGTTTAGGATCGGTAAGATTTTTTAAATGTTTAGTAGGTTTAGCTTTTATGCTCACCAAGGCTGCATTTATTTGATCAAAAACAGTAAAATGTTTTGCAATAAAAAATATTATTACAATTTAAAATAATTGTTTTTTAATTTTTAAATGATTTTAAAATGTAATTTATTCCTGTGATGACAAGTTTCAGCATCATTACTCCAGTCTTCAGTGTCACATGATCCTTTATTCTAATTCAATCCTGATTTTCTGCTCAAGAAATTATTACTATTATTATTAGTCTAAAATTGTTGTGCTGCTTAATGAAGTTTGGAAGTTTTTTTTTTAGGATGATGAATACAAAGTAAAAAACAAAACAAAAAAATAGCATTTATTTCAAATAGAAATCTCACATTATAACATCTAAATGCTTTTATTGTTATTCTTGATCAATTTTATGCATCCTTGCTGATTATCATATCTTAAAAAAAAAAAAAAAAAATTACTGAACCGAATTACATTCATATATTAAATAATAGTTTGTGAAAAATACAAATAAAAATGTATTATTATTATTTATAAACATTGTATTTTTCCCACCACCTATCAATGATTGGAAAAGATGGAATATGGTGCAAAACTTATTTGTTTATACATTTTCTAACTCTATTTGTAACTGATGCTTTCAAGGCTGTCACAAATCACTCAGTTTCACACAATTTCATCAAAACCTCATCAATGTCTACCAAACTAAACTTCATTACCGAACTTTTCCATTAAATCAAGGAATTATTATTAGCCTGCTACATTACAGTCACAGATGAACTTTTCCTGGTGAAGCAGTCGACTAGAGTAAATATACAAAGTGATAACACTTTACAATACACTTTATTTAGTGTTAAATGTCCTATAGGACCAGTCTTGCTCTCTCACTTCATCTGATCATGTACATGTGTTTTAATGCTTTGAAAATGAAAACATGGTTTGCTGTAATAATTCCTTGATTCAATGAAAAAAAAAAAAAAACACAATCACCCTTGTTAGACTCTAATCAAATCAGCTCTGCCGTGACCACTTGTATATTTAATAGGTTTATTCAAACGGAGCGATCACATCCTTTAGATAACCTTGAGTACAACAGCATTTGTGCCGAGATATCAACTTGAGTGATTACACTCTCCTTCCTGCGTGTATCCCACACCAAATCTGATTATGAATGATATTGCTTCAGCAGAGAACGGCGGCAGAAGGTGTCAGGGGATTCTGAGCTCAGCGATATTTCATGACCTGTCACAGCACACTAGCTCTGGCTCAATAAAAGAAGTATTTTCGGTGGCAGGAAGGAATATCTAATAGTTGAGATTCTCTGTTGACACAGCAGAGACTCAGCACAGTGACCAAGTTGTTATGCAAACTTCACCATCAATTTCAGCTATGAATCATAAAACTTCCTTTAAAGCCTGCCACGTATATATGCTGATTCAACCAGACGGATTGATGTTAGAACTTGTCTTGCATGCTCCATGTTAGATTAAGTAAGAGATCATATGTTGCCACATGCTAGAAGAGAAAGTTAGAATCATAGTTTTTTTCATGCATATATATATATATAAATATATATTATACATGCATATATATTCTGAAGGTTTTTACTGATGTGTTTGTTCATATGTCATTTGCCAGATTTATTCCTAAAAACATGGTGATTATTTTTTCTGGGTGTGGACAGTTTTTTCTTATTTATGGAGTATTAAAGAAATATCAAAAATCCCTCTGTAAAAACGAATACGTCAACAAAATGATCAAGAATGTTCTGGGAATATATGTAAATTATTGCATATTTAATTACATAATTACATTTGCAAACTTTTCAGAAAACGTGTAATACAAAAAAAATTAATCCTTCAGCTTTGGAAGTATAATAATATCTAGTTAATTTAGTTTTACCCTTTTCGCCTGAAGCGTCTTGCCTTAAAGTCACCATGATATCAAAATTGACCATTCTTGTTGCAGTATTTGTATAAATCATTTATCCGTGGCCGTGCACATCATTTCTTTGAATTTTTTTATTAATGTGTCCTTGTAATCTTTTATCAAAATAACATCCCCTCCCTTCTTTTCTCTGATGATGTGTTTACTGGCGTGAGGGCGGGGCAACCTGTCACTCACATGAGATCGACCAATTGCAAACCACAACAATCTTAACGATCCAATCAACTGCTCACTGATAAAATCAAGCCTCGTTCTGAGAAGTTTGAGAAGCCGTTTCATTTGGATATACGTCACAATAGAGAAGAAAAGACTATCGCAACATCCATTTCATGCTGTCTTTAAGGTGGTAAAGATGGTCGACTAGTTTAAGCTAGGTTATGGCACACAGTTAATCAGCTCAATCAGGTCAAAGTGATCTACTTAGGTCTACCAGGCACAAAAGTGTGAATTCTCCCCATCTGTAAATTGAAAGCCTTCCTCCAAGCTCACTTCCGGTCTCTCTTCCTTCCTGTCCGAGAGCAGTGCTGTCTGCGCAGTCGTGCGCTCTGCGAGAGGAGAACGACAGTCTGCGCTGGCAGCTGGACGCCTACAGGAACGAGGTAGAGCTGCTGAAGAAGGAGCAGGGCAAGGCGTACCGTACCGAGGAGGACCACACGCAAGAACAGCAGCTGCACTTCCTGCAACACACCATGCAGAACATGCAGCAGGTAATACACACATCAGCTGCACTTTTAGGGTTCAGTCCCACTTCAGTACATTCAAAAGCTTAGGGGTCGAAAATAAGTTTTGGGGTTTTCAAAAAATCCCCTTATGTTCACCAAGGCTGCATTTATTTGATCAAAAACATTAAGAACAGTAATATTGTGAATTATAATTACAATTTTAAACAACTATTTTCAATTTTATTATACAGTAGTCAACATTTGAAGTGGATCAAAAAAGTTCATCAAAGTTGTCCTAAGACAAGACCAGATATTGTTCAAAATTCATGTATAGCTTTGATCGATGGTTTTGATCCACTTCAGATGTTGACTACTTCATTTTAAAAGACTTTGCAGCAGCCATTTCTCCAGTTTCAAGACACATTTCTTATTATTATCAATGTTGAAAATAGTTGTGCTGCTCCACATTTTTGTGCCAACCATGATAGATTTTTGACATCTTTGATAGAAAGTTCAAAAGAACAGTATTTATTCGAAATAGAAATCTTCTGTAACATTACAAATGTCTTGCTGATGCGTGTCTCAGCGGGTGTGTGTGTTAACAGCCTCAGCGACTCATCTTCCTGCTGACACTGTTAATAGCATGTTTGATATTATTGTTATTGTCCAGTCATTAAGCTCATGAATCATGGAGTGAACAATTAGATCACACTAAAGAACGGGCCAGCCATTATCCTGCTCTAAACCTTTTCTTTATGACGTTACTTAACCCTGTAAAGCCTGACGTGAAATAATAGTCAGAATATATAAGTGTGTGTGTGTGTGTGTGTGTGTGTGGAACAGCAGTTTATTCAACCTCTAGGTAAAATATATATATATATATATATATATATATATAATGGCTCTTAGAATATGGAGCTCATAATCAAGGAGAAAAAAAACTACATTTTATCCAGAGACTCAAACTGAACAAAAATATGCAATTTGATGTAGTTGTTTTATGATCAGACGACCGAAGGCATTTGGGAGAACAGGTTTTTCAGCAAAGTTTTGATAATGTTGATAATTTATAGGCCTTGGAAATTTGTGTATCAAATATGATACAGTAGCCTTATAGGCTTAAAAAACACTGGTAAAGTTGTGGGACTTGTTTGTCCCATGTCTGATGAATCTGCAAAGTAGCATCTTACACTGTCCACTCAGTTGATGTCGGCGAAAAATATCACGGCTGAGATTAAAGACACTCCTAAATAGTGAAACACATTTGACACATTCAAACATACTCAAAACATCAGTTATGCGTAAGTGTTCAGCATGCTCACACGTCAGCGCTCCATCTGGAACACAAACACTCACACCTCCGTTAATTAGCTGTCAAATCAGCTTAAATAATGATTGGACACAGTGTTCTTCATGACGCAGGCTGTCATCGTGCTGCCATTAATGCACTGGTGAGCTCTCTATCTCTGTCTCTTCTCTCTCGCTCACTATCATTTTACATTGTGCAGTTGCGTTAAAGGCTTTTATGTTCAAGATCAATAGTAATGGAAGAAATGAGTATCCTTTTTGTTGAAAGAGAAAAAGTAATATTCAGATTTATATAGAGTGCAGTGGACTGTCATCATTTAATTAAAAACTTTTTTAATTTATTTCGTCTGTGATCGCATGTACAGTATACTACTGCAGTATACTATCTGCCTTAGTCAACATGAACTAAGAATGAAAAATACTTCTACAGCATTAAACTGTAAAAATCCTACATGCTGAAGGATCATGTGATATTATGCAGAAAGTTCAGCTTTGCCATCGCAGGAATAAAACGTCTCGGTTACGTATGGTAACCCTCATTCCCTGAGGAGGGAACGGAGACATACGTCATAACTGACTCCTTTTCCATTCCCTCCTCGGGGAACGAGGTTTACCATACGTAACCGAGACGTTCCCCTTCGTCAGTTCACTATTACGTACGTCATAACTGATGAAATGGGGATATCTACCAACACGCCACTGCTGCTGGCCCTTCCAGCGCTCCGCTTGAGTCTCCTGGCCTGACCGCAGTGTTGGGCAGAAAATAGGAGCTCTAAGCAGAGAAGGTCAGTCACTGCTGTTCCGCAAGACCCACTCAGTTTGAATTATTGGATAACGCTGGGAAAGCGTGCCCTTGGAGAAGGGGACGCTGCAGAGGCTATAGAATCTAGCGAACGTGTTGGATGTCACCCAGCCCGCAGCTCTACATTTAGAGTTAGAGTTAGAACACTTCTAGTTAGAGTGTGCTCGCAACCCAAACGGGCAAGGCATATCGTGGGACTGGTACGCCAAGACAATAGCATCCACTATCCAGTGGGCTAACCTCTGCTTGGAGACAGTCTTTTCCTTCTGCTGGCCTCCGTAACAGACGAAGAGCTGATCTGGTGTCCTAAAGCTTTGCGTTCTGTCCACGTATAACCGCAAGGAGCGGACGGGACATAGAAAAGCCAGGGCTGGGTCTGCCTCCTCCGAAAGCAGAGGTTGCAGGTTCACTACCTGGTCCCTGAAGGGGAGTGGTAAGAACCTTGGGCACGTATCCAGGCAGGGGTCTCAGGACAATGAGAGTCACAGTGCTGTCCATACGCGCCCACCCAAGTTCAGGGGCATCCATTTCACCTCTGTGCGGAGTTGCGATGCCCCTGAGCTTGGGTGGGCACCGGGTGAACTGAATCGCATAGCCGAGTCTGATGGTACGGACAAGTCAGCGAGACGGGCTGGGAAGTGCTAGCCAGGCTCCCAGACACCGTGCAACCAGGACCAACCCTGACGTACCCGGGGTGGGGCAACGAGGTGGAACACAGGAACTCGGCTCGGGTGTGAGACCAGTAATCCCATCCGAAAGCTGCCAGGCATGCGAGACAGCGAACGTCAAACTCGATGGCACACGGCACACTGAGCGCTCAAGCCCTCATGAGAAAGGCAAGACGAACAACGTGCCGACGTGGTCATGCTCTCATGAGAGAGCATAAACCACCCACGAACGCAGTCTTAGCATGTTTGCAATGCGCTAGAGGAGTGAGGGGCCCAAGGACGTGGTCTCGTCGGGGAAACGCTCACTGTAATCCTCAGATCACCAGTGCTATTAGCCAAAGTAGGCCTTTTCTGGTGGCCACCAGAAGAGGAACTAAATAACTTTATCGTATGTTACGTCCCAATTGGTGGACTAGAGGTACAAGGGAACATTAAAGCCCCCCCCCTGTGGTGAAAATCTAATTTTTTACTGTTGTTTATATGCCAATGTGGTGTTTTAAATATGCTTTAAAACGAACCATGTGCAAATTCATAAGTCAACACCATTGCTGAGTATTTTCTCCTTAAAACTGCAGTTAACCAAAGACAGTCTCAAAATCGCTGGTGTTTCTGATGTCACAAACTACCTTGTAACCAATCATGTCAACGTGTGACAAGTGGATCTCTGAGTTGGTGTGCATTCAAGCTATTTTTGAAATTCCACTTTTAAAATTCCATTATTATCTTTTTATTTTCAATACATGCTACAAAAAGCTGACCGCATGACCTTTTAAACAGGCACAGAGGTCTGACTCAGTCAACCTCCCTAACCCACCGCACCGCTTTTTATTATCTTCATTGTATGCCGTTCAATAATGTTTATGTGGAGTTTGTTTATTAGGGCACCATGCAGCCCCGCACGCTGCTCATTGTTCCAGCCATCTGCTTTCTGTTGCTCACGATGCTGTTTGTCTCCACAGCAACTGCTTCGGCTCCAGGAAGAGCTGAAAGGGAAGGAGCTGGAGCTGGAACAGGCCAGAGATGAGCAGCGCTACCTAGAGGGAGAGGTCCTCAGCCTCAGGGAAAAGGTTGGACCGACTTATTGGCCATTTTGCTGAATAATATGAATTTTCCATATACACACAGTTATAGTGTTATTGGGGGGTGCAGCTACTCAAGCTGTACCCTTGTAATGTACCCTTTTAGCTACACTACACTACAATGTACCCTTTTAGCTACACTACAAGCTTATTATCTTGTAAGACTTTATTGTTTTACAATCAGAACAGTTATATGGCAGAAAACAATGAGGATTCCAATTATGGTGACATCATTTATTTCCACTAAAGTTATATTTTACTCTATATAACGATGAGTTCTCGTGGTGAACTGGAAATGTCTACGAGGCAAACTGCGCCGTTTGTCAGAGATGGTTTAAACTCGGTACAATGGGCATCAAGACAGTGGAAACACACACCCAAAGTGGGAAGCACACAGCGAGAGCCTGTCACAGAAAGGTGGGGGAAAAAAACGAAAGAGGTGCTATATCTGACTAGAGAAAATGGATAAAAAAAGGCTGTTGTCTGTTAGGGATGTGCCCAAAGCCGAAAACCATGTTCAGAAAGGAAAAAACGCGTACTTCGGTGCCCCTAAAGGGACATGGTGGTAAAAAAAAAAAAAAAATCCAATACTTTTGTGTTCTCTCGCAATTGTATAGTTGGGTAATTATATTATAGTGTATATAATTTGTAGAGCCGCTATCAATATGTGGGGTGTTGAAATAGCTTTTGAATGCAAACTCGTTTTTTACTTCACTTTCGAATATGCGTTCATTCATAGTCTGTGTGTTTCCATCGCTGGTTTGGTCTTAAATTTCATATAAGGTGGTATTAAAAAGGTCTTTAAAAAGGTCTGTTAAAAAAAAAAAAAATTACATCAATCTTTATGACCATTTCTAATGAAATATTGTTCAACCAGCAAACTTCACTGTGTCAATGGAACTTAATAATTTGGATCACAACAAATCACGTTCTTCCTACTAATTTAAACATAATTGAGCAGTGGCCCTGCTGGCCTGGAACTAATTAATCTTATTTATTTCAGTTCAAATCAACAGCTAGCATAGCACGTGTTCAGACTGTATTACAATAGTATTTAGGACAGCTTTACAAAAAAGAAGACGTGAAATATTGTTCAGACATTTGACCTTTTACTTTGCCTTTGACTTTTACATGACCTATCTAAATTCACTTAATTACTAAGGAAGCTTGGTTCTGACACTGAATAAAAACCAAAAAGGTAATTGTGATTTTTTTTCTGACTTTTTTTCTCAGAATTGCAAGATATAAACTCACAATTGCAAGTTATTAAAGTCAGAATTGTGGGATATAAACTCGGAATTTCTTTTCTTTTCTTTTTCTTGCAATTCTGACTTTATTTCTCAGAATTGGGAGTTTATAGAAAAAAAGGTCAGAACTGGGAAATAAAAAGACGCAATTACCTTTATATATATACATATGTTTATTTATTATTATGTGGCACAAACAAGCTTCCATATCTCACTGCTTCATTTGAAAGAAATAGTAAAACTGCATAAAACTTTGCATGCAATACAAAATTGTGTCTCTACTTTTGCCATTGTCAAAAGTGTGTAGCATTCAGTTACTTCTCAGCACTGGTTGGGAGTTAGTTTGTAGAGGGGCACAAAGCCTTATGTAAGCCATTAAGAGCACTGTTCGCTTCACATATACTGCATTTTGGCAGTGTCTGCCTCCTCGTGTGACAGCGGGAAGCTCTTCAGCCTGGGGTCAATGCCTGTCCTCACTCCCCCTGTGCATGCAGTGAGAAACACAACTCAACATGGCAGCAGGAACACAGGGTGCACACACACACACATACCTGAAAACAGAGAGACGTAACAGCAACACACGAAAAAGAGCAGGACACTTTTTCTTCTCAAGATGAATATGTTTAGTCGTGTCTGGGGAAAGGAAACAAGAGATAGCGTAGCGTAGCGCTGGAGAGCCGGGTTGTTCTTCATTTCTACACTAGACACGCATTAGTCACATATGCCCAGTCTATGAGAATGATATAGATTCAACACAACACCTGCGTGTGCAGAAAACGTGCACAGTGGCCTCGAAAAAGATTCAGCCACACACAAAAGTCGGCCCTAGACGCCATGTGAATTTTACGTGAATGTAAATCAAGGTTTACTTGTGCATATAGCACTTTTACAAAATGCAAATATTACGGAAATAATATACTGAAAATGAAATGAAAATGTATTAGTTTACATTTATATAAAATGCAGTTAGCTGAATGTTAGAGTTTCACAGACGAGGCTTTAGCTAGTCTCAGACTTAAATGCATGCTTGAGCTGTTTTAACTTATTTTAAAATATGTCAGTGCCATTGTTTTGTCTCAAAATGCACACCAGTAATGTTTTTTTCTAAGGCACGTTTATAAAAGCTACTTAAATGTTCTAATTAAACTAAGGCCTAATCCTGGCTTAATCTAAGCCTTGTCTGTAAAACCAGGCCTATATGTACCTGTAATTCCATAATTACTTCTATTGTCTTTGAAATATGGTTAAAGTATATGCCTGAATGTACTGACAAGCATTTATGGTAAACTAAAAAACACACTTTCAACAACTGAAAATAGATCTTTACAAAAATTACACATGAGTTGTGAAAGTTAGAAGTGACTTTTGTCCTTTATGCACTTTACCATTAGCCTGGCAAGCCAGACCTACATCAAGATGTTAGGTCTGGAAACTCACCATAGACACGGCTCAATCCGAGGGGCGGGATAAACGGCTGTCTTTCAAATTCCCTCTGCACGCAATAGGACAGCGCTACAACCAACCAGAGCGTTTCCCCAACAGCTGAGCTAACGTTAGATGATAGATTCAACTTTTGCCATATCTGACAGGCAAAAAAAAAAGCATTTCTAAACAAACGTGTCGTAAATACTTCACCTTTGGCTTATAGTCAGAAGTTACGCTGTTTGCGTAGATCACGGAGCACGCAGTGACAACCGCGCCCACTACGGTCACATATTATGACGGTCACAGAATCTGGTGTAACACCGGCAAAACTACGAACACATCTTCCTTTTTAAAGAATGACTTAAGTGCCGTTCTTTGCTCTTTTCTCAAAGAAAAACTTAACTCCAAGTCCTCCAGAGTTGCGGCCAAAGCCGATTCGAAAGACTGTTCGCCAGCAGCCATTCTTTGTTTTCAAGCCAGGGAACCGTCACATCTCTGTCGTCATTATGTTAAGCCCGCCCCGCCTACTCTATACGCGTTGTGATTGGCCTGACCCAATTTGGGTTTTTGCAGCTAGAAGGTCTATTGAGAGTGTCTAGAGACCCACCTGGCTGCAAAATACATTTTGCTGCCGCTAGGGTGCGTCTAGATTTCTAGGCTATTTTACCATATCTGTTTAACAGACTGTACATCTCTCACTCTTCTTCATCCATGCCAATTGAAATGTGGTGTCTGCCTTCATTAAAGTCCATAGAGATGTTGTCAGTGAGGACAGATGATCTGTTGCTGAACAGCACAACATGATACCTTATCATTGGTGCCAGTATAGTGGTTTGCCCAGACGCAGGGAATAATGACCAGCCTTGTTTACTCCATTTTCCCAACAGCAGACATTGGTTTGCATGGATGTTATTTGACTGAGATAATAGGAACATCAATAGTTGTGGAGGTCCTGTGGAGCCCATACGGTATAAGCGCTCCTAACTAAACCGGCTAGCAGATGGGAGACGTGTGTACAGTATTTTTAGGACCAGAGGGGGCTTGCTTCCATATCCCATAAATAAGAAACTGCTGTGAACTTCTAGAGACACCCTGGCTGTAATGTATGGAATCACAAATGTGTTTCATTACGCCATTTCTCACAAGCATCCATTAAAAATGTAGTATCAACTTGGCACACTAAAGGCCAGTCTGAAATTTCCCAGATGTAACATCAGCTTCCATCCACCTAAATTTATTTTGTTGCATAAAGTAAAATTGCTGGATGGAAACGCCAAGATGCACATAAATTCTAAAAATGCACATGAAAAATGTATGCAATCATTTGAGTCAAAAAAAAAAAAAAAAAAATTCTGATAAGACAACATTCACAAACACCTTTACTGAAATAATTCCTCGATGCTCATCAAAAAAGTCATGTGACTGTGCAATGGGACAGCATAACTGGACTAACCAGTGGACCGATCTCGTTGCACAGCGTTTTAAATGCTGTTTTGGCCATTCTGAAATGCCTGAACAAAGTCTTTTGTCAAAGTGGTTCCTCCCAGAACTGTCTTACATGACTGCGTTCCCAAACAGTGCATGTAACTTCTTAAATATGGCCAATTATTATATACAGTGGCTTCTGCTACTTCTTAGTGATATTTAGTGGCAGTTTATCAAGAAGTGATGATTTTGTTCTCTTCGACTCACTGGATGGAACTGGATACTTTATTCTCAAATGTTTTATGCAATATTTACATTTTGAGCATAAGTTAAATTTGCAACTTTGGATGGAAACATAGCTGCTGTCTGCAAAGCTCCAAAGCTGCATTTCAAAACATTATTGGGTCTGAAAATGAGTATTTCTTTTTTTTTCTTGACAGCTGTTGAATGCCATGGAATCAGTAGACTTGATGAACCACAACTCTGAAGGCCTTGAAAAAGTAAGTCACCCAGCGTCCTTCTGATGGTCACCAGTGAAATTAGTCTGCAATACCAGAACACTTCAAAAAATGCACGTGAACATTGCGGCATCCCTTTATTTCGCGTCACACCATGAGTTCTCTGGCAGGAGTTAATTTTAGCCTACTGATCTGTGTGTTCAGTGAGTGAAAGGCCTCCCTCTGCTTTTCTGCACAGTTCTGCCGAGAGTGTCAGACAGTGTCAGAAATTAATGTTTTAGTAAGGCGTAATATTATATCGAATGAATAAATCAGAATAAGTTTGCAATTGAAGAAGGAGTTTTGGAGTCTTTCCTTCACATCCAGTTAGTTCAGAATGTATTTTTTTCTTTTTCTTAAAAAATACTAGATACACTAATTATTCAGTTGCATTTCTGTCACTTCATGGGCGTTTTCACACCCCATTCGTTTGGAGCGTTTGATTCAGAAGCTGGTATGTTTTCTTTCTCCCTTAGTTCAGGTCAAGTTAATATACAGTATATGAATACAGCAATCACATTCACACCAAAAAGTGGTCTTGTCAACTTTGTAACAGACTGCTTGAAATGACAATATTATTACGACTGAGCAATCCAAAGAACCAACCGATATCCCAATCGATCTTTGGAGACAAAATGTGTGGGTCTCTTCCATATCAAATAATGCATATGAATTCAAAAAGGTAAACAAATATTAATCTCTATCACGTATTTACACATGGTATCACACCTAAATGTGAAGTAAACAGATATATGATATTTGTTATCTATATCATAGGTCAGTGTTTCCACCTTAATTCAAATCTACATGCCCAATCCAAATTCACAACTTGTGTATCATCCAGAATTCTAGAGTCATCCACTCGTAAATATGACTTCGCTAAGTCACTCAGTCTCTGAATTCCGTTTTGAATTATTTACTTGTGAAAAGAATCTGAACCCACGGTTTAAAAATGTAGTTTGATGACAAAGAAACTGTAGGTCTGCTCGGTTAATTTCTGACTCGGGTCAGCAACCCCCATGCTCTGAAAAAGGCATGGAAGTGCTATATAATCCCACTGGAGTGATGCACTTTCTGGAAATAAAGCAATGCTCTCTCTGAGGACATACATGTACATATTGTGAAGTTTTCTTTGAAAAGTTACTGAACTGGAATTTTCCATAGGTCATACAGTATATGGCTTTAGACACATGCGATGTGCACTGCTGCCTCCATTTACAGTTTGTCCCTGGGGGTGTCCAAAAATGCACTGTTCAAGGACGTTTGCTATCATTTTTATTCAACCTCTATGTGACTTAACGGCCAGCCATCTTGGGCAGAATCTTGGAAGAGGAGCCTCTAAATGTCAATAGGTATTGATTTCTCTAAACACAGCAGAATGCAGTGCATTTTCAGTAAAGATTAGCAGGCAAACTGACCAACTCAACAGTTTGCATGATCCCATCACTCTTTTATCTGTTTTGTGGAGGTTACACTGCATGAGATAAAGATATATATTATAGATATTAAAAAAGTATTTTTTCTTTGTATGTGTGTGTACAGGGAGTCAATGGCACAGCAGCACTCTACCAACATCGAGAGAAGAATAACGAGACGGTCATTTGGGGTCCTTTGAGATCAGAGAAAGAGGCTCTCTTGCTCGGTAATTATTCCAACTCCACTTCATGCCGTTTTGATCTATAAAACATCTTGAGCCGTGTGCTGAGGGCCTTGAATACCAGATGGGCTTGGAGGATTGAGTCCTAGCTTAAAAGCACAGGAGGGCGAGCAGGTGCAGGAGCAGCCAAGCAGTTGAAATGCAAGGCTGTTCGACCCATGTTTGAACCGATACGATAACAATGACTAAGAAAAGGTGAGGGATGAGAGGCCGACACTCCTTAAACACCTCAGTCTCTCTGTCATGTTTTTGGAAGATAATCCGTAGGAGGAGCTCAGGGGAGCTGTTCTTCTTTTTGCCAGTTGCTTCATTGGCTCTAGCCCAGAGAAGACCACACAGGTCCGCTCGCAAAGAGGACACATATACTGCATTGATGGAGTAGGGAACGTCAGCCAGGCTCTGAGGCCCTGAGCCAGAACGGCAGAAAACCCAGACTCATTTGAGCAGAACAAAGTGAAGGGACGGGCTGAAGAAAACAAATTGTTTAGATCTCCAGGCGCTCTAGTAGTAGACTGTTAGCTCTGAAGAGGATGTCTAATGCAGTCATTGGATTAGCTTGCACTGTAAACATAATTTTGTATAAGCTTCCGCTGTTAGGCCATTCAAATGAGTTTGTTTGGTTAGATTTCTCGCACGAGCATGCGAAAACAGAGATGTTTATCTCGGTAAGCACGACGCACTGTAGCAGAACAGAGACGTATGGTGCCGGCTCAGCTGTTCTGCATTGAATTTTAAAATCGAAACGGACATCTTGAGACTCCCCTTCCCTCCCCAAGTGTGGCTCTGTGAAAGTAGGTCTTGCGGAGGGAATTGAATGAGGTTCATTCGTAATTGCCGGCGTTACGGCATATAAATCAAGGAAATAAATATTGGCTCGGGCCCTTCAGGCAAGGCATTATATGCTGTGCCTCTGCATCGGTGCTTTACCTTTTGCAGGACCTCTCTAAAGTAATCAGCTTAAGTGGGGGAGGAACGGGGATTCTGCTTCAGGCGGCATATTTATGACCATGCGGCTACGGGTCTCTTGTCTTACCTACTAGTCAGAGACAACATATGTTCATTCACAAGCTTGTTCTGTTGTCTGTCTCTCTACACAGGAATCATTTCAACCTTCCTCCATGTCCACCCATTTGGAGCCAACATTGAATATCTGTGGTCTTACATCCAGAGACTTGATACAAAGGTGATTATTTGAGTGAATTAGTTCTTCCAAAAAATGAAAATTCTGTCATCAGTTACCCTCATGCTGTTCCAAGACTTTGGATAATCTTCAAAACACAATTATTTTTTATGAAACCTTAGTGGTTTCTGTCCTTTCATTGAAACTCCAGGTAAACAAAACTCCAAAAGGTCAATAATGGTGTTGTAAAACAAATCCATATAAAGCAAGCGATGTAACAAAAGTATTGTGACGTGATGTGATCGCTTTATGTGGTGAACAGATTTAATTTAGGCTTTTATTCACATATAAACACACATAGGCTACATAGCGCATAACATACTGTAAACACAGAAGCTCACGTATGTCACACACTAGAACAAACCTCATTGGTTCTCACCATAGACTGTAAAAAAAGATGGACGACGCCCCTTTGCTCTCTTCCATTGATGAGAACTGAAGCCGCCAGAGTCCTGATCTGGCGCTGACATATTGGAACTTAAGGTCTGCGCAGTAGCGATCTCGGGACCAGACCTGCGCAGTAGTGAGCAGGAAGTAAAGCCGCGAAATCAGCGCTCCGCCCTCACTCTCGCAGAATGCACTCAGGGAGAGTAGATTCTGCACACTTTTTAAAAAATTGATTGCAGAACGACAAGAGACTTGTTAAAATAAAGTAAATACAATCTCCTCAGTCCTCCGAAGATCCCGAAAAAATGTCCGTTGGTGCTTCAGTGACTACTTCGCTCGAGAACCTGTCAATCACAGCTGTCAATCATGACGTTACACCACCGCATCACGTAACTAACTAAAAACCAACTTATTTTTGAAACAGACACTTGAACTTACACCAGCGTGATAAAAACGACAGCAAATGAAAGAAACCACCTTTGGAAAAAAGATATTTGAAGTGTAATTTAATTGTTTAGTTGGTCTCACGTCCCGTTAAATAACATGGGGAGGCGGGGCTTATGACCTATACTAGGACCAGTCACCGGGGGGCGATCGAGACGTTTTGGCTTCACTTTTCAGGGCTTGTGCGGCACGCTTGGTTCTCACGCATCAAGCAAGCACAGTTGAGCTTCCATTTACCATTTGTGATGTTAATTCAGCCAGCGCACATACCTGTATTTACTTCCTGTTTTCGGTCGAAGTCCACAGTAGTCGATTGTCGAGTTCACGTGCGTGATCCTAGGTAACTAAGCAACAGTGGAGAAATCGACAATCGACTACCGTGGACTTCGACTGAAAACAGGATGTAAATACAGGTATGTGCGCTGGCTGAATTAACATCACTTTTATTCATATCTTTCACATCTACTGCAGTCAGATTCACCGTGTTCACTCTGAAGGAATCACTCACAATGGCTGGGCACTTGTAATGACACATCAAGGATGTTAAGAGGCTAAAAGCAGGTTTAAAACATGCCCCATTTAAGTCAACAGGGTGCAAATTTTAAAAAGAGGATAACACGGTGTAGGCAACACCGATTTTTGTCGTTGTTCTCTGTACTGACAGCACTCCAAATTTACAAAAAAATTGACCGGAGTTCTCCTTTAAATCTTATCTTATCCCAATCTAAATAGTCATTTACTTTAACTAAGAGTAAAGAAAAAAAGCAGCATTATACACTGAATAAAAATGTTTATAATCTCTGTCTAAAAAAATTTGCAGCACAGTATGACTAACTGTTTGCAGGAAGCAAATGACAAATATACTGACAAACACATTAGTGCCTTTGATTAATTTCTAAGCAAGCATAGGCGAGGGAACAATGGGCAATTCTGTGTCAGTTTATGCACTAAACGTTCAACATGGAACTAAGTGTCACTTTGCTTCGCTCATGTCTCCATTCTTCAGATCTCGGCCAGTGAACTTGAAAGATTAATGGTCCGGCTGCCCAACATGTTCAAGCAGGAGTTCAGCGGTGTTGGAGCGACGTTGGAGAAGCGCTGGAAGTTCTGCGGGTTTGAGGCTCTCAAGTCGGCGTGACTCGCAAAGCCACATAATATACTCACGCTGAGGCTGCTGGACTTCTGAAGGACTGATCCAGGTTCAGTAAGAAGGGCCAGAGCCTCACAGACAAACAACAGGCTCTACACTCCCGTATACCGCCTCAAATCAGTCAGATGTCTGTCGCTGTTTCTTGCAGACTCTCGAGAGGAAGTAAGACTCTACATGTGGAGTAGCATCTGATGTATTTACTTGAAAAAGCTCCTTCCAGACTTCTGTGCCGATTGCGTAACATATCTATCAGTGGCGTCGTCCCTGAAGGCTGGGAGATATCCAGGAATATCGCGCCTCTCGGTTAAAAATACGGAATGTTGAATATGGGACACAGATGTGTGATTGCGGCCCTCTGCGCCCTTCAAAGCCAGAGTATGTGTGAAGATGATTTCTGCTCTGAAAAATGATTTAATACATGGCCAAAGTGCTGGAGCTGATAGACAACAGTTGCACAGCTGACGCTCTTTGGACAGTTTGCTGTGTTTCAGGCCATCCATGTTGTGTCGACGATGTATGTAACATGCTCTTTGTGTCTTGATGCACTGTTGTCAATGGTCTGCTTATGTAAATTGTTTGTTTTTTAAATCAATTAAAAAACTTTTTATGCAAAATCTAAAGCAGTAGTACTTGGAGAGGAAGTAAGACTCTACATGTGGAGTAGCATCTGATGTATTTACTTGAAAAAGCTCCTTCCAGACTGTCTTTACTAGCCAGCTTTGGGTGCTGTTTAGTATTGAATGCAGAATTGAAAACAGAACATTTAAGAATTTTGTTGATTTCGACGACTGAAATTCCATAAATGTCATTCAAGTTTATCATCTTTTGAGTTGCGGCCAATTTAAATTCACCCTCGTGAACTGAAGGGGAGCCAGTCCTTAAACTCTGGATTTTGCCCAACCCCGTTCCCGGCAGCGTCTTCGAATGTGTCAAAGCTGCTTGGTTGTGTTGTGTCTGACATGTTTTTTGATTCATGTCTGGGATAAACAACTGAACTATCTGCCATGAATGTGGAGCAGAACTTCCCTAATCACCCGGAATATAACAAGCTGTGAATAATGAATGAGAGGGGAGGAGAATACTGCTCTGTGTGTGTTTAATTTGATCTATTTGCTATTTACATCAGCCACTGAGATGCTGCTAGCGACATAGTGGAGCATCTGAGACCATCTAAGCCATTTGCATTGTTGCAGCACTGGCATTATTTGAGGTTGTTAGAGTAATGAATAATTAATGCTTAAGGAACAAGGATTATGGTGAAGCAAGAGCTAAAGCACCTGCATCTTTAGAGAACCCCTTTAGTTGCATTGCAATGTGTAATTCTAACAAAAAATAAATATGTTGTAAAACTGTGAGATATAAAGTCACAAAGTTGGATTTACAAGAATGAACACTTCATGTACACTGCACTCTTAAGAATAAAGGTTCTATATAAAGTGCTGCTGGGATGACGTCAAAACCCGGAAGAGTAATTCGCCGGCGGTTCCCTCAAGATTTTCCTATGGGTTTTTATAAGGGTGTTTTTCTCAGTTTATGAGTAAAATAAGGTCTGTGGAAAACATAACTTGGACATTTTGTTCTACAACGTAAACTGCACACACTCACATGGCCTTATCTAGTTACTTATTAAAAACATACCAGATCCAGATGGTAAAAACAAACATAACTTGTGGAGCGCTCTCGGAGTATGCATTTATTATGTTTTGTTCATAATTCGCAAGTCCGATCAGTTAGAGAAGATATAGCACATTAAGTCAGAACAGTCTGAAGGTCTTCTGCAAGGTGGCCATGTTGTTAGGCCAATATCACTAAAATATCAATAGATCAGCGACTAGTCAACCTCAAGCTTATCGTCATGGCAGAGAATTAAAGATGACAAGTCGATTAGTCCGTGCAACCCCTAGTGGAACCAAAAAAGGCATTGCTGCAAAAAGCGGCAATGTCTGAAAGTTCGTTGAAGATTCTGGGCTGCTCCCCCGTGTCCAATAGCATTTTTAACATGACAGACAAATTGATAAACAAAAGCTTCGGCAAAAAGAAAAGAAAAGCGATGATCGAATGGGTTAACGAAGGCAATTGGCCAGTGCTTGTTTTTAAAATGCAATTCAAAATGTTATAGTTCCATTAGTATTTTAAACAAACTAAATAAAGGTTGATTTGGAAAGTTATTTTTATTTTTACTATAGATTTGTATTACTTTTATTCATTTTGAAGTTGCGCTTTATTTTACATGTACTTACAGTGTACTTACCTAAGAAAGTACTGGGTAAAATGAGGTAACTATATGGGTTAAGGTTAGGTTTAGGGGTAGGTTCAGGGTGAATACCAAGTCATTACCCAGGCATTGCATTTACTATCATAAGTACATAGTATGTACATGCGAAACAGGGCTGTAAAATAAAGTGCTACCTCTTTTATTTTTAAGCGGAACTCCTAGACTTGCATTTCCATGTACGTAATACAGTACAAAAACACGTCAGTGTACAATGTACCCTAACATCAAAGCAGCAATGTGTTCAGGGGCATTGACAAAAAGTGATAGAAAATTAACACCTCAACCAGTCAAGATCGCAAATTGAACAATTAAGTTCAGTTCTAGGAACAGGCTTGCACCAGTTATTACTGCTCTGAATGTGATAATAAAAGCTCAGTGAGCAGAACATCTGCATTCCCTCAGTAGAGAGAACGAAACAGACTAACTGCAATGAAATGTTGATAAGCTCACAGTGAAAGAAGCAGAGGTCAATTTTCAAGTTCTAAGCCGAGGCCTTTTAATCGCACTCAGACATGGCGATTGAAAATTCAGAGTTCTTTTCAAGTGCACACACGGCGGATGGAGGAGAAATCGGAACCATACAGACAACAAATAAACGAGAAGAGACAGTAATACCTCCTGAAGTATATTTAGACTTCCTGTATCGGATCAAACTGACATTTCCTTGGAAAATGATTTAGGCGCAGTTGAGCTCTCAAGCGATTTTTAAAGTTTGCTCCTCTGAATCAAAACCTCTTATTATCAAGAAGTATGTCATAGTATGCTGATGAGTGCTGTTTTAGAAGAGTGAATAGACTGCACTGCAGCAGAGCTCTCAGTCTATCTATCTATCTGTCTGTCTGTCTATCTATCTATCTTTCTATCTATCTATCTGTCATCTATCTATCATCCATCTATATCCATACATCTATCTCCATACATCTGTCTATCTATCATCCATCTATCCATCCATCCAGTATTTATCTCATTTTTATTATATTTTAATGTATGAGTTATGGTCTGAGCACAGGTGCATATCTCCTGAAAATATAACTTTTCCATGCATTTATTCCAGCACAATTATAGTAGTCCCCATGGTAATACTGGCTAATTTAGGATACACTATTTACAGCGAGTATAAAAAAAAAAGACTTTCAGACTTTACAGATAAAACTAATATTCTGCAGTCAATAAAACAAGCAAACACTAAAAGCTTTATTAATGCCCAAAAGTGAATGTGTGAATATTTTCCCATTCTGAAGAGCAAGGAAGACCACTGGACTGGTTACAAAACTCATTCTCCAGAGATTATAAATTTTATGCCTGCACAAAAATAACAAAAGGAGTTGTTGTTGATGTCGACAGCTGCATGAAACAGGCATGTATTGTCTGGCCAAGCTATTTTTATTGACTGAGGCAACAAACAAAAATAGTGCTGCTGCAATAACTCCGGCCAATGAAACGAGGCCTGCCAAACAGCCCATATTACAGCCTCACTTCCCTATCTGACGGATTGCTTTGTTTTCACGGCTCCGCCAGCAAATGAAAACGAACGAGACCCTCTTGTTGCGGTTTCACGCGGCAGCTGCATTAAGCGCATGCATATTTTTCCAGCTTTCCTTCCCGGGCCATTTTTGATTTGTCTGTACTGCGATGAGCGTCCTTTAAGTGATGGATGACCAACACACACGGCGGCCTGTTTACACGCTCAGATTGAACGCTTGTCTTTCCCTCCTATTTTGGATCCCTCCCAAACCGTTAGCCAGAGCTTGTTCTATTGTTCCCATCTGTCTGCTACTCACATCACCGTTGAAGAGACGGAGATGTCGTATTTGTCCTGTGGGTGCCATCAGCATCAGCAGCTATTGTCTGCGTATTAATGAAAACCAGGTGATGTGACATAAGCAGCTCTTCACCCTGATTGGTCAAGCCTGAGGCACAGAGATATTGCACTGCATTGCAGGAGCCCAAAGTCAGACTAAATGGCCTGCACAGCTAGTCATTTTCTCGAAAGAGTTTTCCTCATTTCACAGAATAAAGTGCAAAAACAAAACACGCTCCCATCACCAATGAGCTGCATATTTTTGCATTAAGATGAGTGATTTACCAAGGAATATTTTTAGCCAAAGGAAATGAAGCAGTGGGGCTCTCCAAGGGAGACTGGGAGACAAAGCTGGGTTTGCAAATGGGGTTTATTGACATCGCCTATAAATAAACCTAGTGGGAGGGGAAATACGGCAACATTAGATGTGTGGATTTCTGCTAATGAAGCTGCTCGACAGCTCTAATTAGCGTCAGCCTTTATGTGCTTTGTTTATAACGATTAGAAATTCAACATTAAAGTCATTCACTTCCCTCCAAACGTCATGCATTCCACTGCATCGGTGGCGGTGTGAATGATTTCTGACATTACATTTGGTATGAAAATCATTTTCATGCTCTAAAACGATCAAATGAAAACATTTGCGCTGGTGTTGGTACATGGCATCCGTCAACATTCTGAAGGTGATCTTATTAAAGCTCCCCACTGGAGAGCATTGCAGCTTCTCTGCTTGAAGATAATGAGGTTAGTCTAGAACTGAGAGTATTGCACATACTGTACTGCTGATTTGTATATAACTGTATATTACAGTTTGGTTGAGCTGCAGACAGCAGTTCACACTAGTTCTCATCAGATCTTTCCTCTAGATGTCAATCACATCTACATTGCTTCTTTCCTGAAATTCAAACGATCTGTGCAAAGCGTCCCACCAAACACACTTGGAAATAAACAGTCTGTTTGGGGTGACTTGTTCTCTACAGTGTGATGGAATATTCCATGCTGAACTTTACAGGTGTAGAATGAAGTTTGAAGGTAGACTGAACACTTGGACAAAATCAGTAATAAGCATAATGGGCTATTCAGGGCGGTCGCCAGCCAGTTGATAGAATGTTCTGGGCATTACAATGCAGATAATAAGGCTGACAGCTTAAAAGTGCACTCAGATATTGCTGTTTGAAACCACAATGGTGGAATGGTGAGTTATAGGCATGGTAGACTTATACTTGTGACTTTTAGAGAGCGGTCTACTCTACACAATAATTTATTCCCTTACTTGTCCAACACAAAAGAAGCGACTCGGCGTCTGCGCGAAGAAGCGTCACTCAGGACTCACTCGTTTTTAGTCCATTTCGATCTTTCTGTCTTCTGGATCCATACCTTTTCTGCTTCTTTGGCCATACGTGTTCCAATTCGCTCGTTGTCTTCATTAGTAAAGCACAATAAGGTGTTTTGTCTAATTTTCATTCTTAGCATCAGCAAACAAAACTACAATTGCGACTTTATATCACGCAATTTCGACTTTATCTCATGCAGTTGTGACTTTATAACACGCAATTCCGGCTTTATATCGCGCAATTGTGACTTTATATCTCGCAATTCTGACTTTACAACTCACAATTGTGACTTTATTTCACGCAATTCCGCGGTCACATGTTCTAATTCTGATTTCTAGTTTCTAAATAACAAGCACAATTTTTATATCAAGCGCCAAGCGGTATTTTGAGGGTTCTCCCACAAAATCACACCAATTTTAAAATCGGTGTGGGGCGAGCCAAGCTCCTGATAGGGTGGGCCAGGCCCACACTGGCCCCCCTGTGGAATAGGGTCTGAGCTCTTTTTTGCCTACTATATTCACCTTATTTTTAACGGAAATACGGATGCAGCCAGTTGACGGTATTTTGTGCAAGACTTCCGGTCAGGCACTTCCGGTCACTGGCGTGCTAACTCACTTTAGTGTTTTAATCATCGAAATCATTGACATTTTAATCATTAGGCGCCATACGACTGGCGACACACTGGCTGCGTGGCGTGAGCGTGGCGTTTTCTATGTCTTTGCACACCAGAAGCGTGTCTGACGCCGCGCTGCTGCTGCTAGGTGACATATGATAAGCCTCAATGGTGATATATTCGACATATGGGGAGAGAGTTGTGGAAGGCCTATATGTTAAACATAAAAATATAGCAGCAAAGACATCGTCGGCAGTATTGACGGCAAATTAGGTTACAGAATATTTCGTTCTGTATTGACAGGTGCAGTATTAGAAAATCAAAATAATATTTTTTAATTGCATTTGTCAAAACCTAAACTTTCAAACATCAAAATGTCATTTATTAATATGTATTCATCTCAAAATGACATACAAATAATTGTTCCTATTCTATTTTGCCTGGAAACGCTTCCAAAACGCTTGCATGTCGCGTGAAAAATAGGCGTCGATTCTATTTCTAGCATGCACGCGTTTTCCCGCGGCACGAGCCGCGCCTGAGACGCGTGTCACGCAGGCAGTGTGCTAGCTCTAACCTGTTAACATGATGGGAGCCGAAATAAAAACGGACACGCATGCAGCCAGTGTGTCGCCGGCCTGATCCCTTCGCCTGTGGTTAAAAGCTTTACATTTGAAGAAACGGTAACCACTGAAACGACCTATTATGTTTGTTCTTTTCATTTCGTGCACACAAGACCTACAGAAGACCACGTACCCTATAACAGAAAAGTGGCTGGGCTATGAAGTCTCAATAAAAACTCTAAGGAGAAACAAAATCATTATAGTAACCCCTGTATTGAATTAGTCATAATGGCATGATGGCGTTTATTTTGTATGATTTACAATTATTTATAGCCATCTACTTATTGCTATCCTGTGTTTTGGTTGCATTCTGATGGCATTATTAATACATTTGACATGACAAAATACCTCCATAGATATATTAGTCCAGCGCTGTCTCTACCGTGTTTAGGGCTGTGCTGAAGGCGCCGGCGAAGTTTTGGTAATCTGCCAGCTAGATACATGAGTGTTTTCAACCAGGTCCGGTACCCGAACTGGGTAAGGCGGGGCTTTAGTTCTTTGTTGTATTCATCTGCTACGTTATGCGTAACATTTTTCTGTCAATTCTGCATAATCCTTCGCGATTGATATCGTTAGTTAGCCCAGGAAAGCTAGGAAACGGAAGTGCCGCACAAAAACCGGATACTGGACCCATATTTACTTCCGCGTTCGAAAATAAGGTGAATAGCAGGGAAGAATGCGTTTTCGGATGTAGCCTCTTTCTCTGACGTTTAGGGAAACATCATGGTTCACAGCATTTAACATGGCGAAAAACGTTGAGGGTAGGCTGTGATAGCCGTTATTCAGCCGCAACACCGGTAACATTACTTCAGCCTATTTAAGCGATTGTAAGCATTGCACTGTTTTGTTGTTGTTTTTTCCGTTAAGAATAATAATTCAAGCAATTGCCACTCCCGAACTGGCACAAATTCAAAAGCGAAAGTAAAGTTCGCACAGCCACACAGGCTTTCATAACGGTGCATGTCCACTGGTGTGGAGCGAGTAGAGCAGAGCGAGCGTTTTTCATTTCATTCCTATGGAAGCTCAACTTGAAAATGCTAGCTTCTTCTTCACACCATTATGAATGTCCGTGCGGCCGTGTGCATTTTAAGAATTAATTCATTTACAAATTAGCCATTTAAAAGGGAGGTAGTGATGGCGATTACAAAACACTGCTTCATGAAGCTTCAAAGCCTTTACAAATCTTTTGTTCCGAATCAATGGTTCGGAGCGTGTGTCAAACTGCCAAAGTCACGTGATTTCATTACGTCATAACCGTCGAAACACTTCGAAATTTCAATGGTTCACCGCTGGGGTGATGATCTCTGTCAGCCCATGAATAATGAGGAGTCACTGAGAACCAATGAACAAGTGTCTGTCGGTTTTACCTGATCTCTGATCAGTTTTATACATTTGTAGATGTTTTAATTAGACATTAGTATAATTAAAATGAATAATGGTAGTTAATAGTCTCTTATTGGTCTTTTAGCTGAGCCATTCATAGAACAAACGAACCCTGACAATTGATAAAAGAACACATAGACACTTGATAATTTTATTAGATGATTAGATAATTGCGTCTGAAAGATTTTACTTTAAAAAAAAAAAAAATCCAATAGATTTGTAAAATGTGTTTTTATGCATGTTTGGCCTGGGTTTTTGCTGCATTTACACTGTTCTGACCACTAGGGGTCACCGTGGAGACGGGTGTCGGATTGTTTCGAAGCCTCAACACAATACGGCACATTTGCTTCAACTGTTTCAATGTTCCACGAAGCTTCGATCTGCCCACCACTAAAGCGAGGAGCAAAAGAGGGAAAAACTCTTACGTCCACAACCGGTATTACCGGTGTTGTCACACGCCGATTAAATGGTGGGAAAATTTCCACACTGTAACATCAGTCCACTGGAGGCAAGTTTGCATTTAAAACACTATTTATAGAAAATCTACATCTATATCTTTATCTTCATCTCAAGTGAGTATACACCATTCAGAATATTCCTTACAAAAACACAATTTATTATTTCTATTTTATTTTATTTATTCTTTTTTATTTATTACAAAGGTGCGATCAGTATCATATGGAAGCTTGTTTCCGCCACAAAATAAAACATTTTAAAAGATAATTGCGACTTTTTATCTCACAATTGCGAGTTTACATCTCGCAATTCTGACTTTATTTCTCAGAATTGCGAGATATAAAGTCAGAATTGCGTGAAATAAAGTCGCAATTGCGTGTTATAAAGTCAGAATTGCGAGATATAAAGTCAGAATTGCGTGTTATAAAGTCATTCTAACTTTTTTTCTCACAATTGCGACTTTATATCACGCAATTCTGACTTTATAACACGCAATTGCGAGTTTATATCTCGCAATTCTGACATCTTTTCTCAGAATTTTGAGATATAAAGTCCATTTCTAAGGGAAAAAAAGACGTTTTTTTTTTTTTTTTTACCTCAGAATAGTTTATATCTCACAATTCTGACTTTATAACACGCAATTGCGACTTTATATCGTGCAATTCTGACTTTATATCTCCCAATTGCGACTTTATTTCTCAGAATTGCGACTTTATATCTTGCAATTGCAGCTTTATTTCTCAGAATTGCGACTTTATATCTCGCAATTGCAACTTTATTTCCCAGAATTGCGACTTTATAACACGCAATTCTGACTTTATATCTCGCAATTGCGACTTTATTTCTCAGAATTGCGACTTTATTTCTCACAATTCTGACTTCATATCTCGCAATTGTGTGAAAAAAAGTCACAATTCTGACTTGATATATCGCAATTGTGAGAAAAAAAGTCCGAATTGTGAGATAAAAAGTCGCAATTATTATTTATTTATTATTCATTGGCGGAAACAAGCTTCCATAGTATCAGATGTAAACAGTCGCGCCAAGGAAAATACATTAATTATGTTTATTTGTTTTATTGTTTCACAGGTAAACAGTGCTTCCGTGTGTCCTTTGCTGCCAGCACAGATATCCCCTATAGGTCCTCTGGTAACACCTGAGAATGAGAATGATTTATTGTATAGGCCTACTTCCATTCTGGTGTGATGTATGGAAAAAATATTTCCAAATACTCATTTAAGTGATTTCCAACTTCTGGAATCAAATCGCCTAACTGAAAACATAAGGCAGCTGAAATGACATCCTTTTTTAGCACATGAATGAAAAAAGTTCCGATAACAGGAACAGAACCAGGAGCATCAAAGAGTCTTCAAAGAGTATAGCTGGCAGCTGGTTGGCTGTCATAAAAGTTATATGAAACATCTCACGAAGTCTCACTCAAGCAGACCGATAATGCCAGAAAAAAAAGGGAAAAAAAACACATTTGACATTTTATAACACTTGATCATAATACCAGTATAAGTCAAGTGTGAAACTTTTTAAGTCTTCACACATTTCAAATGTACAAGCTGTTAACATGAGTTTTATGAGGTGTTTTGTTTTCGCTTGCATCATCTCCTCTGGACAGTGCATTACACATATCTGTAATGAAACCCTGTGTGGATTAGTTTGGAGGATTTTTTTAATGTTTTTACACTGTTTAATGGATACTCACTCTGACAGAAAGAAACCTGTGGAGAACAGGCTTGCTCATGCTGGTTGCACGGCAAGCAGAGGCCGAAAATAGCTGCAGTCACAAGGGGGTCAGAGCAAAACCATCGTACGACAGAGTAGCCTGACCGCAATGCAACTTCAGCCAGATTTAGGGCTTTTACCTCTGTTATACATGTAGTCAGGACAAAGACGGGTTTAGTGTCACACAGTCTGGGACAGCGTTCCCAGCTGCCCCTGCATAGCGCATGCTAGCTTTTAATCAATTTTAATAGCCCCTAAGAAGGGTCAGGCAAAAAGAAGCAGTAAATAAAGCCAGCTAGAGAGGCCAGAGCAGGGCAACACTCAAAGTGGCAAGTATTTCATAAGCGTGCCAAACACCTCACTGGGTTTTATTTGTAGACTCAAGCTTTCACCCACTGAGATCTCATGGCTGCAATAATCAAACGGAACATTTGGGAAATGAACTGGGTCGATCGAGCCTTTCCATGACATACGACTCACATTCATTCTGCAACGGCCTGGCTTAATTTTCATGTTGGTCCATCTGGAACGACGAACGATCCAAGATAACGTCCTGTTCTGAAGCACAAACTCAGTTAGTGGGGCTCATAAGAAGCAAGAGGAAAACTTCCACGCATATTATAAAGGCTATGTTCAGAATAGCATACTACTCATATTATTTCTGCACTGTAGTATATGAGATGGCCTACATTTGTCTAAATAAGCATTAAACTATGGAAAATATATGAGATGGGAGGACAAGGGGGGCTTTTGCAAACCTTTTGTGTTCTTTGTGAGTGAATGCAGTTTTTTGGAGGAACGCAATTTATTGGGGAAAGCAAAAGTTTTGTGAGTAAACAAGTTTTGAAATATATTTTCTCATATTGTTTTCCACCACTATGTCCCTTTAAGGGCTCCGCAGTATACACACTGCGCATAATACAGTATCCCACAATGCATTGTGCAATGATCTAGTGTGATGATCTGTAAGTAATAGCAATTGTGATTTTTAACATTCCTTTTTATGATTTCATTCAAATTCCAAAAGTAATACATTTTGGTCACATTTTATTTGAATGTGTCCTTATTGCAGAGTAATTAAACAAATAAGAACTGAATAATATCATTTAACAACATGTAGGCTACTTACAATAGGTTTAGGTTTGGTTTAGTGTTAGTTGTTTGCAATTACGTGCAATTTATTATTATTACACTGAAAAAAAAAAAAAAAGTCATGGCACCATGTTTTTCCATTAATTAAACTCATGAAAATAAAACCAATATCAATTTAAATGTTATAAGTTTAACTATTTTCTTTAAGTCAGTTTAATAAAACTTGATATAATTGATATAAATGAAATGACTTGTACAGCTAAAAGCTGTTGACAGTGTATAGTACTGCAAATAAATGTAACAAGGACAAAAGTTTTTAAGTTAATTAAAAATGCATAATTATTTTTCCCAAGATGCCTCTCACATATCACATCACAAGATGAGACAATAAAGAAAAATATTACCTGTAACATTTAATGCCTTGTTTCACTAACTATGTTCAAAACAAAGTAGGCACTAGGCAGTATGCAAGCTAACACTAAACGGTTCTAAACATAGCCTCTCTCTCAAAGAAATGAAATATAAAATTCATCCAAGCAGCAATTTCTTTCCCCGTTGCTTGCCTTTTATTTCTTTTGCAGTAATGTGTTAGTGGATTGTGCAGCTTGTGTTGTGATATCTTGGCCTTGGCATTAATCTCCAGGCCTGACAAACAGCAAATCAGACTTGGTGTAAAGAACATCCCTCTATCCAATCCCAAACGCTCTGTTCCTGTGTGGATAACTCAGACATGCAGACCAGACAGTCTTCTGAACCGCGTGCATCAGCACGAGCACAGCAGGAGGAAAACACCAGCGTACAAACAAAACACAAAAATACTCGCAATGAGTCATTCCAGGTTTTTAAAACTGTTTATTCAGAGAGCTAAAATAACTTAACACCTACATGGACTGGTCCCTGCGGATTAGGGGAAATACTTTGGGCTTTTTAGCCATTTGACATGATACATCCACCAGATTTGTCAGCAGATGTTAAACATTACGCAAGTCACCTCAATAAATAACAAAGATTACAGTGAGCTATTTCACATGGACAGAGTGAAGATCCTTTAACATGAAGGATCAACCTTTCAAGACATGCATTAAAGTGGCGGTAAGGAAAAGTGCCAGATAGAACGGAGCACAATATGCTGAGAGTCGGCTGATTTATGGCAGAAAAACAAGGAGGAGAACAATGACTTGTGGAGGCTCATGGGTGAGCTGGCGGCACTGAAGTAGATGTAACTCTGCTGGTCAGCGTCGAGGGCCAGAGTCAAGCAGATCTTTTGCTTCATTGATCTTGGCTGCCAAATACGGGGATCCACCTGCAGGAGAAGCAGCAGGTTTATTTCAGCAGGTTCATGAGGTGTCTCCTCTTCCTCCTCTTGTTCTTTAAAGCTGTAAAATGCGCATTTCCCCCTAGTGACGACCCATCCCAATTTCTGCGTCTCTTTTGAGCCACGGGGCGTAACACCTCCGATGACCTCTCTTTCCAATAACTTCCTGTCCCATTTCTACACAAGGTACAAAAGCTGTCATTGGTGCGGTACACATTTGTACCTTATTTACCCCTAAAAGTGAGCACATTAGTACCTAGAATAGATGGTAGTACTTTTTGAAAGGGTACCACCCCAGCAAGAGATTTTGAGAGGTTTTGTTTTTGTTTTTTACTTCCCCTGTGGTGAAAATCAAGTTGTTTATATGTCTATGTGGTGTTTTTAATATGCTTTAAGCCAAACCATGTGCAAATTCATGAGTCAACACCATTGAGTATTTTCTCCTTAAAACTGTTTCTGTTTCTGACGTCACAAACTACCTTGTAACCCATCAGGTCAACGTGTGATCGTCAACGGGTGCGTCTCTCAGCTGGTGTGAGTGGAGGCGGGGCTAATTTGCATATTCATAGAACCACGTACACTAAATGAGGAAAGGGGGTAGACCAAGTTAACATTCAAGCTATTTTAAGGCAGGGGATCCTAAACAGATTAATTAGCCTTTTTGACATGATATAGAATATCCATTTATTGAACTAAATTTAAACACTCACAGCACACAGAGAATTTAATTCAACAAAAAAATTTACATTTTATTTGATCGTATTACTCTCTAAATGCATGTCATTCCAAATAGTAATAACAAAATTGCATACACTATAATGTTCAAAAGTTTGGGGTCAGTAAGATTTTTTTTAATGTTTATAAAAGAAGTCTCTTATGCTCACAAGGCTACATTTATTTGAGGGGGGGGGAAAGAAGGTAAAAACAGCAATATTGTGAAATATTATTAATTTAAAGAGATAGTTCACCCAAAATTCTGTCCTCATTTAATCACCTCAAGTAAAAAATAAAAATATGGTGCCCCAAAACTATTTGGTTACAAACATTCATCAAAATATCTTCTTTTGAGTTCAGCAGAAGAAAGAAATTCATACATGTTTGAAACAACTTGAGGGTGAGTAAATAATGACAGAATAAAACATTTTTGGGTGATCTAGCCCTTTAAAATAACTGTTTTCTATTTTAATGTCTTATAAAATGCAGTTTATTCCTGTGAAGGTAAATCTGTATTTTCAGCATCATTACTCCAGTCTTCAGTGTCACATAATCCCTCAAAAATGTAACATGTCCATGCTGAATAAAAGTATCAATTTCTTACAAATAAAACAAAATCTACTGACCCAACTTTTGAACAGTAGAGTATATAACACCCACTTTTGCAATCCAATCAATTCAGGATGGATAGAATTAGGTACCACCCTACATTTTCTTTCTCATTTAATATCCCGTTTCACTGCAGAAATGTCATTACAGAAATCAAATGGGTCGCAAACAGTGTTTTACATTGACTTTAAAGTCACTTTGAAACTAAATGGAGCAGCATAATTAATTTGCTACCTCGAGTCCACAGGCACAATTCTATCTTAGTTTCTGCAGCCGCGGTACAGCTCTACATCCACAAGCTTTGTAGAAAAGAAATCTCTATGCCTCCAATCACAGACTTTCAGCCCACGTCCAGGGTGTACGATGGGAGCGTGCGGCTGCGAGGGGGGAAATGTGCTATTGCTGGCAGCGTGTGATGAGGCACACCTGGTGCCTGCTGCGCCCCATCATGCGGGTGTAAATTTCCATTGCATCTTTTCTTAGTAAACCACGTTCCACGAGTGCGTGTCAACACAGTCACCAAAGTCAATGTAGATTTTACCTGATGACAGCTAGACCCTCACATCTGTACCAACCATTTCCCCCTCACTGCGCAATGGGCACGTTCACAACCCTTTATGCAATGCACATTAATTTAGCTTTCGCTTAACGTTTAGTTTATATATATACAGTGCAATGCATAAGTGAATACACCCATGCTAAAGTTGACTAAAAAGAGGAATAAAAAATCATATTTTGGAAATTGAACTTAATGCCTTAATTTAAAAAATTTGGAAAAATCCAACCTTTAAGGACACCAATTTTCTTTGTGAATGAATAATGTATCGTAAATAAATAAATGTTCTTCCTTAAAATACATGGTGCATAAGTGAGTACACCCCTATGTTAAATTCCCATAGAGGCAGGCAGATTTTTATTTTTAAGTATTTTTTTATTTCTTTTTTTTAGGATACTATGCATCCTGATAAAGTTCCCTTGGCCTTTGGAATTAAAATAGCCCCACATCATCACATAGCCTTCACCATACCTAGAGATTGGCATGGTTTTAATTCAGTTAGCCTAAAAGCTAGTTTGATTTGCATTGAGAGATGATCTTATGGAAAGTACCCCATGCCAATCTCTAGGTATGGTGAAGGCTATGTGATGATGTGGGGCTATTTTAATCCCAAAGGCCAAGGGAACTTTATCAGGATGCATAGTATCCTAAATTATTTTTTTTTTAAATACTTAAAAATAAAAATCTGCCTGCCTCTATGGGAATTTAACATAGGGGTGTACTCACTTATGCACCATGTATTTTAAGGAAGAACATTTATTTATTTACGATACATTATTCATTCACAAAGAAAATTGGTGTCCTTAAAGGTTGGATTTTTCCTAATTTTTTTAATTAAGGCATTAAGTTCAATTTCCAAAATATGATTTTTTATTCCTCTTTTTAGTCAACTTTAGCATGGGTGTATTCACTTATGCATTGCACTGTATGTATATATATATATATATATATATATATATATATATATATATATATATATATATATATATATATATATATATATATACACACATTTATTTTAATGTTAAATAAAAATTATTAAAATATTTGTTTTAACATTTAGTACTATCATTTGTGTATCATCTAAGCGCTACTACATTTTGGCTTATTATTTATGGCTTTAAATGATCTAACAATACAAAATAATTTAGATGTTTGATAAACCTTGACGTGGGTTTTTATTATTTCAATATTGTGGCTACTGAGCCATGTACAATCATCATCATTGTAAACAATCAAGATTTGCTATAATTTAGCTTATTAACAAGTTAAAGGTGCAGTAAGCGATTTCTGAGAAACGCTGTTGAAAGGGGCGGCACAACACACTTGTAGCCAATCAGCAGTAGGGGGCGTGTCCACTCATGATGGAGGAGGAGAGAGAGAGAGCAAGAGGGAGATTTGAAGAAAGACTGTAGAAAGAGAGATGGCTGAGAGACATTACAAAAGAGAAAAGCTCAAAGGAATATCACTGGAAAATGAAGGGATATGACCAGGCAAGAGCTTCAGGATCCACGTTAATATTATAAAAGCTTTCCAGCGCTGGAAAGATGGATGCAGAGGTTGTGCTGTTTCTGGTCCATATGTGAGTAACATTGGTTTTGCTGTTGTTGTAATTGTATCTATAATAACAGGACGGTTTTGAGTGTCATTGTCTGGATCTGCTGTGCTGCTCTCACTCTTGTGTACTGTATGTTCAATTTGTTCTTCCTTGTTGTTTGTTCGTGATCTTCGCTTTATTTTTTCACGAATAATTATTTCGCTTCACTTCAGCTATAATAAAGAGACATCCACTCTTGCATTGAGTGTTCGTGCCTTTTGGGGGCGGAGCAATGAAGTTTGTTTGGGTTGATTTCAATCAAATTTCTCAAAAATCGCTTACTGCACCTTTAAGTGCATTAATATTCTATATTACCCTTCTGGCACAGATTATAACAGCATCACGAATTAATGTTTTATAACAATAATGATTATATTAAAATACATTCTTGTCATTTGGCCAATTTTGACAGCTTAAATTGCAAATTGACTGTTGTACAGGGAGTCATGGATCCAATGTCACTGGAGGGGTCATCAATGAACTGGAGAATTAATGCTGAATGACTGATAGGCAAAATAATAATAATGATCATCTCATCATGAGGTGACAGACAGTGGCCTGTCTAACATGACAGATTGATGTTCTTAAAAGAGAAAATATCGACAATATATTGGTTTAAACTTTTATAAAGCTCGCTAGTTAAGCTGTGTGAGAAAAAAAAAAATAGCGAGAGAACGAAATCGGGGAAGTAAACGACAACTTTGTGTACATCCTGTGAGACCATCAATCAGAGCAAGTCATAGTTATCACAGTGCTGTTCAATGGATGTCATCAAAACACACCTAGATCACATGGAGCCCAATGTCGCCAAAGTAAAAAAAAAAAAAAAAAAAACTTCCAAATTTAAAGTAAAAACAAAAACAAAACAAAAACATGAAGACATTTTAGGAACCTGTCTTTTAAATATATTTATGAAATATATTTTAGGATATTATTCAGGAAACATTATAAAATGTTTTACAAAAAAAATTATATTATTATTTTTTATATTTTATTAAATAATGTCTAAGTCATAGTTGTGCTTGTTAAAAATATATTGTACAACAGAAATAAATGCACAAAATTGCTTGCTCCTACAAAAGTCTTTTAATTAATTATTTTTATTTATTTATTTTTTCCCATTTTTCCCATGTTTTCGTGAGACTCAGGAAACAGCACTGTGACAACAACGACCTTGCTCTGGCTGAAGGACCGAATTGGAAATGTCAGAAGCGAAGACCAGGAGACATGGATGTATCTTCATCAAGTCTCACTAAGAAAGCTGAACACTGTATTTTAGGGGGCAGTCCTTACAAGTAAAGACACTTAGGTGACAACCTTAAAAAAAGCATGCAAATGAAGTATTCGGGTATAGGAACCCAACCCAGCTTCTAGGGTGTCACCAGTCCTAATCCAATCAGCAGAAATATTCAACGAATGGGACAGGGGCTCCAAGAGCCATTAAAGACAAAAGGTGAGAGTCCCAGTAATCTGACTCCTCTGACTTACAATAAAGAGAACAGGAACTGGCAGAAAACTTTTGTTGGAGACGTTGCTTAACAGAATCATTTATCTGATTTCATCATCTTAAACCTAAAATGCTTAATACAATGTACTGTACTTCACTTTAGTTTTTCATTTAATGTAATGTCAAGATGTAGGATCACCAGATCATAAACGGATTCTTACATTTGTAATCCCACAACTCACAGGATTTACATAAAGCCGCCCCTTCTCCAAGATCCTGAAAGCATCCATTGTGTTCTTAAACACACACACGCACACACGACTATCATGATAAGCAACAATAACAAATGGGCAAACACACAGGAGAGTGAGCGGGTAGCAGAGAGCAGGGCCTGAGGAGGTTGCTAATCTGTCTGTGTCAGAGAGAAAGTGGAGCTGTGCGCTCAACAGTCTGCACTGATGCACTTAATTACACATTATTTTTTTCTGCCAATATCATTTCGCCAAGTACATTTCATATAGACATTGTCAATAGACATATTTCACAAGAGAGAAATGTTGCTATTCTTTTTAGTGACAATAGTTGTTTCATTCATTCATTTCTATTTCTAAAAAGTTGTCCATTTCAATCAATCAATTAAATAATCAAAACTATGATTCAACAATTTCTTCGCATAATCGCTTGGCAGGGAATTAAAATATTTCATGAAAAATAGGGCTGTCGAACATTTCAGTAACATTTAATAAAAAAATTAACAAAACGCTCTCGTTCTTGTTTGTTTGAGCGCTGTCTGACAGTCAAAGGTTTCTATTTACAATGCGTTCATACGAGCCAATCACAATCATATCTGTTGATCATGTGAACACAACTGCCTATCAGAGGTGCTAGTCAGAAAGTCAGTCAGAATCCGCTCGACAACACTGAAAACGCACAAGGTTTTATGTTCAACGCAAGCCACAAATTTGTGAGCCAAAAAAGTGTAAACGATGTACACAAGAGATTCACTGTGCAATCAAGACAGTTTTTTTTATTATAAAGGGAATTTTTGGGAGAGAGCAGAATTCAGCGAGCTCACGCTTAAGAGATTGACAGCTTCTTTTTATTACCCATTCACAATCTCAATACAAGTTTAGTTTTTCATGCTGCTACAAATTTCTGGATTGACAACCGTATTTAGGTTGAAATGATGGTTCCTTTTATTAAGCATTACATAAATATTTAGATGAATTCAATAAGATATAATTTTGCTCTGCACAAGCCAGATCTCAGCATCTTTACAGACGGAACACAATAACCTAAAAAGCTCTGGAAAAACAAAGATTGCTTTTCCTTTTTTAGTTTGCTTCCACTTTTATACAGTTTCAGTTAGATGAGTTAAGGCATGTATGACGGTTTCTCAATGTCCCCATTTGCTCATAGCTAGCAAACTAATGAAAGCCAATTCAACAATCATTCCATGCCATTACCCTGACCGCTCAAAGTTAATCATCTCATTACGACCTAAAGAGCGGATACCGGAGCGAATAACGTCGATCCTCGCGTCACTGTGAAACCTTGCCGTAGGGGCTCACAAAAGGGCTACATGCAAGATGAACACAGAAATATAGAAAAGCGCTCAATCTCAGTTGGGTTACAGACTCTTTTCTGACTTGAATTGTGTGTGATGTCAAGGTGAGATGTGAATGTATGGATCCATATTGATAACTTACCAGTCTGAGTTCTTCAGAAAGCAATAATACATAGTTCCTGACTGAAAACGTCTATTGAATTAGAAACAATAGATGAGTGGAAGAAGGGAATAGTGTAAAAATTCAAGGCAATTCAAATAATAAAAAAAATGACAAAGTATAACACCAGTAAAAGGCTATTATTAACAGCAAATGTGTTGTAAAAACAGAAAATAACAGCACCTTTCAGCCTGTCTCCATCATGCAGACATGAAATATCTATCATACAGTAGTAGACCTTGACAGGTTTTTGCATTCCACTGAGCTGTTTTTCTATGAAAACATGTGCTTGATGGACGTGTGTTTGGCTGTTGCTCTCACGTCTTCTGCAGCGTCTCGCATATGAAACGGCATTCTAAAGCCCTATTCGGACGGGATTAACTTTACAAGGGTAGATGGAGTGATGTAATTTTACCACAAAATTTGTAATATTAATAGCCAATTCGCACGGGATAAGATATCTCAGTAAAACTAGCAGAAGTGGGAGAGTAACTCGATTTGCGCACCGCCGTCACCCTCCTGTTGTCGTGTGCGTATTACGTTGCTTCCTGATATCACGTGCGCAAACACATATAACCTATATTTATGTAGCCTACAGTACAGGTCAAAGTTTGGAAACATTATGTTTTTTTATATTTTTGAAAGATGTCTCTAATGTTTATCAAGGCTGCATTTATTTGATCAAAAATACAGAAAAAAACTGTAATATTGTGAAATATTATTACAACTTAAAATAATAGTTTTCTATTTGAATATACTTACAAAAATAATTTATTCCTGTGATGCAAAGCTGAATTTTCAGGATCATTACTCCAGTCTTCAGTGTCACATGTGACATCCAGTCTATCACATGATCCTTTAGAAATCATTCTAATATTCTGATTTATTATGAGTGTTGGAAACAGTTCTGCTGCCTAATATATTTGACGAATAAAAGGTTAAAAATAACTGCATTTATTCACAATAAAAAAATATTTTCTAATAATATAAATCTTCTTTACTATCACTTTTTATCAATTTAACACATCCTTGCTGAATAAAAGTATTGATTTATTTCAAAAAAAGAAAGAAGTGTATCGCAGTAGTGTATATTGTTGTTACAAAAGATTTCTATTTTTAAACTTTTTTTTTCTTTTTTTTCTTTCTTTTTATTCATCAAAGTATTCTAAAAAAGTATCACAGGTTATGAAAAAAATATTAAGCAGCAGAACAGTAATGATCCTGAAAATTCAGCTTTGCATCACAGAAATGATAATTTAAAGTATAATAAATTGAAAACCAATTATTTTAAATTGTAATAATATATCACAATATTACTTTTTTTTTTCTGTATTTTTGATCAAATAAATGCAGGCTTGAATGTTTCCAGACTTTTGACCTGTACTGTATATAAAACAGTTATGTCCAATCGAACCATGTATTAATTAACTTAAGATTAGATTGTGTTGGTAATAGGCACTTACCTAACGCTAAAAGATGTTTCGTGCCTCTAACAAGTGCTTTCGATCTTCTTTCTGATCTGAATAGTGTGTGGAAAACACTTGAGTTTTGCCACAGACCCGTCTAGAATGCAACTGAATGCTTTTGACTGAATCCATACTTGAAAAACCGCGGGAAACTACTTTTAAACACGAAATATTTACGTACATATTTACAACAGGTCTATTCGCACGGGATTAGTATTACCTGAGTTAATTTTTCCGGACCTTTTTACTGAAGGTAAAAGTCACCTTAATCTTTACTGACATTGTCCGTAATGATTACTGAGATGGCACATTCGGACGGGACTAAAATCACTGAGAAGCTCTGGTAATTATTACTTTACCCCACCTCTCCATGTTAAACTAGTCCCGTCCGAATAGGGCTTAACACCACGCCGCTCAAGTTAAAAAAAAGTTTAACTCGCGTCTAATAACCTTGCCTTTTTTCCGCTCCACGTCTCAGCGCAATAATGCATTCTGTGTGAACAGCTGGGGTTAGTTCACCCAAAAATTAAAATTATCCCATAATTTAGTTTCCAATCCCAAAGTTTTCAGGTTTTTTTTTTAAAACGATGTTGTGTAAATGACCCCTCAGTACGTTTTATTCCAGCTTTCTGTTTCAATAAGAAACACATAAATGCCAAAAGAAAGCAAACTGCATTCATCAAGTCATTTCATGGGGTCTTTAATACATCAGCCCCCTCCACTAGTGGAACAAACAAAATGGGCTCTTGCACACCATTATTATCAGCACTGTAGTAAAGGATTTTTTAGCAGTGCTGAAGGATGGGACAAATCTGGCACACTTTCTCTGCTGGATGTCCTCTCTACAGTCAGAGGCCTTATCGCTCCACTACAGATAGCATCACAGACACCATCGCTTATTTCCCTGAGAGTATTAGTGGTCTAGAGGAGCAAACAAGGGCTGACACACACACACACACACACATACACAGCATATATATACAGCATCTCTGAGCGCTGTGAGAAACGGACTTGAAAGAGGAAAAACCAGAGAAAGGAAAGGTGAGGCCATTAACCTTGAACAGAAAAACAGGGCGAGTACAGTGACCAAGGAAAAAGAAAGACTCCTGCTCACCGTGTTTATTAGGTGAGACCCTGTGCTTAAAAAGACCACTGCAAAAAAGCAATTCGCTAGACAGTGATTTATAACCTGTGTCGCACAGATCAGAGTGAACAAATCCTTATCAGATCTAAATACGTTGGTACCTGGTCCATTATCACTACCATTTGGTCCTTATCAAGTCCAATTTTTTTTTTGTGTGTGTAAAATGTTAGTGTCTTAACCTCTTAAACTGTTCCTTTTAACTTCAAAATTGGAAATATGCAAAAATGTTGACCAAAAAATGATATTTAGAGGTAGCTCAATCATGTGGAAGATTGCCTATGTTAAGCTGTGCGGCGTTATTGTGATATGCAAGTAATATTAAAAGTTGCTGCAAATGAACTACATTTTATTGAAATCAGAGCAACACTGACATGACAACAATGACAACAATCTCAAAAAAGCACAAAGTTTTCAACAATCCCTCATTTCTGATTTCAGTGTTGACTTTTTGCAGTGTGGATAGATCCGTCGGTGATCTTCCACCACATGAAGGAGAAACTGCAATTGTTCTTCAGAGTGTGTGAGATAGCCATTGTATTCTTGAATCAGAGCCACTCCTCTCTCGGCGTGATCATTGACTACTTTCATTGCATGTATGGTTGCCTGTGCCTCCTGATAATCTGCTTGATTCGGCCAAAGTTCCGGGTCAATTTCAAGGAACGTAATGTCATTTTTTAAATAAAAAAATGTGCTCTAAACCCAAACAATAACCAAGGTGATCATCAATAGAAATATGTATTGATTCCACCAGGAAAGGTAAATCTGCTAAACCAGGTCATGGATGGATTCATTTGGATTTAGTTTCTACAATAAATAAACTGAGATATGCATCTAAAATACATATTTAGGAATATATGGAGCATATGGAATATGTGGAGATTTTTTTGGAATTTTACTAGCCAGGCACAATACCAATTCAAATGATCGTTTTTTTACGAAAATCATCAAAATCTCAGAAAGTTTAAAGCTATTGAGCTACCAGTAATTATTATGTTACTGCCATACAAATTGGCATGCTGTATTTTCTTATATAAAGGAACAATTTGAAGGGTTAAGAGCATGACAATTGGAGACTTTAAAAATAAGGACCACCCTAACTACCATGTGATACGCAGAATATTCAAAATGTATTGACAGTTATTTTGCTTTTTTTGCCAATATTTTTTTATGTTTTTGAGAGAAGAATTTTATGCTCGCCATGGCTGTATTTACGTAATCAAAAATAAAGTAAAAACAATAATAATGTGAAATATTATAACAATTTCAAAATAACTTTTTTATTGTAATTTTTCAAAATGCAATTTGTCCTGCTGATCAAAACTGAATTTTCAGCATCAATACTCCAGTCTTCAGTGTCACATGATCCTTCAGAAATCATTCTAACATGCTGATTTATTGCTCAAGAAATATAATCATGTAACATTATTAGTAACATTATCATCAATGTTGAAAACAGCTGCCTAATATTTTTGTGGAAACTGTGATATGTTTTTTTTTCTTCAGGATTCTTTAAATAAGTTCAAAAGAACGGCATTTATTTGAAACAGATTTTTTTTTTGTAACTACGTAAATGTCTTTAATATCACTTCTGATTAATTTAATGCATCTTTGCTGAATAAAAATATACCAAAAAAATTAACTTTGGATAAAAACATCTGCTAAACATCTGCTTATTCAACCATTAAGTTTGGTAAAGAATGTGTCATTAGTTTTACTTTCCTCTCTCGCCACATGAGAGCATCAAGATGTAATAGTGTCTCTGATTTGAACTTCAGCTGCAACAATATTTTACATTCTACATTTACATCACATTATATAGTTGGTAAAACTGATTCATTGCAATGAATAAGATAAAACTATTAGCTGAATAAATTTAAAACGGATTTGAATTGATTAAAAATGTATTATTAATTTGCATGGCATTTTTAAAAAGTTTTTATTAAAAATATATGTCACTATGTATTATTATTTATGGGTGAATATGAATGCAAATGATTCAATATCATTCTTCCTTTAGTGAAGGAAAGATTGTAAAACGTGCCTTGATTATTTTTCAATTAAATGATTTCGAATCTACCGCACTTGTGTGAGGGGTTTGCCTGAATATGTCCTGCTTTGTGTGGTTCTGGCTTAAATTACAGCAAGTCAGCATTGCAGGGATGTGAGCCCTCTTTAAAAAGTGTGTTATGACAAATGCCGTTCAAATCAATAATGTAATCAACACCCGTCTCAGCCGCTGTCTGCTCAGACAATACCTACAGCCGCATGTGGAGAACCGAACCAGAGGATTATTGATTTAAACACAACCATCCCAACATGTCAGCGTGAACTACTGACCTTTATCCGGATGATTTAGGACCATGATCCTTCTGTGGGATTCCCGTACCTTTGCCTTAGTGCTGGTTGGACTGCGCAAAACAAGAATACAGAACATTAAGAGAAGGAACACACCGCCATCTAGTGGTCACAGTGGAAACTGCTGTATGAATCTAATTACAGGCCTCCAGATTGATTTTTTTGCACAAATCATCAACATGTGTGGTCTGTCTTCATCACTGCACACATCAACTGGAAAGACTCAATCTGTACATTCCCTGAAATTCCCCAATTTAGTGGGCAAAAAAAAAGCAAAACAACTGAAAAAAATAAGGTATGGTCTAAGTTTGGGGACATTTCTTAACTCGACAGATGGATAAAGAAAAGCATTTGACAAAATGACAAAAAACCTGACAATTTTTTTTTAATTAAATTTAAAATGTAGATCTAAAATGATTTATGTACTATTTTATTGTTTTATTTAACTATATTTTAAAACATTCATTAAATAAACAGATTTAAACATGACGGTATTCAATTTAAAAATGATTTATTAACTTGATATTTTAACTAAATTTTAAAACATTAAATGGAAAAAAAAATATGCTTGAATAACATTTTATAAAATGATAAAGAAAAATCAGATATACATATTAGATATGTATAGCCTAATTAATATTGACAAATCTAGTATTTATTTCAATGATTTGATCAATTAAGACTATATGATGGAGTTTTAATTCTCCATCTAATGAAATATTTTGTTTTCTAGTAGTGCTAGATACTAATAAGACTTACTTAAAATCCCAAACAATTTCTGACACATTCAAGCACATTTTAAATAAATAAACATAATGTCAGTCAGTACTATATAATAATTAATAACTTTTTTACAACAAAAATGAAACATCACTGAACTTACTTAAGCTGGACTATAACACTATTTCTTCTGGAAACAAACTTTGTTGCATTATTTTCCTGTTATCTCTGTAAAGCTGCTTTGAAACAATCTGTATTGTAAAAAGCGCTATATAAATAAAGGTGACTTGACTTGACTATAGTAATGTTTCTTTTTAAAGGATTCAAATTGCTGTATTTATTAAATGTATTAAATCTTTTAATCTATATGAAGCACTGAGTTATGTGAGGACAGGTGGTTTTAGGTTATTTGGCTTCACACTGTATCCTTACTGAAAGATGAATACATTTCTTTCCACCCTACAGCTTTCAGGGTTTGGATCTGAGTCACAGCTAAACAGCCAGAAGTGATGATTAAAAGATACATTAATGCTTACACACAAGTGTTCAGTCCTACCAACCCTCCTCTCAAGTCTCAAATCATATGCAGGAGTGGGCGTCTGAGAGGGGCCTGAGCAACTGCTTAAAACACTGTGAGGAGTGGAGGCTTCCAGAATGTGATGACGAATCTGTCAGGCAGAAATGTGTGGCAGTCGAGAGACTAAACTGTGACCTCAAACCCATTTAAAGTCAGAACAGCAATGAACATAAGGATGATCAAAGAAAACATGAGCATGACTAGGTAAAAAAAAAAGAAAAAGAAACCTGTAGGAACAGGCTACATATATTTGATAAAAAACAAAGTAGAAACAATAATATTGTGAAATATTAAAATTTCAAATTAATAGTTTTTTTTAATATACATTTCAAAATGCAGTTTGTTTCTTTGAAAGAAGGAATATATATATATATATATATATATATATATATATATATATATATATATATATATATAGATATAGATATATACACACATCATACATACATACACATATATATATATATATAAATCAATAAATATAAATATATTTATAGATTGATATATATATATATATATATATATATACACACACATACATATATATATATATATATATCAATAAATATAAATATATTTATAGATTGATTGATATATATATATATATATATCAATAAATATAAATATATTTATAGATTGATTGATTTATATATATATATATATATATATATATATATATATATATATATATATATATATATATATATATATATATATATATATATATATATTTAATTGAATAAATAAATTGTAATTTATTCCTGTGATGTCAAAGCTGAATTTTTTGGCATCATTACTCCAATCTTCAGTCACACGATCCTTTAGAAATCATTTTAAGATGCTGATTTGCTGCTCAAGGAACGTTTCCTATCATAAATCAATGTTGTGCTGCTTAATATTTTTGTTGTTTTTAGAATTCTTCGATCAATAGAAAGAGCGTGTCTTTAAAATAGAAATCTTTCGAAACATTTTAAATGTCTTTACTGTCACTTTTAATCAATTTAATGCATCCAAAAAACTGACCTGACACTTTTGAACAGTAGTATATGGATTAACAAACATGTCAAAATGTTTCTTTTTAGGTGAACTACACCTTTAAAAAGCAAAGTCAGCCAGCTGAATTTATGATGGGCGTAGAGAGATCAAAGTATATCAGTGCAAATAGTATAACATCACTGGGGTCAGTTATTTCAGCTGTGAGTGAGAGACACCAAAGTAAAGCTGAAGACGGACGAGAAGAGAATAATAAAAACTATTAACCCGAATCAGTACAGTTTTATGAGCCTGAATGCGGTTGACCGAGTTAATATTGTCACGTCCAAGAAATATTGGACACAGTCTGGTTCAGTTCTATAAAAACATTAGTCCAGTTTGACTGACAACACAAAGAAATGATGCAAGCTACGCCACACAGGATGTGATGCTTGCATGGTGTGAGTCACACCTGGTCTGGGACCATGTGAACTTCTGTTGAAGTATGGGAAATTTTTTGAGAAATATACCCTTCGAGGATGAGGAGGGTGGTCCACCGAAAAGCAGATTATAAATTAAAAAGAGACACAGCTGAGAATTTTTCCCATTAGACGTTATAGGATCAAAGCCGTGACGACAGGAGATGACGACCGACTTCAAACCAAAAGTATTGCCCCCAGACTTAACCGCAAGCTCTTCTGGGAAGTTTAGTGATGCAGTGTGTGTGTGTGTATATACTGTAAAACACCTTTGTTTTCTTCCATGACAACTCATAATGAGAGAATTCAGCAAGAGGAATTGCAGTGATTTAGGGCTTTGTTTAGCCCACAATTACCTGATCCCGAGAATAAGGCTGGCTTCCCGTCTGGTCATCTTCTGCTCAAATCCACCTTTGTAATATGCAGAAAATGACTAGGAAAGAAAAGAAAATGTTGAAAGCAATGGTCCAGATTCAAAATTAAGCCCCATCAACAGCATATCTGTGGTGGATTGTTGATTACTAGGAGAAAAAAGGTGTTTTCCTCAGTTTTAGACTGGTAGAATTGAAATAGACAAGGGCAGGCAGTTAACATACATACAGTATTCAAAGTGTCACAATACTTCAACCTTACTGGCATGAAACTTGGATGATAGAATCACTTGTAAAGTTATACCCAATCTTTCAATTTGGTTGTCGTGATACACACAATGAGACGCGATGGAGGTATCTGTACAGCACAGACATTACGTCGGTAATCCGCAATCAGAATTTCATTCACCCAGAAAAGTGGTCCCAGCTGAAAATGATTTCACCAACTATACAGATCAAGTTATAAACAGGGTTTAACTGAATAACTCATCTAAGTGCTTTAACAAAAATATAAGAGTCAAGATTAATTTCTGTAGTAATCAACATTATGCCTCAAATGCTGTGAATAGTATAGTACTGAACCCAATGACGTTCCTTTAATCACAACACGAGATGACTGATGTGCACAATAATGTATAATCATTCTCAATATTGATGGCAACCGCGTTGTTTTGGCTCAGCTAAAAGCCTCATGATCAGCACTTTCACCTTATTATGTGAAAATGGAGATTTTAGGGATTTGAGAAGATTGACCCCGTAATTATCCAAATTCCAAAACTAAAGGTGCGTTCACGCAAGAATTACCGTAATTACTGACTAGAAAGGCGCTCGCGTCCTCGTTGAACTCGTAGTTCCAATGCGCAAATTTTCTGAGAGTCCCGACTTCATCAACAGGAAACACTCAAAATGGCAGCGGCTTCAGCAGTAAAATGTAGTCATTGTAGTAAAATGCAGTTATTTCATTCTATTTTTGATATCACTATTGTTAATGTCTTATAATATTTCATCAATGAAATATACAAAAGATTTTTACTGTTTACTGTTGATAGCACTGAATGTACCACAAAATCAACATTAAAATATATGTTTATTAACAAGGCATTTGCATCACTTGCTATATTGTGGTTTTGTCAACTGATTCCTCAAATTACACAGATTAATTTGTGTTGTCATAGAACTATGCAGAATTCAGAGTCCAAGGACGTGAAAAGGTCTGAGAAGAACATCCCAGGATGTCTTCTAATAATTACAGTAATTATGACAAAGCGTGAACGCATCATTACGGCCCGAATTTGAGTGTTAAGATCATGATCATGAAGTTTCATGTGTTTGGAGGAGGCTGTATTCTTCATTCTAATTCAAGATTTTGTTACAGTAAAGAATGAGAATGTTTCTGTTTCCATTTTCTTCATAGATTTTTCACTTTGGGACTTTCACACTTGAAATATTTAACCCTGCCTCATTCTAAACCCAGTGAATGGAATCCTGGGTTATCCTGCTTCACGTTTCACAAAGCTCATAACTTACCAGAGGTTAACAATTAATCTGCGGTATTCTTAAAACGTTTCACACTTTACATTCCTAAACACTGGGTTACGTTCTTATTTGCCTATTTGCGGTGTCAATGTCATTGACTGGACGAACGCCGCACACAATCTTTGCCATAAATGCTTTAGCATTGCGCGTCCGCATGTTATTATTACATTTTATATATGTATATAAACTAAGCTATCAAGTTTTTCCTGAATAGACTTTTTGGACAATAAAAGTAAAAAATAACTTCTTCACTCCAATTGGCACGTTTTCCATCGCCATTTGCCATTTTTCTCCTCAAAAGCTGACTGACTGTCCAAAGCATGTGAATATGTGCCACACGATTGGCTGTCTGTTGCTAAGCATCTAGTCATGACATACTAATACCGCATTGTTTCAAGCTGCACAAGTTTGGCACCGCAATGAGGGGTTAAAAGTGGGGTTCAGCACGACGATAACCTGGGGTTAAGCACAGTGTGAAAAGCTATTTTCAGTATTTTCAGCACAAACTTAAAATTTAAAGGAGCATTTCACCTGAAAATTAAATAAAATAATACATTCTTTTTCTCGACATCATTCAAAACCCATATGTTGTTGTCTATTAACTGAAACAAAAAATATATAAACGAATGAAGAATCTTCACACAGCTAAAGCACTATATAAGCCGTTTACCAAAGAACAAAAGGGCCTAACAAAATAAAATAAAATAAATACCCCATTAATGCATCATTAAAGTAGTCCATATGATTACATATCTTCTTAAGCATTTAAAGGGATACTCCACTTTTTTTTTTTTGAAAGAAATGCTACTGGACTCGTCTGAATCAATGATCTATGCTAAGCTATGCTAAAAGTGGTACCGTCAGACCCGGAGTTCGGCTGAATGGATTCTAAAACGGTAAAACTCAACTGTTTAACTCTGGGGGAGTTGTAAAATGAGCATATTTCCGAAAAAAGTGGAGTATCCCTTTAAATAGGAGGAAAAGACCAAAAAAAGTCCTTTCTGGACCTGAAAAGTCCTGAGTGATGATATAAACTGTGGTTCAATAGGCAAGAGCTTTGAAAAGATTCTTCAAAAATGTCAACTTTTGTGTTCTACGGCAAAAATAACAGCACACGGGTTTGGATTGATGTTGAGTAAACAATGTCAGAATTTTCGCTGAACTATCTCTTTACTAAAGATGCCATAACACGATAACATCGGTCTGTGGCTCCTTCAGAAATCGTACATCCTGCAGGATTTTGGGTAAAGTTCACCACTGAGTAAAAACATGTGTATGTTTAGACGGCGATGGAGACCAGAATGTTCAGTCCAATCTCAGCCCAAAACATGTCACTTAATCACACTCATCTGTTATGTGATTCACAGAAAAATGAAATCATTTGATTAATAACTGTAATAATGATCTATTACAAGAGTGCTCAGTCGCGAATCTGCGAAAGCCACTGAGATTATAGAAGTTTCAGAGAGTACACAGGTGGACAGGTTGAGTCAAAGCGCTGGGAACCAGCCCCAACCCACACATCCCTAGAGATTAAGAAAAACCAGGACAAATCAGGTTCATAGACTCCACCAAAAACCAGACGCACAGCGTGAACTATGGCAAGGGCCGAAGACACGATGAATCAGTCCTTCGCCCTACAGCAGGAGGTTTAACATGCCAAAAGCGCACACAAAAACAAGTGCCTCAAGATGTGGAAATATCCAAATTTCATTCCCACAAATCATCGCTTTCTGAAACAGAATCTGTGTTTAAAAAATGAATATGTTGTGCTGGATCTTTTCAAATGGGAATACTGATTCATAGGGTGTTCGAGAGCAATCCCACAACAAAATCATTAGCTTATGCATGCTAAAAAATGGTTGGTTTGTTTCTGACGCTTACCGTAGTGGGTAACTTCTTGGCAGCTTCCGTGATAACCTGACCTAGAGGCCTCCATAAATGGAATGCATATCGACCTAAAAGCCAATGTAATAAGAGAAAAAAAGGATTAATGGGTTGAAAAGTGTGCCAGACAATTTACAAAGTTAATTTCCAGGGTTAACAAAGTTGGTTTAAGGGTGAAACCAAGGACAAAACCACATTTTAGTCTTATTCAATATGTGTTAAAGGTGAGGACGCCTTTCAACTTCCCTTGGTCAGGGTGCTGGTGAACTGCCAGCGGTTGTGGTTCAACTGTGAAGCAACACACTGCAAGTCAGCAGCACTCAATGAAATGAACATATAATGCCTCTGAACATCCAGCATTCAATAAAAAAAGCAGAGAAAGGCCGTTAAGCGGCTCATTTAATGCAACCAAATTGTAGGTGAAGAATTTATAAAAATCATTAGAGTAATACATCATGGGAACTATTCAGGATTTTCATTTCATCAAATTTTGAGGAGTTTATTGTTGAGAGGAAAACGTTATTTTGCTTCTCAGCAAAAAAAAAGCGTTTGAGGCTCCCTCCACTGTAATCCGAAGCCCTGCCTCCGAACGAATCAGACCACACACCACCTCAGCTTTTGGCAGAAGCGCTGCCCCCTCGATGTACTGAAATGGGAATTAGCCCCCTTCCTCAAAGCGACCACAAGTGCTATTCCATCCTGACCTCACACAGCTATGGGTGGAAGACTTGGCGACTAACAATGATTAACTATCCAAGCAGCAGTAGGGAGAGGACGGCAGAGACACCTGCCAGAAAAGAATCAAACGTAAACATGCCGATGACGAAGTCGCTTTAATTATTTGGCCACATGCGGCCATTTAAAGACTCTTTTGATTTCTCTTATGCCAGAGGCCACATTGACCTCATTAACCAGGGCGAGCTTCATCTGGGGGCTTGAACAAACACTCACAGTTTAACCATCTCCCTCATCAACGCCGCCATCATCTCGAGTGCTTCCAATCCTTAAGAATCACATCATAAATATCTGTGGTCAGCTTTAACATACACGAGGAAAGTTTAGCTAAATATTTTAAGACGACAAAAGAGGAAAAAACTTTTATTGCATTTTACAATGGCTACTCGATCCCGCTGCGAAACCACAACATGAGGGATTTTAGCTCGCAAACATCCTGCCTAGAAACATACTCTGCGCCAGAACGCAAACACAAAACTTTCGCCAACACGACGTTTCAAGAGTGCTGGTTTTCGGTCCAACAGCACTGAGACTTTTCGCTGTTAGTATAACTCCACTTGTCTGTGTTTGCACATTCAAGACAGACTGTCAATCACTGGGAAGTTTTCACTCATTCATGCAATCACACTGATTCATTCATGATAGAAACGAGTGTCTTTTTGAGTAACCGGTAAGTCATTTAATTATTCAAACAGTGAATAAATTGGGATCGTAAAAAAAGACTGGGGCTCATCACTACTAATTGCGCAGATTGTTTCTTATTGTACGCACAGGAGAACTTATGAAAAATGTCTGTCTAATTAACGACACATTTTGACTATTTAAAACGATTGATTGATTAATAATTAGCATAAAACACACAGCCAAGCGTGTAGGGGTGTGGCGATATTAAAACGTGACAATAATTCTCGTCTAGGTGAAAAGCAGTCTCGCAATATCAGCATGTGTGAGTTGATCTCTTTTACAACTTATGATAATTAATACTAACGGAAAAAAATTACGGAAGTGGTGCATTCCACAGACGAGAATCCATGACTCTAAGGCTTTATGATATTAAGACCATTTAAAAATTACAAATAAAGCATAGTGCTATTGTGAATCACAAATGCTTTGATTTAATTAAATAAATATGCCATCTCTGCATATGCTGTGAGTTTGGGTTGCTTATAACGTTCATCTGGGTACGCAATGTGCGCCATTTAATCAAATTTGTAACATAATCTTTTATAGACATACGCCAAGACAGGAGAATACATCAATATGTTCCTAAATATGCAAACCGTTGTCCATCGCGATTTCAAAATAAAAGTTTTAACCCGCGATCTGAGTTTGCATGTTTTGATGTCCACATGTTCTTGTTCAAGAAATGACAGGGGCTGTTGCATTAGCCACATAATAAAGATTAAGAAGACATTTGAATTAAATGTTGTTTGGCCAATATTAAATAAGGATTTAATCGTGCTAACACTAATCGTGTAACAACAACACTTACAGGCCATTGGCGCACCCTCTGCAGGCATTTGTTATAATACACAATGTACAGAAGTTCATTATAGTATAACTATGTATTTTAACAGTGTTGTTAAGTAAAACCATATTATTATTTGCTATTGATACATTATTTGAATTAACTATGTGACGCCTATTGTCACCCTCTGGTATATTTGATCAGGGGTTCATCCTACAGGCAAGATAATGACCCAAAACATACTTCCAGGCTATGTCAGAACTACCTTAGAAGAAAAGAACAAGATGGTAGGCTTCAATTCATGGAATAGCCAGCACAGTCTCCAAACTTTAATCCCATCGAGCTGGTTTGGGATGAACTGGACAGAAAGATGAAAGCAAAGCAACCTACAAATGCAACACAAGTTTGGGAGTGGGAACTTTTGCAACAGAGTTGGGAAGAACTTTCCAAAAAATATTTGATTATATCTGGAAAGGTGGCTACTTTGATGATTTAGATTTAGATTTAATTTTTTGTTAAACAAAATGATTGCATGATTTCTTTTTTAATTGTCCAATTGTTTATTTGTTCTGTGCTTCAATTTCAGAGTAAATTGATACATTAAACTGCATAAATTTCAATAAAAACTGGAAAAATGTAGGTGTTCTAAAACTTTTGAATGGTAATGTATGTGTATTTTAGGTCATTTTAAAGGCTATTTGTTCACTTATGTCTGTTTTTATTACCATATTGTTTTGCATTTTGTGACTTTCAGTGGAATAAAAGAATATTTTTTCCAGTCATAGTTTTGTCATTGAAGATTTCTTAAAAATATCATGTCATCTCACTCTCATGGACCTAATATCGTGTATTGTCTCACACCCCTGCAAGTGAGCCATCCTCAAAACTAGTTCAAACACAATAAACACTTTTTATATAGACCCTTTTATATAGACCCAGATAACACACCTCTCATTAACCAGTTGTGCATATGTGTATGTGCATTTTTATACAGAGAAATCTTGCAGCTCAGGCTATGACAACTATTCTTACTATTTCACTATATATGATGAAATACATGAGATTAAATACAATGTATAAAATTCATCTTAATTTCTTTCTTCTGCTGAACACAAAGAAAGATATTATGAAGAATGTCGGTAACCAGACAGTTGATGGACCCCATTAACTTTCATAGTAGGAAAAAACATACTATGAAAGTCAATGGGGTCCATGAACTGTCTGGTTACCGACATTCTTCAAAAATATTCTTTTGTGTTCAGCAGAAGAAAGAAATTCATACAGGTTTGAAACAACTTGAGGGTGAGTAAATGATGAAAGAAATTTTTATTATGAAGTTAACTAATCCTTTAAAATAAGTTTAGACCTTGCATTTTTTGTTGTTGTTTTTTTTTTTTGGTTCACTGACCTGTGAATGGCCTCTAATTTGTCACGTAACTAATGCTGTCAACAGCTTGAAAATACTTATTGCAAGCAATCCAGGCAATAAAATCCAGGCAATCCAGTCTCCTCGGAGTAACCTGAGGTTGAGAACTTCCTCAAAAGCACAATGGTAATCAATCATCAGTTTGAACCAGTTAACCTTTGGTTCCCATCCCAGAGCTTTAACCACTAAGCTATACCACACATATTATATGAATGCATGTAGCTTCTCCATGTGACTGTGCAACATGTGGTTTAATGACAAAGGAATCTCCAAATGAGCGCATACACTGGGGTCAAAGCGGTTGTGCTCACCTGCAAACCCTGCCGCAGCAACACCCAGTCCCACTGCCATCAGAGTGCCGGCCTGAAACACACACAAACATTTTATCACTATGACATTTAACAAACACAGGACCAGTATTTGTAGAGAAGCATTTTAAGTGTTGCCATATAATTATATTGGACAGACATTACATGGTTTTCCCATAGTAGATGATCAAAAATGCACAAAAAAAAATCCATAGACTAGACTTCTACTGGAAATTTCTGACTCTTCAGAGATTTAAAATTACGTCCAGCAAACTCACCACAGACCCATAGACTGAATGTTCAGAGTCTGACTCATGAATCATCATCATTACATGATGATTCATGAATTAAAGCTGCAAATGTTAAACAGCTAAAATGTAAATACACAAGCCCTTTAAGCTTCATTCTTCTGACGGTCTATCTATACCTATCTATTTAACGGTACCTATCTGATGGTGGTGATGGGGGGGTGGTGTGGCGCAATGGATAAGACAAATGCCTTTGGTGTGAGAGACCCGGGTTCGAATCCACTGTGAGACACCAATGTGTCCCTGAGCAAGACACTTAACCCCTAGTTGCTCCAGAGGCATGCGACCTCTGACATATATAGCAATTGTAAGTCGCTTTGGATAAAAGCGTCAGCTAAATGTAAAAATGTAAATGTAAATGATGGTCTATCTATATATCCATCTATCTATCTGACATTTTATTTATCTATCTATCTAACAGTTTATCTATCTATCTGTCTGACGGTCTATCTATCTGACAGTTATCTATGATCTATCCATCTATCTATCTATCTTCCATTTATCTATATCTATCTATCTATCTATCTTACCTTTATCAATCTATCTATTTATCTTACATCTATCTATCTGTCTCTCTATCTGACAGTTTATCTATCTATCTAGCGATCTATCTGACGGTCTATCTATCTATCTAGCAAGTAGCAATCCATCTGACAGTTTATCTATCTATCTATCTATTTATATATGTGTCTGTCTGTCTGTCAGTATATCTGTCTGTCAGTATATCTGTCTGTCAGTATATCTGTCTATCTATCTATCTGATGGATGGTAAATCTATCTGACAGTTTATATCTATCTATCTGGAACATCCTAGTAATTGCCTAGCAATGCCCTACCAACCACCGAACAAACAATTTGTATCCATAAGGTGTATAGCCTACAGCATTTAAACTTCAAATTTTTGAAGTTATTTTAATGTTTAAACACGACTTTGACAAGGTTGGCTCGAAAAACTTAATGTTTAACTTTCATGTTCTTTTATGGATCGACAAGGTATTAAATGAGCTTGTACTTAGAAGTTCTAGTGGGCCAAGCGTTTGTCAGAAACTCACAATGGCTGATGTATAAAATATATAGGCTAGAATGTAAAGGCTTCACAATGAGTAATACTTCGTGGCTAATAATTATTTCCCATCTTCCAACAACCGATATTGAGCTACTTTCATTATACTATAATAATATAACACTCTTAGAAAAGAAAAAGGTAAACGTCTTTATATAAATGCTTGAGTTTCAGAAGTGATCAGCAAGGTCACTCATAGGATGAGCACAGAGGGAACTCTTATGACACAGGTGGTAAACAGTGTAACTGCTCCGGACTCTCCAGTGCGACATTTACTCACAAGGCGTTTGTCAATATCTGTCTCACTCTGCACGGTGGATTTTGGTGTATATTCAGCATGTCTCATGAAGTCCCCGTCCATCGCTACACTACCGGAGCTCGCCATGCTTGTGACAGCCACAGCTACGGAAACACCAAAGGGACAAACTTCATGCTGCAGCGCGGTCTCGCGATTCTAAAGCAGAGGTTTTAAAACAGTTCTAAAACAGTTTTATATGTGCCTTAAACTTCCAAACCATAATGTAAACCCTAAGCATTATATTTATTTATCATGGGTTTAAAAAGGTTGCATGTATTATGTTGCATGTTGCATGTATAATGGATAATGGTATTTATAGCGGGGAATCCCGCACAGAAAGAGACTTGCCAACCCTGTCACAACCAGCTCTGCCACTGCCAGTGATCAGCTGCTGCGGTTTATCGCAGACACCCGACAGAATTTAGCAGCATGAATAACTATACGCATCTAAATCGTAATAACGCAAGAAGCGTGGGATATAGAGGAGATACAATAAATCAAAGGAGCAATATGACGGACAGCGAGCAAACGAGTGAATGTGAGAACTCCTCACCTGGACCGCAAAACCCTCAGAATCAGCCAACACAGTGAGTAATTTACAGCTAAAGAAAATTAGGCCTATTAGTCAAGTGAAATTTCACGAATGTTTACGTTTGAGACATAAAAAAAAAAGGAAAAAAAAATAGTGTATACTATAGCCTATAAAAATAAAACATTTTACATTTAAAACACATTTACATTTTAAACGTTTTATAAACATTCAAATGTATCGTTATTTCGATATTTATTTCGGCATTCTGGGGATTAAATCGTACGTTTATTTGCATAGCTTCTTTATTAGCCAACAACTAGCCTAGCCTACTTAAGTTTCACTTTCGTTTCCGTCCAAACAATCAGGAGAAACGAAACTTACAGGACTCGGATATATGATACTCACTCTTAGAAAAAATTGTTCAGTGGGGTATAAAGTAGAACTATAGGGTTCTTTACTCACTATTAAGAAACCCTTTAGCAAAAAGGTTATAGGTCATTAAATTATTGCATAATACACTTTTTATTTCAATGTTTTCTAGTGATAAAATATGTTTACGAGCTGTGTAACCTATACAATTTTATTAAAATAAGAAATGAATTAAAACAAAATGTATTAATTAAAACTCCCTAAAATGATCCCATGATGGAACCCCTAAAAGGTTCTGAAGCACCTGACGGAACCCTTTAAGGTTCGGTATAGAACCTTGTGAAATACTTATTGTCCCCGAAGGGATGTTCGGCATACAGGAATAGTATAACACTAAAACATTCTAAACATTGTAAAACTAAAAACATTGTAAAATAGGCCTATAATAAAACAATACCTATTAAAATAACCTTAAAAAACACAACAACCCTCTGGTACACAGTACCGGTGTCCAAAATGTATATAGGCCTACATGTTTTTAAATAAATGTCTTTATTTAATGCCTCAACTAAACTTCATCATGTTTTCTCGGCCATCATTATAACACCTGTTTCTAGCCATTATAAATGTACACCTATTGTATATGAAGCACATCTAAAATGTTTCCCTTCATTTACAATGAGCGTAATGCTTACTGACAAGGCATCACAAGACAAAAAGATAATAAACAAACATCATCAACTACTTTGTAAATAAAATCGATCAAACACTGTCACAGTGTTGTGTTATGTTCCCTGGTGTCCACTAGAGGTCCCCTTCCCCCACGGTGTCATTCTCATTAGGAACTGCATTTCCCACAATCCTTGTCTGCACTCATCACTGTTCATTGTACCCAGCTGTTCCCCATCATGATTGTTAGTTCTGTGTGTATTTATACCCTGTCTGTTTTAGTTGTTACGGAGTCCTTGTTATTCGTCACACCACTTCTGTGTTTTTCAAGTATTTTCAAGCATTACTAGATATAGAAATCATTTTACAGCATATATATATATATATATATATATATATATAGGGCTAGTTGTACAATAACAACATAGTTACTAGTTTATGTTAGTTAAAAACCCTAATAGATTTATATGTGATCTCTTTCAGCAATGTCAACTTTTGGGGTTTTTGGGAAACCGGTTTCCTTAAAGGGATACTCCACTTTAAAATGAAAATTCTGTCATCATATACTCACCCTCATGTTTTTTCAAATCTGTATGAATTTCTTTCTTCTGCTGAACAGAAAGGAAGATATTTAGAAGAATATCAGTAACCAGACAGTTTCTGGTCTCATTGGCTTCCATAGTAGGAAAAAAATATACTATGGAAGTCAATGAGACCAGAAACTGTCTGGTTACTGATATTCTTCTAAATATCTTCCTTTCTGTTCAGCAGAAGAAAGAATTTAATAAAGGATTGAAACAAGATGAGGGTGAGTAGGCCTATATGATGACAGAAGTATCCCTTTAACCGTAACTATGATATTTTGCCAGGAATATGGTTACTATAGTGAATTTTTGTAAGAGGGATTCTCATTATTTGTGTCCTTGTCATTGATTTGTTTATTTAGTTGTAACCAATGTAAAATACTGATCTCAACTGAACTACTCTTGCTATTTCTATTTGTGTTGTGATCATTTTCTTGATTACTGATTTATCTAACGGTGATCATAAATCTAATATTTTTATTTTACACCACATGATTCATTGTTTTATATGTCATCATTAAGCACATTCGGGGTCATTTGTGATGTCAGGGAGCTATAATACAAATGTGATACAAATGTGTTTTTAATTGTATTTTGACTGCTGTAATATTTGGGGTGGGAGTATTGTGTCACGATCAAACATGATGGGGATAGAGGGGGAGTTCCCCGGAGTTGTTTGTGAAAAATTCTGACCTTACGTAAGAAAAGATGACTTGTGCCCCACCTTGGTTTTGAGACATTGCTGGCACATTAGACAAGCTGATAAGTTCACAACACAGTTGGAGACAGTCAGAAACTAAAATCAACCTATGCATGCCATTGCCCACACAGTGCTGAGGGATACACCAAGATACCACCAAATGAATCAAGACGGAGCAAACTGCAGAGGAGTAAGTCATGACACGACTGTTGTTGTATTTTTCATCTTCATGTGATCCAGATGTCTCTCTAATTGTTACCATCAGGTGCAATTTCAGCATGTTTGTTTGTGACTGAAAGGGAAGACACATTTATTTCGTTGTTGTTGTTGTTAATGTAGTTAAACATTATCTTAAGCCTGGAATACACTACACAACTATTCAAATCTGAATAGATTTTAAAACACTTTATAGGTGCGTTCGCGCCTTGTAGCAATTACCGTAATTACGAGATTCCAACTTGTTACAACTTTTAAACTGGGAATTTTCTGAGAGCTCCGCTGCAGATTCATTTAGGCGTTGATAGTGTTGATATAGAAATGCAAAAATTCCCAGTTTTAAACAAATAACCATTTACATGTTTAGGACATTTGCAATGTAAGAATGTGCAGGGAAACTTCATAAATAAAACACTGACTTGTTAGGTAATGTTTTCTCATTAAAATCAGATGGTGTCTTATTAAATCAATAGGATGTGTGGGAATACCAATATGGTGGCAAGGTGGCTTTACTTATTGTGACGTCATGAGTAGAACATTGAACATTATGGTAATTACGACATGGCGTGAGCGCAGCACATTTCCAACCTGCTTCCCCACACCTACCTGTGATCCTGAAGATCTTGATTAGCTGGTTCAGGTGTGTTTTATTTAGGTTGGAGCTGAACTCCATGCAGAAACATGAGCCTAATTGCTAAGAGAGCATACAAAATTGGCCAACTCCGAGTCCAAATGCACAAAATCCATGTAGTGGTGTATTCCAGCTTTTAGTTTGTTAACAAAAAAAGTCTTTAAAAAAAGTGTGTGTAGAACGTAGTCTTTTATTACCATGCACCATGCAAACTTCCATTTGCCAGCCTATTTACTCTATTGACTATTTCTGCAGTGGCACAGAAAGAAGAGGAGGATCTGAGGAGATGGCAGGAAGAGAATCGCCCTGGTCCTATTCAGCTGCCTCCGGAGAGACTGGGTAATGTGAAGATGAAATATGCGGATGTCTTGATCTAAAACACAAAAGAGCAAAGGAAAAGAACTTCTAAAGCTGCGAATATATTCTCTCACAGGTGGCGCAGTATCATTGGCAGAAGTCAGACAGAGACAGCAGGTGGAAGCGCGCCAGTCAAAGCTGAGAAAAAAGGTTTCGGAGTACCTGTCTAAAATGTCTGATTCATTTCCTTAATACTTGTGGTGTTTTGCGTATTTACAGTACATTTACATGTTTCTACAGCTCAGAAAAGAGGAAATGGATAGAATAAATAGACAGGCAGAGGAGGAGGAAATTGAGAAGATGAAGGCCATACAGCGAGAGAAGGTACAGCCCAAGAAATTGTTTACATCTGACTTTTTACAGCATTTCTGTAGAGCATTATGTTACTCTTATGCATCTTGCAAAACTTCATCTGGTCATCTGGCTTATGTTTGGATTCAGTTATTTTTTTTTATGATGCCTTTGTAATTCAGACTTTATAACTCCAGATGTCACTGCAGGCAACATACAAGTTATCATATTCTCTGCAATTAAATGAGATATTAGACTTCAGCCTTTAGTGCTGCTGCTGCTGCATGTGTTTTGCGTGATTGACGAGTCTAATTATTCCAGCAGCCACAGACACCAGAATTCATTTGCTAAAACATGCGCCGGTCACTGCTTGGCTGTTCTTGTAGTGCAATAATGGTTTACTTTAGGGATCTCGGGATTGTAGATAAGCTTGGAAAACTGGAATGCTGGAAATTAAAAACAGCTAGAGACATTTTTTTTTTTAATAACCGGTAGATTAGATTTAACTTTATTGTCGTTGTGGAGAGTACAAATACAGAGCCAATGAAATGCAGTAAGCATCTAACAGGAAGTGCAATCTACAGAGGGGAATGACAGAAGAATGACAACGCTTTGAAAATATGTGGTTCAAACCTGAATAATTTTTTATTTTTTATTATTCTGCTAATGTTGAAACATAATATGAATAAAAAAAGAATATTTATATATATAGTATATTAAAATCTAAATGTGTGGCCTATTTTAAAGTCAGTAGTCAAACAATTGAATACAATATTTCAAGAACTTGTCAGAAGATCTGAATTTGGACTTTGTGATGAAATATATTGCATTAAATTAGAAAAATGCAGAATAAAAGCATTTTCATAATTTTCACAAATTGTCAATGCTTTAGCATTCTCTTGCAAATGTATTGCATTCCCCCGAGAAACACGCATTCTCTCGCAAAAAGCATTCTCATATAATTCTTGCATTTCATTTTTTTGTTTGTTGCTATGTCCCTTTAAGGCTCCGTACAGACGGATCACACTGTATTATTTAAATCAGATTGTAGTGCAAGCTTAAGTGCAAATTATTGATGGCAATTGTCCAAATGATAATGGGGTATGAATTCTAAATTATTAAGTTACACTGCAAAAATGACATGGTGTTTAAATGGCTGTAGAATAAATAAAACAAATACTGTCCCTGGTACTAAAAATGCATGATGCTTTGCATGTACACACACACACACACACACACACACACATATATATATATAGGTTGGCAGTGATCTGATAGTTCTTCCCTAAACTCACACCATTGGATGAGCCAATCTTGTTACTGTATGTCCAGCTGGTCAGGATGCTCAAACAAACCTAGTAATGTTTTGATATGTCAAAGAGAGCCACAGTGTTTACACTTTTTTTTGTGAAGTCAACCTACAAATGGCTTACTTGTAGTTCATTTTACATATTAAGCTGAGAATGGATACTGTAAGTACTTTTACATCAACATCTTTAATGCATTGCATTGCAGGCCATTAAACTAGAGATGAGGAGAAAGCAAGAAGAGGAACAGAGACAGGAGCGGTATCAGCACGATAAGCAAATGTACGTTTACATTTTCCCCACATGACAGATTTAAAGTGTGTTTTGTTCAAAACAAGGAAGAAGGATGTTAAGCTGCTTTATTGGCCATTATCCAAAAACAATAAACCTGAATGGACAGGTTTACCCTTGGCCCAAGTTCAGTAGAAAATATGCCTTTTATGCAGAAATCTTGTCAAGAGATTATTGAAAACAATGCAAGGAATCCTTCAAGTTAGTCAAACGGTGGCATGTGTCACTGTTGGCAGTGAAACTTTTGCATCATTAACTCTTATGTTGTTGTAAACCCATACGACAAACCCAAACCCGCATTTTTTTTGTTAGTCTGGTTGCAATACTATTAGCTATTAAGGCCAAACTGGCCCAAAAAAAAAAAAAAAAAAAATCACAATTATGCATAATTACTGCAGTGGTCCATATGAATTCCATATATTCCAAGTATTCTAAAATTATACAATATCTTTGTTTGAAAACCAACCCCAAATTTAAAATGTCATTTTCAAATTCATTTTTGGCTTACCTTTTAGATCTCATCGATGCAATTTTAATATGTGCATATTCAAATTTGGCACATTGTGATGTTTAGCCACACATTTTGTCTGGTACGATGGTGGCTAAATTAATATTTTTTAATATTTTTTTAAACTACAAATATTAATTTCCAGCCCTAGTATATGTGCAAATGTGAATGAGATTTGAGGGCATCCAGCAGTCCCAGACAGTCGGTAAATTACAACTTAGATTTCAGTCTTTTCCTCAAATGTATATACAGCTCAGAATTGTGTGCAATTTTTTTTTTCTTTTTGGAAGAGAGAAAGTTATATGGGTTTGGAACAACACGAGGATGAGTAAATGACGACAGCATTTTCATTTTTTGGATGAACTATCCCTGTAATCACAATTATGTATTTTCCTCCTGCAGGAAAACCAATGAGTTTCTTCAAAGAATTGAGCGGTCCAGCAGTAACGTTTCTATGGCAGTGAGCAATTCCATACCAACATCATCCTGGGTAAGACAGAGGCCAAAAATGCACTGTACGCTCCATAGGCCCGAGTTCAAGCCTCTTGTGCATAACTGTGGCACTGAGGTTAGAGCCTGAGGCACTGGAATAATTCACACTAATTGATCTATCTTTGATGCATGTTTTCAATGTAAACAGTCCTCACTCAAGAGCTGTCATTGACATGGCACATTGGACTATATGCCCCCCCCCCCCCCCAAAAAAAAGTATCTCCTTATTAGCCCCATACCAGAGAAGGCTGTCTGAGTCCATTATAAAGCTTTCTCTGTTTTAAATATGCAGCTTTCAGTCATCGCAATGGTGCAAGTGCTGCTTCTGAATGGTGAGGCAAGCAGAGTTCAGGGGACTTCCCAGAGTTCACAGCAAGCACGCCTCACAAAAGGCAGAGATGGGTCTGTGAGAATTAAACAAAAAGAGAGACTGGTGTGGAATAACCTGTATTGTTTGAGTGAAAGTACCTGGAAAGGAGCCAGAGTCTCAGCGGACAAAAGTAATCTGACAGGATCTATTAGAGGTGTTAATTACTGCTAACCACATTGGACTTAGATCATACTTTGCTGTTAGTTTTTTTTTAAACAAACTTTTCCACTTTATCCGCAGCTCCACCTGTCTAGATCTTATCTATCACAAAGCATGTAAAATACTGCAAATTCACAGCACTAACCTCTGAGAGAGTGATTGTGCTGTAGTGACAACAGTGACTACACAGTCTACAAAGATAAGTACGGAGGCCTAGAATTTGATGTGAAGAAATATGTCAAAAGTTAGGCAACAGATCAAACAGAGGAGTTTGCTGCTGGAGTATTTTTGTCACATTCAGTGGCAATTTGCCCCGATCCCTGGTTAATTGCTGACCGTGACTGGTGGGGCTGAGCTGACCATAAGAGGTTTGAGGGCTGCCTCTTATGTTGTTGAAACCACTAAAACTGGCATCTGACAGCACTGTTAAAAAACGACATCGTCTCGTGTCGAGCAAAGAATGTTTTGTTGTGCGGCTTTCAAAATCCATCTGAAATTGTTCCCTGTTTGAGATTTTCGAGGACTTCCCTCTGGATGACTAATGGGGAAAATTCCTCTAATGGACAGATCGTGCATTAGGACTGCGGGGTCTTGGTACACAACACATGCAAACAGCGTTCTGTGCTCTCTCTGCATACCGGGAGAGGAGGCCGTTCGATTGTGCTTTCTCTTGCTGTATTGACTTAAGTGGCTGGATGGACTCCAGGCCAAGTAATGAAACGCTCCAACCTAAATGTCGTAGGCCCGCCGATCAAAGTGTTTGTGGAAAGACGGGTTCTTGATGTGGTTTTGTGGCCACCGAGAATTGTTATGCTTTCAGTGATGCTTCCACAAGACAGATTAATCTCCACCATATCCTCTGTTTGTGCAAAAGATCCTTTGTATTGGCTTCCCAGGATGCCAGGCCCAGGTCGTCCCACCTATTCCCCTTGCTCTCTGGCCATTCCAAACAGAGCAGCCCCTGCCTGCTGTCCCCAGGCCGTCTGACCAAACACACAAAGGATCTCTTCAACTTCCAGGCTCTCTGCTTGCCCCTCCTTACAAGCATCTTTCTGAACTGGGCCATGAGAAACTTAGAGTAACATCACAGCTAACACCCTTTCAGAGCCAAGTTTTGTGCTGAAATATGTGATGGGCTCACCCTCGGGGGTAGTACTGTATGGACAATGGCTGGGGTCCTGTATGTTTTTGACTTGTAGAATAGTCTGGTCCTCGTTGCAGCTTATACTTTGATAGGAAGAGACCATCTGACTGACATGCACAACGACCAACCACAGTTGTTTTGTTTTTACTTAGGGCCAAGATATCTGAAATACATTATACCACAATCACAGGCCACTGTGGGAAAATTAAATGATACAGTTCTCATGAACAGAAAATTTTTGTACAGTACATGCACATACACATACATGTGCAGGAACTGCAGGAAGACCTTGAAGCTTCTTTTTTTTTAACAACAGATTTATAAATCATTCTGATTACAAATAGTCACATGAACAAACAGCAAAACAGGTCTCATTGCATTCGCTTGTTAGAGAAAGTATTAACGGCAGTACGAACTGACTGCGATATCTAAGGACTTTTCTTACTCGGCTAACCTAGCTAGTTATTTCTATTGTTGGCATTTTATTTGATTTAAATATTTAGTTAGTGAGAAAAACAAAAAAATCGTTTAGATATCAATCTGCAAATGCGATGGACATTGGTTATGCTCTTAGTTTGCTCCTTTGAAGGTATCTTGGTTAAAACAACTCTAAATTCAATAAAGCAAAACCCCCATTTGAGAATGTGTTTAATGTTTGGCAACTCAAACTAACAGAGTTTGTAGAGACAGAGTTCATGTAGAGCAGCATTAGCTACAAACCGTCGCGTGTAAATAAACACAGTGCCGTGCTTCACTCTGAAACACACAGCGGCCAGTTATCGGCCAGCTGGTGAGTATCAGTTTCATATACTATACTTGCCAAAATTGATTTCACTTGCATTTGGTGTTTACCGAGTGTTAAGTTTGAGATGCTAAGGATGTTCTACACACAGCTGCTGCTGGATGGCACTGTAATCCCATTCAGTGCTGTTGGCAGCTAAAGTATCGTTGCATGAAATACATGTATTTTAAATGTATTTGAAAACGATTTTTTTTTCCCGCTCATATTTACGTAATTCACGTGGGTCATACTTCAGGTTGGAAAATACAGAAATCCGTATAAATATGGAAAAATCACATCCCCGATATAAATAGTTAAATTCTCATTATCTCACAGAACTTCAGAACTTAATAATTCATCAAATACAGTTATGCATGTTGATAACTAGTTTACTTGCCTGCCTCAAATTAAATTCGGAAATCTTTAACCTTGCAAATTTTGTCAAATTAATTGCCCGGAACTGTTGGTTTGTGTCAGTGCTTGCAATTTTTGTGTGCAATATGTATAATATGGCCACTGATCGGACTGAGTGGTCCACATACATGCAGATGGACATATTTAACCATTGCATCAAGGTTTTTGAGCATCTTCTGCCATGAGCATTGCATTTTTAAGATAGCGTGTCAAGGTAAAAAGGGTTCCCTTATAAATGCATCCTATGTGAACAGCATCTAAGTAGTAATAAGTTCAATCTGAAACCAGCCTAATTATTCAAGGCGTTCAGGAAACTCAGCATATAGTCAGTTTAAAAAATATGCATTTTTGCACATTCCTAGTTTTCATTGCGTGGCCACTCTTTCTTCACAGGTTAAAAGTCATGAGTACAGGGATTCCAGAAGAGAGGAGGAGAACGCAGGCCTGCTTATGATGAAAGAGGAGCAGAGGAGAAAGGTACAGAACAAAGGAAGTAAAACAGATGGTCTGAACATACAGTACGAACATCACCTCCACTTTTGGTTCAGAGGAACACCACAGCTAAATGTCTGAGCTTTGCCAAGAATAAGAACTAACTCTGCCTAGCATATGCTATTGATTACCATGTTCTAGGACATAGGAGGTAGTCATGGATGAAGTAGTGTAGGTGTTTTCCAGCTGGCTGTATAGTGGTATTTCTGTGGCTTTGAATGCCGGTCAGACACAGATTTAACTCACTGATATGCATCAAGCACAAAAGGTCAGTCTGACCTGTCATGTTGATATTGTTGTTTATTTATGGAAACGCGCCATTAAATTATTACAGTCACAGACATTAACATAAGGAGACATTTCTGAGGAGACATTTCAGTTGGAGATGAAATTTTCGTTACCTTACTATTTCCAGACAGAAATGTTGGAGGAAAAACAAAAACAACAGGAGGAGGAAAGGAAGAGACGGACTGAAGCTGACCATCAGCGGTATGGATGCTTAATCATGACAAACCACTAAAAAAAACATGACTGTCAGAATTAATAAAGGAGTCTGAGACCACTAGTGAAAATGCTTATATTATGCATTTTTCTAATTTGATGCCATTTTTTCATTTAAAATTATATTGTCAACGTTGCGATTCGAAAATAAGAATGTTTTTGTATTTTAGTTGCTTTAATGACTCAACCATGACTGGATTAAGTCTGCAAGTATGTGCAAAACCTGAGGATAAGGTTCTCCAGCATAATAGAAGTAGCTGCTTTTGTGTTTCATAGGAGAATACATACGGGTTTCAAAAACACATTTTGAAACCTGTCTAAAATATGAAGCACAACTTGAATACTCCATTGGGGGAAAATATACTTTGAGAGAATATAATGAAGTGCGAACTGAATGTAATGTTTGCAAGCACTTAGAGGTGCAGTAGGTGATCTAGGAAATGCTAACTTTAGCCTGTTAGCATTGAAAGCATACGATCCCTCCCTGCCTGCAAATCACAGTCCAAAAGCCACGCCTCCTCCAAAACACATGAACGCGCGCAGACCAGAAGCGACCAGAGAAGTGTTGTTTGATTACATCATGTGTCATTCACCAGTGAGAAAACTTTACAGTACAGTGAAGGGAAAAACCGAAGTGTTTACTTGCATACATAAGTATGCGATTGTGAAATGACTCGAGTACAGAAGTTGACATAAAGGAAAGAATGCAGTGTATTTCAGGTTTATTCATATGCGATTTCAGGACATGAAATTTCAGGCAACCCAGACAGCAACATAGTGTTATCCCAGATCCAGCCCACATCTGGTACGCATTGAATCCACATGAACCAGATGTGGCCCAGATCTGGGTCGACACTACTGTATGTTGGGATCATTTCATTTGGACCGAATGCAATGATTGAACAAACATTTTATGGTCCTACGCCTTCAAAATACATTTAGACCGCTTAACATACTGATTGCTATCAGCATATGAGGAGACTTTCAACCAGCATAACAAAACATTTTTCTATAGAGAATCACCTTGTTAATTGCAATTAAAACACAATGTATTGTAGTTCAAATTAAAATTAAATATAGTTAGATGACCTACAGAGTGTCCTTTTTATCCACTTAAGTAGGACTTAAGTACATCGTTATATGTTCATAATTACTTCTATTGTCTTTGAAATATGGTTAAAGTATGCTGAATACTGACAAACATTCATGGTAAACTAAATTATACTTCTATTGAAACTTGTGTGTCATGTAGCCTATTGAAATATATTTTTAATAGCATATTTGTAATGATGTACATTTAAAGTATATTAACTTTAAATGTATTATATTGAATAACACGCTACAGTTAAAAGTATAATTAAGCACTTTACATCTGCTTTAGTATGTCAACACTTATAAAATATGCATACTGTAAAGCACAACAAAATATTATTAAAAGATGCTGTAAAATGTACTTTAAAGTAAAACTTAGGTTTAAGAAACATTATCATTAAAGGTTTTCTCTCTTTAAGTACACTTAAGTGGCTTTTATTTCCTTAATTTCCTAAATTCCTGGATGTAATTTTTTTTACTTTTGCTTACAAGGCACTATTTGGTCTCGCACCCAAATATATTAGTGACCTTTTACACCCTTACTCTCTAACTAGAGTCTATGACCAACTGCTATTGACGGTTCCTCGTTGCCGTTATAAATCTTTTCGGTGAAGGGTCCGAAATTATGGAATGGTCTTCCTTTCCACGTGAGGGCATCTTCGTCGCTAGCCATTTTTCTTTAAAAACATATCTGTTTTCTTTGGCTTTTGAATAGATCATGAAATGAAGTAAGAGTATTTCATTGCTCGGAACAACTCTGATGATGTTTTGCTCTCTTCAGGGTGAACTTGGCCTTCCTAGACCGTCTGGACGTGAGTCGCTCAGATAGGGTGTCTGAACCCGTGACCCAAACCCCTGAAAACAGAAATGACTGGCTGGATGATGCTTATGAACCACAGGATACAGCCTTCTCCCCAGTACCCAACCCATCACGGGTCCACACAGACAGTGCAGAGGAGGATGGTGAGTCTTAAACAAGATTTATATGCATCCGCCATGGCACTGTGTGTGTTTAGGTCTGTTTCATTTCACAGCAGTTCTGGAAATGTCTCCATTGCGCCGAACTCTCGAGTCTCAAAGCCTCCACGTGTGTGTGAGATTAAACAGATCCCTCACCCCTGGTGCCGGACAGCATAGCGTATTGTATAAATAAAAAATGTCCCAGTACTCCTGACGCGTGATGCTCTTAGATGTCCATGTATATACAATCTGCCTGCGTTATGAGAGGTTAGTGTCAATTACAGTATGTGCCAGTAACTTGCGAATTGATTATTAGCGAGCTGGATGTGTTTTTTTGAGGCCAAATTGAGGCCTGTAAAGTAAACTCATCCAGCCTTGGAGAAGCTTGAATCATTTTCATGCCTGTGTGACAACAACTGATTAATGCCAGCGACTGGAGCAAAAACCTTGGTTAGCTCTTCAAGATCCAGTCTGGCAGCATTGTCATTACTTGGAGATTTGCCATGCTGTCTTCAGACTTTCACTGCTCTAGTGTGGGTTAAAGAAATACTGTAGTTCATCCAAAAATGAAAATCAGTCGGTATTTACTCATGTCGCTGTAAACCCGTTTTTTTTTTTTATAAAGATTTTTTTATATAGTTCTTATTCATTCATTTTAAATTTTAAGTTACTTTAGTACATTGTTAAGCTATGTTAAAGTGAGAAATGTTGCCTTGGCAATTAGTTGAAATAAAAAAATATATATATATATATTTATTTTATTTTATCACAGTTAAAGTTTATTTTATTTCAAATAATGAAAATGTTATTTTAATGGTTTTAGTTTTCCTTTTAGTTAGCTTTAAAAACCCTGGTCACTGAGTCGGTACCCTTAAGACCTGCTGAAACCGCGAAAATTCTGTGTGATGAACTTTTTAATTCAAATTAACGGCTATTAAAGGGATAGTTCACTTTGAAATAAAATTTTGGTATGTTTTAGCTTACCTCAAGGGCATCCAAGATGTAGGTGTCTTTTTTTCCGCAGTAGTTTCAATTTTGATATTTTTAGGTCAAACCGTTCTTGTCTGTCAGTCATATAATGCAGGTCGATGGTCACTGTCTCAAAACACAAGCACAGAGTCCAAATTAAAACAATTCCCCATCGTCCAAATGAAACAATTCCCCATCGTAAGTACACATTGATGGCCTAAGACACGAAACGAGCGGTTTGTGTGAGAAAACGAACAGTATTTATATCGTTGTTATCTCTTGAACACAGCACACGTCCAAATGATCTGACGGCGCGGGCGGGTATAGATGTATACACTAGATGTCGCCTTCGCTACTGCAGTTCATTGGAACGAAACCATAGCCAAGGCGACGTCTATGTTTATATCTATACCCGCCCGCGCCGTCAGATCATTTGGACGTGTGCTGTGTTCAAGAGATAACAACGATATAAATACTGTTCGTTTTCTCACACAAACCGCTCGTTTCGTGTCTTAGGCCATCAATGTGTACTTACGATGGGGAATTGTTTAATTTGGACGATGGGGAATTGTTTTAATTTGGACTCTGTGCTTGTGTTTTGAGACAGTGACCATCGACCTGCATTATATGACTGACAGACAAGAACGGTTTGACCTAAAAATGCGGAAACAAAGACACCTACATCTTGGATGCCCTTGAGGTAAGCTAAAACATATCAAAAATTAATTTCAAAGTGAACTATCCCTTTAATGCCGTCTGTTCAGACCGACATAAACGTTAGCAATGCCGTCAATGAGATTTTTTTTTAATTATTTTTTAATGGACAAGGGCATGATTTCTTTTCCATTGCACTGCGAAGAAAACTGTCCAGCCAATAGAATCTGTGCTTTTGATAGCCAAATTATTCTGCTTTTATAAAAGTGCAATTTACTGTCAGAGATTGAATCTGTTTTTTTGGTCGGGGATGGGGTTCATGGGTTAAATTTTCGTGCCGAACATTTATGTTGGAATGAATAAGAGAGTGTTTAAAGGGTTAGTTTGCCCAAAAATGAAAATTCTGTCATTAGTTACTCACCCTCAAGTCGTTCCAAACCCGTAAGACCTTCATTCATCTTCGGAACACAAATGAAGATCTTTTAGATGAAATTCGAGAGATTTCTGACCCCTCCATAGACAGACTGCAACAGAATTTCCATTTGTTCCATTAAAAAAAAGAAAAGAAAAAAGAACTGCATACAGGTTTGTAACAACGTAATATTGAGTTAATAATGGCATAGTTTACATTTCTCCTTTGATGGAGTGATCATTTTAAAACTATTGTTGGTAACACTTTATTTTACAGTGTCCTTGTTACATGTTACATTACTTGACATAGTAATAACAGTAAATTATGCATAATTACATGCAACTACCCCTCAACCAAATCCCTAACCCTATAGTAAGTGCATATAGTTGCTTAATATTACTCAGCACTTAAGTATATAATTACACTGAAACAATGACACCTTAAAAAAAAGTGTAACCCTATTGTTTATTCTATTCTGACTAACAGGCATGGAACTTGTATGATTCACACACATTGTATTAGCCTCCTAAGTGGGATTTGGAAATGACATGGTCCGATTGAGCCTGAATCTAGCTCCATATGTGGAGTTCTTCTCCTTTTTTTTTTTGTAAAGAGGTGTGACTGTAACAGCCAGCTTTCCCATCTGCGCGCAGAGCCTGTGGACTGCTGTGTGATGGCGTAGGACTAATGTGCCATTCGCGCTGAAACAGTCTGTAAATCTTCTCAGATGCCTAATGACACATTATGTTTGTGTGTTCAGCATCACTTACGTCTGAATCACTGCGAGGACCAAAGGTTGTATCCTCAGCTGAGGTTTGGGGTCAGCCAGGTCTTCCAATTCTCAAACTCACACCTCTGTCTCTGATTACCAGAAACATTAGATGTGTTTGTCTCCGAACCAAGTCTCAGAATGACCTCTCGTCTGGCTGCGGTTCGGCTTACTCACGGTAGAGATAGGACCTGCCCTGGCTCATGATGCTTCCATGAGTTCAGTTCTCAGGCTGAATGTTGAATTAATAGAAGCATTCTCTGTTTAACTACACCTTTGTATCCAATTCAAACTGTATATTTTATGCAAAAATATATTTTCTTTCTCAGTATTTGTCTTATTTTCCTGTACAAATACACAGACCCTTTCCAAAGAATTTGAATATCATGGAAAAGTTTATTTATTTCCATAATTCCATTCAAAACGTTAAACTTCCATAGATTATAGATTCAGGGCCCACAACTTAAACGATTTCAAGTATTTAGTTGTTTATTTGTACATAATTTGGGCTTCCAGCTCATAAAACCCACGAAAACAGGATTTAAAAAAATTTGAATATTACATGAAATCACACAGTAATTACACAGTAATACCATGGTCATTGAACCAGGTTTTGGTTCTTTTGGCAGTGTGGGCAGGTGCAAATCCTGCTGGAAAATGAAGGAAGCATGAAGTGCTCTGAAAATGTCCTGGTAGACGGCTGCGTTGACTCTGGATTTAATAAAGCACAGTGGACCAAAGTCCTCTTTTCTGATGAGAGCAAATTTTGCATCTCATTTGGAAACCAAGGTCCCAGAGTCTGGAGGAAGAATGGAGAGGCACACAATCCAAGATGCTTGAAGTCCAGTGTGAAGTTTCCACAGTCTGTGTTGGTTTGGGGAGCCATGTCATCGGCTGGTGTTGGTCCACTGTGCTGTCCACTCAACGCAGCCGTCTACCAGGACGTTTTCAGAGCACTTCATGCTTCCTTCAGCAGACAAGCTTTATGGAGATGCTGACTTCATTTTCCAGCAGGATTTGCACCTGCCCACACTGCCAAAATAACCAAAACCTGGTTCAATGACCATGGTATCACTGTGGAATTACTGTGTGATTTCATGTAATATTCAAATTTTTTGAAATCCTGTTTTCGTGGGTTTTATGAGCTGGAAGCCCAAATTATGTACAAATAAACAACTAAATACTTGAAATCGTTTAAGTTGTGGGCCCTGAATCTATAATCTATGGAAGTTTAACGTTTTGAATGGAATTATGGAAATAAATAAACTTTTCCATGATATTCAAATTTTTTGGAAAGGGTCTGTATAAACATTCTTAAATCACAATACATTTACATGAGATCATAAATGACCTAAGACCTACAAGATTAAGCCAGATTTAAAAAGCGCAGATGGGAGTGAAAGTTCTGCGGGTGATTTATTGACAATGCGCATATTAAAGAATTAAGCAGCCAAATCATTTCCATAATGACCAACGCAATCTACCAAGAGCAGCGCAAATTAGCGTCTGGTCTAAAGACGTGCTTTTCAGGCGTTAAATAATGGCGCGAGTACCAGTAAATTTACTAGCGCAAATCTTAGTAAATCCCGTTGCGTGATTCATAAATATTCCAAAAATGTTCCATCTGAAAGGGAAACTTCTACAAATGCATATGCAATAAGATCAGCTGCACGCCTTTCCACGCCTTTTCAGCGCTATTTTTTCACTGCGTGTCTTCAGTAAATCCTGGCAGTCGTTTTTTAACGCCAAAAGAGTGTTTGTTATTAAATCTGATTTTTGCTTCTCAAGTAAATGTATCTTGATTTAAGAATGTTTATATATTTGCATTGGAATAAAGGAATAACGGAAAATCATTTTAGCAGTGTTCTTAAAGGTGAAGTGTTATTTCTGCACAACTAACATCTGTGAATTTAACTGCAAAAAGAATGACTTCAATTTTCCGAACAACTCCACCCATAAATAACCTACGAATGGATTACTTACAGTTGACTCTTCATATTAAACTCGGATAAAAAAAACACTTCACCTACAATTATGTTCTTGTATGTCAACTGGTAAAGCAAAGCATTAGCAAGGTCATTTGGTTCAAGTAAAAGCCTAGCGTTAAAACGTATACCTTCAACTGTAAGCATCTGCATTGAACGCCACTTATTCTGTCGGTTTCAGTTATTGCCGTGACCATTCTTCTATCCTTTCACAGTTTTCCCAGTTTAATAGATTTTCTGTTGCATTATCTGGGGCCTTTGTGTCCAATGACGGCTTTCCTATCTATCCGGCATTCCTGGGATCTGTGTGTATGGGACATCTGTCTGCCATAGTGCTAGTTCTGTCCATTAGTGTGTGGTTTAGTGTGGGATCAAGATGCCGTTGTTTGCGGAACAGGCTGGCAGAAGCACTGCGGTGGAGACGAGTTCTCCCACCCTGTCTGTCCTGCTCTATGAACCAGATGAACCAGCAGGGAGGTCAATCTTGCGCTGCGAGATATGTGTGTGCCTGTGAGACTCGGGATCTGAAGTCTCTAGGAACAAGTGACCATGTTGCTCATAATGTTTTGACCGCCTCACACTTGTCCTTAAGCATGGTGTGCATGGAAATGCCAACCTAGAGTGATTCAGCTTTAGTGCTATAAAGATATGAGCTAAATTACTGTACAATTACTGTCTGTTTGTTGTTTTTCTTTTAGATCGTGACCATACGTGGACCCTGATGAAACTTCAGAATCAGTTTCCATACTATGAGCAAGAAATGCTTGAAGACATCCTCAAACAGTGTAATGGCAATTACAAGGACGCATATGAGCTGCTAAATCTTTAAAATATATATTTATACACTTTTTGTGGTTGTTGTTGTGAAGCTGAATGATAGCTGAAAATTCAGCCGTTATTTACTCCCCCATTTGTGAGTAAATATTGATTTTTGTGTGAACTGTCCATTTAATTATTGAACGCGGTGAGCTTGAACAAAACATTCTAGTGTCCTTTAAACTGACACAACTTCTTTTTTAGTTTGTGCAGTTATTTTTGTTCTGACACAAAATGGATTGACACAGCCACAGAGAAAAGAAATCAAAACAATAAATCAATATTTGAGTCTGCTGTGGGAACGTTTATGGGTCCCATGAGTACAGTTCACAGACTAAATGATGTAAATGATGTGCATTCACAAAATCCAAAGGCTGATTTATAATGAGGTAAAGGACTAGAGGAATTCTGAACTCATCCACAATAGGGATGGACAGTGAAAAACCAAACCATCATACAGATCATTAGCTTCCTAAATGCTATATAGGCTCCTTCTAGAACTCTGCATGAATTTAAAAAGGCTGCCTCTGTTTGTGTGAAATAGTGCACAACATTCAGGTTCCGGAAGTAAATATCCCATTTATTTCCTACATAGAGGAAGTGATTTACTTATAAACCTACTGTGAGCTACAAGGTTGTTAATCAATGGTATATTCTTTTGTTGAGGCAATCAGTCCACATTATTTCAATGTATTTTTTAAATTCCTGGTGAAAAACTATTTTAATATTTGTAGTTATTTGTAAGGGTTGTAGTGATTTCCCTCTTAAAGGCATTAAGTATACAGTCTTTATTGGGTCCAACTTTTAAATACTTTTTAGCTTTAAAACAAAGCTTGTAATGTTGGCTCGAAGCTGGTTGGTTCATGGTTTATAGCTTTTTAATGAAGACTTTTTTTTAAAATCCATATGGGAAAAAAAAATGAGAGAAATACTTACAGAACCAAAGCCGCAGAAACATTATTTTCAGCATATTTAATCGTGAAGTAATGGTAAGGACTTTTTATGAAATGGGTGTCTTGTCCTGATTTTAAGATTTTAAATTTTATGTAAGATAAATATAATGTATTTAATTGTTAATAAATTGTGTTTGTGTCGTCGGAACTGACATGTACAGGTGAAACTCGAAAAATTTGAATATCGTGCAAAAGTTCGTGTATTTCAATAATTCAAATTAAAAGGTGAAGCTAACATATTAAGTATATATAACTATAAACATATGCATGATTATACTTTTCAGAGGGCCGACATTTCTGTATTTAAAATCTTTTTTTTATTGATTTCATGTAATATTCTAATTTTCTGAGATTTTGAATTTGGGGTTTTCATAAGCTGTAAGCCATAATCATGATATTCAAATTTTTCGAGTTTCACCTGTACTCCAACATGTAGCGCAGTTGTGCCGTCTCATGATCCCTTCCCCCTCTCTCTCCCACTTCACCTCCTGTCAGTTTCTATACTCAATAAAGGTACAAAACAATATTTTTATTTGTCATCTTTCATTTTTTATTGTTATCAATTTTAATGTTTTAGAATGAATTGATATATTTCACAATTCATTTATTTATTATGATCAGAAAAGGCAACAGGGTTGAATGGTAACAGGGTTGACAGTTTTACTGTTGAATTTCACAACAACAAAAAACTATCTTCTATGTATTTTGTGTACATATTTGCTAACATACAGTAGCAAGAGCAAAAGTGTCCACATGAAGAAAGTGATGTGACGTGTAGCCGTTTTGTGCTCTGCATTTCACCCGTCCCAAGTGCACACACACACAACAGTGAGTATTGAGCAGTGGGCAGTTTTTTTTTTTTTTTTTTTTTTGCTGCTGTGCCCAGGGAGCGATTGGGGGTTAGGTGCCTTGCTCAAGGGCACCTCAGTTGTCGGCAATGAGAGTGGAAGAGAGCTCTGTTCATTAATTCCCCCCACCTACATATCCTGCCAGTACCGAGACTCGAACCCACGACCTTCGGTAAGCTGCAAGTAGCGCACAGTAAAAGTCAGCTGTATTTTGTCACAGAGTTCAGATTCAAATGTGGCCAAAATTTAGCTCAACATCTGCTTTTACATCCTTTGGCAAAGTTTTCTTGATCTTCAAAAGGTATTTTTCCTGCTTACAGAACAAAATAATGCGGTAAATTCTGTGTGATTAGCAATAACGTAGCTACCTTATGTTTTGGTTGAACCACGATCAATCGTGTTCCTGCACTGGAACAGTTTATGTAAATGTGTTCACTGCATTAAACATGCCGTTTCCTGTGACAGCTTCCCTGTCTTTTGATGAGCACTTTTTTTTTGGTGAGTGTGTTTTCCTGTGTGTGGGGTGGAGAGGTAGTTGTGGAAAGATCGGTTCCCAAGGTAACCCAAACTCAAAGGAAACTTTGTTGTTTCTGACACACGATACAAAGAGATGTTTCCGAGAGGTGTTGTTCTGGGTCAATGAAACTAAGAGGGATCATACTACACTGTCATATCGCACAACTCTGATGACCCACAAATCAGAACTACTGTAGGTCTGCAAGACCCTGATTACCTCAGCAGCATTCTGGGGGATTTCCTGTGGGTGGTTCCCCATCAGAATTAGGTCACAGCATTACCCATATTACCCAAGAATTCTGGGGGAAAAATAATAAAATTCTACAGACAGCAATAAACCACAGCATACACCCAGCAGATCTGGGGTCCATTATCCATTGGTGTCGAAAAGACAAATATATGGATTCTCTGTGAAATTAGCCTTTTTGTTTTTCTCTTTGACCATTTTCCAAGCATTGTGAGATTTCAGTTCAAGACTCATGTGAGTTGCCCTTTCACACTTTTATTGTTCCAAGGTATTGTCTGAGAGAAAGAGTCATGTAACGCAGCCTGCAAAAGATAGAATTTTATCTCTAGGGAACATCTCAGTATTCTTGCACATACAGGGTGAAACATTTGCTTATGTGCTAACTGAAATATTAGCCATCTCATCTGTTAGATGGGGAAGAGGAGGATACTTCGGTACATAAGAGGACCTCAACGTGAACTAGGAAAACATGCCACTCGCAGGGCTGTAACATGTAGAGATCTCCACAGTCAACCACAACTGAGTCACAGTGCTTCCTGGAGAAAATGGGCTCCACGAGACAGGCTTATTGAGGCACGCCTTGGCTGCTGGCTGACAGCGCCGACAGTCCTCGCTCGCTCTCACGCGCGCAGGCACAAACAAACAAATAAACTAGTTACAGCACAAAAATATTTACTTACACTACAGCTCCACGGAGAATTGGGCGCCTTTGAAATAGTTGCTCCAATATGGTATGATTAAGCATTGGGAAATGTATTCATTTTATATGAGTGATGGTTTGATAAGTTTGTAGTACAAAGCACCAGTTGGCAATTAGAAAGGCTGCTATTAAGCTGAAGTGATTTATTATAGAGATGTAAATCATATATGGAGCTGTTTGTGGTTTAGCTCCATTCTTCCCCCAAAAAGTAATTCATCTGAAGCGGGAATACTCCCTAAAAAAAGCTCTAACCAGCCTAGAAGGTAGCGTGGTTGACAGTTTTATGGACTAACTTGACATTATTCAAATTATGCTCAAGTTTATGATACTATAAAGAAAGAGAATGAATTCAATGTTGACATTTCTACAAATATCCACTTTTCAATAAATTAATAATAAATTTAAATTATCTGATATAGACAGCCTGCTGTTGTGCCAAATGCTTTGTGGACATTTGTCTTGTCTAATAGTTATTAGCTAGGTATTATCAACTGGCCGGAATTTTGAGATCGCAATAGACGTGAAGGACTATAATGCTTTAAGAGCTCGCTCAAGTACTGCAGAGCTAAACCATTTAGTGCTTTGTAAGTAATCAGCAATATTTTAAAATGTATACGATGTTTAATAGGGAGCCAGTGCAGTGTTGACAGAACCGGGCTAATATGGTCATTCTTCCTGGTGCTGGTAAGAACTCGAGCTGTTTATTTATTTGTTTATTAAGCGTGCAGGGCAACCACCCATAATAACATTACAATAATCTAGCCTTGATCTCATGAACGCATTGACTAACTGTTCCACATTTGTCATTGAGAGCATATGACGTAATTTAGATATATTTTTAAGATAGAAAAATGCGGTTTTACAGATACTAGACACGTGACTTTCAAATGAAAGATTGGTATCAAAAAGCACACCCAGGTTCCTAACCGACGACAAAGACTTGACAGTGTTATACAGTCAAGTGTTAGACAGGATTCTAGGTTATTACGTGAGGAAGTATTTTGTCCAATAATTAGAAACTCTGTTTTTTCAGAATTAAGTAGTATGAAATTACTAGTCATCCAGTTTTTTTTTTTTATATCAGCTATGCATTCCGTTCATTTTGTGAATGGGTAAGTTTCGTCAGGGCGTGAAGAAATCTAGAGCTGCATAACAGTGAAAACTAACGCCATGCTTCCTAATGATATCTCCTAAGGGTAGCATGTACAGTGTGAACAGCAACGGTCCTAGATATCTAGTATCAATTTAGCCACTGTTTAGCCAACAATTTAGCCCTGTTTAGCTAAACAATTTAGCCACTGTTTCAAATAAATACCTAGGGTTTTGTTTATTTTCTTCTAATAGGGTTGAAAAATACGCAGATCTATCAGCTTTTAAGGCCTCTCTGTAAACGTGATCTCTTTCCATGAAATGCGAAAAAACTCTAAAAATTATAACAAAATCAAAATAATACAAATACTCAAGCTTATCAGCGATATCAAGAAAACACGAACAGAACAACCACTACATAAAGACGAAATCTGAAAGGAACACAGGACTTAATACACACGGAACAGTACGCGATGCGTTAGTGTACGACACAATACGGAAAAGAATGCTCAAGTATGGTTTCTCGAGATCGAAAGCGCAGATCATCAGTAAGCGTAAAAATTTCCACCAAGTGCACGACTACAATGGAAAGAGCGGTAGCGGAAGATTAGACTGGCCTTTCTACAACACACCCTGACATCACATGTCTTTACGGGATCTTTGCGGGATGTGTGTCAACGCATCCACAAATTCCGGAAAATCACTGGCAGTGTAAATGAACCAAAATCAAACGATGCAGGGACAAATCCCGGGACACATTATCCGTGTAATTTCCGGAATCTTCCGGAGTCGAAGGAGGGAGGAGCCATGCTGGAGATGCCATGCGGAACCAGGGAGATGACTGACTAAGAACTTATTGGGAAAATGAACACTTGAACATACAGTATGTCTAAAATGCCTAAAATTACTAAAAATAATCAATCTTTAGAAAATTAGATTTTTTTTGTTTGGCTCGCGTCCCATTCAATTACATGGAGAGGGCGGGGTTTATGACCTATACTGCTGCCAGCCGTCAGGGGGCGATCAAAATTCTTTAGCTTTACTTTTCTGGACTTGTGAGGCACACTTGAGAGGAACGAATAAAGGGATTGGCTCACATACCCTTATTAACAGATTTGGGCACCGGGATGACTGTGACCTCATGGATTAGCTGTGTGAAGGAAATGGGGGCAGGCTCACACACCTGTTCAGATTTGGCTCTTCTGGCCGCTGGGTCTGTGGTGGGCTCTGGCAATAAAATCTTTGCTGGGCTTCGGCTGTGTTGTCGTGGGTCTGCGGTGGGCTGGATATTAGAGCATGGCTGTGGGTACAGTGTGCGTACATGGACTGTGGGATCTTGGTGAAGGGGGATCCGCACTGAATAAGTAACCAGTCCACATACTCAATAAATGTCCCTCGAGGTCCATCTTCAGGCCGGCAGGCTTTCATCATCACATTGAGTCCTGCCGGAAAAACACACACAGGCTGGCGTCATCATAAGCAACGAAATGGGGCAGGTCTAGGAAGTCCTATTTACATTTAAAAGTGTAATCCAACATTTTCTCTAAAACAAATCCAATCATCACCGGCACACAATGAATCTTGGGATAGCCTAGACTGCAAAGAATTCATCCATTCTATCATTCCCAGACCAGGAAACGAAGAACACATTTGCAGGCCGCATTCAAAAGACCTTTGTAATTGGGACAGCCTTCCTTGTGTCGCTGTGACACATTCAGACCTTTGAATGCAGCCTTCGAAGGATGCAGCCTCTGAAATGGAACGCAGCTTATAGGCTATAAAGATCTGACTATGTGAGACTATAGTTTGAATTAATCCCTTTTCTTTGCATGACACATTGACATTACAGTACAGAATGGCTCTTTCGGCATTATCCTGAACATTGTATAAGCATTAGTTTCATGTGTCCTTGAAAGGAAGAGAGGCTCTCGGTAGCACGCATAAACATCACATCCTTTTCATTTTCATGACAAAAACGTCCCGAGTCCTTCACATAAAAATCAGTCTACAGGCTTTCTTTTTCATGGTTTAGATTTTTTTCTCCAAAAGTCATTCATCTGAATATACTGTGCTTCCTTCTTGAAAAAAAAGTTTAAACCAGCCTATGATGGTTTTATGTCTTCACAAGTGCAAAAACACCTTATAAAACCCAGCTGTATAGCTCTCTTACTGTACTGTATTTCAACAGTTATTTTTATTTTTAATTAGGTTTAGGAATTTTTGAAAAAACATCAGAGGCAAAATGTCATACTTAAATAAGACATGACTTAGAACTGCATTAAGTCTCTTGAGCTATGAAAGAGCAACCTCTGAGCAATAAAACTGCCAAAGTAGTTGACGATGAAAACTCTGGGAAGCAGCATCAACAGTGATGATATGACAGATTATATCCCGAATGTTTAAGCCATCATGAGGGTGTGAAGCCGAAATACAGCACATTGGTTGGAAATCTGTCACCATGTTGGCCTAACTGTTATGAAACAGCTTGAGGAAAGACTGAGTAGTGATGAGTGCTCTTTAGTCCACTACAGTGATGTTCTTCTGTCCTGACGGGACCTTAAGAGAGGGATAGACCAGGGCGCTGACGCCACTCATAGTCCTCAAAGCCCATGTGATTTAACACTCTAATTATGGCCAATATTGTTTTGCTGGAGTGTTTTTTATCTTGACCGTTTCCCCGCTGAGGCTTGGCCATTTTCCAACCTGAAGTCACTCTACATGGAACCTGCACAGCTGCAAGACTAGCAAAATATTTGCTTTCTCTGGTCTGGCACTGGCACAAAACCCAAGACTATAGCAAAAGCAATGGCTCTGCCTGCTTACAAACTCTCTGCTAATACCCACAGATTGGCGTTCTGACAGCCCACTCTGGAAAAAACATACTCCTCCGACTCTCTCTCTGGCTTCTCACGGGTAACACAAGATCTCAGCCACGCCATGGACCGATGAACTTCCTCTGCCCCAGGCCTGCATGTCACTCGAACTTGTCTGACCTCCTCTGCCAGTAGATTTGAGGCGACATTCACTCCTCCCACCCATGGAGAAGCACCCCATGCTGAAAACCACCAACACGCTGTTCTGTGGCGACTCTGTTGGGGGCAGAACAAACTGCTTGCCGCTTAATTAAAGGCCACAACAAAGCTGAAGATGAAGCAACAACAGAAAAGTAGTGCTTTTCAGTGGCCGTCTGTGATTTTGGTGGATGATGTGTCGGAGAATATTTGTTTTGTTTGGGAAAATAACATCCAGGTCATGGAAGAACGTCAGGGAAAATTCATTCCAAAGGAATGAGCCGTGATTATTCATTTGTTGAGGACATTTCTCCACTCAGTTTTAACAAATGCATACTACTTTGTAATTAAAAGATGCATGCGTTATGTTCATTTTGTCAGTCTAATAATTTTGTGCCCAAATTGGACCAGTGACTTCGTTTCTGTAATAAGGTTTTTCGGGACCACATGTACTGTATGATTCAATAGCCTACCGTTTGAAAGTGTGAAGTCAGGAGTTTTTTTTTTTATTTTTAAGAAAAAAATCTCTTATGCTCACACTGCATTCATTTGATCACAAATACAGTAAAAACGGTAATATTGTAAAATATTCTTACAATTAAAAATTTAGTTTTCAGTACTTGAATATAATTAACTAATTTATTCCTGTGATGCAAAGCTGTATTTTCAGCATCATTACTCCAGTCTTCAGTGTCACATGATCCTTCAGAAATCCTTCTAAAATGCTAATTTGCTGCTGAAGAAACATTATTATCAAAGTTGAAACCAGTTGTGCTGCTTTATATGTTTGTGGAAACCGCGATAATTATTATAATTTTTTTTTCAGGATTCTTTGATTCAACAGAAGTTCAAAAGAAAGTATTAGTGACTGTTTGCTTAATATCTGCAAACATTTTATTTTGATGCTCCCCAACAGACATTCTACTAACTAACTACATGTCAACTTATTCTACTAAACTGAACCTTAAAACCTTACAATCTACCACAGTCTACTAATACTCTATTGAGGGTTAGTTAAAATGTGGTTGCAAAGATACCACATAGTGTTAGTAGGATGTCTAAAGTGGACCATCAAAATAATGTGCAACCAAAATCGTACCCCAAACTTTTGGACTGTAGTGTAACATTTTCTTTCTGGAACATATTGTTCTCTGTATGACTTTACAATATGCGTGTAGATTATCATAAATAAATATTGCTTCAAAACATGGGTTGCTACAATTGTTGTAGCTGAGATGAAAATAATACACATACTAACTTGAACCCGAAAACAGAGGTCTCTACGGTTTTCCGAAAACATTCCACCAAATAAACTCAGCGACTTAATTTAGAAGTTGCTCAGGACAAAGCCCTGACCATGCTGTGGTCTTCTGTCTCAGTAAAATCCTCAATGATGCATCTAAAATCCCAACAGTATCCCAGTTTATTCATAGTGTAATCAGTTCAGGAGCCAAGGGTAGGCCTTTGACCAGCAGACAGTCAGGCCTCTTTCACAACACAGTCCAGTATTGCTAGCTATTGCGTAAAACCCAATTTCAAGCAATTGTGGTATTCTACCAGAGAACGTCTCTAAAGACCGAAATGGTCCAACTCTACTGTACAAAGAAAACACAATTTTTCCACTGAACAGCCACCATTAATTTAATATAACCCTAAAGTATAGCACAATAATGGCCATATATATCTTTCAGCAGTGCAACAAAAATGAACTATAGCCTACTGTCTACAAATCTTATCTTAAAGTACATAAAGTAAAGGTTGAATAAACTTGCAATGAAAAGGTACTTTTGTCCTAGAAGGATTTGAACTCGTTTCAGGGAGATAGGTGCCCAAAATCAGTCAAATCTAAACAAATCGACCTATTTTATGCGTCATTCGGCACACCCACGAAAGCACTCACTAGGGGTCAAACTGGCAAGTCTGATGTTTTATTTTCATATGGAGACTGTGTAGGTCTGATCTGGTTGAAGAGTGCTGTACACCGGCAAAAATGACATTAATTGGGTGGAGACTTTGGTGGTATATAAACAGATATAGTTTCCAACGCAGCATATTCTGATGTTTAGAGATTAATCATGGCTTTGTTTGTTAGGTTGGTAGAAAATGAAAATTAACTATCAGCTGTTGTCAAGGAGAACTTTTGTGTATTTAAATGTGGAAACAGCATTAAAATAAACAGTTTTTAGGCAGTACCAAGCAAGACCTGATTACATGTATCAGGTTACCTTTAAAGCATGCTAGTGGTTTCTGTATAAGGTTCAATGACGCAAAGATTTTTTTGTTTTGCTCAGATCTGTTACGTTTTTAAAAACATAACTAAAAATGCAAACCATTCAGCTAATACACCTTTTTCAAATATGTTTTCTATCTGAAAATTACAAATATTTTAGATATTTTTGTGGGGATTCAATAAAAATTTCTAGGAGGTGTGGTTTTAAAACTAAATGGTTTTAAAATTCATTTCTATTTTAAATTTATGAAATGTATTTATTTACTAAAAAAGCAGTAATGTTAATATTTGAGAAACTTTTTCTACTTTTTTTATTTTTTTTAAGTTCAAATCAAGGTCAGCGTGGTGTGACAGTAACCAAAATTCTATATTATGTCATGCGACAAGAAAGCCATAAAACAGGAAATTATATCATGGGAAAACCCAAATCATTACTCTATATCAGGGGTATTCAATTAATATTTCAATTAAAATTCCATCTGGGCAGCAGAGGTACTTTGTACAAAAAACAAAGTCCTAAGCAGCCAAATAGTCATTAAAGATGAGGATATTGGGCCCTCAAAGCCAAAGCAGTGACGTCTGAGAATTTTTCCTTAAAAAAAAATAATAATAATTGTTTCATCAGTGGAGCCCATATGATTATTAAAAGGTAAGATCAGATGTTTTATCAGGCTATTATTATTTTTAAAGGTCTTGAATGAAGCGCGTTTGGCTCTATCAGAGGATACAGAGTGGTCAGGTTGGAGAGATTGGTAATGTCAAGGTTAGTATATTTTATTGAGAAAAAGGGGTTATTTTCACAATACCAGAGTGGTTTTAGGAAGGGGCGTAGTACTATGGATTCTGTAGTTAGTCTGGAGGCAGCAATAAGGAAGGCTCAAGTAAATAAAGAGGTAGTAGTTGGAGTGTTCTTCGATATAGAGAAGTCTTATGACATGTTGTGGAAAGAGGGTTTGGTAATGAAACTTGATAAAATGGGAATTACTGGAAAGATGTATGATTGGATCAAGGATTTCTTATTGAATAGGACAATACAAGTTATAATTGGGACAACATATTCACAAATATATTCTATAGAAAATGGAACTCCCCAAGGTAGCGTATGTAGTTCAATACTTTTTAACATTATGATTAATGATATTTATACACAAATTGACACAGCAATAGGGAGGTCACTGTACGCAGATGATGGTGCACTATGGAAAAGGGGAAGAAATGAAATATATGTAGTAAAAAGTCTGCAGGGGGGCAGTAAATAAGGTAGAAAACTGGGTAAATGAGTGGGGTTTCCGTTCTCAATTGCAAAGACGCAGGTAATTGGTTTCACAAGAAGGAGAAAAAACATTAGAGTAAGTATAAACATGTATGGTCATGAATTGGAACAAGTTAAAATGTTAAGATTTTTAGGTGGAGGGACTCTAAATTAACATTTGGTATTCACATTAAAAAGCTAGTAGATAAATGCAAAAAAAAGGAATAAATGCAATGAGGTGCTTGGCTGGGGTTGAGTGGGGAGCGAGTAGACAGTCTTTAAGAAGAAGATATAGCTCATTAATAAGACCGGAAATAGATTATGGTAGTCTGATATACTGCTTTGCATCAGAAACATGGCTCAAAAAGATTGAGGCAATTCAGACTCAAGCTCTACGGATCAGCTGTGGAGCATTTACAACATCTCCAGTACCATCTATTCAAGTAGAGATGGGAGAAATGCCACTAGAAGTTCGTAGGAGAAAGTTAAGAATGAGATACAGGATCAATGTAAAAGGACATGATGAAAGACATCCAGTTAAAAGGTACTGGAAAACTGTTGAGAGTATGAGTATGGAAGTATAAATAGTTTTGGCTGGGTAGCAAATAGGGAGGCACAGGAAACGGGAATAACCGAGATAGAAGTAGCTCCTTCTGTTATAATTCCATCTGTACCCCCATGGTTATACCCAATGCCAGAAATAGACCTATTCATACATAAAGAGATACACAAGAATGAACCAAATTTGCCATTAAAAGTAATCGTTCAACGATACATTAATCAAGCATACAATGACTCGAATATTCACAGATGGATCAAAAGATCCAAAATCAGGTAGAGCAGCTGCAGCAGTGTATATTCCTCAGTACAATATTAAAATATCAAAAAGAGCAAAAGATCATATATTTGTTTTTACAACAGAGTTGATAGCCATATCCTTAGCCTGACAATGGATAGAAGAAAAGCAGCCTGAAAGTAGTGTGATATACTGTATGTACAGACTCAAAATCAGCTCTGCTAAGTTTAGAAAGTGGAACATCCTCAGCAAGACAAGATATTTTAAATGAAACATTCCAGAAGTTATATAGTATAAAGCACTTAGGCGTAAAGGTGAGTTTTTTGTGGGTTCCAGCCCATGTCGGAGTAAAGGGGAATGAGGATGCTGATAAACTGGCAAAGGAGTCGGTGAAAGATCCTGAGATCAACATTAGAGTACAGATGAGTAAAGCGGAAATTAAGGGGATGATTGGAACTGAAGTGAAAAATAGGTGGCAGAGGATATAGGACAATGAAATAAGAGGAAGACATCTGAATAGTATACAAAGAAATGTGGGGGTGGATAGAACAACTGTTAATAACAGGAAAAAGGATGTGATAATGACAAGATTACGTATTGGGCATGCAACACTAAATCAAAGTTTATAAAAAATAGGTAAAGGACTGGTAAAAAAGATGTAAATAATAGTTTTTAGTTTCTTTCCTCAACCAAGTGTTTTCAACCAAGTAGTGCTCCATACTCCAATCCAGTAGGTGGTGGACAATGCACCTTTTAGTTGGTTTGCCAACCCGCCATTTAAACAACAGAAGAAGAAGAAGAAGAAGTGTGGTCGGGAATGATGCACTTTGTAGGCTAACCGGCAGTTAGCATCACGCTGGTTCCCTCGACAAAAGCTCAATAGGATTTTCCCAAAGGCTTTTGGATTATCGCTAAAAACAAGCTCTGTGATCAACAAAAGTTTATGATACTTGCACATTTTGTCCATCAAGATAAATATCACAGATGAACACAACTTTTATGAATTTTGAAGCCTAAATACAGCCTGAAGTAAAAAGCTAAAGGTAGGTTATAAACGAACTACACCACATTCGCTTGAATTCAGCGTCACAATCACTGAGCTTCTGACAACTTTTATCTAAAAACATTTTCCCAGAACGTTTGAGTTAGAATAGTTTATAATAGCACAATTATAAGCATAATGAGGCTGTACTGATCTTACCTGTTCGACGTGATGATTTTTAATGTTCCCGACAGTCTCTGTAGTCCCATGTAGCCACTTGTTAGCAACCGCCTTTTTCGAGACACGTGCCAGCCTCAAAATATCACGGGTGATGTAATATTGATGTATTTTATGTCGTAGAGTAAAACGTGAAAGTGTCTTGAGCTTGTGTTCACCACAGACCTTATTTCAGCCATTTAACCAAAACCCCATTCAAAAAAAACATTGACTTCAGGACGATGGAACCGTAAGTGCTAAAATGCTAACTCGCTTCCGCATTTTGGCCTACAAAGTGATGTCATACCTGCACCACTCTATAGACCTTATGTAGCCCTGCCCCTTTTCAGTCCAGCGCTTGTTGTGTCTTCTGGTTTGTATTTCCACCGCATGAAGGTAAGATTTATGAATAAACCGCTCGTTTTAAAATCTTCCCGGTCTACTGACTGTGACATCCGCTTCAAACATTACAATACTCATGATAACTTTCGTTAACTTTACAGTTAGTAAATCCACTTCATCAGTTAATTACTCTTTTATTTAAAGCTGCACACTTGTTTCTCTGCCGCATAAAGTCTATAGAGCCGAATGATCATTACCATAAACGATCCTGAGTGTTTTTGGTGTGAACTGCTCCGTTATTGACGTGATGCTTACTTTAAACTGTAGAAACGGTCAAATGGTGCTACCGTTGTCATTATGTCTCACGGTCCGGTTGGAACCAAGGTCCGCTATTTGAGGACGCCTGCTTTATATGACTGAACAAGAATATTCTGAACCACTGAAATGAGTTTGGAACAGGGCTTTCCCCAGCCAATTGCAGACTAGACGGGGGAATTGTTCAGAAGACTTGTTTGATAACAGTCATTATTTTTAGGTTTAAAGCGGGGCTCAGTAGTTTCGGGATTTCTTCGCTGTATTCTCGCTTTTTGCTCGCAGGTTTCTCTCTAGAGCTCCCCCACAGCTTCGGAATAGATATTTGACAACACTGTTGTAAAAACTCGTTGGCTATTCTCAGACACCAGAGGCTAGCAGATCAACGACATCAAAGCAGATGGGACATTCTTTAAAACGTCTTCTTCATTCGGGTTCGAACAGCGTGAGGGAGCACAATAATGACGGCATTTTAGCAGATTTATTTTGGCCATAAAGCAATTGTTTACATCGCGAGACCTGATATCACGCGAGACTTCCTGACGCGGCGGCCGGTGGCCCGCCGCCCCAAAGTTGCAAGTGCGTATTTTCCACTCACGGGCACCAGGGGGGTGCGAAACGACCACCATTCAACCCGAAATAAGTAATATAACCATTCCAATGACTCCGAAGCTGTTCAGTTAAGGTAAAAAAAGTTACTTAGTTCACCTTTAAACATGAAAGCTACATTTTAGCATTAGCATTTACATTTAGCATGATTATCATAGTCAAACATTTAACAAAAAGACCATGCTAGTCAACCAGCCAGTCAACCAACTAGACCAGTACCAAACCAGAATGACAGTTCACGCCACTCTAAGATGGTCTCTCTTGCAGGGAGGTTTGTCTTTTCAAATAAATCGAGCCGCCTCCATACTGTCTGATGCATGGTGCCATATGAAATTAGCAATGTCTGGACAAGAAGACATTGTTGAAATCAATTAGAGAGTTTTGTTAACCATACCCAAACCATCAGAGGAACCACCAACTGAACTGATATGAGAGACTCTCATGGACTCCTGCAGCAGGCACCAAAACCTGACCAGTGTTTAGCCTTGTGCCCTCCACACTGTGATTTGCTGAATCATAAAGGACTGGGAGACGGGACCACCGGTGTGATATAACCCAACTCCTGTTTAAATGCATATACTCCTGTTTACTCTTGCATAGTTAAGACCCGAGACTTCTCATATGCCTGAAACATCAGTGACTTGTTTCTAGAGTGCCCGCTGGAAGATTGTTTTGAGAATAGAGAGCTTCATCATTGTTCTGGGGTCAATGATTGTTCTGGGATAAAGTGATGTTGATTCCAAAGTGTCTGCTGCAGTGAGATAGCTTCTGTGGTTTCTGCTCTCTAAAGTCATCTGGAATACTTCTCCCAAACATGAAAATGTTGCATCATTTACTCACCCTCATCTTATGACTTCATATTATCTTCTTTCTTTAGTGAAACACAAAAGAATGTGCAGAATTTCCATGCTGTTCTTGTCTATGAAATAAAAGTGGATGTCAAATTTGAAATCGAAATACATTTTTTGTGTTGCTTTCATCTATTAACCTTGTCATCTTGAGGTTTGTAATTCTAAATGTTTACAAAACACCCTTAGGAGATGTGCAATCTTTATATTCTAGGAAAACAAACCTAGAAATAATTATGACTCACAATGCAATGAAGAAACTTTTCCAATTAAATAATTTTTAACAAGCATCCCACAGACAGCAACATAGTTCCGGCCCACATCTGGTCCGTGTGGAATCCACATGTATCAGGCCGGATCTGGGCCGAGATTATGTTGCTTTATAAGTACTCCCTGTTTTGTTCAGGTCTTTGTCTGTGTTTGTTAACCTGATGTGCGGAAAGAGTTTATGCTTCTCCTGAGATTATCCTGCGTATTTCTGTTGTTGCATTAAAGAATATTTAGACTGAATTCTAGTGTTCTTTGTGTTGGCTTACCACCAGACCGTTACACATGTCCACCTATATTATAAATACCACCAGCATCTGACTAATACCACCAGCATCTGACTTGCATCTGAAGTCGGTCACTTGTTCACTCACTCATTCCCAACCCACAGTGTGCAACAGCGTCAGTATAGCACAGAGCGGATTATATGGATGATTCAGCCAGGTTTCCCTCTATATTGTGCCGCTTAATCTGAATCTCTAGGCTTAATGTGTTTTATTGCAAGTAAAGCTGTCCCTAGCTTGGGATGATCTATTTTTGTTGAAATAACCAGAAGTCAGCATCACACTTGTTCTCTCTACAAAAAGCCAATAGGAGTTTTCAATTTACTTTTTGATTATTGCAGAATTTGTGACCAACAAATGTTTATGATTCTTACATGTTTTGTTTATCAAGATAATCTTTACCAGTGAACACTTTGTATTAATTTTGAAGCCAAATTCAATCAGTAAAAAAGCTACAATTAGGCTACAACGTCACCACCACTAAGCTTCTGAGACTTTGTTTCAAATGTACAAGTTGGAAAGTTTTTAGTTAGAATAGTTTGCAATAGTGTGAGTATATTCAACACAAAAATGCTAGTGATAAGTTTTCTCACTCCGAGGGTTGATGTTTAATGTACCATCTGTAGTCCTATTTAGCCACTTGATTGCAAACGTATTTTTCAAGACATAAAAGCTTTAAAAAATCATGAGTGCTGTATTTTTCTCTCCTTTTTCTTTTCTTTTTTTCCCTTTTTTTTTGTCGTAGAATAAAACTAGTGCTGTATATATACATGTTTATCAATTTCCATGGAAGCCTGAACGTTTGAATGGTGTAAAATGTTGTTTATCAATAGAGAAGCAATATGTGTAATCAATGTTTTGAACAAAGTTTATTAGGTGATGGAAATCCTGTTTTAATATGCATGTGCTCTTGTAAAACAACAAGCTATTCCCATGGGAAATTATATAATTATGTCCACACTCAGTGGTCAAAAAGACTAATCCCTGCCCTGACGTTCCATAATAAACAAGCTGCTGGGAGGAGAGGGACGTTCATTACACGCACAGATGTTTTACTTTAATTCATAAAACAGTCATTATTCATTCACATTATTCATCTGTTGTGATGAAGAGCTGTCTGGTATTTAGACGTCTGCTTAATGACAGTGTAACGTCTGTAAACAGTTCCATAACATCTGAATTAAAGCTGTCTATCACTCATTTTGAATTATAGGCAGAAGAGCATCCAGTTAACCTGAGAATAAAGCAAGCCAGTCACTCCCACAGTGGAAAGAATGACGGCTGGGCTGAAAGACACATGGCTAAATGAATACCTCCTTCAACACAGTCCTGTTCAAGCGTGAGTGTGTGAGTGCATTAGTGCATGTGGGTGGAGGTTTGATAGGTGGAATTAAGAACATTCCCATGAACTTACTATTCTGAACATCCTGTAGTGTTTGCTCTAGGATTTCAAGGGCCGTGCTGTGGTCTTCGTGTGTAAAATCCCTGAGGAAACTTGGCAGGCTTTGAAGTGCTTTGGCCATGCTTCCCTCATTTGATGTCAAGTGAGAAAATGCTGATTAGCCGTTTATAAAGTTGTGTTTGCGATACCTGCAGATGCACTCAAACATGTTTCATGCTGCTAACTGAACGTTTCACTATAAAGCGATGTGAAGGATGTATCTAGAAGTTTCTTCCATCTGTTCTCCCTTTTTAAAGGGGAGTATATGAAACGGGTTTCATGATGATTTTTGTAATCCCTTTTGGATCCGCACACACTTTTTCTTTACTCCAGTAACTTTTGATTTGATGTAGTCTGTCTCATTTAGGTCTCATCTATATCATGCAATATAGCAATACAAAAGTATATTTGAACACCGGTATGAAATCTATGTTTAAACTGGCATTACTGCTGGTTGGACACTAGGTTTTGCTATGGGGTCATTTTTGCTTGGAAATTGCCTAAACAATGCTGTTTATGGTTTTATTTTCAATATTTAATCATAGCCTCATGGTGTGGTCACGTAAAATCCAGTCATTTCAATAGGAATTCATGCAATCTGGAGTTTCATGTGAGGGCGAAAGTTTTCCCCACACAAGTTTCGCTTGGGTTCAAGTTTTCACAGATTTTCACTTTGACCAATAGAAAGCTGATTGGCTGTTTGTGAGCTGTTCTTCATGCATTGCTACACTACTGACAATATCCAATGGACATTTTTTCCCCGCAGAATTTTGCTAATGTGACCGTACGTTTACTAAGCTTGCATCTTTGAAAATTGACACATTCGCCACCTTTGTGTCCAATTTCACTGCTTTTGTTGGCAATCTCCAATAAAGGTAAGATAGGTCGAGTGGCTAGCAATAGCAAGTTAGCTTTTAAAGCATGAGATCCCACCCTCCCTTCAGAGCGCTTTCCAAAACCACGGCTTCTTCAAAACACATGAACGCACACAGCAGATTCTGCAAAGCATCACAAGACAAGAGACGGCATTAAACTACCTCATGTCTCAAAGCACATCAAATTACAATAATAATGAACATAAACATAAATCTAGAGTTCTGCATGACAACTAGGATGAAAATGTTCAAATTGGTTACGCAAATTCACTGCCCTTTTTGAACGCTGCCTGATATATGAACTGTTGTTGTCAAGTTGGCTTCATTATAATGTTCCCCCCTTTAAACCAGTATACAATTTGATACTAATATCATCCCTGGGCAAACCAACTGTACAAATAACTTATGTAAAGTGTCAAATCATACATACGACTCTCTCAAATTGGATTCTCATTGGCCAATTACAGCATTTTGTGGTCAAATGTTTGTATGTGATTACCATTAAACTCAATAATTGACCAATTATGAGGGAACCGATATCCAGTTACATGTGTCTCATGCATCTTGATACAAGACCTCATTTTTATTCAGTAATGACCGGCTGACTGTACACTATGATCTTCTCAAAGTGCCGTGTTAAATGTAATTTGGAGCTACTACATGCACAAGATGGTTTGTCTATTAGATTTTCAACTCAACACTAATATTAGTACGTCAGACCAGTGAAATGAAGACAAAACATGTCTCATTGAAGGGAAACCGCTCAGCTATCAGGAAGTATTACGTCTTGCGGCGTAACTTGACCGGAAGACTCAAAACAAGTCATAATTTCTCCAAAACAATAACCCTCCCATGACATCACATGTTCATGACAATCAAACTCAAACCTGATTTCCAGTCCTTCCTGCTTGTTTAACTCATTAGTTCCATTTTCCATTTAAATTCACACTGGCATTAAGCGTTACAACACTGCACATTGTGCAAATCGAGTGAGTTGGACAGCCCAAGTGTTTGCATGTTTGGATCTCGCACAAGCACGGCTCCTATCATGGAGTTCATTATCCAGCCTGCGTAAATGACAAACAGATGCTTCTGTTCGCCGCTTTGTAGCATACATCATCATGATACCAAATCAATATTACTCCAGCTAACCACAGAGACATATTCTCAACTTCCTCTTGGAGACTTGCATTCTCCTTTTGCAATGTCTGCATGCAAATTGGTCAAGTGCAAGATTGTTTTGATGGCACGTTCATTAAAAGATTTTACCAAGGATTTTTCGGACAGATTTTTCCAGAGTTTGCAGAATATATGCTTCCCCTTACGTATACACAAGCACGTCTGTGTTTTGTTAAAGGGAAATATTTATATGTGGTCCAGCTGAATGCTCATCAGTTGCGAGTTAAACCGCTATGATGAGGGAAAATGTTAGGGGAAGTTATTTTTCCAGTTTATCCCCAGTTCAAGAACAGTTTACCAAAAACGAATATTTTATTTTACATCCAAGTGTTTTGACCGTGATTTTGCAAATATGAGCATAGTTTTTGATTTTGACATTTTTACCACATCATCCTACTCTATGAAAGTGAAGTGAAAACTTAAACATCAAGATTTTCATTTAAAGGGTGGCTCCAACATATAGTTATGGGTCACAACTGTAAACCCTTAAGGCATTGGGGAAATAGGATAAGTCTCATTTACTTCCAGCAAAGAATTATTGTTTAGGGCATATTGAAATAATCTGCCACTTAGACTGAAAAACATGGTTTTCTGAGATGGATGACAGTTTAACAGTCATCAAGCTGCTGTTCTCGGAGCATAAGAACGCTGAGGAGAGTAAATCTCGGAGCAAAACTCCACATCAATTCTCATTCTGTCTTCAATGATCACTGCCAATATTCTTGTTGTTGAAAAGTGTTCCATTTTCAGTCTGCTTCTGTGATGAATACCTGTACATTTCTGAATTTTACTAGCTTTGGTACACTGTTTTGTGTGTAAAACAAATATAGCAAACCACTACAAGTCAGCATCTACTGAGCACAGTATGTGCATGTTTTTTTCCTGTGTAAAAGTTTTGCAATGCATTGTATGTGACATACCAAATGTGTTACTTTACACACAGGTCATACTGTTACCGCCTTACTGTTGCTCAGGAGGATGCCAAATCTTACACAACAGTACAAGGTAATAAGAGTGAAACTTATAAGTGTGTCTCGCTGTATACAGAGATGCTGCATCTTATCATACACAGGTTTCCAAATGCTGGTCTGACATTTAAGGAGATAACATCAAACCTAACATGCAACATGCACTGAGTCACGAAGTTCATTCTGCCCTAGTTAAATTAAAGAGGAGAAAAGGTCACAACTGAGGATATGGTACTACTTCTATAAAGCTGTATACATTAATATTAGTTAAAATCAACACTGTATTTGTCACAGGTGGTTGCAGCAATAAGTTGAGATGAGACGAGGCAGGATCTAATACAACAGTCATTTATTAAACGTTACAAGTAACATAACAGAAACAAAGGAGCTCTGAATAAACACAGGAGAACCAGATAAACGCAAGCAACTTAACATTGATTTGAGGCGAAGCCTGACGGAACCGAAGGGGTGGAGGGAAGAAGGCCTGGAAGTCCATGGTGTAGGCAGAGTGACAACTGTTCAAGGCGTTGCCGGAGGGATGAGGGAGCCTGGTGAAGCCATGAGGACGACGGTCCCAGGTGGAGTCGAGGGAGGGAGGAGTCAAGGTGCAGCTGACTGGTCAACAGGCCAAGGTGAAGGGACGGGCTCGGTGGCTGGAGATGGAGCCAGGGGATCGGGTTGCCAAGGTGCCAAGGTGGTTGCCAAGGTGAATCTGGAGACCGGAAGACTCATGGAGGATCTGATTAGAGGGCCTTCGGCATTAGCTCGGGCTTAGGCTCTGTGGTGGGTATGGGGTCTGCGGTGAGCTCAGTCAGTATGTCCGAGCTGGGCAGTGTGTACGGCTGGCTGGGCTCTGGGTCGGGAGTGGGGCTGGTGATGTCTTCCTTAGCAGAGCGAACGTAAATGGAGAACCGCAACTCACCAGCACCCACTCTACAAACTCTGCAAATGCCCCTTGAGGACAGGCATGCCTTTGTGCATTTATTCAGGCTTGTCTTGAAAAACATGCACAGGGAGCAATCTGGGAAGTTGGAACTATGTGAGAAGGGGCAGGACATTTCCTAAACACGCTAAGCGTTGTCAATCATAGCACACTGAGCCAATCACAGCACACTGGGCCAGCTAACCAATCACTGCACATTTCGTATTTCGGAAGGAGGGGCCTCATTGAAACGACACAATTGCCTAGACTTGGGAGAGAGGAGCTGTAATAATGTAAAAATATGTGAAAAAAATGTATGCGTTTCTTGAAAACATAATACAAAACCCCCCAAAACAAAATCAAGACTTTGTAAAAGGACATAATAGGACAAAACAGTATTAACTCTTTCCCCGCCATTGACTGAATTTTCCAGCTTTCCGTGTTTTCACTATTATACGGTAGGGGGCGCTATTACACAACTTCTGAAAGAGTACTGAATCGCCTGATCAAAACAGATGCAAAGAAGATGCAAAAGTGAGCGATCTCATATGTAATCATATGCATTTGTAAAATAATGCGATCATCAACATTAAACAGCAATCAAAACTGCTTAATGTTACTGAATGAAATGTCAACCCAGGACGACGAGCTATAGGACTGTGCAAGCATTAGGGGTGTTGATGGACTGCGTTAATGGTGCGTTCCATTTGTCCTCAGAAGTGGGAAGTCCTACATGTCAACTAACTCTCATAGTAGACTGTTTAATATCTGCTAACTCTTTATTGTGATGGTCCTCCAAAAGACCATCTGCATGTCATGTGAACTGCATGTCAACTTATTCTAACCCTAACCCTACCAGTCTACTAATACTCTAACACTCTTATGCAAGTTTGTAGACATGTAGGTGCAACGTTACCTATAGTCAACATAATGTGTTAAAGAGACCATCAAAATGCTTGCTTTAATATTCATAAAATTAGCACCGTAAATGCATTACTGTTTAAGACTGTTACATATGTTAACGACTGAGATCATTCTGTCTTTTGACTGCTGTAATCAATCTCTCTATATTTTCCCTCTTTTGGAAAATCGTGGAAATGCTATAATGGATTTTTTTTGGAACAAGGAAGTAGTTGTGCAAGTAGTCCATTGCCTGTCACTGAAATCTTATCACATTGCATCTGGTTAGGACACAGTGATGCTGCACTGACATCTATCAGCACAATTGTTTCTGTTTATGTAAATTGCACTAATAGTGTTTTATAGAGTAGTCTACACAATAATGAATTCCCTTACCTGGCCAACATAAAAAAGAAGCAACTACTCAAGCTTTCGCCTGATTTTGGCTGATTTTGTATCGTTTTTTTTTTTCGGCCTTTCTCTCTTCAGATCTTTAAGCTTCTTCAGCCACGCTGGTACTGATTCTCCCGTTGTCTTGTAGCATTAATATTAAGTGTGTATCTTTGTCTAATTTTTGCTCTTTGCATCACCAAACTACACTATGCTACAAGCGTATCTACAGATCCAACCTAAAATTTTGCCTAACATTAAATTATAATCTTTAACTCATGTGTTTACACAAAAAATCTATTATTGTAAAACTTTGCACCAAACTACTAATTGCACCATTAATTTATTCAGTTTGATTTAGTCATAATAAATAGCATTTTGAATAAAAATGAAACACTTTTTTGGTTATCTGACAAATAATTATTTACAGTGTGGCTGTCCTTTGAGTCAGTGTATGTGTGTGTGTGTGTGCATCATTTTCTGGCAACGTGTGCACGTGTGTGGTCAGTGCTGGTCCAGTCTTACATCTACAATATTTATCTGTACTTTTGCACATGGTCAGTGGAATGGGAAGATTCAAAGAATCTTTAACCAGTGCATAGCCCAAGTTTGTGGTGAGCTCCTACGTAAGCAAGTAACCAAATGGGTTTCTGCCACTGGCATGTTTCTGCAGCTGAGCATCATTCCCTCCTGTCCTCTTCTGATGGTAGTGGGGAGGGAAATCAGGACCATATGAATGACATTCCACCTCGTCTTCAGTATGGGTGTGTTGCCGGTGGTTTGGGAAGTCTGGAGGCTTTACCGATTTAAGTCTATATTTCACATGTCCTGGCTCAACCCTGACTGAGTCATTTCATTTTAAAAAGAGGCAGGAGTTCATGAATTGGAAAATAAATTACGTAAATGTACCCAACACTCAAGCACAAATAAAGGCATACAAATGTGAGTTCTGTCATTTCTTTTTAATACATGCACATGCTCACAGGTGTGTTTTGGAAAATTTGATTTTTCATAAAATGTATGATTTTTTTTATTTTTTATTATGCAGTTTTAAATGGTTATTTGAAATGCCCCTATTTTGCTATTTTAAAGGTTTAGAGGTCTCCTATACTCTTAAGAAAAATGGTTCTAAACAGTACCAAGTTAGGGTTATTCGGCTTGTAACAATAGCAGAATCCTTTTTGGTGCTAAATAGAACCCCTTTTATAAGGTTCCATAAAGAACCATGCTTTGAACGTGATATAGGACCTTAATGGTGTTATAAAAAGCCTTTTCAATGATATTTATTTTCATTGAATATTAGTATCTTCATATTATTAATATGATAATTATTATGATAACTATTATTACTATAATTTTTTATTAATTATTTATTAATATGTTTTTTTTTTTGTCCTCTTGTTGCCTCTATTTGGGTTTTACATATAAAAAAAAAAAAAAAAAAAAAACAGCATGTTGTGTCAATTAGGTACATTTCTATTTTATTGACATGGCAGAGATTGTAGCAAAAATGACAGTGCTCTTACAACAGCGGTTAGCTGAATACATTTCCATACATTCCAGTGAAATATCTTCAAAATCCCCTATGATGTCTTTCATTATGTGTGTATTCTGAGTGGGTAGTTTCTCTCTGATGATGAGGTTATGATACATGACAGCATCTGAAATACACAATTGAGTTTAAATTTACTTACACTAAGTTAAGGTAAACAACTCAAATAATGCACAATTGATCAGAAACTCCTCCAAAAAGTTGTACCTCACCGTAACCTTGTTTTCTGCTTCTACTTTTTAAGAAACCAAGGGATGAGTAACAGGTAAGTTACTTAGTTGTCTCTTCCATTTGATTATGTAAAAACAATTATGTTAATGAAGGCCAAAATTAGCAAAAATGGACAGTATGAGCCCTTTAATTGTTAAAAGGAAAAAGTGATAAAGTCATGGTATAGCTTTAATGTTTTTTTTGTGACTGGGAGTATGTTTTACATTGCGCATCACCACATTTTTCAATGGTTCTCAAATTATTTAAGATTAAGTCTCTCTAAATACCCTCCATTCCACGAGCCTACTCTGCTCTGATTGGTCAGATGGCCCAGTCTATTGCGATTGGTCTACCGCTTACAGAGCGTGTCGGAAACAACACGTCCATTCCCATAACTGAATTTCAGCTCCGGAGGCTTCCTAAAGCTCAGTGATTGTACACACTGTAAAGACAATAAAAATGGCATCGATTTTACCATATCAATCCGAGCGTGAGTCCGATGATGAAACATTAGAACTAGTTATTCAACACAAACCACAAGGACGACTTGAGCAGGACGTTTCTCAGTGATACACTACTCAGTTTGACGTACATTATGAGATGTTGCAACTGTAATTCCTCACCATCAGCATTAACAAGTGTGTGTCCATCAACTAACCAATGTGTATTTCTAAATTATTGCGGTACACATGTGTGAACTGTATCATTAACTGTGTCAATAGCAGCGCATACGTTAGCCAAGCACTAATGTGAATGACTGATGTAACATTAACGTTTGTAAAACAAATCTGGCTCCATTTATCATTACTCAAAGTAGTGAGAACAACAGACAAGCTGCATTAATGGACACAATTTTAAGGTAATAGTGGCCCATAGCTGATTAGGAGTTAGCGGCGACCTACACACTATAAAACATAAAAGTACGGAAGGTTTCCCAAGGTAAGTTTCCAGGTAAGAGAGTGCTTTCTAGATGAGGGCAGACAATGAGTCATGTTGTACATGAGTGGTTTCGTCTAGTTAGCATCTGTTAACACAAACAGGTGGTTGCAATGATTGAATGATGGATGAGAATCCAGCAAGACGATGTGGAGCTGGGGAGGGACATAACCAAGGAGGGGCAGGCAGAAAAGTCTAAGGGCGAGTGAAAGGAGACAGCTGAAGACCCTGAGCACAGCCAGGACGAAGGCCCACAGCGGAACCGATGGTGGGAGGAGCCAGGGTGGAGTAAGATGTTCAACCACCAGTGGTGGAGCCAGGAATGTGACGACTGACCAAGGGGAGCCAGAGGGACGAGGAAGCCCGGTGGAGCCATAAGGACGAAGGTCCCACAGCGGAACCGATGGTGGGAGGAGCCAGGGTGGAGTAAGATGTTTGACCACCAGTAGTGGAGCCAGGAGAGTGACGACTGACCAAGGGGAGCCAGAGGGACGAGGAAGCCCGGTGGAGCCATAAGGACGAAGGTCCCACAGCGGAACCGATGGTGGGAGGAGCCAGGGTGGAGTAAGATGTTTGACCACCAGTAGTGGAGCCAGGAGAGTGACGACTGACCAAGGGGAGCCAGAGGGACGAGGAAGCCCGGTGGAGCCATAAGGACGAAGGTCCCACATGGAGCCGAAGGGGGGGGAGGGAAGGTGGGGCTGACTGGTCGACAGGCCAAGGGGGTGTGACTGGCTGAGGCAGAGACAGGGAATCCATGTGCCTAGGCAAAGCTGGAGACTGGATGGCCCGAGGTAGATCTGTGCAGCAGGGTAGAGTTAACATGAATGTCTATCCTTTCTTTTCTTTTGATCCTGTGTTCTGTCACAAATGGGTGGTTGCCATGATCGCACAACGCAAGAGAATTTAAGAAATACTATTGTTATTCGTTGTTACCGATCAAAGAACTGTGAGAACTGAAGGCTCACATACACAGGGGAGGCTAATCAATAGAAATTGAAACAGGTGAGAAGCAATCAGTAATCAAGGAACTAACTACTCGTGGGACAATGGGAAAAAATGAAACAGGTACAGGAACTAGAACTAAAAAAAACAGAACATACAAGTAGCACTGTAATATCTTTTGGCCATTGAAAGTGGCAATTTTTTCTAATGAGATTAATGTTTAATGCAAATTAACTTTAGGTGACAGCATTTGTGACATGATTTGTGATTACCTCAAAATATAATTTTGACTCATCCCTTGGTTTCTTTAAAAGTAGAAGCAGGAAACAAGGTTACGGTGAGGTACAACTTTTTGGAGGAGTTTCTGATCAAATGTGCATTATTTGATCTGTTTAAATCGTCAATTTTACATTAATTTCATTGGTTATGGTTAATGACTATGGACATAATTTTACACTGAAAAGCAAGTGGAGTTTTTTCAAAATAAAATCACACACATTTTGTTTGTCTTGAAGCTATACTATTAATACAGTGAGTTTTTTTTAAGAAATGGCTTGTTATACTGAAAATGTTTGAATCCATATGTAAACCGATGACCTCAGTAACACACAGGCTTTAATCGGTTAAAAATTCAGAAGCTTTTTTAAAGATATGTAATCTCATCACAAAGAGTTGAGATCACCTCATTATGAGTCAGCAGGGTATTCCCTGCCTCAACCTCAACCCTTCCTGTTTGGTGTTCAAATTGTGTTTTTTTCATCTGATAAAACGTAAGTGTTTTTTGTATTCATTTTCCTTTAAATAACAAAAATAAAACAAATAATTATCGCACTGGAACAGCAGTGGTGCTGGAGTGCAAAATCAACAGTACAAAATTTGCCATACTACAATAATGAAAACACTCTAATTTATTTTCTATATACAATTTTATTGTTGCTTGCATTAAAGTCAGCATGAAATGAAAATTCTATTTTCTAAATCCATGTTATTGATCGTATTGTGCAAAAATATGTATGTGTTTTTTTATGTTTTGACCATGTAATGTTTAATCAAAATATCATAACTGGATCTTCCAGTGAAATGACAGACTTCTCTTTATTGATGTATGACTTTATTGATGTATGACAGACTTCATTTAGTCCGCTTAAACCCGCCCCTTTATTACAATCGACTGCAAGCTTGCTTTGCAAGATCTGCCTCCATCCAATCAACAACTAATGCATAGAAACATTTCAGCATGACTTTACACATTGTGACTAGGTGGAACTTGTATGTTCTGCTTTGTTTAAGGTGGTACATAGCATGCACAGTTCACCCTGAACACATGTGCATGGTCATGTGACTGGGTCATCTGCAGTGGCCACTGTCTTGTCTGATAAATTTGGACATTGATTGGAATTGTGCTGTCCAAGGTCCTGAAGCCTGTGGAAACACAAGCGGACATCAGCAGGGGGCATTTGTATGTGTGTGTGTGTATCTGTGCTTATTTGAAAAATATATTGGTAACACTTTACAATAAGGTTCATTAGTTAACATTAGTCAATGTATTAACATGAACTAACCATGAGCAAAACATTTGTTACTGTATTTGTTAATCTTTGTTAACGTTAGTTAATACAACTACAGCTGTTCATTGTTTGTTCATGTTACTTCACCGTGCATTAACTAATTTTAACAAATACAACTTTTGATTTGAATAATATATAAGTAAATGTTGAAATTAACCTTAACAAAGATTAATAAATGCTGTAGACGTGCAGCTTATTATTAGTTAACTAAAGTTTAACTAATGAAACCATATTGTAAAGTGTTACCAATATATTTTATTCGCTTATTTATGTTATTTATTTGTGCAGTAGTTTGTAATGGATTTAGTATTTTCATTTTTGGTAATGATGTCAATGACTAATGATCACATATCATGTAGTTCTCCAAATGTAGTGTACCATCAGCACAGCTGTGAATTGGTACCATGTTAAAGATGTTAACATTCAATCTGTCTTGTCAGAGGGCTGCGTAGACCAGTAAAAACAACTGGTGAAGCTTAGTCAGCAAAGGAAGAATGCGTGAGCGTGCAAATTGCTAAGCAACTTTAATGTGCATAACAAAGCTCCCAGCTGCTCCATAAATCTAACCTTGAAGCTATTTCCCTCTCACCACAGAATCCCATTAAAAGAGGCACTCGGAGTTAGCTAATCTAATAATATATATCAATGCCTGTGATATATGCTTACTAAAGCACAATCTGGTCACAAAACGTTTCATTACACATCAAGCCCATTACCTTTCACACTGGGTTACTAACATCTGATGGCCACAGAAATGTGTTATGGTGAAGTATGTGCCGTATAGACTGAGATGTAAATGGACCGACATTCACATATATGGCTGCTTGAGAAGATAATGGATAGACTGTTCAACTGTCTCGAAACAATCAGTTCAGATGCAATGCTACGATTTTGGCTTTGAAAACCAGTAACCCGAAACCTTTGTTTTTACACATGCAAACAATAAAGTCTAAAAAGAAAGAAAAAAAAAGACAAAAAACAAAACAAAACTCAAGTCCAGTGAAGCAGAGCCTTCTTGTTATATAGGGGACATAAAGCCAGTATGTGCACGCAGTACAGTTGGCAAACATCCTGACATTTTTATGGTACCACATGTGTGCCGATGAAAGTATTGAGAAATGTAATTGCTTCCAAAAAAATGAAACTTTTACAGACAGAAGAAAGTTTGCTGTGCCAGCATTCAAAATAAAAACAGGGTCTGTAGTAAAATTAGGGGAAAAAAGTGAATTTTACAAAGCAAAATCTTGAAAAAATGTTGGCTTAACATGTTGATTTTGGTTGTTTTTTTAAATTGTTTTATAAAAGCAGTACAACTATTTTGTTTTAAAATAAAACCTACAATATGAAGAAAATGAAAAATAATTTTGATACAAAGTATTTTTGAAGTACAAAAACAAATATTTTGTTATTTTATTTTATGGTTACGCTACTTTTTATTATATTTTATAAAATAGTATGTTTGGTCTCATTTTATCTGACAGTGTCCTTGTAGTTACTGTAGTTACAACTATAAATTATGCATAATTATATGCAACTAACCCTCAACCAAATCTAATCCTAACACATGAATATACAGTGAGTTAATTATTATTGCTCAGAATTTAAATGTATGATTCCACTGTAGCATGGACACCTTTTTTTGAAATGAATGATTATATTAAGAAAACAAACTGATATATTGAGGTCAAACTTCATATGTGGCCATTTCCATCACACTTGGATTTTCACAGACCACAGTGCTTTAAATGGTTGGCTATGTTGAGTGACGAGTACTAGCACTGGGAGTTCCTCTCAAATGAATCTGCTAACTTGAGTTAGACTTGAGAAATACACAATGGGACACTGTTTTGTTTTGGTTCTCCTACTTCTATTCTCTCAGCAACAAAGTCCAAGCAAAATTATTCTGCAAATATCTGCAGAGAATCAGAGGCTAAAACAACCGCCACTAACGTGTGGATATTATTTTAAGGATGACCATGTTCCCACCCCACAGCCAGTGTAATTCACCCGTTTTCTTGACAATACCACAAAGAAAGGAAAGACCAAACATTTACTTTAGCTGTCACATCCAAGAGAGGAGCCAGTTAACGCTGGGAACTGCATGTACTTTTTCATTGTCGAGGCAATATGAAAATAGACTTAACGCATATGTAAACTATGAAAGCCTAGGTGAAGGCCTCCGGTGGTTGAAAACATGGTTAATATGAAACTTGATTTACATCACATTATCAAATGAAGCATTTTCATGAACAAATTAGTATTTTATTTAGAAAAGTATCTTTATTAGGCAGAATAGTATAAATAAACATAAAAAAACTGAACTTTTGCTAACATATGAAAAAAAAAAAAAAAATCTTCAGACTAAGTTTGCAAACATTTTTAGGTTTGCTTTGGGCTTGGAACAATATATTCTGCTGTCCATAAACATTTGCACACAGAATTGTCAAATTAATTATACTTAAATACAAAGTTTCTTAGTGAGAAACCAATCCATTTAAGCTTTAAACAGGAGCCCTGTGCCTGGGACAAAAGCGCATGTATAACAGACCGAAAAGTCAATGCCCTTTGTCCAAAACCTCTTGAAGAATGGAATAAAGGCAATTATACACAATGTACAAAACTGTACAACAGACAGAACATTTTACAAACGTTCTATCATTATTGAAAATAAATAAATACACTTAGTGCATTAAAAACAAAATTAAATTAGAGCGTACCAAACTCAGTTTGGTTCTGCACATCGCTTCTCAAAGACAGTCCAGCTGCCTTGATTTTTGTTGAATGTTTGTATACGTTTTGTTCAAGAAATTTGAAAATATCATCTGAAAGGAAGCTCCAAACATCCAACAGTGAAATTCATCGATCAGTAAAGCATCAGTACATATTCTTGACGAGACAGGAAGTACTTATCCAACAGTTTGTCACAATTCAAATTTCCTTGACGTCGAGGTTTCTTCAATCAATCGCGCTTTCAATGATCTGAGAGAAACCTTCCCATAGTCTGTAGCTATCATTTTAACATTGGCGTTTGGACGGATTTGTTTTTACAATCGATCGATGTGGTGATGAAAATGTTCATGTAAAATTTCTTAAACTAGCGATGCACTGATATGTCGTCTTAAGGCTGTTCCTTTTTTGCATACTCACTGATAACAATGTCACTACGGGCAAAGCCGCAAATGTGATATAATGTAGATTAGTTCGTATGATTCCTCTGTGTTCCTCTGTTGTGGAGGACTACTGTGATTTGGCGTACTTTACTGGGACTGTCCAGCATCACTCCACCGCTGCGATTCGCTGCATGGTCGTGGGAAATGGAGCATTTTTCCAATGGGTACCAACATAGGACTGATACCTATTGCCAGTATTGGTACGATTGAGAAATCTTTATGTGCTCTTAAAAAAAAAAATTCAAAAGTCAGTGATCAAAAACAAGTGCTCAGTGGTTCATAATCACTTTGAAAAAGTTTGCAAGGTTGCAAAATGTGCACATGTTCAGTAGCAAAAACTATGCAAGTCAATCGCTTATCTTAAAAATACCAAAATATGTCCCTTCAGCTTCGGGGTCCAGCAGCCATGCATTGGACACGTTGACAAAAATACCGTCGGCCTTAGTCAACTGGACACCTCTGCCCTGCTCCACACAGTACATGTTGTACTCCGCAATGTTCCACTGCAGCGTGCCGCCACTTTTTGCAAGGACGATGGGCTTGATCACAGATTGCGTGTGCTTCTCGTGGTAAATGTATTGAAACAGCTGTACGTTGCTGACGTCCACTTTGTCCGAGTCGTGTACCTTAATATATCGAAAGCAGGTCTTGGCATAGACGTAGTAATAGCCAGGTTCATCCACTAAAATTCGCCCATCACGGTATTTCATCTTCTTCAAATTTTCCCCATGAAAATCGTCCCAGAGGATCGTGGTTAAATCATTCCGATCTTCTGAAAAAGCACCAGTAATAAACATTGATGATATTAATATGGATATATATTTCGTCAAGATCACTTAATATAGGTTACCAACAATTTGTTTTTTTTAATCACAAGTCTAACATTTCAGGAAACGTTTCCGATGTCATGTGATTCTGAAATAAACAGCTTATGCTTACTGGTTGAAAAGTGTGTGGGTGTCTTTATAGGAAGGTGAGCTGATGGAATGCGCGTGTCCTTTTTTTGTCGACATCTTTCCTTCCTCTCCTTTGGAAAAGTTTTCATCGGATCGCCTATTAATGTTTCACTGTGCATTTCCTGAGAAAGAAAGAACAAACACATTAATGACTCGCTGAATCCATCATTCACAAGTGCAGCTTCTTATAATCATGCAGACTCCAATAAGAAACCAACTACATATGTACAGACTAAAGGCCCATTCGCCCCAAGCAGGATAACTACAGTGATAAAGATATAGTTACAAAAATCTTTCTAAATATAAAAGAAAAGCAGTCCACACCACAAATATCACGATAATGGGATGGAAAAATGCTATCTTTGGAATCACCATCGGAATGTTTTTTTTTTCCAGCTGATGAACGATAAACACATTGACAGCCAATCAGAATCCACCCGATTTTAAAGCGCTCGAGCATTTAATGCGGCAGACTTCTGCAGCACCTGCTTATAATAAACAGAACGATATTGTGCGTTGATGTGGACACATAGCGTTATAATTATCGTTCTTGGTGTGAACGGGACTTGAGCATTGGATATTTGATGTTTATTGTAGATATTTAATGTAGAGTTATGAGGAGCAGAATTCTGGACCAATGATATTTCACATTGGCTATACAGTATCTACAGTACCTAGCACAATACAGCAGAAATAGAAACCAGGCAAGTTTGCTGGAAGTGGTGTAAAGGTATACATTCCTTATAAATGACACATTAACCCTCTACTGCGCAGAATTTTATTATTTTAATTTTTTGACCAGCTCATTTTATTCTTGTTCATTCAAAGAAGAAATACGATACACTCTGTTGTGACCACATGTGTCCTCATGGTCACATTTCCTTTTCTCACACAAGCAGCGAAATTCTGAATAATGGTTACATTGCTACATTCTCTAAATTAATCTCATGACCAGAATGTGCAGCCCGATCTCATCCCAAGGCGTCATATACTGACGCTTTTGACATTTCGTCTACATCCAATGAACATGGCACCCTTTAGTGTCAATATGAGACGCAGATAGATATGGGCCAGAAGGCGCCTCCTAGCGGTCTAACCCTAACCCTACCCCAGACCTAAACCTACCCATAACCGAACAAAGCTCTGTGCGTGTCATATTGACGCTAAAGGGTGCCGTTGGATGTAGACGAAATGTCAAAAGTGTCAGTATATGACGCCCTAGGATGAGAATGCGTTGGAATGTGCTATGTTACCAAAAGTTTCCTAAAAATAATTTCTGTCACTGGATTTGAAAAGCAAAACGCGTCAAACATTACATGACGTAAACTCACTTCATAACGTCATACGTGTTTGAAATAAATTCCATTTGGCATCTGAAGTGGCTTCTTATCACAGATATGTTATTTTGAAGCATTCTATATATAATGCTATGTCGATTAGAATTCTAGGCTACAAGATACAATTTTCAAAAGTCTTGTGAACAAATATTCAGTATGGGTTTTATGACCTTTTATCGCTGACTTAATTTGTTTTTCACAAACTACGCATAAACGTAATTGTATCAAAACTACAAACTTTTACATACACGTTGCACACATGTAGCAGAGTTTGTGCTGAATACAGTGTAATCAGACTTTAGCCATGAAAATGTTATAAGTATCAGAAATAAGCACAAATGTCAGAGCATGTCAGAACACCTCCAGGACCCAGAAAACACCTCGGACCCCAGAGGGTTAAGTTTCTCAACCGGTGGGTCCTGACTCAAATGTGAATTACAAGACCGCTTTGAGTGTGTAGTCAAAGAACGCGAGACTTTTATCATAAGATATGCGTGAAAGTTGTTGACTTTTCTGTCAGACACAGTTTAAAGTTGCGTTCACGCCATGTTAAGTTATTACTGTAATTACGAGATTTCCACATGTAAAAAGCATTTACTTCCTCGTAGAGCTCGTAATTGCAGCTTTTTAAGATTGGAATTTAATGAGAGCTCCGTACCACCTGACTGCTGCGGATTCATTTAGTGTTGCAATGGAAATGAATAATATCCCAGACCGAGCACGTGAAAAGCTCCAAATAGAACGTGATAGGTTGTCATAGTGACTGCGGTAATTATGTCATGACATAAAACGGACAGAAAACGGTGTTGTATGCAGCCCTCCTCCAGCACTCCTCACGGCATTGGTCCTGCCTTTTGTTCACACGGGGTGCATTCCGGGACTGATCCCGGCAATGTTACTAGGTCCCCATCCCGGGATCGATCCTGGGACGGGTTTGTGTTCACACAGAAGGCACTCTAGCTGGGATCTGGGATCACTGCTCTGTGTGAAAAGGGGCTTAACTTTACTCTCCTGTCAGACGTTAGTCTGTGCAAATGCGGAGGACCATGCAGGAGCATATATATATTTATATATCTTTTCACTATATATAAAAAGCAAAACGAATCATTAGCCTGTAACTGGTATGTTGTGTTACCCTGGTAATCCAGAGTTCTCGCGAGAGCACAAGTTGAATTTGTTCAGCGAGTTACTCTGGTGTCGAGTAATGGTGCTCATTAAATATGCCCCTCGATCTGAGCTGCACCAATCACATCGGGTTATCTGATATAGGCGGGCCAGAGGCGAGATGACGACAGCGCTGCGACGTCGAAGTCATTAGTAAACATTGCAAGATGGCTATGGATGAACACCATTTGTTTGAAACGGCTTTGGCTACAATGAAAGCTTTCGACTTTTTCCTCTAAAAAAGGAACAGAAGACGGCGCTCGAATAGTTCCTTTGCAAGAAGGGCGTTTTTGCTGTTTTGTCGACCGGATACAGTAAGAGTCTAATCTACCAGTTAGCTCCGCTGGTAGCTAAGCGATAACTTGTTGTGATTGGTCGTAGTGTTATCCAATTGCATGCAGTGAGTGCCACCCCTCGAGCTGGCCGATTTTCATTAGTCGACGCCAGACCATTGATCTTTTAGATGCAGGTCTGGATTTCCAGGCTAACGTCGTGTGTTAGCTAGGAAGGATTTGCATGCAGGTATGATGTTTATTCTATTTATCAGGATGAGTGTCCATATGTTTCATTAACAGTTCAAATGATCATGTATTTTCTTTGGTAACTGAACCCAAAATACCACTTTATTTTCACTTTGTGTTATTTTCTATATTTTTGATGACTCTGGTGACCGTTCCAACTCACTAACTTTATTCTATTAACAAAAACTAGCTTGGGACTGCTATTTTAATAGCTTCACCTTATACTGTTTATTCATCTGTGTTAGTGATATTCTTACAATCAATGTGTGTTGAGTAAAGTGGAATGGAACTTGTGTGTGTCAACCATGTTTGAGAAATAAATAGTTGGTTCAATAGTTGGTTCATCATTCAAATGGTTCAAAGAAGAAACAATTTTAACATAAAAAAAACAAGTCTTCATATACAGTATGAGCGCCGTGCATGATAGGTAACACATAAAATAAAAAAAAAGTGCATATGCAGGAGACCAGAATGCAAGGACACTACCAACATAACAGGTAAATAAAGGGGTTTCCCCTCTGCAGTTTTGCAGCTCAGGTATGACTGAAATGTTCTCTGTGCCTCAAGCAACTTTTGAAAAAACAAACAAACACAAAAAAAAAAAAATCTGAAAGAATAAAAGGTCTGTTACAGTATTCAAGTTGCAAGGTGTCTTTAAAATGAAGCCAACAATCTAGCAATTCAGGAAAACACTGAATTGAACTTCAACTGTGTGACATACCACAAGTTTCTTACCACAAAGAGATTTGTATAAGTGGTAGTAAATTAAGGCCTAAGTAAAAGCTATCCTTATGAAATATGAACTAAATATCTAAATGTTATAATATTAGGCTTTTAGTCCTAGACTAGCATCAAATAACAAACTAACATAATAATTAGGTCTTTCAAGTGCAGAGTTCTGGTTTTTGTTCGATGCTCTGACCTTCTTAAGAACTTTGGTACACCGCAAACAAAGTAGGCCAGTACAAACACGCTCTCTAACTAAATTGCATTTGAGCAGCATTAAAAAAAGCCAAGATATAACATATATTTAAACACTTAAGTTGTCCCAGGGTAATGATAAAACTAGTACACTTCTCATGACCTGGCAAAGCAAGCCACCCTGACAAAGAAAAGTTCCAGGGACTTTGACTTGACCTTTTCACAAGCGACTACACCATCCTGGTTTAGGAAATGTTTTACAGCAACCATGGCATTCTCCGGTGTGTTGATCCTCGTCTTTAAACAAATACATTTTGTGAAAATACCAACGCATAACCTATGTTTAACAATGGAACACTCACTGGTACTATTAATGCAAGAAGCACATTCTATAAGTCCAATAAACACTAATTCAGGTCATAGTTTTGGAATGTCCTTGTGCTAATAGGAGGAAATGCTATGCTTTGGGCACGTGGAATGTCTATAATGCTAAGAATGAATAAATTAGCCTAAAGGAGTTTTTAGTTGACAGGGTCCACGCCAGAGTGCATGTCGAGTCTGGGGGATTGGGTGGCTCATTTGTCCGTTCCCCATCGGGGATAAAAAATAACTGCACCTGTTTCTGAGTATTGATTGATCTAAATATACTACATAGATGAAGCAATATTCAGAAACAGGTGCAACGAATAAAGCTTGTAAATAGAATAATTTGACATATATCATTTTTATAACATATAGTTTATATATGCATGGGGTATTTGTCAACTGAGGGGATGCTGTCTGAGTTTCCAATGTTGACAGCTCCATAGCCCACTGGAAGTGCTGTAGTTTTGCTGTACTATACTAAAAATATGACAAGTACAATTCACAAATAACTTCAGTTTCTGAACAAATACAGCAGTAATGGATGTCATAAATACACAAGCCTGATTTTTTTGTTTTAATTGTCAGAATCTATCTACATGACCAATGCTTGATGCTTAGCTTACCTAATAATTTAGAAATATTTCAATAAATAAATATTTCAATAAAACAATAATTGTATATATAGCCTACAGTTTATTCATATGCAATGTAAGTTTATTTCAAATAAATGAGGAAAATAATCCGAGGAGCTCTAAAAGAATTTTAGAATAGCTATCTGAAGCAAAAGGAGGCATCCGTAACCGAAAGCACACCGCCGGCACTCATGTATTGACGGCTCTGTTGCTGTAGACCATTTAAAAACGTTAAATAATGATTGTGATGTGTGAGGGCGAAGCATGGTAACCCATACTCGGAATTTGTCCTCTGCATTTAACCCAAGTTAGTGCACACACACCCGGAGCAGTGGGCAGCCATTCACTGCGGCGCCCGGGGAGCAAAAGATGCCTTTCTCAAGGGCACTTCAATAGTTTCCTGGTGGTATTGAGATTCGAACCTGTGACCTTCGGGTTACAAGTCTGACTCTCTAACCATTAACTCTCAACCCGTGGCGCCGACGCTGTTAGTAGACCATCACACCCCACCCCATCACCTCCCGAAATAATTATGAGTGTCATCTATGTCAAGTATCGATAGTATGTCAAGTAAGACGATATCCGTCCTTCGGATGAGACGTTAAACCGAGGTTCTGACTCTCTGTGGTCATTCTCGTAAAGAGTAGGGGTGTAACCCCAGTGTCCTGGACACATTCCACCCATTGGCCCTCGTCAATCATAGCCTCCTTATAATTCCCATTAATTGAATTGGCTCTATCACTCTCTCTCCTCTCCACCTATAGCTGGTGTGTGGTGAGCGCATGTACCGTGGCTGTATCATCCAAGTGGATGCTGCACACTGGTAGTGGTTGAGGAGAGATCCCCTTATACAATTGTGAAGCGCTTTGGGTGTGCAGTAGAACATATGAGAGCGCTATATAAATGCCTCATTCATTCATTCATTCGTTCATCATTGAACAGCAACTATCAATTCAAAACCTGGAAAAAAAAAAAAGCATATAAAAAGGTCTAAAGACTAAGGGACATGGTGAGATTTAAGGTGTAATCATTGTATTCCTTTCAAAAGATTCCAAAACCCAAACTGTGTTGTGTAACATGAGAAAACTAATGTTTCTGCAAACTGATGCGGTTTCTGAGTCTGAGCCAAAGCACACAGACTTGAGAAAAACAGACTCATCTTTTGAAGTTTATTAGCTCACCTCATTAGGACTCTGCTGAGCTGAGGCAAGGTCGACCTGTAAAACAACAAACAAACACAGGTCAGTTACACAACTGCATCCAGCTGGATTGCTATTAACTAACAGGTACCACTGCACACTGCATGATTTTAACGAACTTACAGGAAAGCAGCATTATTTTGTTTAACCCAATGTTGGGTCAAATATGGACTAACCCAACGTTGGGTTAAAAATGCAATTTAAAAATGGACAAATGTAACATTTTTAATGTAACCAATGCAATTTGTCAATTTTTTTATTGCATTTTTGTCCATTTTTGATTTTGTCCAATTTTGTCCATTTTTAAACTGCATTTTTTAACCCGACGTTGGGTTAGTCCATATTTGACCCAACATTGGGTTAAAACAACCCAGCATTTTTTAGAGTGTAGAGACATTTTCTATGCTTGACATTCCCGAAGTACAAAAGCGTTTAAAGATATACTTTATCCAATTCAGTGTGAACTAATACAAAGTACAAACTAATACAAATACTGTCATGAAACTCTAGATGGTTGATGGTCCTTAACTCAACCCTGTTTGCAATCAAATCATTCTCTATTGGGCACAGCTGATTGGTTCCTGCTGTTTCAGTAGCCGACCTTCATATACTCGGTCAGCATTTTCTGTGGCAGTTGTAGCATGCTTTCAGAAACCTGCAGAAACCTGCTTTGTAGATCTGCTATGGGTAATTCATGTACGTTATATTGTACAGCAGCGTGTCGTGTGTGTATTGGCAGTAGCAAGTCCTGTACTTACTCTGCAGACGCAAAAACAGCGGCAACAATAGGGCTGCATGATTAATCGCAATTAACCTAAAATCGTGTTTAAACCGATTTGGCTTTTATTGCGATTATGAAATCAAAAAAACTGCGATTATTTTTTATGCGCAGCTTGTCAGTGACGTACGGCTCTGTGATCAGTAGTAAATGCTGCTCCATCTGAAAGCACTGCGAGTTTGAGTCTCTTATGATGTGCATTTGAAAAAGCAACACGTGTTTCTTTTCAAAAACGACTTTCCAAACCTCCTGTCCAACAAAAGACAACATTTAATAAAATGTTTTACTCCAAACTCACTTCTTAATGACAGTTGAGCATCCTTCTGTGAGATGGTGTGACTTCTTACACAGAATAAGGCACACAACATATTTCATAATATTCTATACTGAGCCTGGTTTCTCCCAAGGTTTTTTCCTCCATTCTCCCACATTCAGGAGCTTTGGTTCCTTACCACTGTCGCCTTTTTCCACCTTTGTTGCCATTGGCTTTTGGCTTGCTTAGTTGGGGACATTAAATTTAACAATAATATTGATCTGCCTGAACTGACACCATTATATGAGAACTGAACTGAGCTGGACAAGACATCACTGTTTTCTCCAGAGCGGCTATATAAATGAACTAAATTAATACATTTTTTACAACAAAAATGAAACATCACAGAACTTACTTAAGCTGGACTGTGACACTATTTTTTTCTGGAAACAAACTTTATTTTGCATTATTAGCATTATTTTCCTGTTATCTCTGTAAAGCTGCTTTGAAACAATTAAAAAGCGTACATTTTACAATGTAAAAAGCGCTATATAAATAAATGTGCCTTGACTATACAGTGTTAAAGGCCATGCCAATGTCAATGATGCAAAGTGGTATAAATATACAGTAAGTTGAATCTACAGCAAAGCGTGGGAGAGTGAGCCAACTCTCAAAACGTGGATTACGCCTGTGACGTGAGATGTCTCGAAGCCCCTTAATAAATAGGCCTATAACTAACTCTGAGAGCACAGTTGAATGACTTGACTTGAATTGAAATCAAATATGGGACGACTCCTATCCATGGTCATGGGCACACTGGCCTGACCAGGACATCTGCAACTTTTAAACTATCCAGACTGAACTACTCGTCCCCGACAGCTGCTGAAAGAGGTTTTGAATCGACGATTAATCAGTTTCGACTGTGCTAAGTTCTACAATGTGAACTTCAAGAAAGATGTACTAGTTCTGTTTGAAGTTAAAGCGGAACACAAAGTTACACGCATTATTATTGCTGGTAATTTTCTGACCACGAATGACACATTTTCAGCTTTTAAGGTGTGTGCGAGGTTTAAAGTCTTCATTTATTGACTGCCGTTTGCAAATATTTGAGATTGTTAAAGTTTCTACCTGTTCGGGTGGTAACATTTTTGTCATCTGCTCATTTTCTTTTATGTACATGTTTGGATCCGTTTCCTTATTGTATTTTGTCATTGTTAAGTTTTAAGGAGGTAAATGGGACTTGTACACCTAGGTTTTCAAGACAACAGAATTCGATCACATTCTTTTGGCAGCGAAGGACAGAGTGTTTTTGAGAGCTTTTGGGCTGGAAATCGTCAACCTGATCTGGCAATACTGGATAAGTAGCAGGCTTACATAGAAACTGCACCCGCAGAATACTGCAAAAAGTTCCAGACTGCTGCAAAATTGGAATGTCTGCCATTTATACAATTCTACTGATGGTGTAAATTCTCTGGTGCTTTCGCTTATTGCATTTTTCGGAATGTGCTTTGCGACATGAGGTAATTTAACGGCATCTTTTTTTGGAGACTCTGCTGTGTGTGTGCGTTCATGTGTTTCGAAGAAGGTGTGGTTTCATCAAGTAAAAGCGGTCTGAAGGGAGGACGGGATCTCATGCTTTTAAATGTGAAACCTTATTTGCATTTGAGGCTAATGAAGAAGGAAGAACACTGAAGTATTTTCTTCCTCAAGTATCCTCAAGCACAAACTTGTTTTTCTATCATTTTTTACATTCTCCACATTCCTGGAAGTGAAATAGACCATTCTCACAGATCTTGCGCTATGATCAACAGGTAATACAGTAAAAGTAGAGCGTAAAGAATGCATCTTAAAGGGTGCAGGTGCTCAATCAGGAAATAATATGATACTGTGATAAAATTCTTGACAAAACTAAATCCGAAATTGTGTGTGACTGCAAGTAACAACAGTTTGTAGGCAGGGTGTGATGTTATTCCTCTCCTTTGATAAACTGAACTGCATTTGAAATTCATGGACTATAAAATGAATGACAAGCAGTTGAGGATTGTCCCTGTATCGATTTCTGAGGACAACCATGAACCATGCGCCAAACACAACTGACATTCAACTTTTTCCTTTCCTTGCATCTGCTGCTTTGGCCCTCCACCAGCGCATGCACAAGAAGCTTCCGACATACACCGCTGTGTTTGTGCCAAAGCCTCATGAAACAAGATGTCATAATATCCTCCACAGCTTTCACACTACAGGAGAGAGATCTGGGTATGACAACATGTGATAGCTGTTTCTCAGCATCCCATTCCTTGCAGCTCTGCCAAACATTTAAATAGACCACCAGATGAGCAAACGAAGTCAGGGGGAAAGTGCATATACCTGACATGACTAGCGAACGCCCCCCTAAAAGTGGGAAAAGTGCTTTGTAGCAACACTGCCAGTCCAAAGTGCCGACGCTTTGAATTCCAGGAAATTATGATCCTTAAAAGCATCTCAGAATTCAGTTCTTAAAGTTGGTTGAGTAAATGTTTGTCCAGGGTAAGCAGAGCTGAAATCTAGATAAAGAAGAACCTTTTATTTGTTCTACATGTTTCGGTCACTATAATTCCCATTCTTCCATTTGTGTTATTTTATAGAAATGTTATAAACTTTAATCTTTTTTCTAATATATATATTGTCATATAGAAGAATGTGCAGACATGTCCAGCTTTTGGCTGGCACTGCATGTCTTTGTATCACTTGTGGGAGACTCTCAACAATATTTGGTCAATGTCTGTTTTCTCCAGATTTATGGAAAATGCGAAAAAAAGGAAACCAGTGCTGGACCAGCCAGCAACACATTCATGAAGATCAACATTGCCTGAAAGCAAAATTTCCTGCGTCAGCAATTGGATTAGACTGCTATAGTTTTCCCCAGAACAAAACTTAGAGTACAAAATTAAACTATTTAAACCTTTACTAACCAGCAAATTGAACGACAATAACGTTTGCGAGTGAATTCGGAGAATAAATATACTACAAATAAAACACTTAATCTCACATTAAGATCAATAGGCCTATCTTTTTGAGATGATATTAGTAGCAATAATGTCTGTAATAAAAAATAAATAAAAACAAAAAAACAAAAAAAAACACAAACACTTGAAAAGTAAAGTTTCGTGTCGCGTGCAATGACAGATTCAAATCCCGAAGAAATGGGCTATAAGCTACGTTTTTTTTTTTTTTTATATATATAAACAAACCAATAAACCAACATGGATCACTGAAAATGATTTATAGAAAACAAAATTTTGATAGTAGCTTTTTTATTATTATTAAATGTCAAAAGACATACGCTGGAGAGACAGGGGTGATGACAATTCGGAGACCCTTTAAAGGTGGGACTCAATTGGACGGACCAAATTCATACTTTTTTTAAATTTCTTATGTCAAACACTTTTACTTCCAACAATCGTGCAGCATGTAAAACACAGAAGCAATGGTTTTAAAAGTTACGTTCAAAACCCACAAAAAGTACTGAGTGGGCACAATACGCTTCTGCGAGCGCGCGCTCCTTCTGATGTTCAAACGCGCTTGAACAGAAGAGGCGCGTTTCTCTCTCTCTCTCTCACACACACACACACACACACACACACACACTGATCCGTCCTGCAACACTTGAAATTCAGATTTCAAAACAAGTTAAACGGAGCCTGGTGTCAAACCTGTCGAAACGCATGTCAAACCTTATGATTAAACCTTATGACAAGTCCAGTTAAACTGTTGTATTGAAAGACTTTAAGAAGTAGAGAGTAATTGTGTTCTTACCTCTCGGAGATAACCGGTTAAGTGCAACAAAATCGCCACACTCGACGCGACCTGCAGCAGTCCCATGACAGCGAGCGTGCAGAATATGAGCGCTCTGTGCGTGGAGCCCGTCTGAGGAGCGCGCGCCGGAGCCTCTTCCATATCTATATGATTCCGCAGGTACGCGCGATAATCATTAGCTGCCATGAGCGCTCGTTCGCGGAACAAATCCTCTCTCAGTGGGAGGACTCGACAAATGATCAACGATTCATATAAACATGGGGGTGGGCAATGCAGTTAGCTTCGTAAAACAGCCAATCAGATAATAGACACAGATGATCTCGCTTTCAGGCGTTTTTTTTTTTTTTTTTTTTCTTCTCTTCTCTTCTTTTTTTTTTTTTTTTTTTTTTTTTTTTTTGCGTGAGTTCAGTCAAGAACAGGTTGACAGAGTATGCTGTCACATTTTATATCTTAGCCCACTACATGAAGTATGCACTATCCTTGAGAGACTAGTCATGCTGCCCTTACTTCCTCTTTATAAATGTTCTGAATAAATCAATGCATTTGTGGTTATTAATTGTCCTTCTCGCACACATAATAGGCATACCATACAAACCATACCGAGATTAAAACCGATAGCTTAAAGCAGTAAGATTAACATAACAAGTGAGTAATAATAAACCACTTGTACTTTAAACCCACTGTATAATGGCTCTGTGTGTTTTTTTTTTTTTATAATTGCCATTACTTCCTGGAGTGATGTAATATAAGACAGCTCCTGCCTGTTGTAATACTGAGACCACACAAGGCTGTGTCTGTGTCAAAAAAACAAAAATAACTAGTCTACCCGGACAGCATTTTTTGGGATATCATGCCTAGTGATACTTATAGACAGCAGCTTTTGGGCATACTGTATAGTGAGCTTCCTACCTAGATAACCATTTTGGGCATCATATACTGTATAGTGAGCTGCCTATAGGCAACAACTTTTTGGCATCACATCTATTGAGCTGCCTATGCAAACACCAGTTGTGGACATCATAGTAAACTGTCTAGGCATCATGCTGAGTGAGCGGTTTACCAGTGCAACAGTATTGGGTATCATTCCCTATAGTGAGCTGCCTACCTACACAAAATGTCCAGGTTTTTTTATGCATTAAGAATGCTTCTTAAAACTGCAGTGAACCAAAGACGGTCTCAAAAACGCAGTCTTTGAAATCGCTGGTGTTTCTGACATCACAAACTACTTTGTAACCAATCAGGTCAACGTGTGATCGTCAACGAGTGTATCTCTGAGCTGGTGCGAGTAAGTGGAGGCGGGGCTAATTTGCATATTCATAGAACCGCGTATAACAAATGAGGCAAGGGTGTAGAGTTCCATTCAAGCTATTTTAAGGCATGAAGACATTTGTTTTCAAGGGAAAAACGTTTAAATATGTCATTTTGGTGATCAAAGATGAGTTTTAAGAGATAAAATTGTTGACTAGGGGGACTTTAAGAAAGTTTTTTCTTGAATTATGCAAACGTTCGAGGAACATTACATTCTAACATATTGAAAATTAATTTACAGTCCAAAAACAGACTTTACAAACAACACCCACTATTCAGATCAGCAACCATGATATTCTTGAAGAAAATCAATGAGTCAGTGAGTGTTTATCTGAACTTATAAACACTGAAATTCCTCTCGTTATTGCCAAGCTAGAGCGATGTAAAAAAGAACAGAGCTTTGTAAACGAATGCGCCTTTTGATGCTCAAGCCCTTACAAATCCCACCAGAGAAACCTTTTTTAAAGCAAGTATTTTAGACAGCTGCAGAGAAAATGCGCATTTGAGAATTGATGAACAGAGTTCATGTGCTTAGCTTCCCCCCATTCATCCAGCCTCCAGCGCTGAAAGCTTGCAATGCTTCACCATTAAATCAGCTTTTTTTTTGACAGAACCACAATTATTACTCTGGTTGCAAAAAGCACCACAATGGAGTTTGTGTGACTTCTGCGTAACTCGTGTCTGTTCGCAGTGTTTTGGCAATGCTCTTTCCTGCGGATGACGATCGGGTCACCTGCATTCCCCTTCTGAAATTAGGGCAAGGCAAGACAAGCTTAAGCACACTCCATAACCTTATGAACTTGGCTGCCCTCTCAGGGACCGCTATCCCGCAGCACGCCACGTTCGCTGGAGAGTCATTAATATACCGTGAGAACCCTTGTTTTGCCGTGGGTTTCTCGTGCCTTCAGCTATTTTCCACAGAATGCAGGCGCTGTGGCAGGAAGGTTTGGGTGGTATTTATACCCTTTTGTTTTGCCATGTGAGCTGTTCTTGCCCAAGCCAGAAGGTAGTTGAATACGCCGAACCCAGCACTCCATCAGAATATGACAGACGGCCAAAACCAGGCAGTGTTGAGAGCAAAGCAGCCGAAACCACTGTCAGGCACTTTCCTCAGTGCTGAGCAGGCCCCGCGAGCTTATTATTAGCTCTCCTGTAAGCGTGGTACTGTACACACAGGATGAGCAAGAGCACCAAGCCAGAATCCTTCCCATGTTTTGCAGACTGTGGAGTCACTGTGAGGAGGTTTTTTTCAGGCTGCAGACTCCATGCGGCTATGTTAAAGTGTCTCAGGCCGCTGCTTTTTTTGTTTTTTTTGCATAAACTTCACAATATTTCAGCACTCAAGGAGAGGCAGGAAGTTCGATTTGAAATATTAGCGTCACCGCAGAGCCTCGCTCATGGGAGATTGAAGCCCATGGAAATGTTCAATGTCCTTTTAGCCTGTAAGATTACATATTCATAGCTTTTTTAAAGGAGTAGTTCACTTTAAAGGTGCATTGCGCAACATTTCATGTTAAAAATACCCGTTTTTCTAACCCATACATGCTTAAACAATTGCCTGATGGGCTGAATGAGCCCTTCTATGATCACTGCGATTGCCTCTATAATCCTGTACAGTAAAATAAATAAGAGGGATTCGGGTCGGAATCGACTGGGCGTGACGTCATGCGCGTTCACGCTCACCTGGCTATGTCTGGCAGGTTTGTGTATTCGCCGCCATTATCAGCATCAGCGAAGACAACTCAAGCGACTTTTGCAAAAGTAGAAGATGGATTCAAAGAGACCGGCTTCTAGTTCATCCCAAACTCCACGTAACCGCGTGCACAACTCTGGTTGCAGTTTCGCGTGTCGTCAGAAGGGGGCATAGTTCTGCAAAAACTCAGAGACTTGCGCAATGCACCTTTAAAATTAAAATGACCCCATGATTTACTCCTAGGTGTATATGACTTTCTTCTTTCAGACGAATACAATCGGAGTTATATTAATTGAACACCCTGACGCTTCGGAGCTTTATGGATTGCAACCATCAGTTTAAAGCTCGAAAAAGTGCATCCATCCATGATAAAAGTGCTCCACACAGCTCTGGGGGGTTAATAAAGGCCTTCTGAAGCAAAACGATGAGTTTGTGTAAGAAAAATATTCATATTTAAAACTTTATAAAGTAAAATAACTAGCTTCCGGCTAAACAAACATACTCAGACTTAAGCCTAAAGCGCAACTTATGCGACGTACTGCTGATATTTACGCTACGCCGTGACACACTACGCTAATTCCCACATCACAAGTTGCGATTTAGACCGGAAGCTAGAAATTTACATTGTAACATGTTAAATATGAATATTTTTCTTACACAGACTCATCGCTTTGCTTCAGAAGGCCTTTATTAACCCCTGGAGCCGTGTGGAGCACTTTTATCATGGATGGATGCACTTTTTTGAGCTTCAAAACGATAGCTGCAATCCACTGCCATTATAAATCTTGGAATGTATTCATTTATATAACACTGATTATATTCGTCTGTAAGAAGAAAATCATATACACCTAGGATGGCTTCAGGGTGAGTAAATCATGGGGTAATTTTCATTTTAAAGTAAACAACAGAGAATCAGCACTGCGGACATTGCTCGTATTAATCTGTGATCAGTGTCATACGCACAGAATTAAAAAGCCGCCACGTTCCAGACTGCAGAAATAAGACATGAAAGAGTGCAGTGCTGTCCTTTCCCTTCTCCGCCACATCCTGTGTGGTAAGTCATCCCAGAGCACACAAAGAACACCCGCCTCTTCCTTCTTTCTCCTTCCTCACTCTCTTTTATACACCATAACACAAGAGGTCTTGAGAAGGGCACTTGAGCTCTACTCTATGTCTGCTGGTCTTTGCATTTTATCTAACAAAGATTATTGTGTAACAACCTACACAGTAACGAATAAGTTGGCACACCCATTAACCTTCCCATGCATAGGGCACACAAACTTGGCAGGAGCTCCAAAAGACATTCCATGCTCCAATCTGACTGGCTGGCTTTGTGCAAGATTTACAGGTTTGTAACAGTCAGGGGGTTTATATCAGATGTCGAAATCAAAGTCGCAAAGTCAAATTTTATGGAATTGATACTCAAAATAAATTCGCTTGGAGATTGGTCCCCTTGCATGTCGGTCAGACGGCCACTTCCTGTCTAAGTGGGCTGTTCTTGGCCTACTGAAGTGCAAAGTGGACTAGACATTTTGTTGGTAATAAAAAAAATGTGGCTACTCGAAGTCAAGGGGGAATGTGGTTTTGACCAAGCACTGATTTGAAAACATCACTTGCGAAATAAATGTGCCAAAAATATTCAGTCTTAATGCATATATTCAATTTCAGTTCATGAGTGGTTTCAGTAGTTGGAATACAAAGCATCAATGGTTTGCTGGACAAAGACTGGTGTCACGCCAGAGAAATCATCACACTAGTCTAAGCTCAGGGATTATAATGTCTAATTGCTTCTAGTATTTCTAGGAACTGTTATGAAGCTTGTGCCAGCCAGCATACGCAGTGATCAGGTTTACCATTCTGGATGGCGGAAATAGCCAGCATAGCTTCTTATTTTGATATGCGATCTATTGTTATGGTTTGTAGAAGGCAGCTCATAAGAATACTTGGCTTTAATATAGCACAAGAGCTTTCAAAGATCTGGTCAAAGATCACAGTTCACTTTATGTTGTTCAGTGAGCATTGGCAACACAATTTTTGAAAATATATGGACTTATAACAAACCGCTGGAAGGAAATTTTTTGAATGAAATTAAACTTGATCATATCAGATTTCACATACTTGCCCTGTTCCAAAACCTACTGAGCTGCCAACAGAGGCAGCATTTTAAGGCATCATACAATGTTAAAGCTCAAAGTATGCTTTCCCCTGTCGATGTTTTGCTACGGTTCGCATAGAGTCCATATGACATCATTTTCTGACATCAACACAGTCCACTGATGTTTGCGCACATGGTCAAATGATGCAGCCCATTTTATTTTGTCTACACGACCAGTGCATGTGCGAGTGATTGAGCAATAGAGGAAAAAAGAAAAGCACACTAGATATTACTATAAGCAATATTTTTGTATTGCACACAAATCTGTCACTTGTGAGGTTTCAAGAGGCAGCACAATAGGTTTTAGAAAAGCGCTAATATAAATGCAGGTGGTGCTTGCTGTATCACCATAGCCCCTTTCACACAGAGATTCCGGAAAATACTCGGATAATGTGTCCCGGGATTTGATTTTGGTTCATTCACACTGTCAGTGATTTTCAAGAATCTGTGAGTGCGTTCACACACATATCCCGTAGAGATCTCCTAAAGACACGTGACGTCAGGATGTGATAACTCCTGTCATATGTCAGTTCTGCTGATAACTCCTCTTCGTCATTTCTGCACGAAGACGAGTCCATACTCCCCAGTAGCGCCACTGGGTTTGCCGAGTGGCTCGTTCCTCTTATGCTGCAGCATAGGTTGTAGAAAGACCCGTGCGATGGCACATGTGTCATCACTACGACACACCCCTTATACAGCACTGGTCCTGGCTTTTGTTCACACAGGGCGCGTTCCGGGACTGATCCCGGCAATGTTACTAGGTCCCCATCCCGGCATCGATCCCGGCATCAATCCCCGGACGTGTTTGTGTTCACACATAAGGCACTCTAGCAATTTTACGGCAATTTCCCGGGATCAACGTGCTGTGTGAAAGGGGCTCATGGGGCGATGATTTTAAGATGAACAGTGCGGAATAGGGCAGTGGTAGACCAGTACAGCTAAACCGTCAGTTAGAGGCTGCCCAGTCTCTTATTATCCCAAGATAAATTGCAACTGGCTCCTCAGTGAGTGCACAGCCGCATCCAAACTCCTCTCAAAACCGACACATGCAGCATGTCACCAGTTTAGCACTGCCTCCCTGCCTTTTCCTGCACTCCCCACAAACAGCTTCCTGCTTGTTTTTCCGTTAGTTAAGGCCTAATTCAAGTAGCCACAGCGCTGCCCATTTAAGCCGCTGACAGTTTTTCCCTGCCCGCGTCTCTAGAGCTTTCCAGCTGGCAAAGAGTTCCTGCCCTACTGATCAAGGTATTACCACTGTGAAGATGGTACAACTTGCGGCTGCCACATAATGCATAATTGGTTATTTACTCACATTTTTGGAGACATGATTCATACACAGTGATTAAGAACGACTCCCCATTTATCTGAAATTCCCCCCAATCTAATCCGTACCATTACCATGTCAATATGGAGGTACTTGCCCTTTGGTATTACGACTGGGATGACTACAGGAAAATTGATGTCATGATAGACGACTGTTTTTCATTTTATGATATGTATGAGTCAGGAATGACTTCGTCAGGAGACAGGAAGCATCAATATCAAAGGACTGATATTATGATATGTCAGACTGATGTAAGTCCGGTGTCTAAGACAAGGTTTGCTTTCTCACCCACATGTGATTAATGTGTTTTCAGTCACTTGAATAAAAACATGTTCAACCATGGGAAACACTGAGTCCTCTCCACAGCAGCAAAGGGTCACATTCTCATGTAAAGCCCCAGTAAACACTGATATTTTGAAATGACTCAGCTGCTCATGAGTGAATGAGGGGTCTTGAAGACCTCTTGAAGTCCCACCGTGGGACGATTCCATGGTAAACAGGGCCAACATTGCTAGCTCAGGGCTGTGGGAGAGCCCTGTACCACCCACCCGAGAGTTCTATTTCAGCCCACAAACACAACTGAAACCACTGCCATGTGCGTCGTCTTGTTGTCTGAGACGTCCTGGTTACGGCCACTTGATACTCCTTGCTGTGAGGTAAAACAATGGGCTGTGGTCACGAATGGAAATGAATTGCTAATAGATTCAGAGAGATTGGCACAGAGTGTTAGCTTGCAGCCGTCCTGCAGAGTCGCTGACTCCTGCCCGCTCCTTTCATGAAAGGTGCTGGGTGACAACCATATTGTGATGGTCAAATGTCATCTGGTTCGTGTTCGGGGCTGAAACAAATCGGGTGGTTGTTGGAATCTCTTCAAGACATTGCTATCTATCTCTCCCACCAACCTTTAACTAATATGAAAGACGCCACTGCACTGACCTGACCTTATTGACCGGGTTTTTTTGTGGCAGCTATTGTATTTATGTCGAAATGAAATGTAGTGTGCCATGAGAAATAACTTTTATGACTGTTTATACCCTTTATGAATGGAGGAAATGAATCTGAGAGACTTTCTACACCCAGCTGTCATCAGAATTTCGGCAATAAATTACGGCAGCTTGACCGTCGCATTAGACTGTGTGCTAATTATTGCGTGTCAGCGCATAGCCAAATGTGATTTGTCAAAATCCACTAAGAAAACATACATCTGGTGCTGCTAGTGATGCAAACTGAACACGTTCCAACTGTGTGTGGTTAAGCCAAGTTTTATTTTGAACAAAACATTCATTAAGTCTTTTATTGGGGAGACAAAATAGAAAGCATTAAGAATGAGGTAGGTGGAGATTATTTACCATATGTCATAAATTTCAGAGTCGCTTCTCCTCCACAAAGGATTCACCCAGCAACATAGCCGTTGTGTTCGGGTTGGGAAGGAAGTGATATCATAGCCTGAATCATGGCAGACCCAAAGGGGGGATTCCAGTCCAAGACTAAGCCTCTGATGTCAGACCACACCAGTTGGGACGTGAGGCCAACCTAATAAAGTCAATGGGTCTCTGCTTGGGTTGGCTGAGCGCTGCTGAGAGCCACCTAGTGTAATGGTGCGAGGGCTGGGTGTGGATGACAGCACCGAGGGCTTTCATCAGTGTTTTAATGGGCGATTCATTGAATCTGCTCTATTGTAAGACTTGCTGCCATTTTGCATTCTTTTGCCAGCATGTCATTACAAAGCCTGAAATTACTGTGAACCTTGTCTCTGTCTAACAAACACCAAATCTGTTGTTTCAGCTCCGGAGGATAGCACATTTTTCCAGCTTTAGTTACAATAAGGAGTGGCGGTACAGGGTGAAAAACAATACTTGACAGCTTTTGCTTACAGGAATATTATCTAATTTCTTTCTTATTCCTCTGGAGGTCAGCTCATAATGTTAGAAAATTGTTTCTCTGAGTTTTTCCAGACATTTTCTTCTCCCCCTCACTGACCCTAAGAATTAAATGGTCAGGTTTTTTTTTTTTTTTGCTACTATGCAAACGTTATATTTCAGTCTTCACATGCGGATTGGAATACAACTCACTTGCAAGCTGTGCAAGCTTTTCACAAATTTTACTCTTAATGCTAGGTTTTAGAAATATTAACATCTATCCTACTACTAGCTTGATGTATTATATCGCTGTAGCAGTTTCTGAACACTGAAAACGTGTAATTAAGTGTTTAGATGCACTTTAAAAGTTCAATTTCAGTCAGATTAAAATGCTTATGTCAGACAGAAATTGTCCCAGTCTAATTTTTGCACAGTTGGAATAACAGAGCTAACAAAATAACTAACATACGGAAATTGTACGGTGGCCGAGAGAGCTCAACGTGCTGCAAAAACACAAGCAAATAGAAAAAAAACCAGAAAATTTAGAACGACAACACTTTGACAACACAGGCCTAAATACTCTCAATGCAACTAAAAGCAGAAACACGCTGCAAATAATCACAATGCAACCAAATACAGATACACTCTGCAAATAGCACAGACATGTTTTAAGGGGACCCAACAAGTGACAAACCTGGCTGGGACTGCTTATTGTTCAATGTCTACTCGTCAGTGTTGTTGATGTCCTGAAAGGTGAGTTTTTTTAACATCCTGATCGTATGGAAGTTGTGAGTATTTGCAGGGTGTTTCTGTATTTGGTTGCGTTGTGAGTATTTGTAGCAAGTTTCTGAATTTGGTTGTGTTGTGAGTATTTGTAGCGAGTTTCTGAATTTGGTTGCATTGTGAGTATTTGCAGTGAGTTTCTGAATTTGGTTGTCTTGTGAGTATTTGTAGCGAGTTTCTGAATTTGGTTGCATTGTGAGTATTTGCAGTGAGTTTCTGAATTTGGTTGTCTTTTGAGTATTTGTAGCGAGTTTCTGAATTTGATTGTGTTGTGAGTATTTGCAGCGCGTTTCTGTATTTGGTTGCATTGTGAGTATTTGTAGCGAGTTTCTGAATTTGGTTGTGTTGTGAGTATTTGCAGCGCGTTTCTGTATTTGGTTGCATTGTGAGTATTTGCAGTGTTTCTGAATTTGGTTGAGTTGAGTATTTGCAGCGATTTTCTAAATTTGGTTGAGTTGTTAGTATTTGCAGCACATTTCTATATTTGGTTGTGTTGTGAGTATTTGCAGTGTTCCTGCATTTGGTTGAGTTGTGAGTATTTGGAGCGCGTTTCTGTATTTGGTTGAGTTGAGTATTTGCAGTGTTTCTGTATTTGGTTGAGTTGTGAGTATTTGTGTTTCTGTATTTGGTTGCGTTGTGAGTATTTGCAGTGTTTCTGTATTTGGTTGCGTTGTGAGTATTTGCAACGCGTTTCTGTATTTGGTTGCATTGTGAGTATTTGCAGTGTTTATGAATTTGGTTGAGTTGAGTATTTGCAGCGATTTTCAAAATTTGGTTGAGTTGTGAGTATTTGCAGCACATTTCTATATTTGGTTGTGTTGTGAGTATTTGCAGCACATTTCTGTATTTGGTTGAGTTGTGAGTATTTGCAGTGTTTCTGTATTTGGTTGAGTTGTGAGTATTTGCAGCACATTTCTGTACTTGGTTGTGTTGTGAGTATTTGCAGTGTTCCTGCATTTGGTTGCATTGGAGTATTTGGAGCGCGTTTCTGTATTTGGTTGAGTTGTGAGTATTTGCAGTGTTTCTGTATTTGGTTGAGTTGTGAGTATTTGTGTTTCTGTATTTGGTTGCGTTGTGAGTATTTGCAGTGTTTCTGTATTTGGTTGCGTTGTATTTGCAGCGCGTTTCTGTATTTGGTTGCATTGTTAGCGAGTTTCTGAATTTGGTTGTGTTGTGAGTATTTGCAACGCGTTTCTGTATTTGGTTGCGTTGTGAGTATTTGCAGCATGTGTTGTTAAATTGATGAAAATGTTCTATTTCCATGCATTTTCTTCAGTTGCAGCGCGTTGAGCTCTCTCGGCCGCCGTACAATTGTAGCCCAGCTTCATCCAGAAAGTACGCATGTTAATTGCATTACAATTAAACATTGTCTTTAATACTTGGACAGACTAGCTCGACTACGTAATACTCCACTGTAGCTCGATAACTGCACAGGCAAACATGTTTATTGTCATGTTAGGGGCCATTCACACAGAATGCGTTTTTGCATTCCACTGTGCAGCCTTTCCATTGTCCTTCTATGTAAACATGCACTGGACAGACACGGTTGACCGTTGCGCTCACATCGTCTTGCATTCTAAAATTTGGGCGCTCAAGTTAACAGACTGCCCTGCATATCACATTTTTAAGTGTGATTTGCCCCTGAAGCCCAAATAGTTATTTGCACGTCATAAGCACACCAGTGATGTCTGTACATGATAATCAAGAAAAATTTGATTCCTCCTACATTAGCCCTTTCATGTGAAAAGTAAATAAGCACACATAACAATTCAAATGAAAAAGCTTTATTACCCACAGCTTTTTACAGTGTACAGGTGTAGTGCATTAAGCTTTAATCATGTGTAAACTACTCAGCAACTTCACTGGGGGGACAAGTAGTGTATTCACCATTGCAACTCATACTTACATAAATTATTAAATATCTTATTTGGCAAGATTATACAACTGGGCAGGAAGAAAATAGAGAAGTCACTGTGTATCATTTGCCCACTATACTATGAGATAGAATGGATAAACACTGCACAAGTAACAAAATATTCATCTGTTTAGTATGGCGTGTACTTTGCATTATACATGTAGCCTTACTTAACAAAATAGCTATAGATCATTTGTGAACGATAGGAATGTACACAAAAATAAGGTGAATAAGAACACAAGGGCAGAACATCTACAGCACTAATGTTTACAATTACTGCAAGAACACGGATGCATGTACAATCCCACTATTAATGAGGCAGCGCTGATGGTCACAGCATACTTGTGGCAACCTTTTTTTTTTCTTTATCTACTCAAGCTTCAATGTTCATATACAGTATTAAACTTATTTTGCCTCTCCCACATTATGGTTTAAGTGATACTGCTATCATATGAAAATGTCCCACTCAACAGTGTATGGCAGGTTTTTTAAAAACATTTCAAAAGAATGTGAACAAATACTGCGTAAGTGCAGATCCAAATATATTTGGCAGCGCTGAGTTTTAACAGCATGAATACAGAAATGCTTTTTCTTTTCATTGTAGTAGGTAGTGTGAGCATATATGGTGTCAGCCAGATTGAAACCATGCACAAGATAATGAAACAGCATCATGCACACGCAAAGAGAAGTACATGAAGCATGGGCTGAAAGCGCATCATGCATGTTACAGGGCAAAGAAACCACAAGATACAACGATCTCTACAACTCTGATTGCCTTCATATTGTTTCTCTTATAATCAAGTCACACTGTAACAGTATCTGAGCAAGACATGCAGGATCATGTCAATAAAACTAAAAGGACCAGGTCAACCAAATTTCTGTCATTATTTACTCGCACGCATTGTTGTTCCAAACTACGGAGCCCCGCACATGACATCCGGACAATATATATATATATATATCGTGGCCACAAATTAAGAATTCGTTTTTTGTTTTAGTTAAACCATGGCCATGAATAAAAAACTCATTCCCACGATTTATTACCGTAATTTGTTCCCTCGTTTTATTAATTCATGGCCACAGTGAAGTACTTTGTTCCTTCGTTTGTAGTCAACTAAAACAAGGGAACAAATTCGTGGCAACAATTTAGTAAATCAAAGGAACAAATTATTATATTATGCGCGCGATTTAATAAAAAACGAGGGAACGAATTAGTAAATCATGGGAACTAATTGTTCATTTGTGGCCACAATATACATATTTTTTTCCTGCATGTCATGTGCGGGGCTCCGTTACAAATCCATATGCTTTTATTTTTCAGTGGAACGCAAAATCTGAATTTTTGAAGAACCTCAATGCATTTCTACACTATACAACATTAGTTCATATTGACCAAAAAAAAGAAAGAAACTTGTGTGCAATATTCTAAGATTTCTGAAGCCATACAATATCTCTATTTTTCTTTACCATTATGTCACATGTATCATCCACTTTTTCAAAGCTCATCTATATTTCATACATTGAAAAATTATCTTGTGATTGTTTAATAACTGAACATAATACATCATTATTTAAATCTTGGATGCAAATGTGGGTTAGATCATTTAAAATTCAATAAAGAAAACTTTCGTACGAAGACTTTAATATTAAGAATACTGCTTGCAAGTTGTATGGACTACTTCTCTTTCTTTTCCCTTTTTGGAGCTTGGCAGTCGTAGTCACTAGGAATTACTGTTATGTGGGAATAGCTTTGTTAAGATTCTAACAAAATGAATGTGTTCCAAAAAAAAAAGAAAAAAGCAACATACAGATTTAGACTGACATGAGTGAGTAGAAAATTTGTAGTTTTCCTTGAAGCACAAAACTGCAGAGTGCAAATACTTTTCATACAGGTCCCTTAATAAATTACACGTGAAAAACACCTACTAGCTGTTGGCGATCTATCGCTTATGCATTGCAATAATAAAGATTGTTTTTTGAGGTCTAAACAAAGATATAGGGAAAGGCCTGTCTGACCATTCCTCAGTAAAGTGCAATATTCGGTGTAGTGCACACTAAAGGGCAGGCAGTGAGTAAAGAAGGTCCACGTAGAGGAGACTGTAGAGGTGGTGACTAGTTCAGATATACTCACTGCAGAGGCGTCCTCATTTAGCAATGCACTACCAGTGCGTCACAGTAACCTTCACTGAGTGTACAACGCCAGGAGGAAATTAGAGAAAAGTCCCCTGTAGAGAACGTTCAATAGTTTTACAAGAACCTTACTGCGAGTTTCCTCTTTTGGCAAAAGGGGGTTTACATGTTTAGCAGCTTTTTTAAAAGTAGGCTTAAAAGTATATTTGTGTTTTTCTGTAAGTTGGCAACACAAACCCCTCCACTCTTTAGTGATCTTTATGATCATGTGGAGTCTAATTGCAGCCTCTGGTGTAAACAATTCATTTCAATATTTTAACTTAAAGAAAAGCATATTTACAGGTATACCGATTAATTTTGAACTATTATGAATGTACATAGCTAAAGGACTTTTATCATTCAGAAATAATGACTGGAAAAATGTCTGAGTCACAACAGGGGAATGTAAAAATGACTACATATTGATGGATTTATTCAACAGCAACTATCTAGTGTCTAATTGGCAAATGGAACGATATTTTTAAACTGTTATGACTGGTAAGTGTTGCCAAAAATGTGCTCAACTGGGTAAATATAATTTTAGGTAATTATCATAATTACCTCTGACTGTGATTCACTTTTGAGTTCTGTGTCATGGAATACCTTCCGGTGACCCGGAGCGCTGCTGGATTGCATGGCTGGTCCCTTCGACAAGTGCAAACATCACCGTAAAGGAGAGGTATGGAGATGACATAAGCTTTCCTGCAGCCATGGGGATTCCCTTACAACAAACCAACTCATAAAACCCATCAGTCTTTTGTGTTGTGGCAAGGTGTGAAAGCAAAACTCACTGACGGTGCGCCAAATGTGTGATATGCAGTCTAATCTTAAAGAAAACAACGTGCCAATAAAAAGAGCGATGAAAGCAAGTGACGGCATGCAAAACACACACTTGAACGAACGGCTCTTAGATTATTTCAGATGTTTGTATACTTCAGTATGGCGCCCCCTGGGTGGCCACTGGTGCACAAGCAATACACAACACAAACACATTCCACTGGCTATGCCTCTAAGTTTGGCAGATAAATTGCAGATCACTGTAAAGCGACAGGAAACTTCATCTTTAATAGCTGACGGGTGTCAGTGTGTGATGGTGATTTACGCTTGTTCTAGGAGCCACTGGAAGAGGCTCTTGCGGCCCCGCCTTGTGTCTCCAGCCTCGGGCTCTTCCTCGGTGCGACACTCTTCAAAGTATCTCAGCAGCGCCTGCAGGAGGTCGGCGACCCTGAACTCTCTCTCTTTCAGCCTCTGGGCCACGGCCGGCAGCTAGAGCCAGAGAAAAACACACATGAAATGAAGCTAAACTTTTGGACAGGAAACATCCTGATAGATACTGATGGAGTTGGTTGATAGAGCTGTAATGTAATGTAATATGATACTCTGGATATTTATGTATTTACTCTCAAACTGTTTGAATTTTTAACTGTGAATCAATTTATTCAACAATTTGTATCAGTCCCTGTGTGGCATATATATTAAAATATTAATATTAAACCTACATTTAAAGTTTCAATTTTGTGAAATCAGCCAATTATATTTGATTATTTTATAAACTAATGCACTACCGTTTAAAAGTTTGCGGCCAGTGCGATTCTTCTTCGAAACGAAATTAATACTTGTATTCAGCATTACATTGATCTATAATGCTACAAAAGATTTCCATTTCCAATAAATTCTGTTCTTTTGAACATTCGATTTATTGGAAAAAAATTATCAGTTTCCACAAAAATATTATGCAGCACATCTGTTTTTAACATTGATAATATAAGAAATGCTTCTTGAGCAGCAAATCAGCATATTAGAATGATTTCCGAAGGATCATGTGACACTGAAGATATATATATAGTGCCCTCCTCAATTAATGGCACCCCTGGTAAATATGATCAAAACTGGCTGTAAAAAATACATCTGCATCGTTTATCCTTTTGATCTTTCATTCAAAAAATTTGCTAAATTCTAACCTTTCATTGAAGTTAAAGAATTGAAAGTGGGGGGAAATCACATTATGAAATAAATGTTTTTCTCCAAAACACGTTGGCCACAATTATTGGCACCCTTTTATTAAATACTTTTTGCAATCTCCTTTTGACAAGATACCAGCTCTGAGTCTTCTCCTATAATGCCTGATGAGTTTGGAGAACACCTGACAAGAGATCAGAGACCATTCCTCCATACAGAATCTCTCCAGATCCTTCAGATTCCCAGATCCATGTTTGTGCTTCTTCTCTTCAGTTCAGCCCACTCATCAGGTCAGGGGACTGGGACGGTCATGGCAGAAGCTTCATTTTGTGCTCCGCAACAAATTTTTGTGTTGATTTTGATGTTTGTTTTGGATCGTTGTCCTGATGGAAGATCCAACCACGGCCCATTATAAGATTTCTAGCAGAAGGCGTCAGGCTTTGATTTTTTATCTGTTGATATTTGATAGAATCCACAATGCCATGTATCTGAACAAGAAGTCCAGGACCTCCAGCAGAAAAATATGCCCACAACATTAAAGATCCAACAGTATATTAAATTGTACACATGGGGTACTTTTTATCCTTGTGTTCACCAAACCCATCTAGTGTGTTTGCTGCCAAAAAGCTATTTTTTTTAGTCTCATCTGACCACAGAACCCTGTGTTGTTTGAAGTTCCAGTCATGTCTGACAATTAAATTTGCTGGAGTTTGTTTCTGGAGGAGCGAGGAGGATTTTTCTTGAAACCCTCCCAAACAACATGTGGGGATGTAGGGTTTTTTTTTTTTTTTGGCTTTCTGACCCCAAGACTCAACTAATCTCTGCAATTCTCCATCTGTGATCCTTGAAGAGCCTTTGGCCACTCAAACTTTCCTCCTCACCGTGCATTAAGACAGTATAGACACACGTCCTCTTCCTGGCAGATTCGTAACATCTTTAGTTGATTGGAACTTCTTAATTATTGCCCTGATGGTCAAAATGGGGATTTTCAATTCTTTAGCTATTGTCTTACAGCCACTTTCTATTTTGTGAAGTTCAACAATCTTTTGCTACGCATCAGAACTATATTCTGTGGTTTTACTCATTGTGATGGATGAGCAAGGGGATTTGGCCTTTGTGTTTCCTCATATTTAAACTCCTGTGAAACACAAAGTCATAGCTGGACAGTTTCATGTTCCTAGTCACCCTGGTGTGCTAAATAAAGGTAAATATTAATGGGAATATACTTCAGAGATATTTTACTCGTAAAAAATTCTAGGGGTGCCAATAATTGTGGCCAACGTGTTTTGGAGAAAAACATTTATTTCATAATGTGATTTCCCCCCACTTTCAATTCTTTTACTTCAATGAAAGGTTAGAATTTTGCACATTTTTTGAATGAAAGATCAAAAGGATAAACGATGCAGATTTATTTTTTACAGCCAGTTTTGATCATATTTACCAGGGGTGCCATTAATTGTGGAGGGCACTGTATATATATATATTAAGATGAAAATATTTATCTTAAATTGTAATAATATTTCACAATATTCCTGTTCTTACTGAATTTTAATAAGCCTTAAATCCTATTAAATTTAATTAATTAATAGAATTTAATAAATTAATAGAATTTAATAAATTAATAGAATTTAATTAATTTATTAATAGAATTTAATAAATTTAAATTTAAATTTAAGAACTTAATAAATTCTTAAATCCTTTTGAATTTTGCGCGTCAAAAACAATAAAAAAAACCTGACCGACCCCAAACTATAACGGTAATGTTACATTATTAAACAAGAGATGGTATTAAAATGCTATTAAATCTATATTAATGTACTCATACTCAAGTTGAGACAAAAAGAGCTCATAAAACTAATGACAAAGCACACTTAATTGCTTAGAGTTGCTTAATTAGTGCAAATAGTGAGTATTAATTATATCTCCAAGGCCTCAATAAAATTAAAGAAACCAAAGGAAACCTTATGAAATTGGTCTAAACGGTCAACAATTAATTGATAACTTGCAATATACTGCACATAAGTTTATAACTACACTCACCTAAAGGATTATTAGGAACACCTGTTCAATTTCTCATTAATGCAATTATCTAATCAACCAATCACATGGCAGTTGCTTCAATGCATTTAGGGGTGTGGTCCTGGTCAAGACAATCTCCTGAACTCCAAACTGAATGTCAGAATGGTAAAGAAAGGTGATTTAAGCAATTTTGAGCGTGGCATGGTTGTTGGTGCCAGACGGGCCGGTCTGAGTATTTCACAATCTGCTCAGTTACTGGGATTTTCACGCACAACCATTTCTAGGGTTTACAAAGAATGGTGTGAAAAGGGAAAATCATCCAGTATGCGGCAGTCCTGTGGGCGAAAATGCCTTGTTGATGCTAGAGGTCAGAGGAGAATGGGCCGACTGATTCAAGCTGATAGAAGAGCAACTTTGACTGAAATAACCACTCGTTACAACCGAGGTATGCAGCAAAGCATTTGTGAAGCCACAACACGCACAACCTTGAGGCGGATGGGCTACAACAGCAGAAGACCCCACCGGGTACCACTCATCTCCACTACAAATAGGAAAAAGAGGCTACAATTTGCACGAGCTCACCAAAATTGGACAGTTGAAGACTGGAAAAATGTTGCCTGGTCTGATGAGTCTCGATTTCTGTTGAGACATTCAGATGGTAGAGTCAGAATTTGGCATAAACAGAATGAGAACATGGATCCATCATGCCTTGTTACCACTGTGCAGGATGGTGGTGGTGGTGTAATGGTGTGGGGGATGTTTTCTTGGCACACTTTAGGCCCCTTGGTGCCAATTGGGCATCGTTTAAATGCCACGGCATACCTGAGCATTGTTTCTGACCATGTCCATCCCTTTATGACCACCATGTACCCATCCTCTGATGGCTACTTCCAGCAGGATAATGCACCATGTCACAAAGCTCGAATCATTTCAAATTGGTTTCTTGAACATGACAATGAGTTCACTGTATTAAAATGGCCCCCACAGTCACCAGATCTCAACCCAATAGAGCATCTTTGGGATGTGGTGGAACGGGAGCTTCGTGCCCTGGATGTGCATCCCACAAATCTCCATCAACTGCAAGATGCTATCCTATCAATATGGGCCAACATTTCTAAAGAATGCTTTCAGCACCTTGTTGAATCAATGCCACGTAGAATTAAGGCAGTTCTGAAGGCGAAAGGGGGTCAAACACAGTATTAGTATGGTGTTCCTAATAATCCTTTAGGTGAGTGTATAGTAATACTTAGACTACATTCAGAATGCAGGTAAATTTGGCCCAAATTAGGGCTGGGCGATATATCGCATGACATTGTTATGCGCATCTCGTCAGTAAAGCCGGTTCCTTGATTAGTAGTAAATCGCCATCACCTGCTTTCAGATGGAGCGGCATTTACTAGACAGAGCCGTAGTTCACTGACAAGCTGAGCCATATCGCATTAATTATCGCAGGCGATACGTCCGTCCCAATCAGCCTGGGTTTACTCAATATACTGCACATAAGTTTATAACTATAGTAATACTTAGGCTACATTCAGAATGCAGGTAAATGTGGCCCAAATCCAATTTTATTTGCTCATATGCGACTCAGAATAACAGTGAACAGCACAAACCGCATGGAATCTGATATTTTCAATTCTAATTTGGTCCATATGTGGTCCTAAATCAGATAGAGGTCAGATGTTTTGCAATGCGACCTCAGTCTGAACAGTCATACTGGAAATCACTCCAGATCATTATTCGTCACAATTCTGCGCAGATGGGAGTCACTCCAAAGAACGTACATGTTGGTAGTTCTTTGGTCACTCAATGATTATGGAAGATGGCAGTGAAGTTAGTCAGTGGAGGGTCGGTAAGCTGTTATACTCATAAGTATTATGGTGACAGCTCTATTCAAGCAAAACTGTACAAGAAAAACTTTGCTCTCTTTCACCTGGCTTCCACAGCTTATCGCCTTACAAATGAACGCGTAAATGCCGTGTTTACTTCCGTATGACAGCGTGCTGTATGTGTCTTTGTTATTGTTCTTTTGCACATACAGGGGCAGTTCAGGATCGTGACCCGTTCACACTCAAATCCGATTTTGGCCACATTTAAAAAATAATGCGAAACATTATTTTTTAAGCCTAAAACCTCATTCCGACTGTGTTCAAATCCGATTTTGTGCATATCTGATTGGAGTCCTATCAAAATTTAACAAATGTGAATGGCAACAAACAACAAGAAAAAAAATCACTTGGAATGCAATTTTTACAAATCTGCATTGAGCTACATTCATGTCTACATATGTGGTTTGAAATCCTATACAAATTCAGTTTGACCGCTATAATTGGATTTCGCGTGGTTTATGTCACTTTCTCACGCCACATAAAACATAAACATGTCAGATGTTATTTGTTTTGAGACCGGCGGAGACGACAGCACAGAATAAAGCTGTGCATACCGGCATCCTACATTTCTGCCACTGCCTCAGAAGATGAAGTAGTCTAGCGCAGTATTGTCATGCTGTAAATAAGACAACATCTTTATTGAAAACCCATCCACATTGCTGTTGCTGGTATTGTTTTAGCCGTATGCCTACCAAAGCAAAGTCATTGCCACAGAAACCAATGCAGATTTTCAGGAAAATAAAAGAGCTAATAATTTAGATTGGATACGCAAATAATCGGATTTGACCTGACATAGCCGAAGTGTTCTCACCTGGAGGAGCTCCTGGCCTGAGAAATGGCTGAGCTGCATTAAAGACAGATCAGCGATAGAGGCGGCGATCCACTGGAGCACAGCCGTCAGCTGGGGGTCCACAGTCCCCCCCTGGACATCGGTACTGACCACCAGCAGAGCTCTTTCTGCCTGCCCGTGATCCCGCTCCGCTCGCACCGCTCCTGCGCATACAAACCACACACATTCAGCTCATGCATACACAAAAAATCATCACCGCAATTAGTCTACTTCAGCAAACCAGTTTCCCACGCTCTTTCTGCTAACTAGGCCAGACACAGAACTCTGCTTGAGCTCATCTGTTGACCCACATGGAGCCGGTCTGACAGTTAGACAACTAGGAGCGAGGATAAATAGTCTTGTGGCTTTGACAGGGGCACACCGAAGGTGCTCGGCCAAGCAAGACCACTTTAGATGAGTGGCAGCAAAATAAGGGCTGAAATTTGTTTAACAGTTGAGGTTTAACATCAGACCACAGAATAAACACTAGCGTTGGAGGAAAATACAAAGAAGAGATATAGTTTTCATTTACCGCCTGAATCCTCTTTGGCCTCAGCTTCCTTCTCTTCAGCGCAGTCACTGTAAGTTGAAAAATATAACAGGTGTAAGAGAGTGTTACTGACAGACTAAAGGGAACGACAACACAAACCACATGCAAGAGAGAGTGACAGAGGCTCCCAGCATCCCCATTTCTCACATAAACCAGCTCCACTACAGTTTCAGCTAGAATTCATGGCATATTCATGACTTGCCCATGCTAAGGGATATTGACGCAATAGTATTTTAAAGATGTTTTTCTTGATGCCTTTGACTGAAAAACTGATTTGGGGTGGGGGATTATAGCTAAAAAAAATTCTCAATATTTTTCAGACTTGCATACTAATATTTATGAAATCTGAGGAACCACCTTTTCTACCTATATTTCACAAAATATTGCTTAATTTAATATTGGCAAATAAATCAGCAGTATATCATAAATATTTGTTGTCCAGCTCTGATTTGGGAAATGAGCAAGAATAAATATTACAATGGCTTATGAAGGTATGCATCAGTTTCCACAAAAATATGTATCAGCACATCTGTTTTCAACATTGATAATAATCAGAAACGTTATTTAAGCAGCAAATCATCATATTAGAATGATTTATAATGTGACAATGAAAACTGGAGTAATGATGCTGAAAATTCAGCTTTGATCACATGAATAAATTATATTTTAAAATATATTAAAGTAGAAAATACTTATTTTAAATTGTAATAATCTTTCAGAATATTACTGCTTTTTACTGTATTTTAATCACATAAAAATGCAGCCCTGGTGAGCATAAGAGACTTCTTTCAAAAAATCTTACAGACCCAAAACTGTAACTGTACTCTATACTGTTGTATTATTAAATGAGAGATGGCCTTAACATTCTTTTAAATCTATTTCAATGTACTCATACTCACAGGTCTTTAGAAAATGTAATAGCCAAACAGAAATTGCATTGTGATATATTTTATATCACCAGCAAAATCACTGCAAACATATAGTGAATATTAGATGTCTCCAAGGCCTGAATAAAAATGAAAAAACCTAAGGAATCCTTATAGAATATAAACTTTTACAAATGATAACTTGCAATATTGTCAGAGAAATCATCAATATATTATAATTTGGGTGAGCATTTTCTTGTACAAGTTTAAATCGCTCTTTTTTTTTTCCTTTTTCTTTTTTTAAACAAGAAGTAAACAATCATGACACAATATCCATTTCTGGTTGTAAATGCAGGGGAATTTTTTTCTTTTTCAGATTATGCTTTTCATATATTTTTCCCGTGTATGATGTAATGAATTATAAAAGTGATCTCGGTTTCTTTTGTATGGAGTGAGTCACTTTGTGCTCAAATGCACATGATTCATGTTGTGGACCTGAACTCTAATGAGAATTGGGGACTGGGACATCCTCAGACAGGAAGCATGCAGTAAGAACAGATAGATCATTCTTTAGCAAAATACATCACAAAATACTTATGAAGTCAATGGCCCAACCCAAACACTTCCTACACAACACAACACAAAGATTCAATTGACTAATTCCAAACACAGGATGGAGAACAACAAAGGGAAGTTTTGTTTCTAATAGGTAATGTTAGAAACTTGTCAGCACTTCATCAGCGCTTGCTGATAAAAAGCTACATGACATCATGCAGTAATTAGAGCCGTACACGCTGGCTATGCTACACCTCTTTCCATAGACCAACCTGTCTGATGGAGAGAAGGACAAATGTTCTTCATAAACCTCGCCTTCTAAACCCAGACTGCTCCAGCTACTGCTGTTTCCATTACTGCTGGGGGAGAGAAAAAGAAGAAACGCTACAAAATAATTTCTATGCAAAACTAGAAAACCTACCTGAAGCTTTATGATATTTCTGGTAAGATATCTGATATTTAAGTAGATATTAATTTATTTGCTTTTTGGTTTAAACAGAAGAACCATTTGCTTTTTGGTTTATATTCAGAAGAACCATATTTTCAACCAAACACCAATCATACCCATTAGTTTCAAAATGTTTCATGCTAGACATAAAACATAGTAGAACTTAGAGCTGCACGATTAATCCAAAAAGAAAAGAAAAAAAAAAAGCATTATCGATTCGATCACCCACGCGATCTCATTCCCAAATGACAACGATTCGCCCTATGTCTATTAAACCTTTGACAGGTACGATCACATCGAATATTCAAATCTGTGTTAGTGCTGCCGCTGACCTAGAGAGAGCAGTTGTCATATAATAGGTATGAAACATCTTCAGAAACAGTCTTTTCAACCACATAGTATCACTATTTCTGTTACAATAATTCAAATTATCACAGAAGTACTGGGATGGGATTAAAGTTTATAGTTCGGATATAAACACTGATGTCTACGGTAGCGATCAAAATAGAGTAAATCACCTTTTGAAAGATTCTTGACGCTTCAAATAGAGATTGTATCAATTACATCGTTACACCTGTCGGTGTAATCAGTCTCTCAAGAGATTTGTTCAAAAAAATGCTGATTCACCCAGTAATGAAAGAAGTGAAGTCTTTATAAGTCATTGAACCATTCATTCAAACTGTTTTTGTAATTTTTTAAAATATAAATTAATTAAATATATATTTTTAAATAGACTGCAAAAATTAGCATTTTATCAGAACCTCTAGTAAATTTTATTTTTTATTTATTTGTCTATTCAGAATCATGAACTCCATTTTAAACAAAAAAATTGTGATTCTCAATTTATCCAGAATCATGCAGCTCTAGTAGAACTGTAAATATAATCAAGGCATTTGACTGAAAGAACTTGCTGCCCCGCAGAGATGCGATGACAAGATTTGAACTCAATTCACTGAAACTGATTCACAGCTTAAAAGTGGGATCAGTAGTTTTTGAAAAGCACTTTTGAAAACGGTGTCGGACCGACTACGAAAACACACCTGTAACCAATCAGGAGTAAGGGGCGTGTCTACTAATGATGGGGAGCATAGATATCATATATAAACGCTAGATGTCTTATGGCGCAGTCACTTCCGGCATCATCGTTCGGCCATCTTGTGACAGTGCTCTGTGCATTAAGGTGAATGATCAGCACGCACACAAATCCTCTTATCTCGCTGAAATCTTGACGGATTTACAAACGGTTTGGTTTCTTACAAACGTTATTAACGTGGCTATAATTCCGAATGCTTGAACATGTATGTTATAATTTTTCATATGTATGCAGTGTATGTATGCAGTGTCATAACTACATCTCTGACGTTTATAACAAACCAAACCGTTTGAAAATCGGTAGAAAAATGAGCAAGTTATGGTTATTTAAAAGTACATGCACCATTGAAGTAGTGAGCGAGTGCACTGTGGCAAGATGGCCGCCACGTGCGGACGTCGACCTTCATTGGCCAGCAGTGCGCACGAGACATCTAGCCTTTATATATGATATCTATGATGGGGAGGAGTGAGCGCTCAGTGCACACAGCACAGACATAGTCGTTGCCTGGGTTACGGTCGCGTACGTAAGTGTGGGGTGGAGCTATCAAATTACGGGCGAGATCATTTTGGGGTAGGGGCGTGTTTGTTATGGTGATTTCAAATATCAACATTGGCCAAAGGTGTTTTTCAAAAACTTCTGATCCCACCTTTAAACTGATTCATTTAAATTAACTCTGAATGCTAGCCTGGCTAACGTCAGACCAAGTCTCATTGAGACTTGGTCTGGGAACTACGTGCGCATTTTCTCGTATTTGAGGCGTGGTTTACGAATGCCCAGAGCCGTTTATTGGGCGCTATGAATGTCTATCAAATGCGCCTGCATGTAGCTCATAGCCAATCGCTTCAATTATACCAGATGATGTATGTAGAGTGAGAGAAATTCGACGAGGAAAAAGACGATGGGTCAAAGATTTATTTGTACACGATGGCGTTTAGCGAATATTACCGTTTGTGAAAGATAAACATGAGGGTAGAAGGTAACGTCGAGTCTGATATAAACAAACTGCTTCGGTGTCGTCATCATCTTGCTGCTCCCTCCCCGTTCTGTGATTGGTTCCCTTTTTCAGGGGAAAAATTGTCCCATGGTGTCCAGACTGCCTAGCAGCGTGAATAGAATCGCGCTGCGAGCAAGGCAGTATGGGGAAACCCAGGCTATCTGAATGCAGAAATTCTATAAAAACATCTGTTTCATACTCATTAATACTCAGTCATGAGACAATTAATGATAGAAATACTAGACCCTAACCATGTTATGTAAAAATTTACTGATTAATACAGTACTTGAGGACATGAAACTAAAAAAGAAAACTGTTAAAGCTACAATATGCAAGAATTTTTGGCCTCTAGAGGGCGCTACATTCCAAACAACAACAACAACGTAGCTTGATGACGATGTGAAGGAGCGTGGAATGATGGGAACTGTCGTTTTAAACTCCACCGCGGATGTAAATTAGTCAGACGGGAATCGAAAAATCATGTTCATGGATGAGGCTAAGTTCTTTTTTTATAATGACATGCTTTTTGTGACGAGGGGGGCGTGGTTCAGCGCGGTCTGTAATGGGAGAGAGAAGAGACGAGCAAGTAGGTCAAGTGCAAATGACGAACACCTGTGTCTTATTGCTGTGATCCGCGTGGAGAGACTGCTTATAAGCCGCGCGTTGGAACGAGAGAGAGACTGAAGAGAAAATTGGACGCAGAGAAAGAAAACCGGTGGATCCGAGCTCTCATTTTTGAACTGTTTTGTGCCGTCGCGGTTGCCACGGTGAATGCGCGTTGTGCACGACTTTTGTTTGTTTTGCTTTATTTTAATAAAGTACGAGTCCCAGTCACGCCGACCCGTCTTCTTCCTTCCTGACTCTTGAACCTCATCACACTTTTATTTCATTAAAATGAATTAACCGCAAGAAAAGTAAGGTTTAATACTAAATTGGTTATCATAGATGTTACTGTATGTCGAATTCAGTGTTGTGATAACGCTGCTCAGTTTTACGTGTTCTAAACAATTGTTGTAAAAGTACATTCGAACATACCCACATCATTTGCCAAAATACTGATTAATCTTTATGTATAACACATGCTATATTTATTTACATGGCCATAAACACCAGACGTGATAAACAATGTCAATAAACTAAACACAAATCTAAAGCAATAAAATACTTCCCTTACATAAACATAACTATTACCGAATGCTACATTTGGAAAATATAAAATTAAGCATGCTTTGTCGACAGAACCAGCTGCAATCGGTAAAGAATAATTGTGTTCCATAACGACTGCACAAAACAAGCTAACGTTTGTTGCTTGATAGACGCTACAACTACAACTTCCGCATTTGTCCAGGACTCCACGCAGTACGAGCGGAAACCGAGGGTAACGCGGATATGACGCAATTGACTGGCGACTCCCAGCTCCCCCCTGCTCTAAAGCCCCGTTTCCTTGGTTAAAATCGCAATTTTCTCACGATTTAAAAATAGTTGGAAACATTTGGGATATTGTAAGTAATCAACTTAACAAAATATATAACACTGGCCTTGAGATTATGGGATATTTTAATGCAAAATTCTTGCATATTGTACCTTTAATTATCATCTATATTTGGACACACTGAGAATTTATGGAGTTTCTAAGTTACTCAAACACTGCCTCGAGCTGACAACCACACCTTTCACAAATATTTTGATACCTTCATGGTATCTTGGGATGTCCAAAACAAAAAATGCTCATACATTCTAACTTTCAGTTGCTTGGGAGATATTAAAATGTTGACAGAAACTGCTTCCATTGAGACACTGCAGCCAAAACCAATACTCAACAATGCTTGCCTTTGAAAGACAAGACAGTGTGAGTCAGTCGTCATGTTTTGAAGCCAAAGACATTTAAAGTTTTTCTGAGAATGTAAAACAATATCCCTAAATGCTCATCTGGACTAGGCACTAGGTGTTTCTCAGCAATTTTGGAAAATGGTGAGATAATCAGCAACTCTGGCGTCAAATAAATTATAAAATGGTTTGTGTATAAAAGAAATAAAGAGAACAATAAATGTTCTTTAGCAAAGATGAGTCATACAGTAGGTTCTTCTAACCTAAACTCAAAACTAAAACGTGAATACAGTCAAATTATCTCAGCTGAAAACCAACCATGACTACAAATGTTTTTAAAAACACACTTAAAGACTATTATACAACTTAAGAGTGCCTGACATTGACACTACTTCACTAATTCAGTCTGAGTTTTTCAAACACAGATCTCTCCTCTACATATTGCATTGAGGGTTTGCAATAGTCAGGTCACTACAAAGGCAGTCCTTCCACTGTTAGTTCACCAGATCTTGATTTTCAAAATGATTAGAGCCACATGCTTGTGAAAGGTGCTCAAGAAAAGAAAGTGCTTTAAACTTGAGTGTGGTATTAGTCGAGTAGTAATGCTTCATTTAATGCTTTGTAAGCTTGTAAGCGTAGTGGGACTTGTTCACCTGTCACTTAGATGGTGAAAGCTGCTGCTCTCATCTGGGTGGTCTTCTTCAAAACTCAGATTGGACCAACTACCAAGACTGTCATCACCAACACTCAAACTAAGCTGCTGACTCACTGTTGACTCCGTCACATTGACGCCATCCCTTCTAGGAGTACTGCAACACAGTAAGTCATCAATCATGATAAGTTTTGTTGAAATACAACAAAAAAAGTTTCAAAATCTAGGAAATCCATGGATGAGCAATTTTAATTGATAGACTGCATGTATGACGCTGTGAAAACTGTGTCACTTTACCCAAGATTGACGGTTTGGCAGACGTTGGACAATGCGGACGTCATAATCTCTGTGGTCAGACTTTCTGCAAAGCTTGCGCCATCATGACCAATTCCACTGTCTGCATTCAAGCTGGTGCAGCTCAGCTCCTTTTTGGCTTTCTCAATGACACTGGACACCATTTCTTCAGCAAAAGCAGCTCTCTTTTCCAAATCAATGTGAATTCTAGGAATTTCCAGTCCAGCCACTGAATCAGATTCTTGTTGCCTTCTGATTTTCAATCCCTGGAAACCACGACGACCATCTCTACTGCAAAACAGGCATTCTCGACCTTGGCAGTATCGGCAGGCTTGATATGCCTCAGCCAGCTTTTCTGTGAAGGAATTAGGTTCAAGTGCCCTCCTGTCCCCAGCAGCCTGAACACATGCCGGCCCCAGCGTCATTTCCAATGTGTCATCAACAATTTTCCTGGCATAATGTTCAATTACTTGCATGACACTGTTGTTGCTTTTGCTATCATTTAAGCTGCTCGTACTATGATACAGCCTGTTAGTTTCTGCGTACGTTAAAAGAGAGCATGAAAATGTACTTTCGGGCATGTCTCCGACACTGGACTTCCTGTAGAGGCAAGAATCAGTCAGCGATTTAGGCAGTCTAACTGAAGACATTCTCAGCTTTCTCGTAACATCACATGTGATGTTGTAGGCAAGAGATTCCGCAAAGTTCACAAGTTCTACATATTCGTTACTGCTAATGTCTTGACCATCTTGACAAGCACATGGCAGAGATTCACAAGAGGATCCATCTTTTCCATCAGAAAGTGCAGTGTGGGATGACTTGGATATGGGACTTTGAGAAACATCAGGACTATGATCATTGTGTAAACGCCTAGAGGAGTGTAGCCTCAAAGGATACCTCTGCTTTATTTTTCGTGCTGCATGAGCCAGGCCAGATTTAATAGATCGATATGCCAAACGAGTGGCATACTGATCCAATATCAGCTCTCGGTTGCCTCCCTCTTTCTTGAGCACCTTAATGAGGTATCCTGCATATTCGTCAGTGACACTTTCGCAACTTGGATAATCTGATGACATCCCACTTGCTTGGACGTCACCAGACCATTGACAAGTCATATTTCCTGAAAGGCCGTCTCCACTCTGACACTTGTCAGCAGAGTTTACAGATCCTCTTTTTATCGTTTTGTGACGACAGTGGGTTGAACTCATCATCCTCTTGACATCGTTGATGACTTCTCCAGCCACTTCTCCAGCATATGTCCACAAAGAATTCAAAGTCTGTTCAGAAAACTGTGCGCTATGCAAGGCAACACTGCCTTTGCTCTCGTCACCCTCAGCCTTCTTCACATCTCCAAGGCTTAGTGTGTCCATCTCAGTTGCCATGGAAACAATGTGGCACGCTAAACGCTCTGCATAATGGAGCGCACTCCTCTCAAACATTCTGCTCCTGACGTTGGGACTCAGCTCTGACTGGCAGTTTCTAGTGTGTGGACCATCTTTCTGGGTCTCCTCCTCGTCTTCATTGCTGCCAGCTTCTTCAGAGAGAGACCTAATGAGTTTCAGCATGAAATCGGCCTTGTCTGAAACTGAACCAGCTTCTTTTGTGTCGGTGGCAGGCGGGTAATAAGGGGTGGGCGGAGGAGTCGCAGGAGAAAATTCTTTTGCAAGCGTACCTTTGAGCTTCTTCGAGAACTGTCTGATCTGTTTCTCACTGTGCTCACCTGATGGCTGCTGAGGACTTGAGGGTGGAGTGCTAGGGATTTCAACTGATTTTGTTCCAGAGTTGCTGCTTGAAAAATCCTCTGCACCTACTTTTCTACCACCACAGGAGCCAACTTCAAAACTGGGCACTTCCAGAGTGTCCCTTCTCACGACAGAACGGACCTCTGGGGTGAGCTTGGAGACTGGACATGCACTTCTGGAGGATGGGTCACTAGAGCCCTTTGAACCTCTCGGAGTCGACACATGCGATTTAACAATTCCATGGCTTGGAGTGGATATGCGAGCTGTGATTGTTTTGCTCAAAAAGTCTGCACAGTCCTCTACTTTCTTCTTTACTTTTGTCGAAGAATTCATTAGATCGAATGCCTCACCTACTATAGTGTCCACCATATTCCCAGAGAAGTTTTGAAAAGTTTTTCCAATCGAGGGCTTGCCAGAATCACTTTCAACAGACATGCTGTCAACATTTTCCTCACCACTGGCTGAATCTTGGATTCTTGCAGGACCTGGCGATGAATCAGTCTGAGATGCTGCAGACGTATCTGAGGCTGATGATGTTACTTCCACTTGGCAACAAATGGTTCTTTTAGGGCTGGTCTGACACACGTGACCAATACTGGATTTATACTGAGAAGGTTCGTCTGAGTTGTGTACATGGGATATGACATTGCCAGCCACAGGAACTGGAACACAACTGGCGATACCCGACACACAATACAAGGCTTTCTTCACTGTACAACCATCTGGCTCTTGATTTGTAGCCTCTGTGACAGCCTGAGATCCAAGATAGCTTGTTTGGGCACTGCAGGTTTTTGTAATGAGAGAACTATCTTCAGCACTCACGTAGCAAATATTGTCTACTGACACACTGATAGCTGCCTGGGTAGTGAATGTCACATCAGCTTGTGAGAGCTCTATAAAAGCCTCTTGGAGAACGGACTCCGACAGATCAGAGGCATAGGATGAAACCACTTCCTCCTCTTCGTCAAACGACCAGTCACCTGGTGTGAGTAACGTAGAGGGATGTGAAAACTGGCAAACCTCCATTATTCCTTCAAACACTAATTCCTCAGCAAGATCGGCAGCAAATCGTGTGACAGTGTTGTTGAAAATCTGCTTTTTCACAAACAGAAACTCTTTAAGGGCTCCAGAAACAGCTTCCCCTACTAGGAAACCGGCTAGACCGTTTACGGCACGCTCTTTTAACACGTATGCATGGCGCATTCCTATCTCATGAAAGGCCATTTGAAATACTGAAGATGTCAGCCTTGCAGCCAAATGGCAAAGTGTGGTGGTACAGGAGGAAACACCTTTCTGCAAGTCCCTTAAGGCACTTCCAAGGCTCATTTCGACTAAGTCTGTAGCAAACCTCTGAATCCCATCCTTAAGAGACTGTGATTGGGATTTAGTGATGGTGACTGTCTCCTGGATGTCTGAAAGCTTCATTAGATGCCCATTAGTGTTTTTGAACTCCTTATGACACACACAGCTCAAGTTCTTATTAATGTTAAAATCAACAGGGGAGGAGTACCCACAGACCGATCCAAGGATTTCTTTTGACAGGTTGTTGGCAAAATCTGCGTACGTTTTGTACAGTGAGCAAAGGTCCTGTGGCTTACGTAATTCTGAGCCATCAACATCTGCCTTCCAAAAATACTCTAAGGACCCTCCTTCTCCCAGTGGGCTAAATGCAGATGAACGAACTGGACTGAAGAGCGGCCCGCTTTCCTCGCAGGGAGTCCTCGCTGGGCGTGGGGAATCTGGTAATTCAGAGTGAATACTGTACGGTGATCCTGGTTTAAGTGGAGTTGGTTTCTTGACATTGGCTGGAAGAGTCCTATGATCAAACCTGTGAGGATTCATTGCTGTGGTCGAGCACCCCCTTGATACAAATTTGCATCCAGAGTTATCAACATACTTCTCTGTTTGACCAGGGAGGGGATGCTGTTTAATGACCTTGATGTTGGAATCAGAAGACTGGTCTAGTTCATCAAACTGATCAAAGCTGTCGAAAAATTCACTGACTTCTGAGTCAGAGTCTTCTACTCCATCCTTTAGAATGGGGATCTTGGGAATGTCAAGTTTTGCTTTAAGACTCTTCTGATATCCAACTTCATCCAGGAATATAATAGGACTGGGACTTGAGCAGTCTGAATCATCTGACTCGGTGAGGGATGTGGAGGTAACACGTCCCTTTGACAGACTGCTAAGTTCATACGAGATCTCTGAAATTTCAGGCCACGCTGTTGACTTCAGGACAGTTTCTGACACTTCTGCAGCAGTCTTTCCCTTGTGCACTGACTTCCTGGGTATGGAACTTATAATAATACGAGATCCACTTAAATCTTTTAAATGAGTGTAAGGGACTGTCTGGGATGCCACATCCCTTTGGTTCCTCTGACTATGGGCACCTGCAAGATCAGAGAACAGTTCGTAAGAACAGAATTATTATTAACATAGGCAATTATTTAAATATTTCAATTTCAATTAAGGTTACTTGATAATCTAAGGTTAAAGTCCTGTTTTAAAAAGGGTTTAAATAAAAGCTTATTTTATTTTATTTATTTACACTATCATTCAAAAGTTTGTGGTTGTTAGCTTTTTTAAAAGAAGTCTTTTAAATGCTCACCGAGGCTGCATCACAGTAAAAGGATTAATATTGTGACATATTGCAAATTTAAAATAAATGTTTTTTATTGTATAATTTTTCAGTCACATGATCCTTCAGAAATCATTTTGATTTGGTTCTCAAGAATCATTATCAATGTTTGTTTGTTTATTATGTATTTAACGTCATGTTATGCATTATGGCTATTTACATGGCAACACAAGGTCAATATCACAATCAATGACATTTTAATTATTATATAAAGCATTTCAACTTTACAAAATAGAAATTCTTAAATACATTTGATACATTCTGAAATATTCTTATCAATGTTAAAAACGGCATTAAAAATAAATAAATAATAGAAATAATAAATTATAAAAATCTTTACTATCCCTTTTGATCAATTTAGTGCATCCTTGCAAAATAAAAGTCTTAATTTCTTTAAAAACATCTTACTGACCCTAAACTTTTGAACAGTGGTGCATTTAAAAACAAAAATCCTTTAGCTATTTTGAATGAGAAGCATAGATAGCTAGTGACCAGTAACCATAAAAGTTTTCAAAATGCTTGTGAACAGCTGCTAGTTCTGCTTTTAATTACCTGTATGCTCCTCTTCAAGATGTTCAAAAGCAGTAACAAAGTCCTCCTCGATAGAAGAGACAGACTGATTGGTGTCATCATCCTCAGCTTGACATGCTTCTGAAGTGCCTCTCTGCAGAACCTGTAACTCCATGGCATACCTTATCCCAGCTGTGTATCGAGCCAACAATCCCAGCATGGTGCACACACTAATCTGAGGAGTGGAGCCATGTCTCAATATACACAAGGCCCTTGAACAGCCCTGAGGGTGAAAGAAAAAAAGAACAACGATTGCATGTTTTAAAGAAAATTAATGAATTAAAAAACAATGAATCAATCAAATGCTAGGAGGATGACATGATATAAGCCTTTACGTCATGACACATCATCAATATAAATTGTTATGATAAACATCATTCAGGCTGCAAACTGTCAATCCCTGAACTGACATCATTTCTTAGTAGTGATATTTTGACACTCTTATTTTTTCTGACATATGTGAAAGAAAACATGCAATTTCTTCTTGTCTCAAAAACATTTGTGGTTTGATGAAATGTTCAGAGTACAAAACTCAATCCCATGGCTGCCTTCCACAAGGTCCCAATTTCAGACAAAACAACATCACAAATTTACAAGACAAAACATTGAAGGACACCTGATATCAGAATAATGACAGCAGCAAACACACGCCTCAAACAAAACATAAACATACTGTCAAATACTCAAGCATAATATACAAAAATCAAACCTGAGAAACACTGTCTTTCCTCTCAAAGGGTCTTTTAGGGTCTTTGAGGAGCAGAATCTCTTCATCTTTAAGGGTATGCACATGTAGTGATCTAAGCAACTCCATCATCTCAGTGGAGAGGGACGTCAGAGCCTGTGGGCATCAAAGAATACATGACTTTAGGATGCCTCTAATGTTGCATCTATTTTGTGCTCTTTGCTGAGACACTCTATTCTTTGTAAAGAAATTAAATAATAAAAAAATTAAAAGGTAAACCCCTCTTTTTAAGGGAGCTTTAGTTTATAAAGTACAAATAACTAATTGGGGTTAGTAAAAAAATGTTTTAATGTTTTTGAAAGAAGTCTCTTATGCTCATCAAGGCTGCATTTGTTTGATCAAAAATATAGTAAAGATAGAAATATTGTGGGAAAAAGAATTGCAATTTAAAATAACTATTTTCTATTTGAATACATTTAAAAATGTAATTTATCCCTGTGATGCAAAGCTAAATTTACAGCATAATTATATGCTGTAATCCTTCAGAAATCATTCCAATATGCTGATTTGCTGCTCAAAAAACATTTATTATTATTATCAATGTTAAAAACTGGTATGCTGCTTTTCTGGAAACTTTGATACATTTTTGTCAGGATTCTTTGTTGAATAGAAAAGTTCAAAATATGAGATTTTTTAAATAGAAATCATGTGTAACATTATTAAAGGGTCAATTTAATGTGTCAATTTAAAGTATTAATTTCTTTAAAAAATATTTTTTTTTACCCCAAACTTTTGAACGTTAGTGTAAGCGGCACAAAAAGCACTGACCTGTAGGGTGAAATCCTCCCCCTCAGCATGACTAGGTAAGCATACGTAATGTACCTATGAAAGAGAAGAGGAAACAATCATGCCAATCCAATTTATATTATGTTACCTAATAGATTCCATTAAATGTTAAAAAAGCAGGTGCAATACATGCTGACTTTGTGCATATTCAAGTCACTGTCATTCCCTTCAGTTCAAACATGTTTCTTTTTTTATGCACATTAACCTTACTGACTGTAATTAATGTTTGTTCACATTTTCTATTGATCAATGGCTGCAGTAAATGTATGATGATAAAATTATCATTATATTTTACAGAAAACTGCAAGACGACCTGTTAACATGCAGGGAGCCTATAACTAAAAATCATAAGAAAGGTCTAAGGTTTTATTATAAAATATTATAAACATTTTATTATAAAATTTTATTATAAAATAAAATTGCATACGTTAACTTCAAATGTTTTTCTTTCCTATGTTTTGTTTACAATCATATATTGAAATGTCCATTTCATTCACCCCTATACCCTTATTAACCATTCGCTACATTACTCCACTAATATAGTCCACTTGAAGGAGTGAATGAAAACGAGTTAGTGAATTCGGACACTAAGTGCCACTTTTGCATAGTTTGTGCTTGCTGTTTAAATAATCAATTTGAAACTTAGCACACTTGTAGCTCCAGTAGTCATGAAAAGATTTATCTTGAACTCTGTCATTGAAATGTATAAATCTTAATGAAAAGAATTTAATAATCAAGTAAAAAGGAATTTATAACGGTTTGATTTTATGCTCTAGACACATTGGACCAGTGGTTTGCAAAATGGATGGATGGATGATTCAGCCATCTTCTGGCAAGACGCGGGAATTAAAAATCGCCCCCTATACCCTTAAATAGGGCACTGATAAGATAAGAATGCAAATGTGCACCTTGAAATGCAATGCAAGTCGCTCTGGATAAAAGCGTCTGCCAAATGCATAAATGTACATGTAAAAGCGGCAACCCTTCCGGCGCAGTCAGTGTCCGAATTCACTCCCTTGTTTTCATTCACTCCCTCAAGTGGACTATATTAGTGGAGTAATGTAGGGAATAGTGAATGAGGGTAAAAGGGTTGATTTCGAACACAGCTTATGTCCCCTTCCGGTCACCGTAAACACTCGAGTAAAAGTTCTCCTTTGTTGGACAAGAGCAGGTTTGTAAAGGCTTCTCATTACAAGTATGGAGAAATGTTTGTTCGGCACGTGTTGCTTTTTCAAATGCACATTATAAGTGACTCAATTTCGTTTACCTCAACATAAAGGAAACAAGCTGAACTGAAACTGCTTTTTTTTTCTGATGATTCACTCGTGAGATGCGCTCATGTATATAATGAGGTGAGATGCAACAGTCTGCACTGTCCCAGTTGCCTCTAAACGCTATCTTATCGCCAATATCTTTTGTCATGGAGGCTTTCAAAATCACTCAGCACAAAAAGAGGTCACAAGACGTTCAGTTCATCGAAAAAAGCAAAAATCAAGGTTATGGTGGGGCAATTTCAATGGAAGTAAGTGTGGCCATTTTTGAAGGATTTAAAACAGAAATGTGAAGACATTAGTATGCGATTTTATTTCACACTAATATGTTAACACATTATGCTTCCATCTAGCAACTATACTACTGAAATGTGTAACGTTTACGGATAAGCTTGATGAAAGTCGTACGAATAAGCTTAACTAAATTTCTCTCAATTTAAACAAGAAAAAAAAGAAAAAGGGGAACAAGAGGGACAATATTTAGCTTATCTAGTACTTAACCCGGAATGTTCCTAAAGGGTTAGTTCACAGTTTCAGTTCGAAAAGTTCATAGAGATTATAAAACTAATCCATATGTCCATTATCCATAAACTATTCAATATCTGTTTAGTTCAAATTTTCTGAAGAGACACAATCACTTTATATGATGAACAGACTGAATTTAGGCTTTTATTCACATATAAACATTAATCAGCAAACATAAACAGAAGCTCAACTGAAACTTGCTTGACCAAACCTCACTGGTTCTTGAGGAAGAAGCTCAAACATGTTGCGTAACACGAGAACGAACCTCAATGGTTTCTGCTAGTCAAACAAGCAAGCTTAAGCTTCCGTTTACCATATCTGATGTGTATGTTGATGAATGTTTATATGTGAATAAAAGCCTAAACTCAATCTGTTCATCATATAAAGCGATCATGTCTCTTTTGGAAAACGTAAACTAAACTGCTCAATTCATATGCATTAGTCTTACGATCTCTTTAGGAACTTTATGAACAGAAAGCTCTCAGATTTAATCAAAATATCTTCATCTGTGTTTCAAAGATGTTTGGAACGACATGAGGGTGAATAAATGATAAGAGAATTTTCATTTTTTGGGTGAGCTATCCCTTTAACTGTGACATAGTTTCCGCAAGCATACATTTACAAACATGCATAAGGAAGTCTGAAATGCATGGTAGTGTGTGACCCTTACTTCTGATAAAAACTGTGGTTCTTTATTATGCAGCTCCACTACCACATTGCACAGCTCCTTTTTGTGTTTCAACAGGCTCTTCAGGCACAGGTTTGAGCCCTCGCGGATGGTCTGCTCAAACCAACATAAAGCTTGTTAGAAATTACAGGAGATTCAAAAAAATGTATGCAACAAATGTTTAAGCAGAACAGTAGACAACATACCTCTTTCTTCATAGTGGCACGGCTCTTTAACGGGACCCCTCTGATCCGCGCACAGGCGTCCATGACGTTGCAGGGCTGGACAGGAGGTTATCCTCTCCTTCAAGAGAGAAGTTTGGGTTGAATTAATCAACCATTTTCATTTTAGCTACCTAGAATGCAATCCACTCCACATTACTCTCACATGCACCTAAATAATTCAGACCGATAGCTCAATCGGACTGAAAAGCCTTCGTTTTAAACACTTCAATCGGTCTGACTGAAATTTCGATTGGACTCAAAGGGATGGTGCAAACGCTTGAATCGGACTATTTTCTCAATAAGATTCAAACATGCCTGTACACGCGCAGCGCCATGATTTGCTTGTTTACATACGTTTTATGTCATACGAATGATGCACTTTTATTCATTTCTCATGTCTTGCGAAACTGGTCAGTGGATGAGACTGAATACTTACTAAACTCTTCTGACATATACGTCACAGCAAAAACAACAATTATACTCTGAAGACATTGTTGCAGTGGCTTTCGGTTCACAATATTTAGAGTTCATATAAACAGAAATCAAACTGGATTCACTCAGACCGACCACAATTAGTGTTTAGGTCGTTTTCACATATCAAGTGTAAACAAGAAAAAAAGAAGAAGAATTAAAGGTAATAAAGATTTGGACCCCATTGACTTTTCACTCAGATTAATCATTTTGAAAAATGTCTTTTGTCATGTTCTGCAAAAGAAAGAAAATTTGGAACGACTTGTATATTAGTAAATGGCAGAATTTTAACTACGCCTTTAAGTTGGATTATGTTAGAGATCACATGACTTATGGGTAACACATGGGCTTTCCAACTGCTCCAGTAAGACAGAAACACAGGGGCAAATATGAGAAAACTGAAAACTACCTAAACAGTGAAAGTTGAACAAGTCCGTATCTTTTAACGCTATACAGCACACAGCAGTCAAATTATCTTGGGCCATCTACAGCAGTCAAATTATCTTGGGCCATCTGTTGCGCGTGCGGTATACCAATATGTTGGATAAATGTAGGTCAAGGCTATATGACGGCCCAATGTCAGGCTGTTATCACATTCTCACATAGCCTGAACCGAAACAGTGTGCTGTAGCAGTGAGATCTTATCTGTGACTGCAGAAGCTTGCGTGAAAGAAGCGAAGAGGGATTTGAAACAGAATCTGATAAAATAAGAAGCAATTGTCACATGCAGAAGGCTACCTCTCGAGTAGCAGTTTGGATGAGTGCATCCATCTGTTATTGTGGGTTAATAAGGCCTCAGAACTAAATCTCTCCTTGAATGCTTGCTCAGATTAATTATAATACACCATTTGTTCACGGCCTGACAAACAAGTTTGTTTAAGGCCTATGAACTGAGACGGCAAGTTTGTTTTTACTAGAAAACAAACATGGCATGAGTTCATAATGGCCTTGGTGCCAGAAGTATTTCTCCCACTCATTTTTCCTCATAAGATTTCTTAAAAAAGTCTTCATTAAAGCGTTATAAGCAGTGAACCACACAAACCAGCAACGAGGGAAATCACAACATGACACACTTTGATTTGAAGCAAAAAGATGTCCAACTTGCCTGTCTAAGTGTATGTATTTTCATACCTCTGCGCACCTCGTGACACACGTCATCAGCGCGTTTCATGCTATGCAGAATTAGACAGACGCCAGTCACTGAACACCGCAACCGAAACAGCAGCCACCTTTTACAGTTCCTCCAGAACTAAAACAACGAGCTTATGCTGCGTTCACGCCATAACTACGGTAATTTGGAAGAGATGGAAACTAGTGGCGATATACGATTTACCAACATTCTACACAATACGTTCTTCCGTGTCAAACAAGTTTGAAATGACATAATAAAGAAAGAAAAATTGTGGGGGTTTTCTCTCTGTTATTTCTGTTGGCCCAGAGCATTTCCACAGAACTGAATCCTGCTTAGTGCAGCTAGTCTTTCTCACTAAACAACTGCTCACACCTGAATGCTGAAATAGGTCAGACTTTGATGCATTTCAGCATGACTGTGTGTGGGTGGGGACTGCAAAAGTAAACATTATTTCTAAGAATTCAGCGCACACAAAAAAAGTATGTTCACTGCAAGCCTGAACCCCAACGGTTAAAGTCGACATGAAACCGAAGTTGCGATAGTCTCTTCTTCCTTACTTATGCTTGACGTATATCCGGGTGAAACTGAGAAAGAAAAAAAACGTAGGGCGGGACTTGATTTTGTCAATTGGGAATTCACTGGATGGTTGGATCAATGTGGTTTGCTATTGCTGTGATGTCACGTGAGTGACAGGTTGTCCCTAGCCTGGAAATCCAGACCTAAATCTGAAAGATCAATGGTCTGGCGTCGACTAATGAAAATCGGCCAGCTAGAAGGGCGGCACCAAGCATGCATTTGAAAATCTCACTGCACGCAATTGGATAACACTACGACCAATCACAACAAGCCCCATACGCTTAGCTACCAGCGGAGCTAACTTGTAGATTAGATTCTTGCCGGATCCGGTCGGCAAAACAGCAAAAACGCCCTACTTGCAAAGGAACGATTCGAGCGGCGTCTTCTGTTCCTGTTTTAGATAAAAAGCCAAGTCTAACTCGTTCATTGTAGCGGCCAAAGCCGTTTCAAACAACTGGTGTTCATCCATAGCCATCTTGCAATGTTTACTAATGACTTCGACGTCGCAGCGCTGTCGTCATCTGTTTAGCTCGCCTCTGGCCCGCCTATATCAGATAACCCGATGTGATTGGTGCAGCTCGGATACAAGGGCATATTTAATGAGCATCATTACTCCAGAGTAACTCGCTGAGCAAATTCAACTTGTGCTCTCGTGAGAACTCTGGATTTCCAGGGTAGATTGTCCCGCCCTCGCATCAGTAAACTCATCATCAGAGAAGAGATGTTGCTGCAAGAGGGAGGGGAAGTTATTTTGATTATTAGGAAGTTACATGAATAATAATAAAAAAAGATGTGCACAGATAAATCATTTATAATTCACACTGAAATATTCCATAAAAAAAAAAAAAAGAGAAGAGTCAATTTTGATTTCATGGTGACTTTAACATTAACAAGTGGTGGCGTTGGCTGCTGCATGTGATCTGTGCTGAGAGCATCACAAGGGTCAAATGATTTCCTGAAACCAACAGATGTTTATGAGATCTCCCTGTTCTCACTCACTGTTCCCAGCTTATAAAGGGGAGTGGCTGTGTACAAAACGTCATGCACATCATTTTTGCCTCATATAATACCCTGAATTACAATCATTTATTTGCAACTGTCAATTATACTTCAAACGTGTTAAAATACGACACACCACAACCCCCCAGCTCTGACAGCCGCAGATTACCATGACAAACCGCCATTTGACTATTATAAGAAACCTTTTGAAGCTCTTCAAGATGACAGTTAATCTGCAGTCACGTATATGTCACATCTGATACTTACCTCTCATTTTCGGTTTGATGATTCATTGTTTTCATTTTCAGGCATCGTCGCGGTACAGGCAGTATGACTTACATGAATTACCGCAGAGTTTCTTTAAGAATTATGCATGTGAAAGCATTATCAGGAAATGCGTTTATGTGCGGTTTAATGTTAAAGTCTGGTGATGTCATCACAGACGCAGCTGGCTCGCGCATTAGCATCAGGCCTGTGATAACATCAGTCGTGATCCGCATCTTTAACACCAATCAATGGGTTTATAACACTCTGTGATTTATACTGGAAAATGACATGCAAATGAAAATGAAGCGCGTCTCACCTTGTAGTGACAGAAGCCGTGCAGTGGGCAGCTAGTTGCTCTTACCTCCGTTCATTTCATGAAAACAAGACGAGCAGGCGGAATAATCAAACCCCGAGCGGCGGTTCAGAGCAGTTGAGCGCAGAGTCACTGATGGGAGTAAGATACACATGCAACATTAATAAATAAATACAATTTGAATTGAATGTAGTATTTTTATTCTTTTAATATTCTTTTTGTCGTTTCACTTTCTCTTTGGGATATATTACCATGGAAATATCAGGCTAGCAGTCACAGTTTGATGAATTTATTGGATAATGATGATAAAGGTTGCTTTAATTTACTATATAAAAAAGCACAAACTATTTTTATGACCACTAAGCATTTGACAATATGTTTTTGTCAATTCAATTAATCAATTTATGTCATGGTAACACCAGGTTCTCTATTGGTTGATCTTTTTTCAGGATTATGGGTAGTGTAGTTCTGTCACCATGGAAATCAAAATGGAATCAAATTTCTGTTTTTATTTTTATTTTTTTATGGAATGTGGCAGTGTTTATTATAAATGATTTATTGGTGCACATTCTTTTTGTGCCCTCAAATTCTTTAATAAAAATAACTTTCCCTACCGTGCACTTGCAGATCTTCAAGAGGGCGGCGGTACAACCTGTCACTCACATGAGATCACAGCAGTATCAAACTGTAATGATCCAATCAATTCAACATGGACAAAATCAAGTCTTGCCCAACATTTTTTCTTGTTTGTGAAGCTGTTATAGCATATATATATATATATATGACATTATAGGGAAGGAAAGATTATCACACCTTCTGTTTCATGCTGACTTTAAAGGCATAGTTCACCCAAAAGGTTGATAAATATAGATAGTTCACCCAAAATGAAAATTCTGTCATGATTTACTCACCCTCAAGTTGTTTCAATCCTATGAATTTCTTCTGCTGAACACAAAAGAAGATATTTAGAAAAAATATGGGTAACCAAACAGTTAATGTACCCCATTGACTTTCATAGTATGGCGAAAATACTATGGGAGTCAATGGGGCTCATCAACTGTTTGGTAACCCATATTCTTCAAAATATCTTCTTTTGTGTTCAGCAAAATAAATAAATTCATACAGGTTTGGAACAACTTGACGGTAAGTAAATCATGACAGAATTTTCATTTTGGGTGAACTATCCCTTTATTGATCAACCTTATGGCTTCTACAGAAGCATATTTCATCACTTAACAACACTTGGTAGATGTTTTAAACTTAATATCAGTTTGTCTATTGAGAAAATGAATGGGGTTCTTACTTTCTGAACCTGATTGTTACATTCCTCACATTCATTTTACCACCAGATGTCTGTCTCAAACATGAATCTGTGTAATCTGAAACTGATTTTGTACATAAATGAAATGTTCTTCAGTTGAAGTGTCAGTAGTATGGATCAGAGATATATCAGAGAACAGTAGCTGTAGATATAAATTTGCAGGTAACACTTTACTTGAAGGGGTGTGTATAAGGCTGGCATGACACCTTCATAATCATGACATGACACATGTCATGAACATGAAGAAGGTTTTATGCATGTTTATGACAACTGTCATTAAGTGTCATTCGCTCAATTATTAAATTTTTTATGCAAATATGACATTGTTTGAGATGTCTTTGTCATGACAAGTTGACATAAACCAATACATCATAACCTGTCATAAATGTGTCATAAACATGACATAGCAGATTAATTATCAAACTTAACAAACTACTTCGCTTTATGGGTTAACATTACATTAAACTGGCATGTGGTTGGTTTTTACACTGGCTGTCATGAGGCCATTATAACTGTCATGAATATATTTCCGACCACTTTTTTTTCCCAGTATTCCAGAATTAGTTATAAAATAATTTGACAGTATTAACACTTAATGACATTTTAATGACAAATTCAATGTGTACCACCGGGGGAAAAAAGTGGTCAGAAATATAATGTAATGTTAACCCAAAAAGCAAAGTAGTTTCTTAAGTTTGATGACTAATCTGCTATGTCATGTTTATGACAGGTTATGATGTATTGGTTTATGTCAAGTTGTCATAACAAAGACATCTCAAACAATGTCATCTTTGCATTAAAAATGACATAATTGAGCGAATGACACTTAATGACAATTGTCACATGCATAAAACCTCCTTCATATTCATGATATGTGTCATGTCAGTCTTATGCACACCCCTTCAAGTAAAGTGTTACTATAGTCTTTATATAGCCAGATGAGCATCTCTTCATAAGGACCATCTTCCCTGTGTTAGTGAACACTAGTAGTTCAATGCTTCCAAAAGTGTGGGCCGAGTCCCCTGGTGGGCTGCAGAGGTATTAAATCAAAAATATTAAATTAAGATAATTAAAATATTTTCTGTTTATATACACATACGTGCACAGTTTCTGAGTACTCAGAATTCTCTGATATTCACAATATCAGATTATTATAAAAACATACATTTCAATTGTGCTCGAATACATTGTATTCGAGCACAATTGAAATGTACTGTATGTTTTTATAATAATGTTGTCAAACACCCAATCGAAATCCTTACCGTAATGCCGTAGCAGTCTTGAAAAATAATAGTTCCATATAATTCCATTGTGTTAATTCAGTGGTGTGTTAATGCACATTCATATTAATGTGCGCATACAAATTCAAGCGAATAAGTCAAACACTCACTGTGTACTGTGTAAGCATTCAGTTTTATTGAAGAAGGAAGATATCAACTGGCAGCATTTTACCACCTCAAAATGTACATCGAAATCGAAACACTTATTTAATCAGGATACAAAAATACACATCTCAGTGACCTCCATATTGTAATAAATAGTTAACCATGCATCTACGATAAAAAGGCACAGAAAACAGTCACTTAGTAGTCATAAAAATTACCTACTACTTACCAAAATCATCCAGATATCAATACAAGTGACTACCGTAACATTATATCCCAATAGTGAAAACACATACACATCAGTTGTTTAACCTTAATAAATATGCAAGTATTGTAAATATACCTATACATGTAGTCTTAAAAATGAAACTGTGCCATTGTAAACACAATGTAAACAAATGAAACTCACATCGCACTTCTCTTAAATGGATATAAATCATGTCAAAGATATGTGACCTTGCTCTACAAGTTCCTCAAAATGAATTTGTTTTTGAGAAAAACCAGGCAGTTTACAGCTTTTTACGTTCGCCATCGTCGATGAGCCGAAGCCCACCGCCGCTTACAGTCCAATGAAAAACACTCGTGTGGTGGCTTGAGAACTGAGGTTCATGTGATCATGTGCACATGTATTCAGTGTGGCATGAGAGGAAGACTGCACTTGAGTGTTTTAAGTCTGTTGTGAACAAATGAACTATACAGAGGCACCATAGACAAGGTCGATCTGCTACAGCTGTCAAACAGAGATCGTGTAAGGCCAATTAAACAGGGCGCTTCGTAGTGTGAGCATCAAGTGTTCTCAAATTCATCTTGTGTCTTTGGTAATGATTCTAGCTAGTTGGGGAAATTACCTTTAGCAATGTGGTCATATTTGAAAAGCATATCACTACATTCATTGGTGTTTCGGAATGAGTGGAGATACGTGCAAGTGCGTTTTGATGTTATGTCATATAACCACAAACACAACTGTTGCGTTAAATGCACCATTTGATTGTCGGATATGATCACAGCATGATATGTTTCTTTTTTTCCCCGTTCCCAATGACTAGATAACATTTCCTGCACTGATTTTGGAGAAAAATGTCTGTGGGATGAATTTAGACCTGGTAAATTGTGTTAAACAGAGAGTAACGCACACTTAGTGGTAGTTGAAAGCATTAAATTGGCCAAAATATAGTTTTTTTTTTAAATAAAAAAAAGGAGAGGGGATGTGTAAAACTTGAAAAACTGCTGATGGATTAAACAGCCAACCAATAATGCCAACAGGCAGAAACTGAAACCTCAGTAGGATCTCACTTCTGAGAAAAGACGGGAAGTGAGAGACAATAAGTTTCCAATTAAACCGCAAATTTGATTGCTGAAAAAAGCAGGCTTTAGTCTGTAGTCTGCACTGTTGTGCCTTTATTATGGACGCCAGTGGTTCTCAACTGCTCTCAACGGTCACAGTTTATATCAGATGTCTTTAAGTACTATGTACTTACATAAAAAAATAAAAAATAAATGTTGGGTACAATGTGCTTATTGAGTTCATATTATATTGGTGGGTTAAATGGATAGTTCACCCAAAAATGATTTTGTCATCAAACATCAAACTCACTCTCATGAGTTTCTTTCTCTTTGAACACAAAATGAGATACTTAAAAAAATGTTGGTAACCAGAAAGTTGACGGTAGCCATTTGTATTTTTTATTTCCCTACTATGGAAGTCAATGGCTACCGTCAACGGTTTGATTCTTCGAAATATCTTCTTTTGTGTTCAGCAGAAGAAAGAAACTCATACAACATAAGGGTGAGTAAACGACGTTGAATTGACGTGATGAATTTAAGGGTTAAAGGAAGGTGAAACGGTGTAATTATACAAAAATGAACTACAGCTGTAATTACATGCAGGTATTAAATGTAAGCATGATGTAAAATCATGTATGTAAACAATAAGTGCTTTGTATCAAAGGATTAATTGAAATGCTAGTACATAGTAGTTAAAGACACTTAATATAAGGTGGGTACCAGGGTACGGCCCTGATGGGAACCAATCAATCGTGTATAGTTAGAACAGAAATAGAAATAGGCTCATCAACTGTTAAAAGACGAAATGTTTTCCTCATCTTTAATTTTGTGCGTCCAGCATTACGCGCCCAATCAAACTCTACGGTATTAAGTTCGTCTTTCGTTTGGCAAGAGCTAGACATATTACGCAGCTGCCAATATGGACAAGGCCAAACAACATTAAATACGGGTTCACTTACAACAAGAATAAACATGGTTTGTGCCGACCACAATGTGTTTTGTGTGGTGAATTATTGGCTGCCGAGAGCATAAAACTCAACTGACATTTAGAAACCAAACACACAAGCAAGAAAAAGTGTAAAAATCACTTCTACTGTTTGTGCATTTACAATATTATCTATATTGTATGCTGTTTTTGATCATATTATGGTTATGTGTGTACAATAAACTATTCAGCTCTACGTTTGGCGCCATGTTGAATGTAAACCAACAGTTGAGAACCAGTAATGTAATCAATTATTGATTAATGAATGCTGTCATGAATCGAGTCCTATCGTTTGATATAATGACTAAACTCTCACTGAACTCTTCAAATGTGTATTTTTCTTTTTAAAAACATCCTGCTTGGTTTTGCCCAACAGACCAAACCCAGTCCTCCAGGCCAGTGCTCGCTCTCCACATTTGTTTGAATTCTCACTTCAGGTAAATTGTGGGTAGAATTGCATTTCTTGGTAGGGAACACCACATCTTTTTTCCGACACTCTTTCTCTCTGTATATATACAGAATCAACTGCTATTTTGATGTTTTCGAACACCCTCTAGAGAAACATTATAATATTATATAAACTAAAATCCACTGTTATGAGTCCCATGTGACTCGAAAGTTTCCATTTAACAGAAAAAAGAAAAAAAAAAAATAGAGGCACAACAGTTTTATAGTCGGCGTGAGGGAACATCCAGCCGTCAAGCAAATTATCCTGGAAGCACGGTTAGACAGGATCAGCAATTTGCTAATGGAAGATTTATGAATTTTGGAGAGAACATGGCATGATTTGTCTGACCCTAAGTCCACCCTAATCCAAAACCAAAAAAAAAAGAGTGTGTGAAGTTTATCTTTTTAGTTTTCCATGGAAAAACCTCACATAATAAAGCTTAACAGAGAAGAAATGTATCAAAATAAAACAATATTGCACCTTCCATAGAGTACAACAGCACTTAACGTGTAAAGGCGATTACTTAACGTCATAATTCACAAAGGTGTTATGGTGCTCTATACACAAATAAATGTGCCATCTGATAATATCATGTAAGCGCTCTATTATACAAAGGCTTTACTCATAACTGAAGTTAACAGTTTAGACTTTTTAAACGTATATACAGTGCATATATTAACAAACATCTCTTATACCCTGTAATGCCACCAATCAAATGTAGATGATTCTATAGAACTTGCACTGGGTTCCTGAACTCAGCAAATATCAACTATGTAATGTTGCAGGTCAACTGCAATAAGTTTCTTATTCAAAACAACAGAAGTCCTATTTCAACTAATGTATAATAATACGTTTTAAGCCGCAAACAGATGTCGTGTGGATGTTACCGATTTTTTGAAGAAATTTTTTTTTTTTGGGGGGGGGGGGGGGGGGGGGATTTAAAGTTGTGGAAATTCGGGGGACATTCACTTTGGTACATGATTCACCGCGATGTCGACTTACCTAACGTCCTACTGTAAAGTTAAAACATTTCTTACCAATAAATATGGCACGTGACGCTGCTTTTGACACAAGGTTTCCATGCAGACAGTTAAATAGAAACAAATCAGCAGTCTACTTGGACCAAAAGGGATGCTTCAGTAGTAACAAATGGCATTATACTAAATCCATATAAAACTTGTTCAAGTGTTAGTTTGTACAATAAAAAACAAGACGCAGATCATGCAGTAAAATAGCTATCCAAATATAGCAAGCATACCATGCATCAGTATGTCACTGTCGAAGGAAACCCCTTTTGACCTTTCTTGGACTGCACCGCATCACTACGATGATTGCCGTTTGATTGCGATACTCCATCAGTCTTTTCCCCGTCTCCTTAAAATGTAAACAGTGCTGTCAAAAGCAGAATATTGCTGACACATCACATCGCCCTCCTGTTGTTGCCATCTACCGCAAGGCAATGAGCCAGTGAGCTCCTCTCGGAGAAAACGCTGTTTGGAAGTCCTGTACTGCTACTTGATTTGGATCTTTTAAAAGAGGCCAGAGGTCGCGTGCACGATGAGAATTGCATACCTGATTGTGCCGTTGATGCAATAAGTGAGGAATGGCTTTTCTATGGGTCTAAAAGTCTCGGACACAATCCTTGTCGATTTGGCACCAGCACTTGCTTCTAAAACAAACATTCCTAGCTTTTCTACAAGCTATTCCTACATGAATCGACGCCAGCAAAGCGTCTCCAACGCCGGAGCTCCGCTTCAACTCCTCTTCGCTCACGAACGGAATGTGTGTTACGTCTCACAGGTCCACCATCGAACTCTTGGCCAAGTCCTTAGTTCCCTGGAGAATTCTCTTCATATGACCCACCTTCGAGATCCCCAGATCCTAGTGGAATCAGACAAACAGAAGTGAACTCAGAATGAGGCATTCGGAGAGCTCACACCAGTAGGTCGGCTCACTAAATATTGTACAGAGAAGATTGAGGATCAAGGGCGAGAAGATACACACAAATTGTATTTTTCTGATTTCCGACAAACAAAACAATACATTTTTGATACTTACAATCACTTTTGGATTTTTTTTATTGCACTATAGATATCATAAACCAACTTAGCTGCAGCTTAACCCAAGTTTAATCCAAGTTCAACTGTCAATTTCAGAGTAGCACACGTTCAAAGAAATTAAATTTGGGGTAAAACTGGGGTAACACTTAACTATTTTACAGTGTCCTTGTTACACATCTTACATGTACTTTCAGTACTATAGTAATAACAGAAATGTATGCGTAATTACAAGCAACTAACCCTACACTAAACTAAACCCTTACCCTAAAGTAAGTACATGTTAATTAATATTTCCACTTGTTTGTGTATCTACACTGTAAAAGGGAAACTTTAAAAAAAGTGTAAGCAAATTTGGCTTAAGTTCAAAAGTCAAATATATGTACAAATATATGTAATTATTTATATTAAATTTGAAACACACACACACACACACACACACACACACACACACACACACACACACACACACACACACACACACACACACACACACACACACACACACACACACACATATATATTAAAATATATTAGTGTTTGTGTGTTGTATCTGTATTTTTTATAAATATTATTAGCATATTAACTGTAATAAATGACCAATTTATAAATCGATACTCACATTTCTTAAAGGGTAAGATTTTCAACCAGCTTAGTTTTGTTGCAATGTCAGTAGTATTAAATGAGCAATGTTTGCCGTGTTACCCGTACCGAGACATCCCCATTTTATTATCAGACGGATGATGTAAAACACATTATTTGGGGACTTTTGACAGCTTCAGGGTTTCTATGAAAACTAAAGATTCCTCCACATTTTTGTATCCCTGTTCACAGACGAATCCAGTGCGTTATAGGTGTTGAAGTTTCTCTACCTTTTTGATAAATGGTCAGAGCCCCTTTTTCACTAGTCACGCAACACCGATCTACCTCAAATTCAGCAATTTTTTTATAAAAGCCCATTTTGCCAGTGGTGAATTAGGAATATTTATATTTCATTCAAACTATGTGATTATACATGGAGTCTTGCATGTGTGTTTTACAGTATTAGCAATAAATAGCAATCAGTTAACTGATAGTCAATTTAAAATGATTATAAATTCCTTCCTCAATTGTATACCCAAAGTATCTAAGAAGTAGGTTTGAGATAAAACCACAGGAAGGTGACATCTAGTGGAAGTTAGGCTAATCTAAGTAAGGCATTACACAGATATATTGTGTATGAGTGTCCATTTATTTCATTTTTTATATATATATATATATTGTAACTATAATATATCAGCATTATATCGGTCATCATCTACTCTGCTCTCTAAGATATTTCAGCACTGACCATTATATCACCAATATTGATTGTTTGGTTAACCTCGGGTTAAAACAATGCAGCCGATCTAATGACACAGCAAATTCCCCATTATCCCACAATATCAATGAATTTGAGCTTGACTGATTTACAGTTGAAACACTCAGATCTATTTCTGTCCTAATAATGTTTTAGTTTTTTTCTATTTGAGGACATCCCTTAAGACAGAATGAGGTTAAACCAGAAAAATGGCAGGGACATTTGAAATGAGAGGACATAACAGAGGAGTAAAAATGGCACAGTCCAAGGTTCTCTAGTGCTTGTGATAAGTGTGACCAGAAAACCTTACACATAAACATTCAGCACTACGCAACACTTATGAACCCATTGTGTAATCCGTCAACATTGGGAAGTGTGATCACGATATTTATTGAATGCATTAGGATATTTATTTCTTCAACAAATGTACATGAAAGCATCACTGAGTTTCTGGTGAGGATGTTTACTGTGCTCTATCATTGTGTTAAATTGTGTAATACATTTGACCATTCAATTGATAATCCTAGACAATTGTATTGTTTAAAATAGCTCCACTATACAGCTATAACCAAATAAATGCTGTAAATAAGGCCCTGTTTACAGCTCATATTAGCATCAGCCTCAGGAGAACAGCACTAAATACAGGTGTACATGGAGTCTGGTTTGGGATTTGATCACTCAAACTTCATGCAGAGATAGTCAGAAAAGCCTGTGACAACATTGCATTTGTAGAGTTAACATAGTATATGTTATGTTATATTATATTATAATGCAGTGGTTCTCAGTTGGTTTTACTAGTGTTTTTTTCTCCCTTTAAAATGTTGATATTTTCCCATTCTAACTATGTATGTTTTTTTTTATTTGCACTATAGTAAACCTGAGGGGGTGTTCACACGACCCCATCTTCAACTAAAAATCTAAAACTTTTAATGGGTTTTGGCCATTAATTTACACGATAATGGCATTTTGGGGGCCTGTAACTAAAAACTTTTGAAAATGGGTTTCAAATGCAAGTTTTTGAAAACTTCAAATTTGTGCAACCGGTGACGTCATGCGCATGCATATTGCATGCATGCACGAGTTCTTGACAACCAAAACAAAGTGACCTCGCCGACTACTGACCTGGCATGCATGATACAGTGTTTTTAGCAGTTTTCACAGATCCATGTGAGCAGGGATCATTTTGACAACGTTTGAACAACTTTTCCATTTTTAGTACATCGTTGTCGTGTAAACTGACTCACCAGTTGAGAACCACGACTGTCATATGCAGTGATACAAATAACAAGTTCAGGATAAAAATGTCTTTAGTGAATAAATCAGTGAAAATCACGTGAAACACCTGAAGTTACTCGACTAAAATAATGTAGACAGTTTGAAACATCACATGTCTGGCAAAAATGTGCTGACTTTTCTGTACCTGTTTTTACTTTATACCGCCTTGTCAACATTAATATTATGATATATTGAGTTGTTTTGTTTTTTTAAAGAAATTCAGCAACAATACAAATTGATCAAAAGTGACAGTAAAGACATTTATAATTTTACTAAAGATTTCGGTTACACTTTATTTTAAGGTGTCATTGTTACAGTGCAATTATATATTTAAGTACTGAGTAATATTAAGCAACTACATGTACTTACTATAGGGTTAGGGTAGGATTAGGATTTGGTTGAGGGTTAGTTGCATGTAATTATGCATATTTCAAATATATGCCTTTTTTAAACTTTCTATTCATCAAAGAATCCTAAAAAAAACTGCATCACAGTTTCCACAAGAATATATAAGACAATATAATGGTGAAAATCAAGTTTTTAATGTTGTTTATATGTCTATGTGGTGTTTTTAATACGCTTTAAGACGAACCAAGTGTAAATTCATCAGTCAACAACATTGCTGAGTATTTTCTCCTTAAAACTGCAGCGAACCAAAGACAGTCTCAAAAACGCAGTTGAAATCGCTGGTGTTTCTTACATCACAAACTACCTTGTAACCAATCAGGGGTGCGTTCTCCGATAACGTTGTCTCTTAGCGCGCTACGAAGACTCAAAAGGAACACCTTAACTACAGGTATACCTTTCCTACGTGTGTTCTCCGAACTATACCTTAGGATGTTGCTTAAGGTAAACCTTCTTAAGTTCGACCTTAGCAGGCGCTGTCCATGGTGGAGGCGCTGAATAGGTTGATATCGATGCCTCGATGATCGATTGTGCGCTCTTTCCTTCACAGCGGTATAGGTAAAGTATTGAGAAAACAATGTTCTTTATAAAGAAATAGTACAAACTGCATTTATCGGGGCTCATTGAAATATGTACATGCAGAAATAAATATGAGTAGGCTATGTGTTTATAATTTAGCAAGTGTGCAATCCCAAACCCTTACGGCCATAAGTGTGTTAATGTTCTCCACAACGTATGCTGATTATCCACCAGCCACACTAACTGGCTCCGCGGACGGCGCCGTCTTTGATTTAAAACAAGTACTCGCTGTCTCGCTGCCATAGCTATAAAGTTTGTGTAAACTCATCTTTCTTTATATAGCCTTTTCTGTCAAATGGTTCGCCAGCTGATGTGCCTTAGGATAGTAATTAAAAAAGCTAACAACCATTAGTGTATGGAAACTTTAATAATGAAAACACTTACTGGGTGTAGGCTATAACAACTTAAGTATTTTATGTGTAAAATTTTAAAGTAAAGTAAAAATTTAATTTTAATACTAAATCAGATTTTATATTAAATGTTCATATAAAATTTTCTATGTGTAATTAAACTGCGATGTAAAAAAGCTTTTTGCGTAGTGGTGGCCACTAGCGGTATGAACCGTCAGAAGCGATAAGGTATAGCTAAGAGCGCTCCAGACCAACCTTACGAACGTATGACTTACAGAAGGTAACTTAACTAAGAAGGTTTCGGAAACCACGTATTAACGATAAGGTACTTCTTAAGGTACAACTTAAGAACGACGTAGCGTTAAGGTAGTTTCGGAGAACGCACCCCAGGTCAATGTGCCGGCGGGCTTTAGCATATCATTTACTGCTGCAAAGCAATGGAGGCTCAAGAGAAGTCAGGTTATCCCAGTATATTTTTCTGTTGATAGGAAAAATCGGGTACATTTAACCATATAGCGGGTGAATTATGTATATAATGTATATTACAATGTTATGATGAACTATATGCCGTTCTCCTCTGATGTTCTGAGTTGTTCAAAGCATTTCTAAGGATGCTGATTTTCAGAAGGCAGATGTCTGACTCTGAGATGGTGAACGTGAAAATGGTTTGTGTACCATTAGCAACACATTATTAGCTGTTTTCAAGTAAAAGGCTAATCATATTAATTATTGTTACATAGAGAGCGATACATAAACCGCATTACCATTCTGATACATCGACTTTGTAGATGAGCCTGTATAATTCACTCTTCCAGTTTCTGGTTCAAACATGTATGGCTGAATTAAACCAGTATTTCCACTTGCCATTTTGCAGCGTTTACTACAGTAAAGTTGAGTGTATCAGGTATTTTGAGCTTGTGTGATTACAATATTATTGCTTCTACTGTAAAATGCAGCCTTGGTGAACAAAACACACTTATTTCATTAATACATTAATATCTCACCAACCCCAAACTTCTGAACAAAAGTGCAGTCAAGAAATCAAAGATATTCCCCTTACGATCACATCACCCGAGATGGATGTTCATACCAGGTGTAAACAGGGCCTGATTTGCTTGACGTTGTCGCCAAATCACACACACACACACAAAAACATATTCACTGTACTCATGAGCTACACAAACAGAGGCATGTCGGTGTGAGGCTGCCTATCAGCCGCGCTGGCGTCTTTCGAGCCTAGCCGGCTTAAAATAACCCTACGTGTGCGTCAAGGTGGCTACTCGTGTAAGTAATATGAGATCCGAATGACACTTGCACAGAGGAAGCCAAGCAGAGCAGTGCAGCACAAAATAGCAAACAGGGTGACAGGTAAAGATGACAGAAAGAGAGACAGAGAGAGAGAGAGAGAGAGAGTCAAAGAGCGAGATGGACAGAGAAAAGAATGTTTTGGGTTGTTCTGAGGGACATGGTGAGGCACAGAAAGGGGTTGTGTGTATACCTTGAGGTCTCTCCTCTCCAGGTGCAGGAGCTCGGAGCCGCGGATGTCGTGGCGGATGAAGGTGTCTTTGTATTCCCCCAAGCTGAGCTGCTCCAGCCAGGCGGCAACCTCCTCAGTGCCCCACCTCTGAACTACACAAGTACAGAGCGAGAAGCCCCCTTCAGTGTCCAACCCCCGTTCACTCGCAAGAACACAGGCAAACAGGGTCAGGCCGAGAGGAGGAACAAGTCAAAAAAAAAAACACCACAAAAGGAAAAGGGGACCAAAAAATAAATCAAACAGGAAAGAGAAGACACAGAGAGAAGTGGCGGCGGCAGCTGGCAAAGAGAGGGTTAAACAGGTTCGGTTTGGTCACTGGCACACCCAGAGGCGTTTCTGGCATGCAGGTTATCACAGTGGCACGTCCACCATTATCCCATTAACAGCAGACACAGAGACAGGAGAGACAGCAGGAGGAAGAGGGAATGGGAGGCTGAAGCCTGTGCGACCTAACGCTCATAAAGTCCTGCGCTCAGACCGTCCGCCGGCAGGACCGACATACACTGCACTCTGTTGGCGTTGTTGTCGTGTTCAATCCCCGTAACAGACATGCACTTCAAATCCAGGGCGAAACTACGTTCAGTTTAAGAGTGTGGATGTATATCAGTCTGTTCTGACAGTAGCTTAAACAGGTAGAAACACAATTTTGGAGAGTATGTACAAAGTATGTACTATCCTCAGATAGCAGATTTCAGGGAGGATTAAAGGTAATGTGTGTAATTTGGGAATTAATTGCTCGAGGATAGTGCCATCAAATCTGATAAAATATCAGTAAATATAAATATCAATAAATATAACTTAATTCTGCTTTGTTTCCAAGATGGTAAAACTGATCAGATAGTCTGTGTACTTGAATGTAATTAGATGTTGCCATTTTTCTGTAACCACAACTTTGGAAAGGTGGAAAGGAAAGGAATGTCTTTTAGGGATGCACCGATATGAACATTTTGGCCGATGCCGATAACCGATAATTCTTTATATTTGAAAGCCGGTTACCGATATGTTGGGCGATTAATCAAAATCCAAATTTTGATATAATTTTTGAGAGCCTGATTACAAAAACAAACGTCTCACCATTAAAAGCCATGTCCCAAGCACACAATTATAATGTTCTCATTATAATCTTATGCAGCCTATATGACAGCACATGTTGCACTTAACTGTACTTTCCTTTTTTGAAGGGATTCCAATCATATTTCAAGCAATTCAAAAACATAATGGAAACGGCCTAATATCGGCCTAATAAAACCTAACAAAATTTATACCTAATAAAAAATTTAGTATATCGGCCTAACTATCGGCCGATAACGCTAACATTAAAAATGAACATATATCGGCCGATACCGGTATGGTGGTCGATATATATCGTGCATCCCTAATGTTTTTAACGTATCATTATTGTTATGGTTATTAATAATAATAATTCATAGTAATGAACAATTCAATGATTATTATTAGCAATATACATGAACAATATTTTTTCATAATTTCCAATCAAAACAAAGCAAAAGGTAACATTAAAACACTAACAACAACAATGATCATTTACATTTTTGCCAATTTTTGGTGGCTGAGTTTTTTCTCCAACTATAAATATTTTATGAATATTTCAGGTACATTAATCTGCCCCTAAAGGCACATAAATACAAAATGATATTAATAATAATAATAATACACATTTTTAGAGGTTGAAACTGATTTTTTTCACCAACTATTATGAAATCAAGAAATCAAATATGTTTGATAAATTCACCCCTATAGGCACATTAAACCTTAAGGATCTTGGGCACTTTACGTGTCAGTCACACAGTCTCTTGCTGTCTAAATGGGCGGGTCCTGGCCAGAATAAGCTGCAGTGTAAACCAAACTTTATGAAGAAAGCCAAAAGTCAGGCTACACAAGATTTACTTCCTTATGAACAGACACTATGTCACTTTCCAAACATTGCTCTGTTTGTTTGAGCGTCCTAAAACGTCAACTTCTACCTCAACCAATGACAAGAGTATAGGGCAGGACTCTCAAGTTTGGCAGGAGTCTGGGCGGAAGGAGAGTTTGGGACATTTATTCAGAAAACAATCATTATTTGTGCAATACCATTCAGTGCTATTAGTGCCAGAAATTACACACTTCACCTTTAAGCGTTACATGTGTAGCACGTGTGCAATATGTTGTGTTTGGGTTTGGATAAGCGGTTTCTATTGTTCCCCTTCTGTGCGGTACACCTTGGTTTGTGCCTGCTGTTCATGTGTAGACACATGGACTGTTTCTGACTCACAGGACAACACCATGACCAGAGGAGTGCAGGGGTGCTCATGGATGGTTGGGTTGGACTGAGGACCACTGGACATGAACAGAAAGTCCTCTCAAGAAGAGGATGTACATGCTGTATGGCGCTCTATATAATCACACAAGCTGTGTTGTCTCTGCCTCCATGTGCTTCAGAGATCTGACATCACTTCCTTTAACAGTTCCCCATATTGTCAGCAATCATGAACAATCTTTTTTTCTTTTTTTTTATATATAATTCTGTTTTTGCATCTTTTCCAATGAAATGTAACACTAAAACAGTTGTAGATGACAATGAATGCAAAAAAGCACGAGGTATCCATGATTTTAGTGTCCGTCTCATGTGAGGATATTCAAGTAAATCCGGACACACACACACACACACACACACACACACACACATGCACACACACGCACACACACTTACCTGACTGTGGACTGGACTTCTTGGGGAGTTTCTCTTTCTTGAACTTTGGCACTATGCGAAACATGCCGCTCCGACTGTTTCTTTTTCCGTACTCGAGGGAGGGATCCTGCCTCACACAAAATGACCTGTCAGTCTCATAGTCAAATGAACTGCAAAACACCCATTCAGTTCATATTTGTTAATATATGTAAGGCTGAGTTTACACTGCAAGTCTTGATGCACAGATCTGATCTTTTGACCATATCCGATTTTTTTTGTCCTGCCTGTTTACTGTAGACACGACTGTATCTGCGTTTACATAAAAATGATTCTGTTGGTGATCTCTTTACTATGCGACATGGTTAATCCTCAAGGCCTTGAATGGCCGTACTAAAAATATATATATAATTCATGTCGGGTGGCCATGATTATATGCCAGCATTGATAGGTTAAAAGCTCTCATGGATGTTTGCAGCCCAAAATCTGACTGAACGGATATAGACCGGAAACAAATGGTAATTTTAATTTGTTGTTTTATCTACAGCTCGTTAGATCTAGAATTCTGAAGTGAAATAAAGTAGCGTGGCAAGATCAATTTGAATTAATTCGAATGAATAAACAAGATGAGTTTGCGTGTGTGCGTCTGTATGTAATAGTGAAGCTTGTTAGTTTTATTACAAAAACCATGAAGCTATCTCACCATTGCTGACAAATATAATGTAGCTTTCAATAACAAAGCTGTTTTAATTATAACATTCACGGGGCAGGGGTTGACAACCAGTTTCTATGCTCCTGAATGTTTCTGTGTTTGCGCAATTTCTTAGCTATACTGTGTGTAAAGTTTCCACCTCAATAAAAAAAGCTGTGAGTTTTAGTGGAAGCACATACAGACACGTCTGCTTCATAATCCGACATTAAAAAGCTATCTTTGTCGGGCAAACGTGTCGCCCTCGACTTGTGGTGGTTTGGAATTCCAAGGGGAATCGGATATGGGTGTTTAGACACAAGTCAGATGTCCAGATATCAGATATGTATCTGATTTAAAACCACATTTGGAAGTAGCTAAATGATGACACGATGTTCATTTTTGAAAACTATCCCTGCAGGAAACAGGTTTAGGTAGAGAGCTGACTCATTTGATTCCTCTATCTAGGCACACTATATTTAAGGGATTTATTCTCTCTGTTGCTCTCAGTTACAGCATGACATTTTGTGCAGGATGTGCTCACCTCCTCGTCGTTGGGCTGTAAGATGTGGTAAAGCCATGGGATCTCAGCCAGCTTGCCCAGTTCAAGCTCGACGCTCTGCAGGGCATTGGACAGCAGCTCTTCATGTGGAGGGTCCAGTTGCTACAGAGATAAACTCACAGTCAGTGCTTACATAGATCTCTATCAGAGTCTTCACTGCTCAGCGCTCACAAGACAAGATTACACGTCAATCCACTTCCGGGTTTTGTGCTGGTCTATCTGGTGGATAGTCAAATGCAGCTGTCATTCTGGAGAGGGAAAATGCTATTGCTTAGCATTTGAAAGTTGCACTTTCATACCTCAGGACTTCTTTTAGAGTCAACTATGTTTAATTCTATATAAGCTAAATGAAATTTGTATCAGAGGCTTTTTCTAAAATTCCTTAAACATAGATAGCTATAATATTTGCTCTGCATCACAGTGTGGATTATTCTTTTCTATGGGGACCTGCTTTGCAGCACCATGAACATTTGTTCCTTGGAAAAGGGGAATGAGACTGAGCTTTATATTACATTACAAACATTCAATCCAGATCATGTTCACCGTGAACTCACCAATGGCACTCGTCCTACTAGCAGAGACTCAGTCTCATTGTGCAGAGCCTTCACGGTGCTCGCCACCTCAATGGCAGTGTTTCTTGTCAGGCTCTGAGGAGAACAGACGGGACGACGAATCAGACATGAGAAATAACCATGAATATGAGACTTGTATAAACTATGAGGAGCACAAAAGTTGGGTTCCTAATGTAAAAATACCATTCATTTTTTCAAAAGAGAAAACTATTTTTAATAATAATAATAATACATACAGATTTTCATACAAAACTACCATGAGCTCAGAGATCGGGAAGCGATTTTATGTGCTTAAAAAAGTGTATAATAGCGTAAATCTACAAACACTAGTAGAGAAACACTACAGAGCCACTAATCAGAGAATGGTGTCTTATGTTCAAAGATGCATTTATTTGATCAAAAATACAGTAAAAATACTCCAGTCTTCAATGTCACATTCTAATACGCTGATTTGAATCTCAAGAAACATTTCTTATTACTATCAATGTTAAAAAACACTTGCGCTGCTTAATATTCTTTGATTCACTTTAATTAATAGAGTTAAAAAAGACACAATTTATTTGAAATAGAAATCTTTTGTAACATTATAAATGTCTGTACTGTCACTTTTGATCAATTTAATGCATCCTTACTGAATAAAAGTATTAATTTCTTATATTTATATAAAAAAAATCGTACTGACCCTAAACTTTTGAACGCAAGTGTGTATTGCATGCCTAAAATCAATGACTATAGATTTATATTATAACTTGATTTTGATTATCGTAATTCACAATGCTTCAAGCGAAGAGCATAAAAGAATTTGAGAACAAACCTTTTTCCCTTTGTCCAGTACATTTTGTCCGATATTTCAATACTTTTACTTCAAATCAACGTTTGATTCGCATTGGAGCTGGCTGATTTTATTCATGGCTTATAGTTCCATATTGATTTTTTGCACAAAATTAAAGACTATTATCACAAAACAATGTACAGTACCTATGAACTCTTTCACACCAAACCCAAAATATAATACTATGGTGAGCTGTCGTTGTTTTATAATGAGGGAAAGTATATTTTTGATCAGTAATCAGTGGCAGTGGTGTGAACAGTCCTTCAGTGCTGGCGTCGCTCACCTCGGGGAACTTGGGATGTGTTTTGTTGATGGCGTGTGAAGAGGCGTTGACGGCGTGGGCCAGCTCTTGCTCGAGGAGTTGGAAGTTTTTGGCAGCCTCACAGATCCTGGTGATGAGATCCTCGGCGGCTCGAGCGCACATCTGGATGAGCGCGGCCTCCTCCTCGGTGGCCAGATCCACAGAATGCTGAGGATACAGGTGAGGCCTCAGCGGAGGCTTGTCGTATTTCAGTTTATCCTCCCAAGACTTCAATGTGTTTTCAAATGCCTTTATTGAAAACAAATACAGAAGTCATTTAAAGGACGGTGAGTTTTAACATCCAATGTTTAAGAAAGGATACACACAATTTACACAAACAGCCCAGTGGTGACAGATCTGGACTGGTTTCCTGATCTTTGACACTACAGGCAAAACCGTTTATTCAGGTACTGGTCAATTTAGAGATTTTGGGCTATTTTGCTTCCATAACATTTCTTATTTCAGACTAGTGGAAAGAAAACATCCGAAATACATTTAAGTGTCTTGTTTATTACGTTCGAGTCGTTGATTTAAATTACAATACATACCTTTAGAGGCTGTTTTCTCAAAATGAGTTTTAAGAGTAGTGCTTACCCAAACCAAATTTGACAGTTTTATCATTTTTACAGTCTTGGGGAAAGTTACTTTTAAAAGTAATGCATTACAATATTGCGCTACTCGCTAAAAAAGTAACTAATTGTGTTACTTAGTTACTTTTTAAAGAAAGTAATTTGTTACGTTACTTTTGCGTCACTTTCTCTCTGCTTGTTTGTTAATAACAGAAAACAAAAACAAACAATAGTTAACATCAAAAGTGAAATGAATAAGCCTCAGGCTGAAGGAAATGCAAATTCACGTCTGTACAGTAAAGGGCGCAGCTCAAACAAACCAGCTGGGCTGCCAAGTTCAATACTCTTCAGCAATATACTGTATACAAAAAATATGAAACACAAATGTGAGGTTTATCTAGTCATTTTTGCTTATTATTACTGATAAAAAGCTGAATTGGATACTTGAAGGTCAGCAGCAAAGATTTTACCTAATTAAGTGAGATTAAATACATAAAGTATATTTGTGTAATTTAACATTTTTAATTATTGCAGGTTTGCCTAATATTTAGAGTTTGCATTTCACTGTTTTTATTCATTTTGAGGAATACTGAATCTGTTTTTGTGCACGTGAGATGAGTAAATGCATGCTCACATTTAGCCTAGAACTACAATAACATTATGTTTTTTTTTAACACATCGCACACAAACACCTCTATTTGAGTTTTTTTGGTGATAATTTACTCAGCCTTATGCTTCTCCGACACCAGAAGCTATAGTATATCTCAAGAAGACTTGGAATATTGCAAACAAGTCTTATTGACAGTATTTATGATAATTCTATTGTGCTTGTTGACAGTATTAAGCACTATCCACTTTCCTTTGAGAGTGGATGGAAAACAAACCATTCTGCCTAACATCTCCTTTTGTCTTTCATTGAACAACAGAGACAAAAATGGTCAAAACAACATGAGAGAGATATACACTAATGTCCAAAGTTTGGGGTCAGTAAGAAAATGACTTTCTTATTCAGCAAGGATGCATTACATTGATCAAAAGTGACAGTAAAGACATTTATAATGTAACAAAATATTTATATTTCAAATAAATGCTGTTCTTTCTATTCATCAAAGAACCCTGAAAAAAAAATGATCACGGTTTCCAGAAAAATATTAAGCAGCACAACTGTGGATGATAAGAAATGTAAAAAATTCAATACAAATATTTCACATAATTATTTAAATTGTAATAATATTTTACAATATTACTGTTTTTACATCCTTGGTGAGCATAATAGACCCCAAACGTCTGAACGTTAAGGGTTAATGATGCCATTTTGAATGAATTATTCCTTTAACTGTTCTTTTCCACTGTTCTATGGTGATATTGTTTCTCCAGAATCACTCACCCGGTCTCTTGTCAGCATCTGGGCCCGGTTCTTGTGCTGAATCTTGATGAGTCCAGGAGGTTGAATCCAGGCCTCTCCGTCCACCTGGACAGGCACTCCTTCATCTCCCAGAATGGTGATCTTCACCGTGCGACACTGAATGGATTGAGGTTACACATCTCAATCACCATTATTCACATACTTTAAAGATCTCTCATTTGTGTGTGAGTTGTGCTTACCTGTGCAATACGGTGATGCTGCAGTTTGATCACCCTCGAGACAGCCATCTGCATACTACCGAACACAGCGACCACTTCCAAAATTTTATCATCAAATGAAGGGGCACAAAATATCTGCATGAAAAGAAAAGAAAAAAATCATGAAAGCTTACCACCACTAGGGGGCTCCCTACAGGCTCACACTATAAAGCCTACTATATCATATTTGATATGCACATTTTTAAGGCTTCTAAAGTCTAAACGATCAACATAATTAAGAAAAAAACTTGCTACATGCCTTCTGTCCTCTGATTGACAGTTCATAGATTTTTGGCAAGTAAAATGCCTTTAGTATAATCGTAAAAATGTTCCCATTTAGGCTGTGATAGAAGTGTCTATTTTTTGTGAAATCTGTACTGATTTTTATAAAGTAAACATAAGAATAACTTATTGTTATTAATATTTCAAGCTGAATATTTACTGGACTGAAGCAAGGTTTACTTGATTTATTCTTTTGAAAAATCATGTTTAAAATGCACGTATCAAATATGATAGAAAAGGTTTTTGAGGAATGCTTATTGTGTACATCTATCAATCCTCATGTTTTGCCCCCCACAATAAAAACTACAGAGCTTTGAACATAAAAAAAAAGAATTTAAGTATTAACTAAAATATAGAGTGACAACTGATATTTTTATGCATTGTATATAAGTAGTCTGGTATTCTGTTATATCTTTTAGCCCAAATAAATATCAGAAACTGCACCAAATTGTGTATTTTTGAAAACTATGAGCTCCATATTCTTCTCACCATATCATACTATATGAACCATAAAAGCCTTATGTGTCAAATATGATACCTAAAGGTTCAACAAACTATTTTTTTCAAACTATAGTCATGCTTTACAGGGTTAATTACTCATTCCTCTATGAAAACACTTAGTGGACTTGAGAATGACATTTTTTGAACTGGGTCCTCGAATGTCCAGTCTAAAATTACAGCACTTCCTAAGCACTCTTCCCTTCTGTAACTAGACGCTGTAGCGCACACACGGTGTCCGGAGGTAACCTCATCCTGAAAGAGGCCATGCGAGCTAAAACAAGCCAGCTGCCAAGAGGACACTTGTTGCGAACAAAGACCCGTGTCACCCCGGGGTTGAAAAGGTTTTGTCCAGAGCCAGCTGCGCGTTAGACAACACCAGTCAACACAGGGCAAACTTATCCTCTTAATTAAACAACTCCAGAGCATTTCCTCTCTACATGGTGTCATATTTCAACTCTTAGTTTACAACTCAGAGTCAGGATGGGGTGCAGTTTGAAGAGAGAAACCCTCATGACCTCTAGCATCATCACTTACGTCATCCTCTTTGGTGCCGCCCCAGAAGTTGGTTCCCCCAGCGTAGCTAGGGATGTTCAGCACAGCGATTCCCTGGAGGCTGGGGAGTGGGATGTACTGGCCGTCACACTGCAGAATCAATCACACAACCATGAGGAGCACTGGATATAAAACTGGGACAAACGCTTCAAATTCTGCTTGAGGAGAGGTTCAGTTCCAGCAGCTGTTGCCTTTTAAATCAGTAGATATTCATGTGTTGATTGTTCAACCTTAGACAACATTTGACCCTTTACACAAATACAGTGTCCCATTACTTTTTAAAAGGACAAATCAAGGCACAAATTCTGTGTTTTTCTAGAACTACTAGAGGAGATCAGTGATTCTCAACCAGGGGTCCGGGGCCCACTAGGGGGCATCAGCAAACTTCCTAAGGAGGCCTCAATATGATTTCAAATCATTTTAAAATAAGAAAAAACAAGCTAAAACAAATACAAAACAATATATTTCTTGGTTTAATTCCCTACCTCAACAACAGCTATTTTTTTTCTTAGAAGAACCATTTACATGGTCTTGAAAAACATGGATACACAGTATGAGGTAGCCTAATATTAAAATGTGATTTCTAGACATGGAAATATACATTATTAAAATCCCCAAGGGAATTTACATTATTCTTTTTATGCCAAGCTCTAAAATCTTTAATTAAGTAGAAATTGTGACGAAAAAATCGTTGTAAAATCCTTATCTTTAAATCATCTGCCCTTCGAATATTATTGCAATGTATGTATATAGATATACACACACATACATAGTCTTCAATAATACTGATGACAGATGATTTAAAGATATAAAATATATACACTATATATATATATATTTATATATATATATATATATATATATATATATATATATATATATATATATATATATATATATATATATATATATATATATAAGAATGGGACAAAGCAAACATTTAAAATATTTAGTGGTCTTTTAGTAATTTTAATCACAAATCACTGGTCAGGGAATAAGCAAGAATTGCACAAGTCAGTGTCAGTGTCAGTGTTGTTCCACACAATATTAACAGCTTCAAAGAGTTCATGAGAAGTTGAAAGTGAAGTTTAAGTTAAAGTGAAGAGTTTAATGTGAGACCAAATATTCCCTATAGGATACAAATCTGGACTCTGACAGGCCAAAACATGAGCCTGATAAACTCATTCACAATCGACTTCTTGGTTGTCTTTGCAATTTGGGCAGGAAATAACATCTGATCATTCCTCTTTAGAAAACTCATTTTCATTTGTTGAAAGCAAGCCATTCTGCAATATTCTCCAGAACTCCAAAGCATTAAATGACTTTCACAGTGAAGTAGCTCACCGATAATACGGTACCTGCAGCTAAAAAGCCTCCGCACACAATGACAGCTCTTCCTCCACACTTCACTGTGGTAGAGATGCATTTATTAATATATTTCTCAGCAGATTTTTTGAAGACACCGCTCTGGAGCATCTCTCATGTTTCATTGTGATTCATCACTCCACACACAACTTCCCATATTCTGCCAAAAACTTCATTCTGTCTTTGATTATTTTCTGAGACAGCAATGGATTTTTAAAAAGTGCATTTGCTTAAATTTTGTGAATTTTCTGACCAATAATTTGTGCTTCAGACAATTAAAAGCTTAGTGTGTAGCCAATTTGGGCTAATTTTTTTGTTACTTTTTCATATTGTATATTAGTTGAAAATGCCTTTCATTCAGCTCACCTCTAGCTGAACTTTCTGCTCCAGGTTTTTATAGGTCCGCTGCAGAAGCTCTTTCGTCCCCAGAACTCCATACCACATCATGTTTTTGGTACGACTTCTGGATTGTCAGAGAAATACCAGTCAGCCACTGAGTCCATGTCAAAGGTGTTTTAGCTAAATGCAGTACACGAAAGAAGACTGTGCTGAAATCTTGAACTACCTGCATTTCTCTGGGTGCTCCTCACGTTTGTTGTTGAACTCCAGTGAGATCTTTGCATCTAAGCCAATCCCAAAGTAGTTGTTCATCACACACTTCTCCAAATAGCCCTCTCTGTAAGAAAAAATACTCATGTAAGATTTGCGAATACCTTTAAGATAACCTTCAACAAGAAAAAGGAAAGTGAAGCTCTTACAATGAGTCCAGGTCTGGATCGATGAAGGGAGTGGCACCAAATGGATCTATGTTGGCAAGCAGCATCTTACTGATAATGGAGCTTCCAGCGATGGAGGCAGCAAGACCAGCCCGCAGACCTGAAGACCAACCAAAAGATGAACGGGAGATTTCAGGACTATCAAACAAGATTGATAGTTATTAAAATTAAAATGAAGTTCTGTCATGATATACTCACCCTCATGATGTTCTAACCCTTTATAACTTTATTTTGTTAGTGAAACACAAAAGAAGATTTTTGACAGAATGTTGATGCTGTTCTTTTCCAGAGAACATGAAAAGTTCCAGAAGCTCCAAAAAAACAAAACAAGACCAGAAAAATGGTCTATGGTCCCTATGACTTACATTGCACTATATTCCAAATGTCTGAGGTGTGTGAGGAACAGACTGAAATGTAGGTTTATTATTTACATTATTTTCAGGAAATAAAAATCTACCTCACAGAAACCTTTCCTTGTAAAAAATAAGTACACTATTAGTACTTTTAGGCCTGGTTTCCAGGCAGGGCTTAGATTAAGCTAGGATTAAACCTTAGTTCAATTAGTCATTTACACTGAACAAAATTATAAACGCAACCCTTTTTTTTTTGCCCCCATTTTTCATGACCTGAACTCAGATCTAAGACTTTTTCTATGTACACAAAAGGCATATTTCTCTCAAATATTGTCCACAAATCTGTCTAAATCTGTGTTAGTGAGGCACACCTGTGCAATAATCATACTGTCTAATCAGCATCTTGATATGCCACACCTGTGAGGTGGCTGGATTATCTTGGCAAAGGAGAACTGCTCACTAACACAGATTTAGACAGATTTGTGAACAATATTTGAGAGAAATATGCCTTTTGTGTACATAGAAAAAGTCTTAGATCTGAGTTCAGGTCATGAAAAATGGGGGCAAAAAAAAAAGGGTTGCGTTTATAATTTTGTTCAGTGTAAGTAGCTTTTATAAACTTGCCTAAGAAAAAAACAAAAACAAAACCATTACTGTTATGCATCTAGAGACAAAACAATGGCATTGAGATATTTTAAAATATGTCAGTGCAAGTAGCTTTCAGTTAAAACAGCTCAAACATGCATTTTAGTCTGGGACTAAGCTTAAGCCTTGTTTGTGAAACCAAGGGAAAGTGTACTTATTATGGAAATATATACTTTAAAATAATATACTTAAGTGCAAACTGAATGTATTGATTTTGCAAACGTTAATTGCAATTAAGTGAAAATGTATTATATTTTACATTTATTTTAAATGCAATTAGTTGAACTTTAGGCTGCTTTTTCACCCACTTAAGTATGACTTAAGTACATCTTTATTTGTAATTTTATATTTACTTCTACTGTCTTTGAAATATGGTTAAAGTGTACAGCCGGAAATACTTACAAGCATTTATGGTGAACTAAAATATACTTTAGTGTAATTTCTACTGTACTGTATGTCATTTACTTAAATATATTTGTAATTGCACATTTATAATGATGTATATATATATAATATATGAACTTTTAATGTAATATCAAATAACACACTACAATTAAAATGATAATCGAGTAATTTACATGAGCTTTAATGTCAACACATCATAAGTGTACTCTGTTAAAGCGAAAAAAAAAGTTTTTTTAAACAATGATTTAAAATGCACTTTATTGTAAACTATATAAAGTGTACTTAAGTGTGTTCATTTGAAGTGTTAAATTTTTTTAAAGATACAATCCATGCAATTAAGCACATTTGGACTGCTTAAATGAATTCTTTCAAAAGCTTAGCAACCACGGGTCACTAATTCACTTTCACTGCATGGAAAAGAGCAGCTCAGATATTGTACCTAACATCTCCCTTTGTGTTTAGTGGAAAATCAAAAGTCATACAGGTTTGGAACTACATGAGGGTGAGTAAATGATGCCAGAAATGTCATTTTGGGGTGAGCTATCCCTTTAAAACATGGTCTCATGGTCTCAGTTTTCTGGTCAGTTGTCACATGGGGTAATGTCATGTGGTCGTACCGGGACAGATGATGCGTGTGTTGAGAACAGGCAGGTTCTCCTTGCTTGTGGTGAAGGGAGTGATGGAAAAGGAGCCGCAGGACTGCGTGCTGCGACTGATACGCCTCTCTGGAGGCGAACACGGTGACTTAGCCACTGCAGAAGCACAAACACAGTACAAAAACATGAAGTCATGTGTACAACAGACTCATTCATCACAGCAATATCTGCCCAAGTGTCCATTACGCAGCAAAATCTAATGCTGTTTTGTAAACGCTCAACTTTTTCCATCATGTAAGAATAACCCGCGCATCTGGTCACTGGCGCTCAACGAGAAGTGAAAAAGCCACCGTAAAACAGATCCAGCAGATTCAGCAGAACGAAACCCACATAAACAAACCAAAACACATCAAGGCCACTTAACAGCTAAGAGACGCAGGAGAAACGGAGGCCCTGAGGGACTGGACCAACTTTCATGCCTCACTGGAAACATGAGCGGACTGCAGGCCTCTGTGTAAACAGGAAGAGCCACTGTCCAGCAAACAAAGATGTGTTCTCTATGGAGAGAAATATAGCGCAGGGATCCTCTGGGAAACCTACAGATATATTTACAGCTATAAACTCTTACAGTCTGTAAGCTGTAAGGAAATCCCGAACCTTCTGAAGGAAAAAGATTGTGTTATTGGAAAATTGCACAAAACAAAAGCTTGTATTCCCATTTAGAGCACTCTGGCTTTAAAAAACAACTGCAACTAAGAGTAATGTGTTTTAACGTGTCTAAAAGACGTTTTAGGGTGTATTTATGAACAATAAACCCAGATAAAAGAATAATAATCTATTTTTAACAACTAAGATGAATGTGTTTTTGTAGAGTAATTATTTGTTTTTTAAACAACTAAGAGTAATGTGTTTTAATGTGTCTAAAAGGCTTTTATTGGGGTTTATTTATAAAAAAATAATAAAACCTAATATAATAATAATAAATATATTTTTAACAACTAAGATGAATGTTTTTAAGAAAGATTATTTGTTTTTTTAAACAGCTAAGAGTTATGTTTTAATGTGTCTAAAAGCCTTTTTTGGGGGGGGGGGGGGGGGGGGGTTATTCATAAAAAATAAAACAATATAATAATAATAAATATTTTTAACAACTAAGATGAATGTTTTTAAGAGTCATTTTTATTTAATTTTTTATAAACAACTAAGAATAATGTGTTTTAATGTGTCTAAATGCCTTTTTTAGGGTTTATTTATACAAAATAAAACATAATATAATAATAATAAATATATTTTTAACAACTAAGATGAATGTTTTTAAGAGTAATTTTTTTATAAACAACTAAGAATGTGTTTTAATGTGTCTAAATGCCTTTTTTAGGGTTTATTTATAGAAAATAAAACAGACTATAATATTAATAATAATAATAATATTTTTAACAACAAAGAGTAATGTGTTTTAATGTGTCTATAAGCCTTTTTGTGTTTTTTTTTATAAACACCCTAATAATAATAATAATAATAATATAATAATATTTTTTTTAACAACAAAGAGTAATGTGTCTAAAAGCCTTTTTGGGGGTTTATTTATAAAAATAAACCCTAATAAAATACAATGTTTTAGAAATAAAAGTAGTGTGTTTTTAATATGTCTACCAGCCATTTACAAGCCTATGTCTATAAAAACATTTATGCTGCAGTTTTTTTTTAGTTTTTTTAACAGCTACATTAAATTGAAATTTACAAAAATTTGTCACTAGAGGGCAGCACTAACCCTTTCAGACACAAACACATTCAAATACTTCAGATCAGAAACAAGGACTGATTCTCAATTCACACACTATCCATCCAAAATAGAGAGCAAGATCAGGATAGCTGGGTAATATGCTGAAAAGACAGTTATGCTCAGAATGGAATATTAACATACTGAATATTGTGCCATATGTACTGTATACTGACTACTATGTTTTTATGTTAGTAGGTATTATTCAAACAACATATTTCAAACAGCAAATCTCATCATGTTGCACACGAGTGTATGTAATTTTGTGCAAAAATGCCCTGAGTACCCCCCCCCCCCCCCCCCCCCCCCCCCCCTAATTCTAACCACAGACTTTTAACAGTCTGATCAAATGAGTCTAAAAAGAGATGTTTAAAACCATGACTAATATTACTTCCCTTTATTTTCCCACACTGGTAATGGAAAGTCAAGTCATGAGAATAGCATTGTGGTGAAGTAGTACCTAGTGCAGAGTTACTCCGTTACTGTATAATTGGCATTTTGGCAACTATAATAAATCATCTCGGCATTCCAAGCATAAAGAAAAAGTGGATACTGTGTTATTCTTTGGAAAGAATAGCCTTTTCACGCACGCTTTTCAACGGCTCCATCACATTCACATGCAACCCAATGGAGAATTTAGCTTTTAAGGCCGGTAAGCAAGAACACTTTGTGTCTTACAAGAAACGGATAACAGCGACAGCATGTCTAAGATTTAAAAGTGTGAACTCACAGGGCAGAGATTCCAGTTCTTTAGTGTCCTCGTCCTTCTCGTTGTCTTTGTTTTCGTCCTCGCTGTCCTTCCTGAAGTCATTGGGAGACTGCAGCTCCTGCTCCTCAGTGTGAGCGTTCTGCTCATCCACCACTACAGCACAAAGAAACACAACCATCTTACTCGTGCACTTCTTTACGTGGACACATACAATAAGGTAGGGCTGGGTAATATTACATACATATTCATGATTTTGCAGGAGGTATAACATTAAGCAACATTGTGAACATCACTAGACTGTTTTCACAATCCCTTCTTGTCTTGTGAACTGTTCCAGCACACTGACTTTAAAACAGAAATGCAACTAGAATTGCTAAATTCAGTGTATTTCCATGAATCACGTAACTGCAACTGTCTTTTGCAATGTATCAATTCATAACTCTGATTTGTGTGATTCATCACTAGGAAATAATCTTGGATGTTCCCATGTGATATTCCTTAATCTTTTAGTAAAAATAATTACTGAAGTAAATGTGGATTTGTATCGCTCAGTATTGTTATATTTAATTAAAATACATGAAAATGGGCCAATATATAAAATATATATATAAAAGAAATACATAATGGTAACACTAGAATAAGGTTTCATTAGTTAACTACATGTTGTTAACATGAACTAATAATAAAATGCACTTTTACTCGAATATATTTGTACTTTTACTGTACTTTTTACAGCATTGATTAATCTTTGTAAATGTTAATTTCAACATTTACTAATACATTATTAAAATCAAAGGTTGTATTTGTTAACATTAGTTAACGCACGTTACATTAACAAAGATTAACAAATACAGTAACAAATGTATTCCTCATGGTTAGTTCATGTTTGAATATTCATGAAAATGTTTTTGTTTTTCAAAAATGTGTATTTGTAAAAAAAAAAAAAAAAATATATATATATATATATATATATATATGTATATGTATATGTATATGTATGTGTATATATAAATAAATATATATATACACATATATATATCAGTTCAGTTCAGTTCAGTTCAATTCAACTTTATTGTCAGACTCAGGGTCCATTAGAAAACCATACAACATTACAGACACCCAACCCCTCCCTAAAAAATAAAAAAAAATAAAAAAAATTACCAATTATAAAAGACAGTTATACCAGTGCTTCCACAGAGGTGACTGGTATCGCACAACACTTTTACTAGGATTTGCCAGTAGCTTAATAATGCCATTCTGAGAGCCATCCAGTTGACCAATAAATTTGTACATCAGATTTCTCAATAAATATAAATATATATATATATATATATATATATGTATATATACATTTCCCAGCCCTAGAGACTGAGTATAACAGAGTATTGCTAAAAACTATAGATTTATTGACAGGCATGTTGATCCCCCATTTAAATGAACAGAAATCCCTGAAGATCAGGAAGAACACTCAGGTCCCATTCTAAAAACTTTAAATGTAAATGTGGCTAATTCCTTTGAAAATAATCAATTCATGTCATGTGATTACTCGTTTAAGGAGACGCCTGTATTCAGAGCAGCGTTCCGTAAGCAACAGATCAAGTGTTGCTTTTCTATTCAAAAGACAAGCTGGACAATCATACTTCTCTCCGCCTGCTCGATGATCTGTCTGAGTGCTTTCTTCAGGCTGTTGGCTCTCAGCACAAGCTGCTCGCGGGGTCTGAAGAGCTTATGGGCAGAGCCCTTCTCGGTCTCGTTCTCCTTCAGCTCCGTTATAGACTCTTCACTCAGATCTTCCTCTTCATCCAGCTCTTCCTCCTCCACCTCCTCCTCCACGATGGGTGGTGTGGTGAGGACTGAGGGCGTCATGGCCTGGGCCTCCAAATTCAGCGTCTGCAGGAGCGAGTCCAGCTTCTCGTTCAGAATCGTACACTGCTGATAGAGAACAAAGGGATGAATAGGTTTGTACTGCATTTTCATCGTATTTCTGTTGAGTAATGACTTAGAAAAGTGTCAGAGGGCACTCACTTTGAGGGCCAGAGCATCAGCTTCCACAGTGCTGTCACTGCTTCTCTCATAACACTTCCCAACTTTGGCCACAAATTCCTTCACCGTCTCACACAATACCCTGGAGGAGAAGAGAGAAGATGAGAGGAGCTCTGCCTTTATAGTAGCTTCTGTTTGTTCTGTTAGTGGTGGAATAGGAACTGTATGGTGTGAGACTGACGACTCACTTTGATGAAGATATGACCACTGAGTGCTGATCTGAGTTCAGGATCTTTGTGAGATGAGCAGCCACTGAATCCTCATAAGCAGATATCTGTAACTAAAGCCACCTATGCTCATCACACATCATATTCATATTCATTAATTGTAATAGCTGGGCGAGAGAGAAAAAAGTAACATTTCTGGAGAAATTGGCTTTTTTTTTTACATGATTATTATATGAACATACTCATTATATGAACAACCATTCAATAATCAGCAAGCCCAGAGAGAATCTACAGAATATTTTCTCATTTTCTCAAAATCAGAATTTTTTTTGCAGCAATGTATGAAGCACCACTCACACAGACGTTACTTTCAAATCAAACAGCTTTCTACTGGTCAACGCTTATACTTAAGGTATACTTAAGTATATTTGAGTGTGCTAAAATGGAACTATTGCAAGTATACTTTAGGTTCACTTTAAATATCTTGCATTTTATACAGAGATCATACTATCCTTACTAATAGTGATATTAAAACACATTTTAGGCTTAATATTAAGAAATGTGCATTGTGCAATAAAGAAGTATTCCAAATAAAGTTGAATTATAATATTTATATCAGTAACTCTCAAGCGATATGTCAGTAAATTTGTTAATAGATTTGTAGTATACTAAATACAGTATGAAATATGTGTATTTAAATCCATTTTGGTAAAGGTTTTCTTCATCAGGGCAGCGTGGGGAAATCTTTTGCCCTCGTGAAATTCCTGATCACTTGGACTCCAATGGAAATGACTGGATTTTAACATCTGTAAATCTGACCGAATGAAATTATGCTGTTATTTTACACATAGTAAAATTTGTTGCTGGCAGCTAAAAACGCATAATCAAATTAGTCAAAATATTTCATAAATGAGCATTCAAGGGATGCAGAATAATAAATTCTGCTGAGATTATTAAGTCTGAGAAACTTGAGAAACATATTAAGTCTCACAAATCTACAAATATTAGTAACAGTCTCTTAATTTTGATTAATAATAACGGCTTGAGGTTCAGTAAGTGATTTAGGTGTTAATTCGCTCCATCCAATTCAGTCGTTAAACCAATTCAAACAAATAACTTTAAAGTTTGAGACTGATTTGTGAGTCTTTTTAAAAAATAGAACCAGGTTATTAGAGCCATTTGTTTTTGCGAAGCAGACTACAATGGATGAGCTGAATGTTTTCTTTTGTGTACAGTGATTGAAACACAACTGAAAGATGTGCTATGTATTGTCTTTGTTATATTTTTGCGGCACCTAGTCTTAGATAAAGTGTAGCATGTGACACTGTGACATGTCAATAACCCATTTAATGGTGTTGAAGTAGATGTATGCATTGCAGTTAATGTGTTGCTAGTACCTGGCCATCCTCTGCCTCCTCAGGTGTGACGGGGCAGCTGTGTTTGGGAGGTATTTTGATCTCATACGTCATTATACTCCACCTGTGAACAGCAGCTGTAGATGTAGCCAACGACACAAATATTATACATGTGACATAGTTCTGGACACATGCTAGGGTGCGCTCTGTACCTGTCCAGCATCTTCGTGCTGGCTCTCTCCAGCTTCTCCAGTATCTGAGGGAGTTGCGTGTCATCATCGCACGACGGCCCCCAACCAAGCACCCGTGCCAGGTCATTCCCGGTGCCCAACGGCAGAACGCCCAGCTGGCACTGCCAACGTGAGACGGTTCATTAAGAAATCCTCATAAACATCTGCTCAACACTCGTGTGCCAAGTCCTAACCTTACAGGGACAGCTTTACATGGTGTAGTAGAGTACTTTTCAATCACCTGTTTGTGAAGATTTAGTTTATCGATTTCAGACAGAACCCAACCAACGCTTCCATCTCCTCCACACACGAGGATTCGGAAATTATCGAACTTTTGGAACAAGCGAAGGCTTTAAAAGAGAAAAGAGTGTTAAAATAGAGGTTCAAGTGAGAGAAGGTTTGGGTAGTTGACCTGAAATACATACATATTGGGATCTTGACATCCTAAATTCAACCTAAAACTATTTTAAACAGTGTTTTTATAATTCTTTTATAATCATGCCTGCGGTTATTTAAGACTACATGGAATATCTGTTCTTTTAAAAAATTAATTTGTCCCACTGTAGGATCATTAAAATGAGCCAAAAGGTTAATAAAATGGCTAAAAATATAACACAAATGGTTATGGGACCTGACAAAATACACTTTACATTTCATATCATTTTAATATGAAATCTGGATGTTGATTGTAAAAAAGTGCATGGACTCATCATACGTCAACTATCCAAACACCAGCAAAACAAGCGAAAGCATTGATTTGCTTCTAAGACAATGATCAATAGTTCAATCTCCGTGACCTTTGGCATCCAAGTCTTACCCTAAATGAGGTCCACCGTTGACCAGGTCAAAGACCTGAGCGGGATTGAGCAGCTGTTTGAAGCGACGCAGGAATTTTACCCCTTGGTTGTCTCCGCTTTTTGAGTTGACAAACACGAGGAGTGGACTAGCACATGATGGGGGACAGGTGGCCTTCCAGAAACCTGTCACAGGAAAAGAACGAAAAAGATTATAAACTTCTTAGCTGTAATAGCTTTTTCAAAATGTACATACCCTGTTTTGGCCAAATGCTAAAGCAGCATTATTTGTAAAGAAGGTAATGCACTGCAACAAACCAAGATGGTAGATGAAGCGGGCAAAAAGTTGATTATAAATAAACATAAATAATTTGTTATTGGAAAAAAGTATAAAAAAAAAAATTGTTTAGTCTAATTAGACTATTTTACTCAATGTTTATGTATAATGTGTGTTGTAGCACTTAAAGGTGCAGTAAGCAATTTCTGAAAAACGCTGTTGAAAATTAAAATATTACCAAAGAGGTCAGAGGAATATAATTGAAAAAGGACGGTTACAATGAGGCAACAGGTAGGACCCGTTTTAATATTGGAATAGCTTACAGCTGGAATAGCGCTGGAGAGAAGTTGGAGTGGGAAGGCCTGAAAATGGATGCAGAGGTTGTGTTGTTTCTGCTCGATACGTGAGTAACATTGGTTTTGCTGGTTCACAGATCCAAGATATGCTGTTGTAATATTAGCTATAATAATGGGACAGTCTAATGCGGCAGCTGTTAGTCATTGCCTGTGTTGCATAGCATGTTTGTGCATTTTGGGAGAGGAGCAATGAAGGAAGGGGTGTGTTTGTTTGTGTGTCGATTTCAAATATCAACTGTGTTTCTCAGAAATCGCTTACTGCACCTTTAAGGGCCTCACATTGTTATCTTAGCAAAAGAAACGGCAACCGAAAATATCGGATTTGGTTTTTGGCTAAATGAAGACTTTATTTTGGTTTCTGTGTTTTTGAAAAAAAAAGAAAAGTTTTTGTGCATCATTATTTATTTCACCTAATGTAAAATAACAACAAATGCTTAGTACTATTGCATTATTAGCTTAGCAACATGCTAACACCCAACACTGAAATAATCGTGAGTATTGTTTTTGCGTGTTTAGCTTATACAGTATAAGTTTGTGTGTTCCCTGGCAATCTTTAATAGTGCCATGCCAACAAATTAAACTACAGGAACTAAATGCCAGAACTTGCATGCTAAAAAAAGATAACGCCGAGATTTATGTTGACTCAATGTTGCTTAGGAACAGTTTTCTTCATGCCTGGACAAGCATGAATCACAGAGAAAGAAGTGGAAATAATTTTGTGCTGCAGCACAAGGAAAAGCAAACCATCAGCCTAGTCCGTTTTCGCTGGAAAAGATGTGTACTAAAGCGTGCAAATAATCCAGCACTTTGATTTCTTTGTCTTCATTAGAGCCGGACATGAGGAGCTGTCACCAAACGTGCTGGCAGTCGGTGTGATCACGTATGCAGCATGTGCAGTAAACAGTCTCTGAACATGCCAGTAGCTGTGAGCAATAACCCGCTGTGTTTATGAGCTTCGCCATATGCATCTTTTAGATTTTCACATTCCTGTCTCTCCATTGCGACCGTCTGAGGAATTGTTTGCATGTGCACATGCAAGGACAGTGCATTCACCTCTGTGTACCTGTATGCATCAGTGTGTATTGCATTCTGTCTGCGTACACGGATCTAAGCATGCATGAGTGTTAGTAACGCTGACAGTTGCCCTCGAGCATGGGTTTGCGCGTTCTCCGTGTGCCTGCGAGCGGACATTGGCGCGTGGGTGGACGTCTGTCAGTAGACCCCTCTGAGTCTAACAGAAGCCTTGCCTCTCTTTTCCCTCGCTCTCTCTCTCCTGGAGGCAGGCTGAGGCAAATTGAGTCACGAAGCTCAAGCACGTGCCAAAGGCAGCCCTGAGCGAATTAAGATGCAGCTCTCCTCGCCACCTAGCACTGAGGCGGGGGATTCCTTACACGTGACGGACTCTCCTACTTTCCCTTCACATCCTTATGCTTTCTGTATCCCTGTCTACTTCTGTAGCATTTTAACAGTCTTCAATCTGTCTATCCTGCCACCATTCTCTTCTTCTATTTTAAACAGCCAATTAACAGGAGCCACAAAGCGATCAGATGAAACTTCACAGCCATTGATTTTCATTACATTTCTGTCTGGCCCCCACTAATCTCTATATCCGATATGTGCTCCGCCAATTAAAGACAGAGGAGCTTTGAGGTTCTGATCAATAGTGAATGTCCTCAGTTCTCACAAGATTTGACTTCACACATGGCAAAACGGAAAACCACCATTGCAGAATCAATGGCTGTGTCTGAAACCAAGCTGTCCAGCCTGTTCACACCAAGAACGATAACTTTAGTGATAACTAGAGTTGTTAGAATTAAAAGTATTGGTACTTGATGGGTGCATTTACATGCAAGTTACAACAAGTTTACGCCTAATAAGCCGACAATGCATGTGGTCATGTAAATGCATAACCCATTTTCCTTTATCGGAGTTAAGGTCATAAATGGCTTAAGCATAAATTAATAGACAGCTCGATTTTTGCCCATTACCCCAATTTTGTTCAGCATTTAAAAACATTAACCTGCTTTTTGCCGACTTATTGCAGTGCGCATGTATGACATTTCCCCCCAGTTTCTCAGATAAGGCTTAAGCCTAGTCCCAGACTAAAATGCATGTTTGAGCTGTTTTAACTGAAAGTAACTTCCTCTGACATGCACTATATTGCCAAAAGTATTGGGACACCCCTCCAAATCATTGAATTCAGGTGTTCCAATAGCTTCCATGGCCACAGTTGTATAAAATCAAGCACCTAGGCATGCAGACTGCTTCTACAAACATTTGTGATAGAATGGGTCGCTCTCAGGAGCTCAGTGAATTCAAGCATGGTACCGTGATAGGTTGCCACCTGTGCATTAAGTCCATTCGTGAAATGTCCTCACTACTAAATATTCCACGGTCAACTGTTGATAAGTGGTATTATAATAAAGTGGAAGCAATTGGGAACAACAGCAACTCAGCCACGAAGTGGTAGGCCACGTTAAATGATAGAGCGGGGTCAGCGCATGCTGAGGCGCACAGTGCGCAGAAGTCGCCAACTTTCTGCAGAGTCAAGAGCTACAGACCTCCTTCGTGTGGCTTTCAGATTAGCTCAAAAACAGTGCGTAGAGCTTCATGGAATGGGTTTCCATGGCCAAGCAGCTGTATCCAAGCCTTACATCACCAAGTGCAATGCAAAGCATTGGATGCAGTGGTGTAAAGCACGCCACCACTGGACTCTAGAGCAGTGGAGACGTGTTCTCTGGAGTGACGAATTGCGCTTCTCTGTCTGGCAATCCGATGGACGAGTCTGGATTTGGTGGTTGCCAGGAGAACTGTACTTGCCTGACTGCACTGTGCCAAGTGTAAAGTTTGGTGGAGGGGGGATTATGGTGTGGGGTTGTTTTTCAGGGTTTGGGCTTGGCCACTTAGTTCCAGTGAAAGGAACTCTTAATGCTTCAGCATACCAAGACAATTTGGACAATTCCATGCTCCCAACTTTGTGGGGTGGGGATGGGGATGGCCCCTTCCTGTTCCAACATGACTGTGCACCATTGCACAAAGCAAGGACCATAAAGATATGGACGAGCGAGTTTGGTTTGGAGGAACTTGACTGGCCTGCACAGAGTCCTGACCTCAACCCAATAGAACACCTTTGGGATGACTTAGAGCTGAGACTGCGAGCCAGGCCCTCTTGTCCAACATCAGTGCCTGATCTCACAAATGCGCTTCTAGAAGAATAGTCAAAAATTCCCATAAACACTCCTAAACCTAGTAAAAAGCCTTCCCAGAAGAGTTGAAGCTGTTATAGCTGCAAAGGGTGGACCAACTCCATATTAAACCCTACGGATTAAGAATGGGATGTAATTAAAGTTCATGAGCATGTAAAGGCAGACGTCCCAAAACTTTTGACAATATAGTGTATCTTAAAAGATGTCCATGTCATTGTTTTGTCTCAAGATCACCCCCAGTAATGTGATTTTCTAAGACACATTTATAAAATATACTTAAATGTCCTAATTGAACTAAAGCCTAATCCTGGCTTAATCTAAGCCCTGTTTGTGAAACCACAAGCATTGGAGTGAGCATTTCGTGGTAGGGGAGGAGGAAATGTATTGCAAAACTCAGACTTTTTCTTGACCCAAAAATTATAAAATCAATGAATCAATGGCTGTGCTTGAAAACTATAGCAATAACTAGTGTCAAAAGTACTAGTACTTTGGTACCAAGTCAGTTCTAAAAAAAAAATTTCATTAATCAAGAGTTTCTGAAATACAGGTACAGAGCGGGTCAACTGGCAAAGAGTCACATTTGAAAATACCTTGGATTTGAAGCAGATGAATGTCACATGCCTGTCCTGTCTTGTGCTGCACATGGGTGTTTTGTTATGTTGGGCCATGTGCTCGTGTAATTGTCTAGCCCCTCCCATCTTGTTACCTGATTATTTAATTATTTGCCCCACCTGCTTTCCCCGTTATCCTCTTTTGTTTGTTTCCCTATTTAGTCTCCCTGTGTTTGCAGTTCCTGTGCCGTGGCCACCCGAGGGGTCTTCACCGCCGTGGCCGCCCGAGGGAAAGTCTCCACCCTGGCCGCCAGATGAACTGTCGTCTCCGCCCTGGTTGCCAGATGGACTGTCTGCTTCACCCTGGCTGCCGGCTAAGCTGTTCCCCTCCATGGACCTGGCCCCCCATCCCGCCCCCTGATCCTCCACCATTTCACCTCCCGCCTGGACTCTTGTTTTGTTTGTCTTGGAGCGTCTGGTAGCCGCTCCGTAGAGGGGGGGTTATGTCACAGTGTCTGGTTTGTGTTCCCTGGGTGTCCACTAGAGGTCCTCTTCCCGCACGGTGTCCTACACTCTGTTACTACATTTCCCATGATCCTGTCTGTCACTGAGTGTTCATTGTGTTCAGCTGTTTCTCGTCACCTCGTTTAGCACTTGTGTATATATACTCTGTCAGTTTCAGTGTTTGTCACGGAGTCCTTGTTTAATGTCCTCACACTTCTGTTCCTGTTTGCTGCCTGTTCTTGTTTTATGTTCTTGTTTTATGTTCTTGGATTGACTTATTGGATTTTGACCATTTGCCTGAACTGATTGTGAGTACGGATTACCCCAATAAATTAACTGCACTTGGTTCTCTCTCTTTTGTGTGTGATTCGTGACAATGAAGGGAACATCACTGATAACCAAAAAATAAATAAAAAAATGATGGGTTTTTACTAATTTTGGTACCATGACAATACTAGCCATACCTATATTATCCTCCACACCATTTTACAATAACATTCTGTTTATTTTAAGTGCTTTCGTCATCTGCTACTCTAAATGCTTGAGCTGTTTATAGTCGAAGTGGATTCTGATTAGCTGTCAATGTTTTATTGTTCACCAACAGGAAAAAAATGCAGCCACTGTATTATAAAAATAGAAATGTAGTTTTATTTTGGTAGAGGAGCTCTTTTGTTGATGGCACAATATTGCATGCAAAGAACACTATGACTCCTTTAAAAATTAACCAGAAGACAGCATCTCAGTTGACAGGATATTGCACAAAAACTGAATTTACATGTTTCTACCATACAACCTGAGAAAGCAGAATATTTCAGCTTTTGGACAGTCATTTAGCTTTTTTTAAACCTTCAAGATATTGAGCATGAAGTGGCTCTAAATAGCATTCATATAGGTGTCAATAAAAGGCAATGTTCAATTTCCTGGAAATCAGTGGCATATGCTCCGAGACAGGCTGACTGAGCAAACAGGCAAGGTATGAATCCTCAGCAGCAGGATAATAATGCAGAAAGAGATAGAGAGAGAGCCGGTATGGGAGAAAGCTTTTGTTTGCTCTCATCTTGAATTTTCCAAGCACATGGTCCACCAGAGGTGGTTATGTTTACATGCGTCGGGAATAGATGCTCTGAGGGAAAGTGACTTTCCACACCGCCCTGACACATGCCGGGGAGATGGAAAGAAAAATAAAGGAACAAAGTGTCTCTCAGGAAAGGGGAAAAAAACATCCTATCTGTATGATCAAATCAGAAGATGTCAGAGGTGTAATGAAAAAGATATTGCTCTTCATGCAGCCAGGGAATTAGCAAAGCTAATGAGCTATATCTATAGCAGCCCTCCACCTGAGCTCCTCCCACCACTTCACTCACACACACACACACACACACACACACACACACACATTTTCATGTTTTATGGGGACATTCCATATACATAATGATTTTTCATGCTGTACAAACTGTATATTCTATCCCCTACCCCTAAACCTACCCATCACAGAAAACTTGCTTTTACATTTTCAAAAAACATCACTATGATTTATAAGCTATTTTCCCCTCATGTGGACCAAAAAATGTCCCCACAAGGCCAAGGATTTTGGATATTACCATCTTAGTAGGGGCATTTTGTCCCCATAACATAGGGTATACCAGGACCACACACATACACACCCTGATTCATAATCATACACTATATCCAGAGTGTGATCATTCATAAGAACGCAGGCAACCATCCATTTTTAGTGACATTGACCTTTTGAAACAAAAGGTTTTCATGTACTAAGAAAATATTGAACACTTCATAACTCAAAACTTCCACCCTAGTCCAAAAAATAATTTACTGAAAAAATAGATACACTCTCTTAAATAAAAATTAAAAATGAAAAACATAAGTGGACAGAACAACCTGTTTAAAAATAATAATATATATATATATATATATATTATTTTTATTTTTTTTACAGATTATTTTACTAAGATTATAACCTCCAAAAAGTAAAGCAAAATAATAATAATAATAATAATAATAATAATCATAATAAATGTCAAAAAAATTAATAAACAATGAGACCATTTTAATCGTTATCAATCAAATAAAATATATCTACAGCATAAATAATATTATTTAAATTAATATATTAAATTATTATTTATCAATATTTATGTGTATACACTCTTGAACTGGCTCTTGTGAAGAGTAAAGTCTTACCATCTGAGTCAATGCTGTTGAGGGCGGTAGGGGGGATGATGGACACTTTGCACTGGCCGAGGGGACATTTGCGGGGGTAGAGATCCATGCATGCCGTGTGCACCTGTCCAAGCACAGACAGCTTTTAGAGTTCAAAAGCTCTCTATAGTAAGTTATAAGGCATTCTGGGATATGTAGTTCTTACCATGGCTTTGCACCACAAACAACGCCAGTCCTGCAAGCGCAGCACGCTGCCACACGTTTTGTCGCAAACGGCACACTTGGCACTGACAGGCAGGTTGCCTTCCAGCCATTGATGTGGCATCGCAATCTATAGGAAATTATTATTTTTTTAAATGTACACCACCAGACTTATATACCTGACTTTTTTCTGTTCACTTAAAGGGATACTCCACTTTTTGGGGAAATAGGCTCATTTTACAACTCCCGCCATATCAGCCTAGAAAATCGCAACTTTTCATTTTCCGTCGGTCTTAGTACACGGTGTAACTACAGAAGAGTCAAGTTTTAAATAGGAAAAATATCTAAACTCTTTGGTCATTTTTTGGAGAGAGATGCTAATGGTCATGTCCGATTCAATGATCTATGCTAAGCTATGCTAAAAGTGATACCGCCAGACCCGGAGATCGGCTGAATGGATTCGAAAACGGAAAAACTCAACCGTTTAACTCTGGGGGAGTTGTAAAATGAGCCTATTTCAAAAAAAAGTGGAGTATCCCTTTAAAGGTTATTCATTAGCTCACTGAACCACGACTCACCCCATCCTCATCCTCAATGATGTCCTTCCCGATAGAGGCCAACGTTGTCCATTTGCAGTTGTTGGTGGCCCTGACTGCGCATCTTTTGTGGGCCTTGAATTTACACACTGCAAGAGAGAAATACTAGTTATAAGTCTGGCCAGCAGTAACCTTGAGATGCTTATATGACAATCAAGGTTTTATCATTTCAGCAGAAAGAAATATGAGGTGATAAAAGATGCCAGAAAAAGGCTTCCTTAATCAAGCTAAAATGAATCAGCACAATATACAGTGCTCAACTGAGGAGAACATTGAAGAAGTATTTGAAAAAACAAATGCTAAAAAATAATATCTTTATGACAATCAAGTATTTTAACAATGGAGGCGATGCCGAAGTGGGCAAGTAATGTAATCTGTATATGGCCGAACACCATGTAACACCGGTAACATTGACTACCGCAGCAAGCCTAATTCATAGCCTACTGAACACTATGTATGCATGATCCTCTAAACTGAACCTGATCCTCTAAACCTGTGGGTATCTTACGTTAAATACACTTAATAAGCCAGTTACATTATTTGTGCAGCATTGGCAATAACATCTTTTTCATTAACATTTTCAGGTCTATAACATAAAGCAATCTAGAAATCTCTATTAGCATTGTTTACTGTGGGAATCTTTCTAAAGTAGGCAAACACAATAGACCGTTTGTCTTATTTTGTTGTCTGTCATGTCAGAAAGCACTTTGAATTGTGCATCGATTTCTTCTATATTCTGGAAACCTTCGCCTAACCACGCTGGCGCTGTACTGTCCTCACCAGCGGTGTGGGTGAGGTCCAATAAGCTAATGGATTCCAGTTCTTTGTTGATTTCCTCTATTAAATTGCATTGCAGATCTAATCAAGTTAGCAATGTTCATCTGGTCGTTTCCAGAAGGAGAATTAAGTGGCTGATTGATTGGCTGGCTGGCTTCCTACTCCATAATGTAACGCTCTGGCACATTATCGTGGCCACCTCCATTCCTACGAACTTAAAATGTACACTCAGCTCTTTCCTGACACAGATGCTGCAATCCATGCAGATGTCTCTACAAGTTGCAGAAATACAAAACGTCCTGCACATTAAGGATCCGGATTGTTCTGTACAAGCAGGGCTGACTGGCGCCCAGAATCCAAGATTCAGACCCTGAAAAAGCCTCAAATCCAGTTAAATCAGCCCATCTCAGTGTCTGAGTGCATTACGCCTCCATATGCTGCCGGGACTTCTAATATCCTGTTGGATTTACACAGATTTGTGATGACACGGCTAATCACACCAGAGCAGAGATGCATTTAGCCCAGCCAAGCCCTGCCAGCCGGGACGCCACATAGTCACTACAGAAAGTGTTTCCTCCCTGGAGTATTCCAGCATTTGGAGTGGATATGTGTTGAACGGGGCTGTTTACTGGAAAGGAAGCCAAACATTCGCGGTATGTCCGACATTGGGAATTTCCACTTTCTGCAATGTTGTCTCTCAATAATAAATGAGGAGACACATCTAATGCATCGAGACAAGAGCGCACACGTCCTCTTCAGAGATTCATAACGCTAATCAGAGAGCGCTTCATCTCGCTTGGGCTCCGCACTCATCTTGTAATCAGAGCTGGTCTACGCTCAGACCATTTCACATGGCTCTGAAAACAAATCTCCAATAACTCACTCTAATGTCATTTTCGGGGCTGTTAGCAAATCATTTACAGACAATTCAGTAATGCTGAGTGAACGTAAGACTGTTTACGATGCGCTGCTAATGGACAGGATGTCTCTGTCATATTAGAGAGTGAGAAATATTGAGTTTGCCTCTTTTGTTGGGGCCCATGTCTCACATCAATCTTTATTGATTGGCTGCTGTAGGAAATCAAAGTGAAATATGAACAGCAATGATCGTTCTAAACTTCAAGTCTCTCAACTTGGAAAGAACCCTGGTGAAAAGACAGGTGTAAACTTGCATGAATTCCCATGCTGGCCAAGCTGGTCAGAACTTGGTGGGAAAGATGGTCAAGCCTTGTTGGGACCCCAGCACATCAAATCAAATGCTGCTAACCTGCTGACCAGTAAACTCTGGTCTTTGTAATCTTGCTTCAAAGTTAATGTCCAGTGCTATGTTGGGCCTCCCTGATTGAGTTTGAGTTTGAGACTAAAATAGAGTCTGATTCTGGAAATATGGTCTTGGTCTTCTCATGGACTCTGAACATTTGGACTCTGTCTTGATTCAGACTTGACCCTCTGCTAGACTCGGACTTGACCCTTTTCTGGGCTTGAATCAGACTCGACCCTTTTCTGGTCTTGGTCTTGATTCGGACTTGACCCTCTTCAGGTCACTGTCTTAAATCAGAATAAAAACTAAGTCTTGACCCTTTTCTGGTCTCGGCCTTGTCTCAGTCTTTACCCTCTTCAGATCTCAGCCTTGTCTCGGCCTTGACCCTCTTCAGATCTAGGTCTTGAATTGAACTGGACCCTCTTCTGGTCTCTGTATTAACTCAGACACAACCCTCTTCTGGCCTCATTCTTGACTCAGACTCGACCTTCTTCTATTATAGACTCAGACTTGAATGAAATGGTCTTGGCTACAACACCGCAAATTTACATGGAAACCAAGGGCTAGACATTTAATTGTGCAAGCTTGTGTTGATTTTACAAGAATATAAAGATCATCCTATCTCTGAACCAATGAACTACACTTTGGAATTCAATAAGCTGTTTAAGAAGTAATTAAGTAATGTTTAATAATGATCCGTGCTTACAACTATATATATACACAACAATCGTCCATCATTTTTGCTGTTTTTAAGTCATATTGGAATGATCACAATTTTTATTGTGAATGTTGACTATACAGCTTAATTTGGATGGATACAGTATTGCGTACTATTAATAAAAATGAGAGATTAAGCAAAAAATACTACCCATTTAGCCAGTTCATAAAGCAACTATATTTCCCATTATTCTTTGCAGCAGTGTGAAAATGATAAATACATAAATCATCAACACACCTAAAGCATCATTTGCTCTTTATTTTGATGCATTAACGCTAAAAAGTTTCCTTTATCTTTTAATAAGCCAAAAAGACAGGAAGAAATACGAAACTGCTTAAAGGGGTGGTATAATGCCCTTTTCAAAAGATGTAAAATAAGTCTCTGATGTTCCCTGTGTGTGTATGTGAAGTTTTAGCTCAAAATACCCCAGAGATATTTTTTTATAGAATGTTAAAACTGTCATTTTTTTGTGTGTGTCCCCTTAAATGCAAATGAGTTGCTGCTCCCAGCAAAGAGGGCGGAGCTACAACAACTTGTCCTTAGCAGCTTCAATTACCTCACACAGACATGCATTGAAAATTTCACAAACTTTTAGCCTTTTATGTTCAAATCCAAGTCGGACAAAGATGGAGAGACTCAAGAAGAAGTGACAACATGTAGAATACAACAGGAAATTTCTGAATGGTTAGTTGATGAGTTTATGTAGCTGATGTGCAGTTAACTATCTTCTTGTCATAGAATAGCATTTTCTGTTATGATAATCTATAAATCGTGTTCCCGGGGGCGGGGTTTATGTAAATGTTAGGGTTAGTGATGTCACTAACCCCGGAGGAAGTTCATGTAGTCCCTACCAGCAGTTTGTTGTAGTCCTTAAAAAGTAATTTCTGTAAAAGAAAATATCTCCCTTTGCTTTGAACTTTGAGCATTGTAACTTTGCAGATGTTGTTTATGCTTAAACAGCAACATTACACACTAACTAAAGTTAAAAAAGTTAAATCATAATCAACCACCCCTTTAACAAACGCATAGGCTATTGTTTCTGACCAAACTCACACTTCTGCAAGTCGGAACTTCTTAAAAGCAGAATATATTTACAATCTAACATGGCTTTATTGGTTTTATAAAATGATTACTACTTAATAAAAATTAGGAAATATTTAAACATTATTTTATTAAGCGAAGTCACTAAGTGGCAATTACAAGGGATAAATGTTACTGTATTGTGCACTTTAGCACCTAGAGTTCTGTGTCGACCAATCAGCATCCAGGTCCAGACTTATCTGTTTTATAAATAATGTTTCTTGTTCACTCAATAGTCCACTCTAACGCCATTGTAAGTTAACAGCCAAAACAAAAGCAATTTCCATATGAACAGAAACAGCTCTCAGGCCTGAAGATAGTAATGAGAGGTTTGTTGAAAGAAATGAGATCATCTTTCTATAGCAACACATACAGTAATTAATACTCAGGAGTGAGTCTGCTTGCTGGAAACGCAGGCGCGTGACAACAGCACTGGAAAGTGCTCCTTAATTATCGCTCTCTAGACCACTGCGACCACACGCACAACTACACAAATCCACTTTTGCTTAATGCAGTGTGACTCCAGAAAACTATCATTCTAAATGGCATCTTCATGTTTAGGTGGAAAATCAACATTAGGAAACATTAGGACGACTATGATGATGAGGCTTGTATTATTCACAATGCAGTGTGGGTTTCACTTGAATTTCTCATTAAAAGTGAGGCGTGAATGAGCAACTCACTATTTTTACTTCCTGCATTGCGAGAGCCAATGACAGTCAGCCGAGTTTAATGAGCACCATCTGCATATCTCTGAAAGTAATTAGCACTCTCTTTCCACATGATGTCACACCATTAGCATGCATAATGCATGACCCTGGATGAGGTATTTTTAGTGTTTTAACCTGCCAGCATGTTCCTCTGCAGGTAGTTTACAAGTAACTAGCCACAAACTTTAACATCAAGATTGATTGTTTATGAAAAAAAAAAAAAAAATATATATATATATATATATATCAACTGTCAATATTATAACATAATGTTATAAACTTTTTTTTTCTTCTTTTTTTTGTATCCATACTGGCGTGATGAATCCAATCCTAAAGCAAAAGGAACTGGATGAATGCTACCAATCCACAATCTGATTTCTAACTGGCACTGTGCTCACTCATTGGCCAGAGGAGAAATGGCCCCTCGACTGAGCTTGGTTTCTCCCAAGGTTTTTTTTCTCCATTCTGTCACCTGATGGAGTTTTGGCTCCTTGCCACTGTCGCCTCTGGCTTGCTTAGTTGGAGACACTTAATATTCAACAATATTATTGATCTGACTGCACTGCCACTATTGGATGAGAACTAAACAGAGCTGGACGATGACATCACTGTTTTTCTTAAGAACTGCTTTATAGATTAAATGAACTAATTTAACGGAACTGAATCAACACTGAACTGACTTCAGCTGAACAATGACACTGGTTGAGCTGCTTTAAAGCCCAAATTAACTCTGTTTGCATCATTTAATCATTTTCCTAATTATCACTGTAAAGCTGCTTTGAAACGATCTGTATTGTATAAAGCATTATATAAATAAAAGTGACTTGACTTTTTACAGATAAACTTTTAATACTTAAAGTCTGTTCATGATCATATTATACACTATTCATTGGTTCAAATTATATATTATTGGTTCAAAACATTTTTTTTTTTTTTTTTTCTGTGATCAAATGTCAAATTGTATTGTATTATAAAACTTTAAGCCAATCACCTGAGCCATGAATTAGATTTGACTGATCACTCTATATTAGAACCCCTTGTGGCAGTATATCAATCAATCAATCAATAAAACCAATAATATGAACCAATGAATAGTGCATAATATCAATGTTCACTGTTGTGTTGTGTTCAAAGGTTTTGTTTTTTAAATGTCTATATAGTTTTTATTTTATTTTTTAAGTAGGTTTAGTTTATTTAGTTTTAGTAATGTAATGTAATATAATATAGGAATGTTTTTGGGTTTTTTTTTTTAATACAATTTATAATATACAGTGGGGAGAACAAGTATTTGATACACTGCCAATTTTGCAGGTTTTCCCACTTACAAAGCACGTAGAAGTCTGTAATTTTTATCATAGGTACACTTCAACTGTGAGTGACGGAATCTAAAATCCAGAAAATCACATTGTATGATTTTTAAATCATCATTAATTTGCATTTTATTGCATGACATAAGTATTTGATACATCAGAAAAGCAGAACTTAACATTTGGTACAGAAACCTTTGTTTGCAATTACAGAGATCATACGTTTCCTGTAGTTCTTGACCAGGTTTGCACACACTGCAGCAGGGATTTTGGCCCACTCCATACAGACCTTCTCCAGATCCTTCAGGTTTCAGGGCTGTCGCTGGGCAATACGGACTTTCAGCTCCCTCCAAAGATATTCTATTGGGTTCAGGTCTGGAGACTGGCTAGGCCACTCCAGGACCTTGAGATGCTTCTTACGTAGCCACTCCTTAGTTGCCCTGGCTGTGTGTTTCGGGTCGTTGTCATGCTGGAAGACCCAGCCACGACCCATCTTCAATGCTCTTACTGAGGGAAGGCGAAGATGTTGGCCAAGATCTCGCGATACATGGCCTCATCCATCCTCCCCTCAATACGGTGCAGTCGTCCTGTCCCCTTTGCAGAAAAGCATCCCCAAAGAATGATGTTTCCACCTCCATGCTTCACGGTTGGGATGGTGTTCTTGGGGTTGTACTCATCCTTCTTCTTCCTCCAAACACGGCGAGTGGAGTTTAGACCAAAAAGCTCTATTTTTGTCTCATCAGACCACATGACCTTCTCCCATTCCTCCTCTGGATCATCCAGATGGTCATTGGCAAACTTCAGACGGGCCTCGACATGCGCTGGCTTGAGCAGGGGGACCTTACGTGCGCTGCAGGATTTTAATCCATGACGGCGTAGTGTGTTACTAATGGTTTTCTTTGAGACTGTGGTCCCAGCTCTATTCAGGCCATTGACCAGGTCCTGCCGTGGAGTTCTGGGCTGATCCCTCACCTTCCTCATGATCATTGATGCCCCACGAGTTGAGAACTTGCATGGTGCCCCAGACCGAGGGAAATTGACCGTCATCTTGAACTTCTTCCATTTTCTAATAATTGTGCCAACAGTTGTTGCCTTCTCACCAAGCTGCTTGCCTATTGTCCTGTAGCCCATCCCAGCCTTGTGCAGGTCTACAATTTTATCCCTGATGTCCTTACACAGCTCTCTGGTCTTGGCCATTGTGGAGAGGTTGGAGTCTGTTTGATTGAGTGTGTGGACAGGTGTCTTTTATACAGGTAACGAGTTCAAACAGGTGCAGTTAATACAGGTAATGAGTTGAGAACAGGAGGGCTTCTTAAAGAAAAACTAACAGGTCTCTGAGAGCCGGAATTCTTACTGGTTGGTAGGTGATCAAATACTTATGTCATGCAATAAAATGCAAATTAATTATTTAAAAATCATACAATGTAATTTTCTGGATTTTTGTTTTAGATTCCGTCACTCACAGTTGAAGAGTACCTACTGTATGATAAAAATTACAGACCTCTACATGCTTTGTAAGTAGGAAAACCTGCAAAATCGGCAGTGTATCAAATACTTGTTCTCCCCACTATATAACACTGTTATAAAAATTTATAATATTTGTTTCATTCGTAATAAAATTTGATAATTTTTTCAATCATAATATACAGCTATTTTCCGAATTCCAGATGGATAAAATCCAAACTCATTCTACAAGTCCATTTGTATTGACGACTATATGTTTTACTCAAAAACATGCCAGATTACTGACGTACAATAGGCTGTGATTGGTGTTTGAAGTTGATTTTAAGTGGTAGACAGGTGGAGTGTTCGGCAGTGTTTTATACCTCTAAATCTCAAACAAGAGAAGCAACAAGAGTTTTTCTCTGATTGATGTGGAAGCACCTCAGCAGGAGTGCATTTTAATATAAGAAGCAAACACATAATATCCTTGAAATGCAAATTCTAAACAAATAAAAGACAGATACTCGGCGTCAGTGTATTGATCGAAATGCGTTTCCGTCCGCATCTCTTCTCCTCCTCAATTAGCTGTGCTTCTGCACTAAGTAGTTCTAACGAGTGTAACCGACTCTAATGTAACCCTGAACCATCCCTGACCACCCCTGAGCAGCTTTGATGAAAATATGACACCTTTGGGGATGGACAGCGCGCTGAGCGAAGCAGCTTCATAACTGAAGAGGGATTATCCGACATACGGATTTGAGAAGAGAGAGAGAGAGAGAGAGAGAGAGAGAGAGAGAGAGAGAGGCTGCGTTTCCATTAACCTTCAAATTGCGCAAATTGAAATTGCGAATTGAAAATATGCCCAATGCAAACGCCCGATTTCGCAAAAAAACCCATTTATCGCAAAAAAGTTTTTACGCTCGCATGAGGTGGTTTTTCAGGCTGTTCGAAAAAGGAATATTTCGCGAAACTGCAATGGAACGTTTTTGTGCATTTACAGGTCACCTGACGTAGATGACGCGGTATGTTTGGACAGAATACGAGACAGAGTTCTTTATTAAATTCATATAAGACAAAAAAATTACAGGAATAATGGATTCTAAACCTCAAATAAATGCCACAATCAAGACCTCGAAGCAGATATGAGGGAGAAACACCCAGAAACGCCTCATATGTGCTGCTCACAAGGGTCGTTCCTTACCATTAATGCTTGGAAAATACACATCCATCTCCTTCGATTAATAATAATGGCTAGTGCAGTGGCTGGGATATAGTACATAAACCTACCAACGTCCGTTGCCATGGTTTTTGGAATGATTTTACTTATCGCGAGAGAAAAAAAGTTTTAGTTGCATAACATCATTAATGGAAACGCCATTATTTCGCAATAGTTTTTTGTCTACATTTGCGCAAATCTGTAATGGAAATGCGCTTACAGAGAGAGAGAGAGAGAGAGAGAGAGAGATGGGCAGAGAGAGATGGGCAAACACTTACCTTCACAGGAGAGGCCATGAGAAGTGACCCCTGAGAGGCTGTCCCGACAGACGTTACAGAAGGTGGGGCGAGCGTGGGAGCAGGCATACCAGTTGTGCATCCCTGAGAAATGTTCCACATTAAACTGTGCCGTCTAGCAAAGGAGAAGTTAAGACAAATTGGCAGCGCCAGGATAAGACTTTTTCAGAGCCCCTAAAACAAAGACTACGCTTTTCAGCTCACACACACAACACACAGAATGTATATTAGCCTCAGGTGTACGAGACACAACCCTCCTGCGTGCAACACCACACCACGGCTCTCCCTGACAACCGGTCCCCCCCCACCGTAACATCTGCGCTCCCGGCATGGGAATCTACCAGCAGCACCTTGATGCAACAGGACAGTGATTTAAGAGGCCGACTGCGCCCACAGTTGGGGGTGCCAGTGGAGCGCTGGAGTTCTGGGTGTGGTATTGCAGAACACGGGGGCTGAGAGTCTTACATAACCATCTTCATCTCATATCAAAGTGAGCATACAATCAACACTCAACGCCGCAGTCCGCACTTTCATTTACTGGCATGCGACCAACCGTTTCAGATGTTAAAAGCCGCCACATGCACACATAGCTTTTCACAGTCAATTAGCAACAGCAAACAAATAGAGCCAAACTCCCTTCTTCCAGAACTATTTTAAATGGATAACATCATTTTTTCATTAACACTGAGAAGAGAAAAGGAAATACGAAAGCTAGATTTATAATACACATGACCTGAGATGCGGGAGAGAAGCATATTAAGCTTCATTCTGAAGAAGTATGCTTGAAAAACAACAAACATGCATGCGAGAATGCAAGATGCAACTCGACTCAAACTGTGCTCTTACCTCGTAATGCTCTCTGGACTGAACCGATTTCAGCGAGCTGATCCAGTCCTCCATTTCTTTCCTGTTCTCGGCACACAGGATAAGCCTTCGGAACGGTGTAATTACCTACAGGGAGACAGAGATCTGGGGAGATGAGAGCGGAGTGTCTCACCCTCCTGCCTGACTGACTGCGACTGACAATGAGTCCCCCCCCCCCGTTCTGCTCTTTAAGACGAAGCTCGGGACAAGCCCCCCCACCCCTTGCCTCCTCCTCCTCTTCTCATCTTAAACGGCCACCTCAACCCCTCAGGTCTTTTCCTCTCGGATGCTTGAGCGAGATTTGGGCTGACAGGCGGAGTGCCTGAGAAAATGCTAAAAGCCTGTTTCATAACAGGGGCAGCCTCCACACTAGTCAAACTCTGCGCTTTTAATACCACTATAATTTATTGATAACAGCACCCTTAACATCTCCACGCGCCGGCAGTGCCACTGCGGAGGCGCACAGCACCCCGACAACAGTTTTCGCTGCAACACCGTGCGTGGTGAAGCAGGTGATACAGTCCTCAGGGAATTACAGCTTACCACCTGCACCGAAACAACACCGCTGATCCCAACATAAATCATTTTCTCAATGTTGGTACACTGGGTTTAAATCATTATCTAAATCATTCAATTATCTCAGGGTAAAACAGTGGGAATTCCAACTGTTCCGATTTTCGATCCTCAGAGGTTGCTCTTTCATAGTTCAAGAGACTTTCTCAGAGGTTCTCAGTAAAACGGTCAGTCCATCCAAAAAACGACAATTCTGTAATTATTGACTTACCCTAATTTAATTTGAAACCCATAAGACTTTCACTCATATCAGCTATTTTCAATGACATTTTCTGTTCCTCTACTGAAAGTCCATTTCGCCAAACATTCAAGCTTCAAAAAGTTCATAAAGACATCGTGAAAAGCCTCCTGAGTCTCCTGAAGAGTCTCCTGAAGAGACACGATCGCTTTATATGTATGACGTAACAGATTTAACTTAGGTTTTTATTCACACATAAACTTTGATCAATGCACATGCAGATCATATTTGGTAAGTGGAAGCTTAAATGTGCTTGCCTGATACGTGTGAACCACTTTGGTTTGCGTGTCACGCAAATACAGTTGAGCTTTCGTTTATGTTCACTGATCACTGACTTCAATGGAGGAACAGAAATCCCTCAGGTTTCATTAAAGGGTTAGTTCACCCAACAATGAAAATTCTTTCAGTAATTACTCAGCCTCATGTCGTTCCAAACTTGTAAGTCTTTTGTTCATCTTCGGAACAAAAATTAAGATCTTTTTGATGAAATCTGAGAGATGTACTTGCATCCATTGACAGCTTCGCATCTACCACTTACTTCAAAAAGTTCGTAAAGAGATCGGAAAACTAATACATATGAATTGAGTAGTTTAGTCCAAAATTTTGGTTGAGCTTCTGTTTATGTTCGCTGATCAATGTACATATGTGAACAAAAGCCTAAATTCAAACTGGTCATCATATAAAGCGTTTGTGTCTCTTCAGAAAATTTGGACTAAGCTGCTCAATTCATATTGATTAGTTTTACGATCTCTTTATGAACTTTTTGAAGGGTCAAAGAGTCAGTTGTGTATCAACGGAGGGACAGAAATCTCTCAGATTTCATCAAAAAGATCTTCCTTTGTGTTCTAAAGATGAACAAAAGTCTTATGGATTTGGAAGGACTTACGAGATTCATTTTTGGGTGAACTAACCCTTTAAGTATTAAGTCAGTCTCAGACTGTTATCCTAAAATTCCTGAGGATGAATTCAAACATTTTGTTTTTACATTAAGAACATGAATGTGGACAGCTGAGATGATCTGCAAAATTTGAGAGCTCTGCCTTTTGATTGCAAACTTTGTAGTCTGAACAAACCTGAGCACTGTTCGAGACATTTTTGAGATTTCTTTTGAAATTCTAAAAGAAACGTGTCCCATTACTACCTTTTCCAGTCTCCGTGTGCTCTTCTAGAGTTTCATTGCTGTCTGGGAGAAACTTGAGATCTTGCTTGTGCTCTGCTTGACTGAAATGGTTGCATTAAACCATTGTTCTAATGTCTACTTGTTTCCGATCTCTGCATCCACAATGAACTGGCATCACAGATCCTCCCTTAGCGCAAGTGTCAGTGTTCTCACTAATTATAAAGAGCAGCAAAATAACCTTGTATTCCTGGCTGCAATAATGAGCTCACATGGATGCGATAAATAACTCCCATCTGTTCTTTTTTTTTTAAGTGTCTCAACTATAAGTTGCCTCACTCATTTTTGGAAAATCAGCCATTGCCATCTGGCATGGTGGGGAATGAACCGTCTCTAATTAGGTTTTGCCTATCTGGTGGTTACTGCAGTTTTTCAGAGGTGTGGTTACCAACCAAACAACGCTATCGCTGTTACACAACGCCATACAATCTCCCAATGAGAAAATGCACTGGCTGTCGTGCCGCATGAGCGGATTACAGGGGAATGCACTGAAGATATCCACTAACGGCAGCAGAGGTGCTGAGAGAGAATTACAAACGCAACAGAGTTATGTGGATGTCAACGTTGTAGCTCATTATGTTTGCCATTTGGACGGCAGGCTCCATCCACGGCTTGTTATTTCTTGCGGTTTGCATCTGAGTGTTTCAACCCTCCCCAACTCATTGTTCTTTCAGGCTTGTATTTCCTCCTAAACACCACAAAATCATTAGTGGCTTCTGTCTCTATACTTCAGCGTGACTTCCTTTACTTTACCAATAGACAAAGTCATGAAGTCGTAAGGTATTAGCAGGGTATCATTAAAAGAATGTTCCGGGTTCAATACAATTCTTTCAACAGCATTTGTGGCATAATAATGTTGATTAACAGTAATTTCAGCTCATCAATCCGCAGTTACGCTAATGCACTTACAGTCTATGGAGCCAGTGATCTGAAGGGACATTAAGGGAGTGTAAATATAATGACAAAATTAATTTTTCTTTCTTTCTTTCTTTCTTTCTTTCTTTCTTTCTTTCTTTCTTTCTTTCTTTCTTTCTTTCTTTCTTTCTTTCTTTCTTTCTTTTTCTCATAAGTCTTGAAAAGTGGCAATACTTTTGAATCACTGTGCATTTAAAGTTTTAAAATTTAATTTCACTGTAATTTTTTTATTTATTTATATGTTTTTTAGTGTTTACCTTTGTCTATTCATTCTTATTTCTAATTTTATTATTATTTTTGGTAAACTCATCTTGTTTTGAATGGTGATATATAAAAATTTACATTGATATTTAAATGGTAATTTTATGATACTTCCATTATAAATGTGCACCTGTAAATTATTTTCTGTTCACAATAAAGAAAAGAAAAAAAGTATCTTTTGAAAATATCGTTAACACACATGCCCAAATCAGATAAAACATATATTCATAAATATCATTCAAGTTAAGGTTTAGGGGTGTAACGCAACAGGCCATTACAACCAGAGATAAACTTTCCATGTCATAAAAAGGTCAATTTTTATATTTTATTTTAGGAGACTTACTGAACTTCATACATAGTCAAGAGGGTCTGCAGGGATCTTCTCTATGATATTATTTCCTGCTTTTATGTTTCTGGATGCTGGCAGCACCACATGACTTTCTTTTAATGAAACTTTTTTTTACTGTATGCCACCCCAAAAAAAAATCAAAATATTTTTTTATTAAAATAATTAAAAACTAATTCTGTGTCAACATTTCACCATAAATGCTGTAGACGTTAACTTGTACTGAACCCAAAATGTTCATTGGAATGACAAAAAAAACATTGCATAAATGCTAAATAAGAACAAGCTTTGCAGTTGTCTCTCTATCAACCTTCAGGATTTGACGAAACAACCTCCTTAAAGGTGACTCTTAATTCCAACCAGATAAGGTCATTTGGAGCGTAGAATGTCTCTGGCAGATGTCCAGTCATCTGAGGAGCATCTCTTCCACAGGAAGACATTGGAAGCCTCCTTCGTAAATACCACCTCGTGCCAGTTCACCGTGCAGCTGCTATGTAAGGCTCCAGTTGTCCTTTACTAGCTTGTAAATGACAAGCGTTCTGCGAGGCATGTTTAGCAGTGAAGCCCGGATCTGTGAAGGGCAGTTCAGTCCGAGAGCTGCGACGCAAAGCTTCATGTTTATTTATACGTTCACCATAGATACTGCAGATCTAAACCACAAGCATGAGAGGCTACGTATCTTCTACAAAAACAAATAAAGAAGTCACACTGTCCAGGCTGCGCTGTCAACTGCAGAAAGAGCTGTTGGAATTTTCCAGGCGTATTATTTAATTACTTATAAAGATACCTGATTCATTTTTGTTGGCAAAAAAAACATACCTATCAATTTTCATGCCCGGCCGTGATGCAGTAATCACATTAGCATTCATCTTTCTCCCTTACACAATCAAACACGGGCAACTCCCAGCACATCCCTGCCAGCCACTTACTCTAAAAGCCTCTTCAACCGCTCGCGCCGAGGACACGGCAACTTCACTGAGTGATTTCTCTTGTGCTCCGCCACTGCAGTTCTTGATTACATTCAAATGGAGTTTAGACGAACTAAGGATTGCGTTAAAGTCTATTTTACAATGAGTGGGTGCCAGTGCTGGTTCCCAATCTGAAACCAGTTCTGGGCCGTATGAATTGGGATGGGTTACATTGATCTACTAGTCATCCAACATGTTTTCTTGAATTTTTTTGGTTTTTAAACCTCAGCGATCCAGCGTAGAAGAACTGCATTGTTTGTAAAAAGCAATTAAATAATGCTAAATTGTCATTCAATGTAGGTGAAAGCTAAACATAACAGTAGCTGGTACCAGTGTGTACCAGAACAACAGTTTTGTTGGGAAAACATATGATATTAACTGCCACAGTTCAATTATAGTTAAGTAAAACTATAAAAAAATAAAATAATCTAGGTTAAGTAAAAATATAATTAATATATATATATATTTACATTAGAGTTCAAGCTTTTTTTCGATTGTTCTCACACAATGGAGTTTATTCAATGAATGGTAAAAAAAAAATTCCACTCACACTTTTCTGAGTTTTTTTCTCATTGATATATCAATTTATATATTTAAACAGTCGAATTGTGAAATTTCTTAACTTTACATAAATGTATCATGCAAAGTTTGATATCCCTCTCAAGACGCGCTTAATCTGTTTGGGATCAGGGTCCAGAAAACAACCCAAAACCAACTTAATTATATGAGGCGTCCAGTTAAAATTAGTTATAGTTCATCCACCCTCCTTCTAGTAGATTTTGAAAATGTGTAAGCTGTACATCATCGCTACTCTGTGTTTATGTGTTTGTATGTGGGCAAGTTATGTATTAACAGTCTTGTTTTGTCATCAATTGGTTTAGAGGCAATTGAAATGCAGGCCAAAAAAATTGAGAACCAAAACCATTTTGGTAGAAAGATGTACAAGAAACTGGTCAAAGAAGTGATATTTAAAAGAGCAGCAGTGTGTGGTGCAGTAGGACGTAAGGAATCGCTCAAATCTCACAGCTCTCAGACCAATGAGACTGTCATTGACTGAGGAGGCTGATTGTTGTCTGGGGAAAGTGAAACCGCTCCAGTTCAATACTCAGGAAAGGGCAGTAGAGACGGAGAGAGTTCGAAGAGAGCATCCGTGTGAGACAAACGCCGCTTTATTTAACGCAGGAATGAGTCTGACCTAATCAACGATAGAACATTCTAGAGGCAACAGATTAAACCTTTAATGAAGGTCTGTGAGAAAACGCCATTTGAGTCGCCAACGCGATTTGATGGAAACCGTTTGGACAGCACCTCAGATTCAGTAAGATATCAATGCCAGTTCATTGTTCTTGGTGTTAGTGTTATAAAAAGAACCACAAAACCTCAAATCTAGTCCTAAATCAATGAAGCATGCATTATTATTATTATTATAATACATTTATTTATTATTATTTATTTTTTGTCAGGCAACCTAAATAAACAATTTAGCTAATATGAGAGCCGGTACATTGTGTTATAATTTTAAGGGTCAGATAAGGTAAAAATCTCTTTAAGACAACAACTTTAAGGTAACAAGGATCTATTGAGGATCCTACTGGAATTCCCACTTTCTATAATCAGTACGATTTATTTTTTATTTTTTTATTAACACTTTTATTCAGCAAAGGCCCATTAGATTGATCAAAAGATTGACAGTAAAGACATTTATAAATAATAATAATAATTAAAATAATAATAATAATAATAATCATTTCGGGCCAAAACCGAAAATTCAGGATGCACTTGGCCGGAAACCGAAAATAAATAATCAATTAATAATCAATTAATTATGTAATCAAACATATTTAATAATCAACACTCAAATAGCTAAAACTGAGTTGTACAAACATTTAAATTGCACACGAGGCAGTTTTTTATATCTATTTTTTTTTTTATAACAGAATTGCTCCAGTTTGTTGGTCAAATATAAACATTTAATACTGAAGACATCACTAACAGGTTAAGTAAAAATATAATTCATATGTAATACAGTGCATATATTTAGCAAAATGCTCTTCTTTAGAGTTATTCTTGCTAAAGCTAACTAATGAGTCTAAGCTTGCTTGAGGTAAATGTAAAGGTAAGTGATATTGTATAGCCTACAAGCAGTTTTATTGATGTCTTTCCCTGGTTGAAATGATTACATGAGACAGTATTTATTTCAGTAAGTTGTAATGTATCTTTGAACATACATTCTGGTGTTCATCCATGTTTATTATGTGCTATAACTAGTAGTAAAGAGAAGATGAGATGATCGGTTCACGTGCGCTTTGAGCTGAGGCGCTATAGCAATTGTCACGCCGTATCAAAGAGCACCAAAACTAAATTTATTGTTTGAATTTCGTTGTTGAGAATTTGCTTCATATTAAAAGTCACAAAGCTTTTTGCAATTATTGGATGGTACACACTACTAATGTTTAGTGGAGTTGTGTTCACACATCAACAGAAAACAGCAAAGACTTAAAAGATTTAATATTTAAGAAACCATATCATTACCGATTAAAATCGAGAAATGAATATTGTCAATCCAAAGCTAGTGTCCACACAGCAGACATGTTTAACTGTAGTAGCTTATCCATGTTGTGTCACGAAAAAGGCGCTGAACACATCGGAGAAGCGCTAATTAAAAGTGTGTTTCCGTCACTGATCTAGGCACACCGAAACCATTTCGGCCCAAAAGCGAACTTTCTATTCATCAAACAATCATTTTATTTATTTATTTATCACGGTTTCCACAAAAATATTAAGCGGCACAGCTGTTTTCAACACTGATAAGAATGAGAACTATTATTAATAATTGAGTACTACCAACAGTGAGCAGCAAATCAGCATATTAAAATGATTTCTGATGCTGAGTAATGATGCTTAAAATATATATATATATATTAAAATAAAAACATTTATTTTAAATTGTAATAACATTTCAATAACAGTATTTTTGATCAAATAAATGCAGCCGTGTGAGCATTTTAAGAGACTTCTTACAAAAATTCTTACCATATATATATGCAATATCCTACTGTATACGTTGAAATTCCCACTTTCTATAATCAGTACGATTTTATTTAAAAGTAATGATGTATATATATATATATATATATATATATAGGCTTAACATTTAGCTGTCTGACCCCTGTTGCATGTTAAAGTGCCTTCTCCATCAAGGTTAAGTACACCCAATACAGAATTCATCATCTCTGTCTGTTTGCACCGGCACACAGTGTTTTCATACCACAAGAAAGAGATACTGCATTTAATTAAAGCACTCTCTCTCTATACGTACCTCTTAAAGTCTACATTATTTCACGTTAGCGAGCCAGCGGATTCCCTCTGGACAAAATTGATTATTATTTCATTAGATCTAGCTCAGTCTATTTATGGACTTTAATCTCAGGCGTGTCAGACTCGTTTTTCTTGCGGAAGATCATTAGGGCCGTATCAACAAAGTCATTTTATAATAATATTTCCGATATCAGTCTGGTTTTATCATGTAGATTTCATTATCATTGTTCCTGGATTGATCTGGTTTGCCTCACCTGACTTTATAATATAATTCATCATTAAATGAGCTCCATTAGTCAGGACAATGTAGAACGTCACGGATAAAACACTACCACACACCCGTCTTACGCCGATCGATCTGTTTACAAAGGACCTGCTTTGAATTCTGCTTTGTCCTTTTAAAATCTACAACTTTTTAAACACTGTATTGTAATAATTATAAAGACTACATAGAATAATTAATAGACACTACATGAACAATTAGAGAAAACCACAAGGAAGATACTTTAAAAAAAAATCATTAAATAATTCAAATTAAAAATCATTAAAAATTAAATGGCAGGACCATTTAAAAGCAAAAAGCTGATTAAATATTTTTTAAATGGTGACCAGGACCTAAAACCTTCCCTTATACATTCATGCAAGTTTCAATCTAAAATCTGATTTAAAAAAATTCAAAGTCCATGGATATGTTTTTGCATCAAGTACCAACATGGACACACACGGAGCATGACATTCCCTCATTTTAATGCTGCACTGAAGCTGCTGTAAGTCTCTCGCAATTGCGTACCAGCTCACGATAAGATATGCATCAGTCTGCGCCATTAAAACATAAATACAAAATGACAAATCCAATTATGCGCATCCCCTTTAAAGCTCTAGCCGGTGCCAACTTAGTATAATGGAATCTTGCTCTCGAAAACAAGCGATAAAAAGCACTTGCTGCTGGAAGATGCAGCGTCCTGCCTTTCCTCTTACATGCTCACAGAAACCAAAGCGGACAATGTCAGTGTTCACAAAGAGACAAGTTTCCATTCCGCTAGCGAGCAGAACCCAGATGTCAAGCGTGTGTAGACACACACTCATCGGGATACGGTGTTCATGCATATGCCGTGTGTGTGTGTGTGTGTAGTGCACTCACCAGCGATCCGCTCTCAACTGCACCGCTTGCTTCTGTTATCGTGAGCTGATGCCTGGGAGTGTGTGTGTGTGTTGAGCCTGGTTTCTCAGGATCCCTCACCCTCCCCAACCTCTGCAGAACCCTCCACCGCTCAAGGAACAGCCCACCGGAGACACATGCGATGTCACATGTACCGCCGCACTGAACACTTCCACATGGCCAAACACACGCGCACGAGCACAAATTTCGATGTACGGATAAAGAACAATTCCTGCATACCAAGAGGCCGTCCTAAAGAAGTCGCGTGTGTTTGTTTCCAGGCTGAACGCTGTTCTCCATTGCAACTGTCCCCGGAGCGCTTGCCAAGTCAAGCAGAAGCGAGTCACTAAAGAGAGCAAGCTAGCGTTCACCTCTTCCCATCACTCGCTGTGCCTGTGTCCTCTGTGTCTTTCACTCCCTCGCTCAGACTGAATCCCTTCACCGGGAGGTGTTATTGAGTGACATCACTCCGAGGATTTCCTTTTGTTCCGCAGACAGATCACTTCTCTCTCTCTCTCTCTCTCTCTCTCCCTCACTCTTCACAGTGCTGTGAGCTATTTTTAGCAACAGAAAGAACACAGCAAGACTACAAAGCAGTTGGTTAGTACACTGAGAGAAAAAAAAATGAAGCCAAAAGTGGCTGCGTATTATGAAAAGGTGCCTGCTGCGGGAAAGAAACTCAAAAAGGAAACCCATTTTGTCTCCTAGAGAGCAACAAGATTAAGTGCAAATGGAGACTTTAGCTTGTGTCTACTGCTTTTCAGGTTTTCTTCTGAGAATAAGACCCAGTGATATCTCAATAATGTCACAAACTCGGATTTGTGCTTGAGATATTGTCTGCAATCAAAAGTCTTGTCAATTTGAATCAAACAAGACCAAATGATCCAAGCAATGCTATACACATTAACCGTATAGATTATACTCTTACTTTGTCAATAACGGTCTCCTTAGTGACTATTTTTAGCGCTTGACTCTTGCATTGTCAATATAAGATATTGAGCAAACATTGATGCACAACATTTTATTTCCATCAAAAGGCGCATCAATTTTTGGTCAAGATCTTGTACTGACAATGCAAGAGTCCAGCACTCTGTAAAGTCTCCTCAGGACATCCCAAACACTTTCAATGAATTTAAGGTCTGGACTCAGAGCTGCCAATTCATGTGTGGAAATGATTCTTCATGTGAAACCATTCTTTCACAATTTGAGCCTGATGAATCTTGACATTGTAATCCTGGAAAATGGCCATGATGTGCTCTGACAAGAATCAAAAGTCTTCTCAATACGAGCTCAAACTTTTCTCATCAGATTATTCCAAGACCAAACAATCCAATCTATGCTATAAATATTCATTTTATAGCTTAAACTGTTCATTTATATCAACAACGGTTTCATTTGTGACTATTTTTATTTCCTGCCACAGAATTTTAGGAGACGCATCTGTTGCTACTTCATCAAAACATTACGGAGAACTCAATTAAGTCTCCAGAGACATGAAAGAGCAATATAACCTTCAAGAGCCTCGGGAGGACAATCAACCACCACAGAGCAAATTCTCCCAGAAGACAAGTGTGTCATTTCTGCACCACAGGGTCCGAATAATAATGTTTTCAAACAGGTTTTCGAGTGGGTTTCAGATGCTCAGAAGAGTGTAATGTATTTCTGAAATCAGCAGATCTCCCTGCAGAACAAGAACATGCACTTTATTTCTAAAAAAAAGCCTCAGCATGGGCCTCTCAATAATTTATAAGTATAATGAGCATCTGTTGTTTTTCCTGGCAGTGGGCGATTTCTTTTTTTCTGAGGGGAAAAAGCATTTGTTAAACGAGGCGGTGCGCAGCAACTACCTCAGAGCACGTGCGTTACACACGCGTCCACACGGCCGGCCCTCTGTTAAACAATATACGCCAGCGATCAAATCATCCAAAGCGTGCTCGGTGGAGCACTAACATCTCTGCTGCTAAAAATAGCCCCTCTTTCTCCTCTGAGCTTTCTTAGTCCTCCGCTGTTTCTTTTTATAGCCGTGCCTGGGGAGCTGGCCTGCCGTTTTTAGAAGGACATGACCACAGTCGCTGCTCCTCGTCCCGTTTGATCTCAGCTGATGACACATGTTTACTTGCTCACTAACACACACAGATGCCATCGCATGGAAAAGCACGACAAGTCTTCCCTTAGGCAGCGTTTGCTCTTTTCACTGTGTAGAAAATAAGTAACCTTTATTGATAATACTTTCTTTTATGAAAAGAAGAAATACTTTTCTTTTCTTTTTTCTATAGTGGTGAATGAGAGTCTACAAAATTGTTTGCATTCCCAATCGAGTCAATGGCAAAAGAAAAATCCACTATAATGTGGGTAAGGTGTTCTGGGTGGTTGCTAGGTGGTTGCTATGTGGTTGCTAAGTTTCATAGGTAGTTGCTAGGGAGTTGCTATGATAAGATTACACTGCCCGAAGTCAATAGAGGCCAACCCAAGTTACTACAATGTTCTGGTGCTGAGATATGGCTTTTCATGTTCCTATACAGTTGCTAGGCTGATCTAAATGGTTGCTAGGGTGAAGAGAGAAGACAGAATGTTTTACAAACACTCTCTTGGTGTTTCTCTTACTCTCTAAAGTTAAGATTTTTTTTTTAAAATACTTTTTATGAAAATTCATTAAAAAAATACTAGAATTACAATGTTAAAAAACAGTATTAGTGCATCGTCACAGTCTGTGAAAAAGTTCATAGTAAACAGGTTTTAATATTTATATACCACCGCTCAATGAATATACAACTAACAATGACACTGAATAATTATAATACAACATATTATAACTAATATAATTTGTATATGTTTAGATTAGTGCTGTTATTAATTTGATTAATCACAACTTACATAAATGTACAGTATATATATATATATATACTTATATGTTAGATGCGATTAATCGATCTGACAGCACTAGTGTAAATATATATCTGCTCTTACCGTGAAACTGTTGTTGACATTCTTTGTGCTTGATTCGGCAACACTCGCATCTGAAAGATCCACTTCGTCGAAAATAAGAGACTGTGAACAGGAGGAGAAAGAGGAGATCAGTAAACATGGACAATCACAGAGCCGCAGCAGCATTAGCTGTCATTGATAATGTCTAAGAAAGCAAACATCTTATGCACATTGATACTGTTCTATTGAAATGAAACAAAAATGGGCTTATTGAAATATTGCTTATCCCAGGGATGGGCAACGTCGGTCCTGGAGTGTTGCTGTCCAGCAGAGTTCAGCTCCAACCCTGATCAAACACACCTGAACAAGCACAATGTCTTCAGGATTTTTCCTGATCAGTTTTTTCTTTCAGGGTTGTAGCTAAACTCTGCAGGACAGCGGCTCTCCAGGACCGACGTTGCTCATCCCTGCCTTATCCTATGCGCTGACATGCGTGTACTGTGTGTTATATGAGTTTAAGATGGATCGCAGACAGCTGGGTGCGTCATGATCTACTCCATCAGCGCAGAGAGCAAGAACTAAAGGCCTGATATATGATACCATACACCACTTTCAGTTTGAGCCGGGATGTTAGAAACCACTGCTAACAAAACATTTGTCATTTTCTTCAGTCATAATTAGTACTGGGGAGTATGAGCAAACATATTGTATTATATAGTCATTTTTTGTCACGGAAATGTTATCTCTCATAATCGAAATTAATTCAATTTAATTTAATTGTTTTGTATATAATTTAATCTACTATTCAATTGTTTTTTGCAACTTGACGGACACAAACAAAAAGATCAGATTATTCAGTGCATAAAAAAGCTCACAGATGCTGCATTTATTTGATAAAAAATACAGTAAATATTGTGAAATATTATTAGAATTTAAAATAACAGATTTCTATGTGACTATATTTTAAAATATAATTTATTCCTGTGATGCAAAGCTGATTTTTTTTGCATCATTCCTCCAGTCTTCAGTGTCACATGATCCTTCTGAAATCATTCTAATATGATGATTTGCTGCTCAAGAAACATTTAGTATTATTATCAATGTTAAAAACAATTGTGCTACATAACATTTTTTTGGTGATAAAACAATGTTTGCAACAATGTAAAAGTCTTTCCTGTAACATTCGATCAGTTTTGTTTTATTCAAATCTTACTGACCTTTTTTTAACTTTTTTTTAACAATGTATTTTGTGATCCAGACATAATATAATAACATCATGTCAACCAGCTGACACATGTCTACTGTAGTGATACGATACTGTATGTACCATAATACCACCCAGCCCTCTATTATCAAGTTCACAAATGAACTCCAAAAAAAAAACATTTGCATTTGAAGGATAAAATGTGTATTTCCAGGCTCCCTGAGTCCTTTCCATCAAGTTTCAATAGAATCAGTGAAGGTTTGTTTTGGTGATTGGCAGATATTTGAGTAAATGATGGTTGTATACTCAGGCGGTGTAAACAGTGTGACATCCTATTTATGATATGTGGGCCTGGCCGCTCTACAGCATGAAGTGCAGGCCTCCGCGTTGGCTTTGCCGAGTCTGTCACAGACCCGAGTGCCATGCCAATACAAACAAAAGCCCCTTGTCTGAGCACAGCAGTGTGATCGGCCACCTCGTTTCTGCCTGTGAGGTCTGTGGCGTAACTCCCAGCTCTCCTTCACCATGTGCTAGTGCTGCCACTCCATGTCATTCAGGAGCTATGCAGGAAGTGCTAGCTTGCGTCATGGCGTAGCAGCTGCATAGCTGGCGATTTCTGGGCTGATTTTTAAGCACTCACTCTTTCTCTCAGGATTCAGATCACGGACGAAACACCTGAATGCCACCCATAGGGCCCTATGATTTCCGCGATAAGGAAAACATGGACGGAATTGCGGAAGCCAGACACAAAAGTTGTATCTTAAGTTGAACGTACAATGTCATGGAATTTGACATTTTTTGGATGAATACATCAAATGTAGAGCTGTAAACTCAATTAAATCGCAATATGGACTAACGTCTGTGAATATTAAAGTGCAAAAAGACTGAAAAAAATATGAAGAATGCATGTTCTGCGTGTTCCTGTGTAAATGAACGGCGCGGTTTCGTCACATACTCAAACATGTGCAACGCTTGTGGTGTTTTCAATGTCTGCGCTCTCACTATATGAGGACATGAACACATGAAAGAAACTGCTCTGAGAGTCACTTCAGCAGCATTTCACCATTCCATTTGATTTAAACTATCGTCATATCATGTATACACAGTTATGACAACCCGTGAAAAAAAAGTTTGCTTTTGAAGAAATTGTGACAGAAATATATTACTGCTGTTCAGTAGAATTTACTTCTCAAAGTAATAATAAAAAAATACATTATTAAAACATTTTTTAAGGAATATCAGAATTTTTCTTCCATTTTCACAGAATTTTTGAAAAGATAAAACATTTCATAGGGCCTTATTCTTCTTAATAAATATATAAATTGGAAAGGTTTTATGATTTCAATTGATTAGACATGCTTTTTGATGATTAAAATGTATTTGTAAACCATTCAAATAAAAAATTTGAAATAAATAAATAATAAAACAATTAAATATTAATATTATTAAATAAATATTAAATTTTAAAAAATGCCGTTAAATTGTATGTTTCGTAATATTAATTAATTAGACATGATTTTCGTTATTAAACTGAAAAAACAAAACAAAAAAACGAATCCAGAACAATTAAAATGGAATCAAAATTAATTTGGGGGAAAATAAGACAGGATTTGTGAAAAAATAATCCATAACCACAGGAAATGCAGCTGATTGAGCAGAGAACAAACGAATGAAGGCAGACACACTCAATGCAAGGCTTGCTTTAAGCGTCTTCATGGTGGAGGCACAGAGACACACTAGAGGGTAAAACGTCTCCCCTCAGACACGGACAATGACATTCAAGGCACGTCTCCGGGACTCTCCTCTTCAGAAGCCTAAGCAGACAAGCAGACGCGTAAATGACGTGATGTCGCTTTAGTTTAGATGTTCCACAGCTAAACCGTTCCCGCCAATGAGGAGAACAGGCATCCCGAACAACGCCAGGCAGGGTGATGGGCGGTCGGCAATGTCATTGATGAAGGCTAGATATATTAAGAGGGGGGTCGCTGTTGTTTCTGACCCGAATCGCCACCAAGCCTTCCTCCGATCCACTGGGGCCAAGAGTGGGCGGCGGTCCGCGGGCACCGGTCCAGCAGACGGAAAGCACCCTCCAGCACACGCGGCTACGAGAGACTCGATACTGCCAGCGGGCCAAAACGCCACCCGCCTGCCATAGTGCAACCACACACACACACACACACACAGTGACATTAAAGGCATGGCAGAAGGTGCAATGCAAGTGCCCATGTGTAGCTCTTCAGCCCCTCTCAGCACAGGCATGCCCAGTAACAGAGGTTCAGATTGTACTACCCCCTTACCTTAGATCACTCTGTAGGGCTTACAGAGGGCTTTACTGTACACTGTAAAAAATGTTATCATCGTCATGGAAATGTTTTTGACAACTGGATTTTCTTCATCGGGAATTAAATACATTTAAAAAGTGATATGGGTTTACTGTTTTTAAGGCAGTAATTAAAGGTTGCAATTTTTTGACAGTGTAGTGAGAGTGCAGAATCAGTATCAGGATATAATCGAACACTAGTTCTGTGTGGTGCTAAACTCACCTTGGCATCCTTGGCATAGTAGAGTGTACGTCCCCGCAGTTTGAAATAACGTTTTTTCCAACGCTGGAACGAGCTCGTCTGTTTCAGAAGCAGCCCTTCCTTCACACTCGTCTGCAGAAAGAAAGAGATGTTTCATAAAAAGTCAGAAACTATTTAAACATCAGCACACAGCACAATATCACCAGTAGGGGTGGGCGATACGGCCAAAATCGTATATCACGATATAGATTTATCACAAATAGTTATTTTTTGCTTTAAAAAAGGATTTAATGATTTTTGATACTATTGAAATTTCATAATTCTTGTCACCAATTTCAATATCACACACACACACACACACACACACACACACACAAAAACTAAAACTAGCCAACGTAAAAAAAAAAAAAAAAAAAAAACTCTCAAGCTTACAGAAGTAAACAGTCAGTGATAAAATAAGAACAAAGAAATGAATTACAAGCAATAGAACAACAAACGAAAATAGAACAAAGACACACATTAAATAAAACTACCAAAAAAACTTCAAGAACTAGAAATAATAAATACTACATAAATTGCATTGTATAAGTAATCAAATGTATAAAACACTGCAAAGTCTTCACTGTGATTTATTAAATATACATTTATTCTTATTAAATAATTACATTTGTATTAGTCAATAGATGTTTGATTAACATTAATGACCGTGCATTCAGTCTTAAAGTGACAGCAGCCTAATAAACCTGCTGCTGCTGTCACTTTAAGACTGAATGCACGGATCCAATACACTGTTAGTTACACATGCAATTTCTTTATCAACTATTTACGTTCACTTAAGACATAAATTACTGTTTACGAGGATACTTGCAAAAATGCACTTATTTAACCATTCAAGCCCAATTACGTAGCAAAAAGACCTCAGTTCAGCACTCACGCTCTGTATGAAAAGCAGCTTTATGTGCACGCATCTCTCAGCATATAAACGACAAGCTTTCCTGACCATGCAGAAGAGCAATGTCACATGAGCGTAACCGCGATAGAGACGATAGTCCAAAATCTTTACCGGCTGGCAAATTTCTACCGGTTAATCTTGTCAAGAGTGATAAATCGTAGCTGTCAGTAGTGATAAATCAGATTAGTTCTGTTCCAAAACCTAGACATTTTTATATTGTTCCAAAGCTGTCACCTCGTTTAGACTAAATTCTAAGTGTCGATAAAAACAGTTCCATCTAATTAAACTGTTAATGCACTTTTTGTGCTTATTGGACAATCATGCTGTTAGCTTAGCAACATGCTAGCACCAAACTATTTAAAACATTGTAAATGTCGTTCACTCCAAAGGCTTCAATAATAATGATGATTATAAAGGTTTAATAATAATTCTAATTCTACGAGAATAGGGACATTCACATCACAACTATAACTAAAACAACACAGATGACCTACAGTATATCGTTGGAATCGCTTTCAGAGCATTTATTTTTTTCAGCTGATGAACGATAAAACATTTACAGCCAGAATCCACCCAGCTTGAAAGAGCTTGAGCATTTAAAGCGGCAGACAAGAATGTTATCGTAAATTTATGTGGTCGCTAATGAATTTACTGTTACAGTTTTCTGTATAGTTATCTTTCTTTCTCAGCGTTGAGGTGTGGTCACATTTACTGTTGGTTGGAGAAACTCCGCAGGTGCCATTTTAATAGGAATCTGTGCATTTGGGAGTTTCACTTTGAGGAAAAAGAAAGTTCCAAGCTAAAATGTTTGTGTGGTGTGTGTGAGAGACCATTAATGGAGTTGCTGCCTGTGTAGACCGTATCAATTTATTCACTAATGAGGTTCCGTGATGGTTATGATTCTGCCTTAGCAGTTAGTTAACATAATTAACTACTGTATGCATGTACTATGATACAGTTAGTCATAAACAGTATTTAAAGGCATCGTAGATGTGTTCTCAATGCGAAGATTGCTCCAAAAATGTAGGTAGTAGAATTATGTAATCTTCTAAATTAACTTACTTTGGCCAAATTCATCCAAGATGGCGGACAAAACAAGATACACGTTATTTTACTAGCCGTGCAAGATCACCTTTATGCATTGTTATGTCAGCACGCAATTCAGGTTGAGTTCACGTATTTGCGTGATTGTATAAGTATGTTCCTGGCCTTATGATTCTTAAAAAAACAAAGCATAGCGATAAAATTAGATTAATCGAAGTAGAAATTGCCTAATATTAAGGTATTTGGAATTATTTTACCCAATATTACTGTATGCTAAGCTTTTAAATGATTAGCTTAGCATTAGCTTAACAACATGCTAAAGCCAAACTCAATTGGTTGCTGCCTGTATAGAGCATTCACTTATATAGTTCGATTTAAGTTAGCTTTCTGTTAAGTTTGCTTTCTTTGTAGTAGATAGCAAGGAATGCAGACAAGGTTTGGAAACAGAATCAAAGTCTTTGGTGTAAGAGTGGTGTGAACATTTCATTGACACTGACAAACCAAAATGTATTTATTCAAATCAAATCCTTAATTTGACAAACCCAAAGCATGCTCTTTTTTTTTTTTTTTTTTTTTAATGGAAACGTTTTCTTCTTTTCTGCCATTTCCTGTGTGTGGATATATTCCAACCAGAGCTAAATGAGTGACATGAAACAGACAGGGCGATAAAATAGTCCTTTGTCTAACCAGATGGTCAAGTAAGCTAAATTATAACCCAAAATATGAGCTTTTCCTACACACAAACCATCCAGTTATATCCCAGCTATGTAAACAATGTTATAATGTACCAAACAAAGCGGTGGTATTTGAGACTTAACATAAGTGTAAAGGAAGCAGAATTTGAAACACGATATCAGCTCTGGACGTCCACAGGGACATGTGCACATTGCCACTGCCAGAGGAAGGAACAGGAAGCCCTGCCAAGATCAAGTGCGCCTCAACACCAATTTCATGCTTGGGAGGGGAAAGACAAGGCAAAAGGCACACAAGAAAGGAAGCCCATTACTCAAAAAGATCCTGTCCTGCAGAGTGCCACCAAACTCATGAAAGCAACGAAAGGAATCCAACCTGAGATCTACATCTTTAAACCCTCCAAGCAAAACTTTCCTCAAGATCATCAATTTTGCAAAGCCGGATAAGCGACTCAAGTCTGCTGTGAAAGTGACATTCCAGACGGCCCGATTCAGTTTTCAAAGGCAGCGCATGCGGTTTCGTCCCTGCATGGGCCGGAGGTCTTTGACATGGCAGTCGGAGAGAGATGGGGGCCAACGCCGAGGGTCATCCCGTCAGCCAGTCGCCTTGGCTACACTGTCATTTCACATCATCCCAGACCCAACCGACAATAAACAAGGCCCATAGACCTGCAAGCAGTCATGCTCCTTCCTGTCCATTCATCTACAAATATAGCAGGAACATGGAAGAAAAAACAAAACAAACAAACACAAATCCACAGGCATATATGGGAGGACGGCTATTTATAGCAGAGGAAATATGCTCTCTGAGGGGAGAATTACAAACAGAGACGCAGGGTTCGATCTGACATCCTGGTGCACAGCTGTGTCAACTTAAACAGCGAATCCATCCGCCGGCGCACTCGGTGACACTGCGTGTCTGTTAAAACAGCTCGGTTACAAAACACTGAACTCACTCTGCCTTCACCTGCGAGACAATTGGACGATAAGTTATGGTCTGACTGTTGTGAAACAGCGGAAAACTAACTTCTGTGGGGTCTAATACTCAAAGTCCCCCATAGGTTGTGTCGTGTGTGCGCTGCATGTGAGTAATGTGGCAAACTAGGGTGTTTCCATTACAATTAATGAACAAAGCTGTACACACTGAGAGTATGTGCTTATTATAATGGGAGTGTACTTGTTTTGTCACGCCATGTTGATTCGCTTGCAGTGTTGTTGGGGGTGTGAAACTGTTTAAATGCCGTTAAATTGGTACATTAATAAGATTCATTTACTAAATGTTTTCGCATTTCGCATGTTTAATAAACAGATTTCGGCAGAGCTGGTGGAAGAAATGATGAAGGACATCAGTGTTATTTTAGTACTATTCATATATTATAGTAAGTATAAATATTTTGATTTTATTTTCAATTTTAATTTGAATTCATTTAAGTTTTTGTCATTTTATTAAGTGTTTTTGTCATTTTTATTTAGTTTCTTTTTTTTTTTTTTTGTTCTTATTTCACATACAGGCAACATTTTTATAAATTTTTTTCCTTTTAATTTTTCTGGACTAGCTACATTTTAATGGTTAAATACAATTTTAGTCATCAAAAATCATGTCCAATTGATTGAAATCATGAAACATGACATTTAACAACAATTGATGAAAAGTTTAACAAAAAGATTTTTTAGGAACCTATGAAATACATTTATTTTTTACCAATTTTTTTATTTTCTGCTTTAATTTTTCTGTATTTCATTTGAATGGTTTAATTACATTTTCATAATCAAAAAGCATGTCTAATTTATTAATTCATTAATAAAAACAACTTAATTTATTAGTGAAATTTTTTTTCCCCTGAGATTCAGTGTTGTGTATTTTTAAGATATTTTTGATGAAATCTGAGAGCGGTTTCACTCCTTCATAGGCGGCTAGGTAATTGCATCTGCCGGCCCAGAAAAGTTAGTAAAGACATCGTTAAAATAGTCCAAGTGACAGTTGCTCAACCTTAAAGGAGAACTCCGGTCAATTTTAACATTGAGCTCATTTTTTTGTACATTTGGAGTGCTGTCAGTACAGAGAACAACGACAAAAATCGGTGTTGCCTACACCGTGTTATCCTCGTTTTAAAATTTGCACCCTGTTGACTTCAATGGGGCAAGATTTAAACCTGCTTTCAGCCTCTTAACATCGAGTTTGTCGATTGTCGAGTTCACACGCATAGGTTTAGTACCTATGATCACGCGCGTGACCTCGACAATCGACTACTGTGGACTTCGACCGAAAACAGGATGTAAATACAGGTATGTGCGCTGGCTGAATAAACATCATTTTTAATTAATATCTTTTACATCTACTGCAGTCAGATTCACCCGCGTTTACTCCGAAGGAATCACTCACATGACCTGTGCACTTGTAATGACACATCAAGGATGTTAAGAGGCTAAAAGCAGGTTTAAAACTTGCCCCATTGAAGTCAACAGGGTGCAAATTTTAAAAAGAGGATAACATGGTGTAGGCAACACAGATTTTTGTCGTTGTTCTCTGTACTGACAGCACTCCAAATGTACAAAAAAATTAGCTCAATGTTAAAATTGACCGGAGTTCTCCTTTAAGTTTATCAAGCAACGAGAATACTTTTTGTGTGCAAAAAACCCAAACAAAAATAATGACTTTATTCAACTATTAATTTTCTTCTGTGTGGGCCTCTCAGTGAGTTCAGAGAATGCGCGAGAACTGAGATGATGATGCTCATGATCATTTGATGGGAAAGCGTGAAAGGTAAGCCATTCATTTTGCGGCATTGGTAAGGCACTTTTACGTTTTCTCGTTGGTTTCTCACGATTCGGACATCCAGGAAATGCGCACTTTAGAACTATTTTAAACACTACATCGAGACCCATCTGCGTCATCCTCTCAGTTCTCGCGCATGCGTCGTGGCGCTCTCATGAACTCACTCACAGAAGAAAATGAATAGTTGAATAAAGTCGTTATTTTTGTTTGTTTTTTAACACAAAAAGTATTCTTGTCGCTTGATAAACCAGGCTCAGTCGGGAGCCATTTCTGCTCTGGCCAACGAAAGAACAGTGTATGATTATGATTCAGGCAGCATTATAGATCAGAAGTCATGTGTAAATGAGCAATGTGTAGGCCTACTCTTTCTCCATCCAGATATCCTTGTTTATTTTTGGCAAATCATGTAGCACGGATTTCAAAATTGTATCATATTTCTACTTAAAGACAGCCAAGTTTTATTAAAAGTCCATCTTGCCAGAAGTGAATTACCCCTTTAAATGATTAATCTAATATACTTTATTTTATTTCACCTTTATTTCAATTATCAAGTAGCTTTTTAATAGTTTTAGTTTTAGTTACCAATAACAACAACACAGATGCGTTGAAAGGCTAAACATGCACAGATGTGCTCTATGAAATGTATAGTTCACCCAAAATTTGAAACGTCAGTCCAAACCCATAACATAAAAGGTCACCATTCACTTTCGTCATATAAAAGAACAGTTCTGCTAAAAATCTTCCTTTGTGGTCCGGAAAATATCATACAAGTTAGTAAAAGAAAGCATGAGGGTGAGTAACTGTCTGAACTGACATCACTTCAGCAAGGGGTTTTATGCTTAATATGGAGTCCGCTCACTCATGATGTCACATCAGATGAATGTGTCGACTGAGTTTATCTAATTTAGAGCCACTTTTCTCATAAACCACTTTGGTAAGACAATGTCTGCCAAGAATATGAATGCAAATGCAGGCATGACTTATCTTGCCTCATCAGTACTGGTAGAAAGATCAATAAACAACAAAAAATACTAATATATTCCAATTTATAACCATCCAATCACAATAAATACCATTCCAAGATTCAGTAAGACTTTTTTTTAAAGAAAAAAAGAAAGAAAATAATCTTTCATTCAGCAATAATGCATTGACTTTAAATTTAAAATGTTACAAAAGATTTCTATTTCAGAAATATGAAGCAGCACAACTGTTTTTAACATTGATAATAATAAGAGATGTTAAAAGGGCAGCAAATCATCATATTAGAATGATTTCTGAAGGATAATGTGACACTGAAGACTGGGGTAATGATGCTGAAAATTCAGCTTTGCCATCACAGGAATAAATATTAAAACAAAACAGTTATTTTAAATTATAATCCGACCATAATATCAACTATATTTTTGATCAAATAAATCTTTCAAAAACATACTGTATGTTTGTTGCTTCATAAAATGAAAATGTAATGCTTTACTTTAATGTTCCTCTTTTGTTTGTGTCTTTCGGCCACTTGGTTCCTTTTTTTCTTGTCTTCAGTTCCCTTCCTGTTGCCAAGTGGGATAAGAAGTGATCTATTAATAGACTGTTTCTTCACGAAACTGTAAGAGGGAGAACGGCTCAGTGCCAGACATACATGACTAACCCCACTGCGGTGCACTGTACACCCACACCTCTCTCAGCATCACACACACACACACACACACACACGGTTACACCAGACACCGGCGAGCAACTCAACCACGACTCACTGTAACCACACACCACACACACACACAGAAGCCCAAACTGTGATAGCTGCTTCTGTTCTGAGAGGACACGACTAACGTTTCTTCAGAAAGTGAGTGATATAACAGACGGACATCCTGTGAGTGAGGATATCCAGCCTCAGTGCTGTGCTCTCTGACACATGTCTGCAATGTTTGAACCAGCAACAAACACACACTCTCTCTCACACACACATAAGCGGATTATCTGCAAGCTCCAGAAATGGCATAAACTCGAAAATAGCCTGGAAATGTGGGTGTTTCTTCATGTATTTTAGTATTATTTACATACTGTTATAGTACATGTATTTATTCATATTTTGATTTAGCTTTTATTTTTATAGTATCAGGTTTCACTTTAATTTTACGTTTAAATTAAATGTAAAAAAATATTTTTGTTTTTAATAGTTATATTTAGCTTTAATTTATATTTATTTCAGTTGAAGTTAAGGTAGTTTTTGCAAATTTATATAACTTTAATTTAAACGTATTTTATTTCAGCTAGTTACCCAGACGACATATATATATATATATATTTTTTTTTTTTTTTTTTGCGTTTTTCATCTACTAATTATATTTTATTATATTTCAGCTGTATTTCAATGAACGAAAATTATTTTAATAGTTTTAAGGTCAGTTTGTACAAAGAGCGATAACTCCAAAATTGTTGGTTGTTGTGGAAATAACATCACAACTATTGTATTTTTTAAAGGGTTTTTAAAAGTATTTTTTACAAAATAAATATATTGAAATAGTTTGTGTATTTCACTGTCTACATCATCGTGCATTTATGTCCATGTATCTATTTTTTAGAATAATACTTTTAGGATGGATTTTCTTAGTTTGTAGAATGAAAATGTAAAAGGCACAAATAAATGGTGAAGGAAAAATCTTAATTTAACCAAAACATTTTAAATTAATTTTTACAAACCAGTGCTATTTTAGGTTTTATTTTAGTTTTATTCATATTTTGAATTAGCTTTTATTTTTATAGTTTTAGTTCTGCTATTTTTTTTGTGTGCAATTTCCTATTTTTTATATTGCTATTTAAATTTTAGTTTTTATTTATTCCAGTTAATATTTTCAGTGCTTCAACTTAAACCTATTTCAGTTTATTTCCAAGGCAACATTTCTAATTATTCATTTTGTTTGTTTTTCTTAATTAAACTTTGTTTTTCAATTTAATGTTATTTCAGCTTTAGTTCAATTTCAACAGAAATGTTTTAGTTTTAGTTAACGATAATAACCCTGTAACAAACCACTGTAATATAAAAATGCCTGTCGTTGAAGAAACATCCAATTATTTATTTAGCTAAAGCTACTTTAAGGTCATAATTAAAGATTTAACAATAACACTATATTCAAATCACAGAAAATGCATGTAATGTGGTTTAATAAATGCAGTTTTAGTAAATGCCCTTTTGTTCTTTTATACTGACTCTGAAAGTCCATCTGGGCTAGTGCTGGAGCAGAAACACTTCACCTCTCTTGCAGGGTGCTTTGACCTTGTAAAAAACATGTGTTCCTTCAAACGAACTGAGTAACCCCTCCAACCATCTACAAGTAGAATAATTCAACGCCACAAAACAAGTTGCCTTCTTCGGCATCTCTTTAAAGGCCAATAAGGGAAAAGCTCCTGAGAGCTTAAAGGGATAGTTCACCCAAAAATAAAAATGCTGCCATCCTTTACCAAACAGTTGCTGGTCCCCACTGACTTCCATTGTATATATATATTGTTTCCATTCTATGGCAGTCAATGGGGACCAGCAACTGTCTATAATCACCTGATGCCTTTCTGCTTTACTGGAAATTGGTCTCCTTTATGTTAATTTACAGAAAGAACAGAATTAGCTTGAATTATTGTCTGTATTGTGCTGTAGAATTGCCCTGCATCACAATGACTGCTGGAGCTTATTTTCTCGAGATTGAGAGAAAACTCTACAAATCACTAAACGAGGCAGAAATAGAACAACACAACCTGTGGCATGACAGGAACATTTCAGGCCTCGGCTTCTCCGCCAGGGACTTTAATGAATTTACATGCAGAGAAACACATCCCAAATGGGATTGTTCAATAATTGACTGTAAGATTACATCTGCAAACTGAAAACACAGCGTGATGTTTTACTGGTGAACCATATCACATCAAGCATGAACACTGTATGTGTTTTATGAATTTCACTTTCTCTTTAAAAGTCAAGTGCGGGATTTTTGTACTATTGAATCAATAAATGCAATTGCAAAAATAATAGTGGTCGATCGATATGGATTTTTTATGACTGTATAAAGCCGATATAGGCTCATCACGCTATTTAATTTAAAGATAGTAAATTATGCATAACAATGAAATGTATATTTATTTAAGCCGTTTTTTTTTTTTTTATCAGGCTGAACGGTTCTAAGACCGTTAAGGAATGGTTCCAGTTATATTTCCACTTGAGCTTGGTTCAATACAGCATGATTACAAATCATTCTCGGACAGGATCTCTCAGCACGGTTGGCTGGTAGATTGCGTGACGTTGCCAGTAATAATAGTAAAATTAAAAGAAATATGAATATCTGATCATTCTCCATAACGCGGTCGCTATTTACATCTCACACCATCTGTAAATGGCTGATGCATTTGTATTGCATTTCAGCCCCGTTATCAGTCCCACAGTGGAAAATGAAACCATATCCATAATGGCTGGGCCGGTTCGGCACAGAATGGAACGGTTAAACAATGAAAACGGTTTGGCTGGATGGTGGAAAAGCGGGTAATGTTGCTGTGTCTAGCTGGTCGTGATGATCAAATAACAGAGCAATGTTTTGAAACCAATACAAAACCCACAGAGTTTATACTTTTGAAGGAATTAACCTACAAATAATTGAATTACTGGCAAACAAGTATTTTAACACTTAACAGACATAACAATACTGAATATGTTTAATAATGTGTAAAGTCATGTAAGTCATGAAAATGGGGGAGAAATAATCACCTAGTTATTTTCAACCTAGGTTGTGAGGGCAAAACAATGTCATTATAATATCTATCTTCAGAAACAGTTCATCTCTAAGAGGATTTATTTTTTATTTTTATAAATGTGATGTTTAATGATTCAAAAATGACATGAAAACATGCAATTTTTTATTTGTTTCAGATATAAGCTAAATTTAAGACACTCGACTACGATTTAAGATCCCTAGCGCTGTGCCAGGAACCATAAAAACTGCTCTTAAAATAATCATCACTCTCTAAGTCTGGACCATTTTTATAGTTACCACAGTACAAAGTAGTTCAATCCACAATTACAGTTACAGACAAAGTGTGACTGAGTGTTAGTTTATATGAAACGTGTCAGCATAGTAAATTTTCTTTTGTATTGCCTGCTACAGACTGTGCGATTTTCAGCAATCCTAAAAGATCATTACAAATCACATGGATCTAATAAACTTGGGTATGACATCTATGTAGACTGTACGATGATGACGCCTATTGAATCGTAGGCTACGACGCAAGTTAGTTTAGAAGAATAAAACGTCATCAGCATGCGCTAGTGGTAAACAAATAGAGCAAGATGAATCGCACTTTTGGCAATTGTGGTTATTATGTGAGCTGAAAAAAAGACGAGGAAGCAAGAGGAGAATATGGACGAGGTCATATAGGGAAAAGAGGCCAACTCTGCATGCCAGTCTTGCACATGGAGCTTGAGGTAAGTAGTTTAAGTTTTAGCGCCATGATCATTACGCCATTTCATGTTGCATTTTTATTGGCTATTCAGTAGACGTAGGTTGAGCAGCAAACACACTGTGAAATGATCATGCTAAACTTCTGACAAAATGATCACTGGCTATCTTTGGTTGCAAGGCCATCTTTGAACCTCTCTCACTGTACGACGTAGGACCACCGTTTAGGAGCCACGACCACAGAAATTGCCGTGATTTGTCATCTTTTGTCTGGGACAGCCCAAAATCGTACAATGTTGAAACAATGTTAAAGCCTCAGGGAAGAAGAAGGTGGGAACTGGCGAACTTTAATGACAAAAAAAGCGGCAGAACCTCATGGATGACTGACGCATAAATTAAAACAAAACAACACCATAAAATCCAGGCCTGGACGGTCCTCTATCGTGTTGCACTGTCGTCACTCCTCCTTTTATCTTTCCAGAGCTTGTCCGTGAGAGTCGAGAGCGGTGTGGCGCACAGGTGACGCTCAATAAAACTCGCACCACAGGCTTCGCTTTGTTCCCACGGCTCTCGGCCAAGCCCTGCTTGCCACAAAAATACCAGGCATTAAACAGTTATCTTGATTGGATAAGTGGTTACTTACAGGTAAACACACCCCTGTGAGGGCATATTCTGAATAATGAGCCAGAAACACCATAAACAGACTAAAGTTAGACTAATGAACTATATTACTTTGCAGAAGAACTGTTTATTCTGATTATTAACATTAATAAATGTAACTATTTATTGAGCATTTAGAGTATGTTGCTGTAATTTTATAGGCTATTAGTAGTAAGGTTGTCACAGTACCAAAATTTCAGTAGTCGGTACCAATACCAGAAAGATTCTGCGGTTCTCGGTACCAATTTTGGTACCAAAGCCAAAACTGTTAATTAAGTACTTCAAAAAAATGTTGCCCCGTTTTGAATTGTCCCTTGGTACGGAGCCCCTAAAGGGAGGTGGGATGAAAACATATATTTGAAAGCGTTTGCGTCCCCCGAGAAACTTTGCATTCACAAACCTTTTGAGTTGTTTGCGAGCGAAAGCAACATTTTTGCAAGTGAACGCAAAGTTTCTCGGGGGAACAAAAAAGTTATAAATAGAAAACGGTAAAAATACCAGTACTGGTAGTACTGGTGCATTTGTCAACACTTAAGCCACTTATAGGCATGTTACAGTGCTTTATAATGGGAAAGGGGGTTTTAGGCTCCTAATAAATTCTGAAACATCTGATTCTCTTTTCCTATGATTGTTTTAACCTTGACGTTTTTTTTATCATAAAGTATTGTCTTCAAAAGAATTTAATCTCAGGGTGCGTTTACACGACAACGATGTACTAAAAATTTCCTTTGAGTTTTCCATGTAAAGACGGCAATGTTGTCAAAACGATCCCGGTACACATGGATCCGACTAAAAACGCTGTATTATGCACGTCAGGACAGTAGTTGGCGATGTCACTTTTTTTTTTTTAAACTACGCGCCTATGACCGAACACGTAATTTGCATTACTTCACCATTTTCACAAATTCACTTTTGTATAGCTCACACTGAGACTCACAAAAACGTGCACTTTGAAACCCGTTTCAAAACGTGTGCATTTTCAGGCCTCCAAAACGGCATTGCCATGTAAATAAACGGCCAAAACACATAAAAAGTTTTCAGTTTTTAGTTGAAAGCGGTGTCGTGGAAACAGCCCCTCAGTCTCTTTTATGGTGGTTGTGTTTGAAATTCATGAATGATTCAGGCTATGGCATCTGTGGTGAGATTTATCATTGCTCTTGACAGAACACAAGACCTGCGGGGCATCTTGTGGCAAAGTCACCACATGCACAAATGTGCCAGGAAGTTGGCCTTGATGGGCACAGCTTTTTACTGCTTCCCTTAGGCATCTTCTAATGGCCAATGCATCAAACCCCATAAAAAAGACTGAAAATGCTTCCATTATCAATCTACTGAGGCAACAAATGCTCTGTGGTCTAAGTCGAAAAAATATGGACAAATTAAGGACATTTGGTTTATAGTAATCTAAAAATCTGATAAGGTAAATTATCAAAGAACCTAAGTATGGATAAATATCTACACTGTAAAAAAAATAATAAAATAAAATCCTGTCATTTTCACAAAGGGGTCCTATCATGCCTTGATTTTGTTTTTGGGGTGTACTAGAATATGTTTTCATGCTTGGTTGTTCAAAAAACGCATTATTTCGCCGATTTTAATGAAGCCCCTCCTTCCGAAAACGAAATGTGCTGTGATTGGATAGCTGGCCCAGTGTGTTGTGATTGGCTGCGCACAGTGCGTTCGGTAAATGTCCTGTCCCTCCATAATTTCGAGTTCTTCTCTAGTGTAAATATTAATGATGGAGTCAATTTAAACCAATTTGAGCCCAATTCAGACCCTGACAATGTTGAAAAACAAGAGGATCGTGCATTTCATGCATAGACTTTCCAAGCACGGATTTCACAGGGCGTTTCAGAGTGTATGTTTTATGTAATTTTCTTATACATTATAGATACAATGTTATCCACCATTTAATCGTGACATATATGTCAAAAGAACTAAGGTAATACAAACCATGGTTAATTTTCCTAAGGAGCGGTGAAGCATCTTACAAATGCGAGAGCTAACAAAACAACAGAAAACAAGCTGTTACCCGGTATCCATAAAATGTGCAGCGCACAGATAAACGTTTGAGTTATAATGTTCAGGAACAGGGTTTAAATTTAATTTTAACCACTAAGTTCGTCAGCCTTAGGAAGGTCAAACAAACGACAACACTGTCTTCTCTAATGCAGCTCAACTAGGCATCGCACCTTTTTTGTCAGAATGTCTAAAGAATGTCTTTCTTTGTAATTATTTAATTAATTATTTCCTTGTAATTATTAATTCTTTGTTGTTTTTTTCAGTGTACTTCAAATTGACAGACGTAGTAACTGTTAGCTTTATGATATAAGTGATGCCTGATGATTCTTCAAAAGTTCTTCTTTTGCGTTCCACAGAAAAAAAATATTGGTTCGGAATGTCATGAGCGTGAACAAATAATGATTTGTTTTGGTGAACTATCAATATTAGTAAGTGACAAAAGCAGCACATTTTCACTACAAAACAAGGAAAATCTGAGATTTATCTTTCCAGAAAATGTGGCCAATACAAAAAAAAAAAAAACTGTATTTGAGGCCTAATGAATAAAAAACACAAGAATCCTTGGTACTGAAGACCTCTGTGACTCTTCAATAAGCACAAATAGCACACTCAGTTATCACGAACACGGCGCTCCATTTCGCAAAGTTAAAAATATCACTTTCACAGAAACTTTGCAGCACAGCTTAAACTGGCCTAGCAATTACACCTTGTCAGTTGTTGGCACATAATTTTCTCATCTCTAACGACACGGAGTCATTGTGTACAAAGGAGGCAGAGCACAAGGTAACAATTACACTGGTCAGGACGGTCAGGCGCAGGGAGGGGAAGCGGCTGACAGACAGTGAATCGCTGCTATACAGTCAGCAGGAGAGGGGGAGGAGGGGACCATCATTAAAACCCATTTTCAAAAGCTGTCCAGACCCCCCACCGCCCCCCCAAACACTGCCATCTTTAGAGACAGCTAATGATCGTGAATGCCGCCCCGTTTCCTCCGAACCCACGGCTTTGGAGTCTCTGTGGACCGACGTGCATTTTGCATTCAGTCCACAAGTAGCCCCATTATGAGTGTCTATTGAAAGAATGAATGCTGGGTATGATGGGCCGAGTGAGTGGGTCATTGAGAAAACAAACCAGTCAATCAGTCACTGTTAATCAAGGTCATCTGAGACGGGAAATACACAAAACAAGAGCCAATTACAACGAGAATACGAATTAGGGCTTAATGAGCTGAAGAATATGCCTGACTTTAGTCTCCTCCAAGGGTTATTGATTCATAATTATTCACTCACAGAGGTCCTGTGGAAAAAGGAATGATACATATGTATGGAATGTCAATGCCAAACAAGCGCTTTTGTCCGTCAATGTACAATAGCGTTCGGGGTCAGATGGTTTGCAGTCCAAGCCAGAATTCAACTGCTACATCACATTTTGGCCACATTCACAGATGAATGTTGCTTTCATTCCGCAATTGAGAGCTTAATCTTGTTGTGTACATGCACAGTTTGGCAATTTATGGGAGTGTCAACCATAGATATGTATACGTAGATACCACATTCAACCTCATCAGACATTTTAACGTGTCCGCCATATTGGAAAAGTCAACAGTTTTAGTTTTAGAGTTTTCCAATATGCCAAAACATTGTGCAGAGATTTAAATTACTGGCGATATTTAAATTCCCCTAAGAAATGGGATAACCTTTCAGAGGTGAGAATGTGTTGGTTTGTGTTTTTAAAATGTGTTAAGTCAGGTTAATACAGGTTATTAATGTTGTGTTAGCTAATGCCTTCTTCTTGTATTAAATCCAATGAAAGTCATCTGCTGAAGTCTATTGCAGATATAGATAGATATTCATACTTGAGTATAACTATGGTTGCAGAAACACAGTCAACTTGCTCTCGAGTGTTCACGCACCGGCTTTAACCGTTCCAATATGGCAGACGGCTTATGTATAGTGGCCCATAGAAACAGATGCTAATGAGGCGTATATATATATATATATATATATATATATATATATATATATATATATGGTGTCAACCACACTAACTCCAAAACCAAACCAAATTAACTCCAAAAACAGTTTAAAAGTGTGTGTGTGTTTGTGTGTGTGCTGTCAAAAGTACTGGCACTTCTGTGCAAATTTGACACTGAAATTGTAAACATTTAACGATCCCAGCCTTTCTGTAGTACCGGTAGTACAGACTAAGTTCATACCTGCTGACAGACGGCAGCTTTTAAACGTCAATAGTGTGTTTATTCTGGGTTTTAAAATTTTTTTACATTTATTTACCCATTTAAAGCAATGTTTAGCCTACTTAATTGAACAATTTTGGAAGGTTATGCTAATGTTTTAATGTACTATTTACTTATAATTATCTTTAGCATTATTAATTAACTTCTTCAAATTATTTTATATTTTTATTTTCAAATAATTGAATACAATACTTAAAAGGAAGCAAGTAAATTAAGCAAAGAAAAGCAAACCTAGGGTTTATATAATACAATTTATTTCACATTTATAAGGATGTATGAATCATTGTATTTTGAGTGAAAAGAAATTGTGCCATGGAAATGCAATATTTCAGGTGTGCATTGCCTCAATGAAAAATGACTCATTCGCACATTTTGGCAAGTCTGTCTCTCGTCACCTTAGCTGTTCTCTCCAGAGTGTTGCCAGATCTCACTACAAACATGAGCAACCGGATTTGACAAAACAAGCCCAAAATAAGTGACTTGCTCATCAAAATAAGCCAGAATAGTAACTGTGAAATGGAAATAAGATTAAATGTGGGGTCCTATCTTACACCTGGCGCAATGCAGTGCCAAGCGTGACGCAAGTGTTTTTTTACTAGTTTCAGTCCGACGCAGTTATCATTTTCGCGTCTTGCGCCATGTTGTTTAAATAACAAATGCATTTGCGCACATTTGTGCGCCCATGGGCGTGCTGGTCTGAAAACGAGGTGTGTTCAGGCGCATTGTTGGCGCGTTGCTATTTTGAGGCAACAGAAATATATACACTACCATTCAAAAGTTTGGGGTCAGTAAGATTTTTTTTAAAGAAGTATCTTCTGCTCACCAAGGCTGCATTTATTTGATAAAAAAAAACAATAATAAAAAAATAAAAAAACAGTAATATTGTACAATTTAAAATGACTGTTTTCTATTTTAATATATTTTAAACTGTAATTTATTCATGTGATCAAAGCTGCATTTTCAGCATCATTCCTCCAGTCTTCAGTGTCACATGATCCTTCAGAAATCATTCTAATATGATGATTTGATGCTCAAGAAACATTCATTATTATTATTATCAATGTTGAAAACAGTTATTTACAATTTTTTTTTCAAAATTCTTTGATGAATAGAAAGTTCAAAAGAACAGCATTTATTTAAAATAGAATATGTTATAACATTATAAATGTCTTTACTGTAACTTTTGATCAGTTTAACTCATCCTTGATGAATAAAAATATTGATTTATTTTATTTCTTTCCCCCAAAAATTTAATTAAAATTCTTACTGACCCCAAACTAGTGTGTTTAATGTTACAAAAGCTTTAGATTTCAGATAAATGCTGTTCTTTTTAACTTTCTATTCATCATAGCATCATGAAATAAAAATGTACATAACTGTTTTCAACATTGATACTAATCATAAATGTTTCTTGAGCATCAAATCATTAGAATGATTTCTGAAGGATCATGTGACACTGAAGACTGGAGTAATGATGCTGAAACTTCAGCTTTGATCACAGGAATAAATTACACTTTACTGTATATTCACATAGAAAAAGGCTGTTTTAAATTGGAATAATATTTCACAATATAACTGTTTTTGTTTGTATTTTTAATCAAATAAATGCAGCCTTTGGTGAGCAGAAGATACTTCTTTTAAAAACATAAAAAATCTTACAGACCCCAAACTTTTGAACATTAGTGTATATTTTTTTGTTATTTAAAGAGCGCGTTAGTAATGTGCGCCTATAGGAATGGGAGATGAGACTCTGATTGGTTTAATGCACGTAAATCCCAAAACACACCCATTACTCATTAAGAGAATAGGAACAACCCTTTTAGATCATGCGCCGGGTACACCGACCATTTTTTCCTGTCGTTAAACTAGCAAAAGTGGATAAGTGCACTTGAGCCGTGTGCTTTAGAGTCATGCGCTTAGATCGTTAAAATAGGGCCCTAAATGTGACCTGCAAGTATAAGGAATATAAGGAACTTTACAAACAAATATTTTTGGTATTCACAAGGGCTGCCCCCAATTGTCGATTAAACGCAATGAGAAGAGACTTAGTCGACTAAATCTGAATTAGTCGCAGAAAAAAAAAACTTGAACAGATCGTTAACACGGCTGGTCCATGTGGTGATAATTTGTATGTTTGTCAGGAAATCCAAACGTTCCTATCATTCATCGACCTCAAACATGGCTAATCATTGGAGTCAGTCGTCAAATCCATCTTTGTAGCCGGCACTGACTCAGAAAACACTAGTTTATGAATAAATAGTTAAACTGTTCAGACAGACCCCTTGCTGGGGGGTTTTTCCGACACTTTCATAATCATTACTTTTGCCGGTGCACTGCGGCAAGCTTTATGTGTGCACTTGAGCGCTTAATTCATATTTTAAATGCTCATTATTATGGTTTAGTATTTTTATATAATGTAGAACAATGTTACATATACTATTCTTTCTCATCCCTGAAACTAAAACCATTTTCCGATGCCACTCCCCAACCCTAAGTATATATAGCCTATGTAATGACATTAATGTCATTAATGTCCAACTATAGTCGACTAATATCTTAAATGAGTGACTACTAGTCGACTACTGTTCTCATTCCTGAAAACTTGCAATGTGTGCATGTGTCACATATACTGTATGCTCTTTTTTGTTTAGTGTCTGTGTTCCCGTTTTCTTTAGCACCTTGTTAGGCTACGTCTACATTAAAGTCCGCGTGAACCGGAAGTTGCAAACGACTTTTCTCCAGTGCTGTGACGTATTTCCCAGTGAAAAGGAATATTGAACAGAGGGCAGGGTTTTACTCTAGCGCTCCTCCTCTCCATCTCTCGCTCATTACAGACTAACGATTTGAGGGGAGTGGTTAAGCGTTTCCCAAACCAAGCCGTCAAACCTACGTCATCAGAGAAGGTCCTCCAAGGCAGAGGGGAGGGGCATTTTCAGATTTTGATTAAAGATTACGAAGCCAAACATTTTTTTTTCTGTGTTTTAACTTGCACGGATTAATTGTTCACCACAAGACTAGTAATATGCGCTAACAAAGTAAATAGGGTCCATTTTGATTTCATGCCGACTTTAATACATTTGAAAACGGCGTTTTCGTTTAAAACCGCTCCCCGTCCACACTAGCATTTCAGGCGTTTTCCAAAAGTTTCTCATCCACACTGAAACGTCGGAAAATGCTAAATTTACCTTACTGCGCATACGTAAAACCTCACAAAAGCTCACCGAGATGATACAGACGGAAAAATAAATAATAAAGTTATCCCGCATTTCTTCTGGCAGGATAATTTTACTTAGCAAAATATCTAACCATTCCCTGATGTGTCCAGGTTGCACTCAGTCACCACATGTTTGGTCTAAAACGCTAAAACTGCTCTCATGTATTGCCGCTGGACAGCAAATGTGAGTACATTTTCTGTCATCTTTGCAGGACTGTGATATGAAGAGTGTGCAAAGTAACATATTTTAGCAACAGTGTTAAAGGGATAGTTCACCCAAAAATGGAAATGCTGTCATCATTTACTCTTCCTCAAGTTGTTCCAAACCTGTATGACTTTCTTTCTTCTGCTGAACACAAAAGAAGATATTTTAAAGAAGGTTGGTAATTAAACAGTTGCTGGTCCCCATTGACTTCCATAGTATTTTTTTTTCCTACTATGGAAGTCAATGGGGTCCATCAGTCGTTTGGTTACCGACTTTCTTCAAAATATCTTCTTTTGTGTTCAGCAGAAGAAAGAAACTCATACAGGTTTGGAACAACATGAGGGTGAGTAAATGATGACAGCATTTTCATTTTTGGGTGAACTATCCCTTTAAAGTGAATAGCACATAAAAGGCACAATACCCGTATAAACATGAAAATCTATTGGTACAATATGCGTGACATGACTAAATTTGCGTCATTGTTTAAATACCTCCATTTCGACAGTCCACACTACAACGCAAAAATGTTTTTGCATTTGCAAAAAACAGCATTTTTCAAATGTATCCACTTGTGAGAGTGTTTTCAAAAAAACACTGTCTCAGTGTGGACGGAAGGCCAAAACGGAAAGAAAAAGATGTGTTTTCAATGAGTATTCGTGTGGACAAGGCCTTAGACTCCCTGGTACTTCATTAGTTAACACCTGTTCTGTTTTAGTCAATCATCCTCCGTGTATTTAAGCCCAGAGTTCACTGTGTTTGTTGACCTGGTATCATCTAGCTTATGTGGTTGCATTCAATTCCTGGTAATCTCCTGCGGTTTCTTTTGTGGATAAAAAGACTGTTTATTTTGGACACTCCTTTTGTCGTGTGCATCTCTACAGCCAAAGCGTGTTGTATTCAATTTCAAATGCTTAACTTTCCAAATATCCAAACAAAAGGCCAGTGAACCCAATATCAGCAAACCATCATGGTGTATCTACCTCTAAGGCTTTACATTTTTAAAATGTTTTTTTTTTTTTTTTTTTACCATTTTCCATCCTCTCTCTGACACTCTCTCTAAATACTCATTATTTTACCCATTTAATGTGACGGATATTCATGGCCATGGCCACACAGTCACGGTTTCAGAGAAAGTGAGCGTGGGATTCACCATGAGGTGTACGAGTGTATGTTTCATGCCTGTGGCAAATCCCATCCTGCAGCTCCACAATTGAATCAGCAGTGCCTCTCATTCATGCATTAGTGCACAGGACACAGGATACAGAACTCAGCAGACTCTCTTAACTCAATAAGAGAACTTGTCAGACAACAGGACAGATTTTGGTTGCTGATGCTATCATGGATTTCCCCTTGTCTATCTGTGCACCTGGATCTCATGCAGCTTCCTCGTGTTCAATATCTCCTGCTGGAGCAGGAGCCCTAATATTGTCAGATTTGGTCCTTAGAGCATTTCTCCGTTAACAAATGTCGAAAAATAGATTTACGTTTATAGAGGAAATCTTGTAAATCAAGTGTTTTTGTATTTAAATAAAATGTTTTTGTATTTGGGGTTTTATTTATTTGCGTTTCAATATAACTTGAAAAATCGTTTAAATATTATTTGGTTTATTTGATTGTAAACCCTTTGTTTTGTTTCGCATAACTTCTTACACCGTCTTTTGAGGAGTTATTTTCATTCTATTGCATTTTAATTCAATATATTTAAACAAAACTCAGTTATGTGTATTTATAATAACATTGTTTTATAAACAAACAATGAGAACAATGACCTTTATTTATAAGTCCAACCAGTTCAACTGGTTCGACCAATAACTCAAGAGTTCTCAATTTTTATCGATATATAAAAGTACATCATTATTAATAAAACTATTTACCAAAAATACTTGTTCTTTATTCAAACATAACTCCTACAGACAAATAATAATTCACTGTATGACAAAGTTGCGATGGATGTAAAGGTCATTGTCTGCCTACTTATCACTTGAACTCTAAACACAATTTCTGCTCAATTCTTCTAACTGCGCTATTAAATTCATCTAATTATCATCAATTACATCAGCCCAGATAAGCCAGGAAGACAGATGCATTTAGACATACAGTAATGCAGTCTAGTATAGAAAAACAGGAGAATTAAGATGATTTTACATAAATGCTGTGAACGGAACAAGTAAGTTTCTAAAATGTGGGGAACAGCATGTGTAACAAATGTACTTGATAGGAACCAGGAAATTTACAGATGGCCAAATGGTTTTACTTTAAATATAATCCTACTGTATATCCTCTATATAGGGTGAATGCAGGTAAAGTGGGTCGTTTAAAGGGATAGTTCACCCAAGTTGGTCCAAACCTGTATACATTTCTTTGTTCTGCTGAAAACAAAGGAAGATATTTTGAAGAATGTTTGTAACCAAACAATTGTGGCACCATTGACTATGAAAACATATATGGAAGTCAATGGTGCCCCACAATTGTTTGGTTAGAAACATTCTTTAAAATATATTTGTGTTCAGCAGAACAAAGAAATGTATACAGATTTGGAACAGTTTGAGGGTGAGTGAATGATGACAGAATTTTCATTTTTCATTTCAAGGTAAGTCCGAATCCAATGTTAGCATCACTTCCGGATACCTTCATCTGATCGGTTTTTGAAGTCTGCCTTTGATATCCCACAATCCTGTGCGTTCCATTCTGTGACAGTTGAGCTATATAAAAATGACGTCTGAAAGTTGCAGTTGCTGGTCAGTTTGTGTGTAAATGTATGTTTTTTTTACCAACGTTTTCCACCTCTGATTTCATTTCTAGTGAGAAATTAGTATTGTAGTAATTAAACATTTGCTTAGTTATCACCAAACCTCGCTCTAGTTTTACTGTAGATCATCAAACCATTACGCTGCCTCAGAAGTCTGCATGAAATCAAATTTGTGAGGTACTTTCGTTTGCAAACGCTATACTGCAAAGTCATTGCCTGTTTTGGGGGCCTGAAAACGGAATTTTTTGAAAATGGGTTTTAAAGTGCAAGTTTTTGAAAATGGTCTCCATGTAAACGATGATGTCATGCACATGCGTATTACATGTTCAGTCTCTAGTGTTTCATCGCCATCTAATGGCCTGGCAGAGGAATACAGCATTTTTTGTCATTTTTTCGCGGATCCGTGTGATTGGGGATCGTTTTGACAATGTGTCGTCTGTGCGTGGAAACCTCAAAGGAAAACTTCTCCGTTTTAAGTATATAGTTGTAGTGTAAACGTACCGTTACTTATATGGTTGCTCACTAAATGTAAACCAGTATAATTGTGACAGTTTTTGTTTTGCTTTTACTACAGTTAACAAGGAACGGAATGCAAAGAATAAAATTGTTAGTTTTCTTGTAAGGTGTGTAAATATTGCTGGCCCACTTTGGCAGAATGTGTTATGTAAAGGTGTTCAGTGGGATTCCGGTAAACTGGGCGACCTATAAACTTCAGTAATTTTACTCAAACTCATTAAATATAATGATATTCACTAGCTATTGTGACATGTATGATCTGTTCTGGTCTGTTTAGTTTCATTGTGTTTTGGTTCTGTATGCCTGTCTTCCTTGTCATTGTAAGTTGACCTAGTTTGTGCCAGTTAATCACTAATTAAGTTCACCTGTTCTTCATTTAGTTTCCTCGTTTGTCTCTGAGTATTTATAGCTCTCAGGTTGTTCAGGGAGGTATAAAGTTTGCTTTTATAAACTGCAATCAGTTTGCTATCTAAATGTACTACTACTAAACCAATAATATCAGATCCAATCCAGTCAAAACTAAAATCATGTCTCGTCCTGCATAATTTCCTGCTACAGTAAAAGCTACAGCTTTATTTGGATATGTATCACATTAAAATGCATAGATGTTTCTAGATCATGTTGTCTATAAACTTCATAAAGCATCATCAAGCAGGGAAACTCCTGGTGTGTGTGTGTGTGTGTGTGTGTGTGTGGATATGAGAGTATTACCTCTCTATTGATGTCAGTGGGGGACGAGAGGATCAGATGCTCTGCTACACTTGAGCTCTCCCACTAAATTACAAGGCATCAGCCCACAGAGATTCACTGAGAGCCCAGCTGTGTTCACATCATATCACTGCATTCTGTTTGTCCTGGAAACACTGCTGTTAAACTGCATCGTGTTTTGTAATCGTTCACAGCTCTAACATGTTTAAAACCCTATGTTTTCAACCATTTTTTTAAGTAGTTCCAACACATATTATACATACTATATTATATATTATTCACAAATTGTAAAGATAATCTCAGTCAGTCTCAAATTAGCTTTTCTTTAAAGGGGGCAATCTAAATATTGCTTTGTGAAATTGATATATGATCATTTGATTGATATATGTCTTACCACGAATATAAATTCAGATCAGGGTTATTTAGCATTGATTAAAACTAAATCATCATTTGAAAAAAAATCATTACTTGAAACAATATATACATATATATACACTCACCTAAAGGATTATTAGGAACACCATACTAATACTGTGTTTGACCCCCTTTCGCCTTCAGAACTGCCTTAATTCTACGTGGCATTGATTCAACAAGGTGCTGAAAGCATTCTTTAGAAATGTTGGCCCATATTGATAGGATAGCATCTTGCAGTTGATGGAGATTTGTGGGATGCACATCCAGGGCACGAAGCTCCCGTTCCACCACATCACAAAGATGCTCTATTGGATTGAGATCTGGTGACTGTGGGGTCCATTTTAGTACAGTGAACTCATTGTCATGTTCAAGAAACCAATTTGAAATTATTCGAGCTTTGTGACATGGTGCATTATCCTGCTGGAAGTAGCCGTCAGAGGATGGGTACATGGTGGTCATAAAGGGATGGACATGGTCAGAAACAATGCTCAGGTAGGCCGTGGCATTTAAACGATGCCCAATTGGCACTAAGGGGCCTAAAGTGTGCCAAGAAAACATCCCCCACACCATTACACCACCACCACCAGCCTGCACAGTGGTAACAAGGCATGATGGATCCATGTTCTCATTCTGTTTACGCCAAATTCTGACTCTACCATCTGAATGTCTCAACAGAAATCGAGACTCATCAGACCAGGCAACATTTTTCCAGTCTTCAACTGTCCAATTTTGGTGAGCTCGTGCAAATTGTAGCCTCTTTTTCCTATTTGTAGTGGAAATGAGTGGTACCCGGTGGGGTCTTCTGCTGTTGTAGCCCATCCGCCTCAAGGTTGTGCGTGTTGTGGCTTCACAAATGCTTTGCTGCATACCTCGATTGTAACTAGGGTTGCAAAATTTCCAGAAATTTTGGAAACTTTTCAGGATTATTTGGAAACTTTCGGAAACTTTTCAGGATTATTTGGAAATTTTCAGTTTTTGATATTCACTTTTAGAAAGTTTCTGGAAATTTACCAGAAATATTCAGCCCCTTTGCAACCCTAATTGTAACGAGTGGTTATTTCAGTCAAAGTTGCTCTTCTATCAGCTTGAATCAGTCGGCCCATTCTCCTCTGACCTCTAGCATCAACAAGGCATTTTCGCCCACAGGACTGCCGCATACTGGATGTTTTTCCCTTTTCACACCATTCTTTGTAAACCCTAGAAATGGTTGTGCGTGAAAATCCCAGTAACTGAGCAGATTGTGAAATACTCAGACCGGCCCGTCTGGCACCAACAACTATGCCACGCTCAAAATTGCTTAAATCACCTTTCTTTCCCATTCTGACATTCAGTTTGGAGTTCAGGAGATTGTCTTGACCAGGACCACACCCCTAAATGCATTGAAGCAACTGCCATGTGATTGGTTGATTAGATAATTGCATTAATGAGAAATTGAACAGGTGTTCCTAATAATCCTTTAGGTGAGTGTATATATATATATATATATATATATATATATATATATATATATATATATATATATATATATTCATTTAGTTTTACTTTAAGTACTAAAATAACTCAAACTAAAACTAAAATAAAAACTATAAAGCAAGTATTTAAAAAAGCTAATGAAATGAAAAAATCACAACAAAATTACTAAATCTTTAACTAAAATTAAAGTAAAATCAGAAAATATAAAAAATACAAAAAAAGTAAATAAATGATACTAAAATGACACTGATTCAGATCACCATTAGATATTTATTTTTTTATATTTCTATATTCTTTTTTCTTTTTCTTGTTGCATAATTCGTAACATTTCTAAAACTAGGAGGATTTTTTTTTTTTTTTAAGGATTGATGTCGCAACAGAAACTAAGCCCACAAATGAGCAAGACACAAAATAGCACATTTTTTTTTTCTTGCTTTTGTTTTACATTTAAAATGATCTACACATTTATTTTGATGTCATCGCCCCGAAGTGTTACTCAAAGTCAAAGCTTTACACAGCACTCCCTGCTCCCTCAATTAGCGTAATGAAGATAGAGTGTGTAGTTACTATGGCGTCGGCTAACCTGGGTTTGAAAAATGTCAGTGCACTCCAACGGTAGAAGATCCCTGATCATCCCCAGCATATGGAGTGATCCGTGACAGAGAGTGGCCACAGTGCAACCAGGACACATGGGACGGTCTGTGAAGAGCCCATGTAAAGCAAACAATGAGATGGGACAGCGCTGAGAGCCTACATGCTCCATTAGCACTGATCTGCACACATCACAGCCCACTGGCCAACAGAACAACACAACACCTACCATTATCAGCTAGCTAACTAGCTCTCGCTCTCTTGCCCTCCCGTAACTCGTGTAACGCACTGAGATTTCCGTTGAGAACACAGATGGCCTGGACATTATGCTCTCCACAGAGTTACCAGGGCAAAGGGAGGCACTCTGCTGAACAGCATTGCACATGACCGGTCTAACATAAACACACATGCACTGGAGAATAACTCTCTAAAAACAAATGTACTTCCTCAGTGCTCTGATTATTCTAGTCTGGTGAGAATGCTGAGAGGAGAACACTGAATACACTAAAACAGATTTGGACTTTCTCCATCTGGATATCTAGAACAGGTTATTTTAGTGGTTGACCGATATGGGATGTGATGGTAAGAAAATGTTAATGTTAAGCAGCATAATTGTTTTCAACACTGATGAGAAGAACAAGAAGAAGAACAACAAGAAGAAATGTTTCTTGAGCACAAAATCAGTGCAAAATCCGTAATTAGCTTTGCACTACAGGAATAAATGACATTTTTAAATATATTACAAAAGACAACAGTTATTTTAAATTGTAATAATATTTCGCTATATTACTGTTGTTACTGTATTTTTGATCAAGCAAATGCAGCCTTGGAGAGCATAAGAGACTTAGAAAAACATTAAAAAATTTGAATGTTTCCAAACTTTCGACAGGTACTGTAAACACACAATTTTATTATATATCATTTTGTTATATATATATATGGTCAGATTTTTAGGGAAAATATTTTTTAATGTTTTATAAAGAAGGTTTCATGATCATCAAGGCTGCATTTATTTAATCAAATACAGTAAATAGAGATAACATGAAATATTAATTTAAAATAACTGTTTTTAATGGAATATATTTTGAAATGCAATTTATTCATGTGATCGCAAACGATTTTCAGCAGCCATTACTCCAGTCTTTCAAAGTTCAAATTTACTTTGAAACTTTGAAAGAAATTAAGATATTTTAAAGAACTGTTGATGGTCCCCATTGACTTCCATAGAATTGTTTTGTGTTTGGTTACCAACATTCTTCAAAATATCTTCTTTATGATCAGCAGAAGAAATAAATCCATACAGGTTTGGTACAACTTGAAGGTGTGTAAATAATCCCTTTAAGCTGACTGAGGTAAAAACTAAATTACCCTGTTCAGCAAAGATCTCAAACAAGTCAATGCGTGTCACAATCTCTATACTGCCATTTGTAAAGAACAAACCCTGAACAGTGACATGGACGTGCACTGATAAAAAAGATTTTGTGGTGAAGTAAATACTACAGAAAAAAACTATGTAATTTACATGGAAAAGTTAGTTCAGGCAAGAATAAAATAAAAATTCTATATTAGTACTCAATTCAAGTTTGTAGAAATAAAAGCGTAAATATCAACGTTATAAAATTAAGTAAAATTACTCAACTTTTCTGATACTGGTGTTCCCATCATGCACTGGGCCTTGAATAATTAATTAGGGTGATTTTCTAGCTGTATTTACACTGTTTTATCATTGGTTTTCTTGTTAGGATTAGTGTAACTTGCCATTTTGTGACATTTGGAGTTCATTTTCTACTCAAAATAACACAAAAACGATCCATCAAATGTTACCGTCATTGTGTATTGTCTAGTATTGAGCTCTCTACGTTCACGCAATATGTAACTTTTGATATGAAGATATGGTGTCTCACACTTAATTTTCTTTGTTACTTTCACTTAACTTAAAAAGTAGAGTTTACTTAATTCCATATGTGAAATTTACTTAAAAAATATGCGCGCAAAAACTTGGCAAATAAAAATTGAGTAAATTTTACTAACTGTTGGAATTAGTAAAATTAGTTGGAAATAGTTGGAAATGTAATTTATTCATGTGATCGAAACCGCAAAGCTGAATTTTCAGCAGCCGTTACTCTTTCCTCATTAGTCTTTCAAAGTTCAAATTTACTTTGAAACTATTTTAAAAAGAAATTAAGATATTTCAAAGAACTGTTGATGGTCCTCATTGACTTCCATATAATTTTTTTTCCATATTATGTAAGTCAATAGGGCCAATCAACTGTTTGGAACAACTTGAAGGTGTGTAAATAATCCCTTTAAGCTGACTGAGGTAAAAACTAAATTACCCTGTTCAGCAAAGATCTCAAACAAGTCAATGCGTGTCACAATCTCTATACTGCCATTTGTAAAGAACAAACCCTAAACAGTGACATGGACGTTGCATTCATCAACAGCTGTATATTGACTGATGAGAGGAGATATGATGTTTCTGAATGATTCTTGTTGAACGAGGCTTTATTTACACATGTGGTGTGTTTTAAACTGACAGCTCATTATCATCACTAAAGAACAGCCCCTTCATACATCCAGAGTGGCCCGTATCTAAATATAGCCCTCTTTAATAATGTAGAGGGGGTGGAGAGCAGCACTCAATAATTAAGTGGATTTGTTCTGGTCAGAAAAGAGGAACTTTTTATTGTGTCACAGTTAAAGTGGGGCAAGACGGCTGAGGTGTCATCTTGCCAAGCAGGAGAGCAGAATCAAGAGGCTTCAATTACTATTCATTAACGTACGCATCAAAGCCCACGTTTTAATGGGTTTATGGGGGCTTAAGTATGTAAATGTGTTAACTGACCCCAGATCAGTCCTGATTTAGACACACAAGAGCATAAAATATGATTATTGTGTTTAAAGTAAAACGATGAGAAAATCATTCCACACTAACAGCAATGACTTTTAAAAAGCAAAAACAAACAGGCAAAACAGTTGTATTATTCAAAGTGGATGGAGCATTTAACCAGGGATCCGAAGACAGATTTTTTGTTTAAAAATATAAATATATTTAATATATTTATATAATTTATTAATAAATATATTTATATAATATATTAATATATATATATTATAACTTATTTCTCAATGTCACACATGAATGACCTAATAATGATTATCTAAGATAAAAAAATGTAACCAAGAAAATCTCATATAAAAACTTTGTAGGGTCCAACATCATCAAGCAAGCATCCGTGTTTGATAATCTATGCAAGTACAATTTATATTACTATATTTGGTACTATACGGTTATCCGGACCACACGTGACCACACGTAAATGTACTACCGGTATACGGTTAACCTAACCCTAACCCTACCCAAATAGGTGTGGTCCGGATAACCGTATCGTTCCCTATATTTTAATATAATTATATTATAGTCCTAATATATTATTTAATATAACAACATAATTTAATAAATCATAATATAATAATTAAAAATATATAATGAATATAATTGTATGATTGAAACCAAAAGACTTATTATTATTATAAAGACTTGTTATTATTATAGTGTATTATCAAAAGAAAAAGAAAAGAAAAGAAAAGAAAAGAAAAGAAAAGAAAAGAAAAGAAAAGAAAAGAAAAGAGTGTCCATATTCTGAAAAACAGACCAACAAGTGGTCGTGAGTGACTACACACATCAACAGGTTAAAGACTGTAAAGTAGAGCACTGCTGACTGAGCTGCATTTACTGCATGCTCACTATGAGAGATGAATTATGCCACAAGCGATTCAACCGCAACATTCATGTTCAGTTTGCAATCATTCCAGATGTTTGACGCTGGAAAAGCTCAGTGTTTACTGAGCTCGTAGACGTCCACCATGTGCGCAGGGCTACAGTAGCACCATCGTCTGCTTACTGGCCTGGACATGAACAGCAAAACACACAACACAGGCTTCGGGTATGAAACAGCGTGTCTTACCTTGCTTCGTATTTGCCCGGAGGTTGACACTTTCCTGATGAGTTTCTGCGGCCCTTCCTGCTCTCCCTCGCTGTCGGATGACTCGTCCACCACCACCGGCCCGGGTCCCCCGACAGCCCCCACGGCGGGCAGCCCTGAAGGGGTCGCGGCTGGTTTCTCCGGCTCCTGCGGGGAAGAGTCACAGCACTCCGGGTTATAAACGCGCTCAGCCGCTCCCTTCCTCTCCGCCGGGATGCGGGAGCTGGACAACGGGTGGAAAGCGGTTCTCCTGGCCGTCATGCTTTTGCGTTTTTCTGCCCAACCGGCGCGCCACCAGGCATTCACTTAGACTCTGATATTTTAAACGAGCTGCTGTGAAACTTTCCTAGCCGGGTGGAGTGCATTTTCGTGTCTGAACACGAGCGCTGGTTCTCTGACTGCATGAAGGAAGGCAGACGGGGGGCTGAGACGCTCGGAGCGGGAGGAAATCTCTGTAGCAAACCCTAGCGGCGGACGGGTATCTCACAAACTATGGCGAGGATACAGCAACAGATGTTTCTTCTGTAACATTATACAAAGCCACAACCAGACCGAGTCTCAAAACCTAGTGAGAGCTGCCAAATAGACTGCAGTTTGGACATCGACTATCAAGGGGGACAGATTCTACCACATTATATCATATTTAATAAATATACAATAGCCTATTTATATGCCTACACATACAGTATAGCCTATGCATATGATGATATAGAGTATTCGTTAGGTTTTCTGGGTCCCTTGTTCAGTTTATTGCATTGGGCCTCCTCGGTAGAAATCTAGGTCCATACATTATATCGCTTGAGACTGTAACCATAGCAACAGTTGGCGGCTCGAGCGCTTTCGTCGGGATGCGAATTGGACACCCACAAAACACTGGCTTACGTACTGTCTTTATTTGTCACTTTATTACCAATTTCATGTCGAAATGATATCAATTAAAAGTTTGGTTTATATCAATAAAATGTTGAGGTGCCAATTATAGCGTAATTCGATTGTGCGCCGCTTGCGCGAGGCGAACCTCCTCAGATTCGCATGCTACCGGAATTATCGTAGCGAAATACAAGTTTTCCATTTATAAAGTTGGACACGAACGCCCTCTCACGTCAAAATTTGAATGCGAAGAGCTCGTAATCACGACTTCAGAAGTGGGAAGTAGGACATTTCCGATAGCACGTGAAGGCAGCATTAGTTTCAACATAATTTTTAGTTTGAATCAAAATGCTATGTCACTTATTCACATCAGCACACATTAGCCATGCACAATAATAAGAGCCATTAACATTGAAATTTTTATAAATGAAGACTATCAGTGTAGCAGAGAATGTAACTTAAGCTACTCTTATAAGTTTAAAGGCATCTGATGTTTTGTGAATTCAGATGACCAAAACACAAATCCTATATTGATTCGATCAATCAGTCTATATTCTTTACATGCAGTCATATTTTATAAACATTTCGCCAGAGCCTTTCAATAGTGTCTTGTTTAAAACTCTTTCAGATCTAAATGCGGATAGCAGGACTGGTCAGCACTAAAAAAACTGATTAGCCTCGTTTAATTCCACTATAGCCTAGGCTACTATCTCTATGAAAATGGGTCATTGCGGCTCTCACATTTCCTCTCAGTCCATTGTAACTTTGAATGGCAAAAAAAGAGCTATAATAGCGATGTCAATCACTAAGATAAGATGACTGATTAGTTTGATACTTGATATTATACTCTGCAACTTGTAATGTCTAAATCAATCCCGTAGCCTACACAAGTTCACCAGTTTGTAGAGGAATGTAGAGCGGAGTTCTTCGTAACGATCTTATAGCCTAACTAACATCGAGATAAGCCACCACGATCAGATCAAGAGCTTGCGAAAATACTGCTAAAATCCTTAATCACTGCCTATACATGCGTGTACGGTTATGAAGGATCTCTTTGATGTGTATCCGAATAGGAAAATGTACTGACCAGCTCTTCCCAGGCAGGGCTGCGAGTGTATTGGCAGTCTTCATCTTCCATTATTCTCCTAGTCCCTGCGCTCAAGATCTCCGCACAAATCAAGCGCGACTTTCACTCGTGGAATCGAGCATATGGTTTGAGTGTTATTTCCCTTTCTCATCTCCACTCCTCCCTACTCTATCAGGGTCTTTCTTTCCACGTGATAAATGTCAAATCCCTATAAGGAATCGAAGCGCTATCCATGACGTCACGAAAGCTGCGTTTTCCACATAATCCCACTTTTTAAAGACTCACTATGACCGTGACTTTATTTAAAACCGCGCGCTTTTGTGATGGTTTCCAAGGTCATTTGAACTCTATTCTCTCATATTATCACAAATATTATTTTATTTGATCAAAGCTCGCATGGATTCTTTTTAAAGTCCCCATGAAATCAAAGTTTTTGAAAGTTTTTTTTTTTTGGCTTTTAGTTTGATTTGAAATTGTTAGTCTTAGGCTACTGTTATTTAAGTGTGCTCCAAAACAATGACAAAATGAGGAATTTAGAAGATATAAGCATTCAAAACTTAGCCTATAGTCTCTCACTTCTGCCATTTGAATAATGATTTTGATGACATCACTCTGCACTTCAGCTTCTCATCAGATTTTCTGTCCAATCATAATCTTAATATATATAATAAAATATATATAAGTCTGTATTATACTCTGAAGCTGCAGCTGACATCGGTCGTTTGTTCACACATGAATCAATGGCACATAGTGCGCTATATAGGGGATTAGGAACGATTCAGACAGTGTAAATATGCTTTTCGTTGGGGCGAAAGAACCCCAGCAGCGTACACACAGTCTGCTCCGGTCCAGAGACATGAGAGCACAGAGCGGATCATCTGACCCATTTGAATTCTGTACAGAATTCTGTATTTTAAAGCGATATGGAGTAGATTATAAGGAGAAATGGTTAGAGATTAGGAGAAAACTGCGGCTTTACAGAGCTCAACCCTAGACAGCAACATATGGGCCTTGTGCAATCCACATGTACCAGATGTGGGCCGGATCTGGGCCGACACTATGTCGTTTTATTTATTTTATTTTAGGTTTCACCCAATCTTCGTGCTTATTTATAGTAGATTTTAGATTAGACCCTAGTCAGTTCAAGTATAACCTAATAGATCACAGAGATCTTCGACACTTCGAAACAGAAGTAATTTTTTTGCGAGTTATTCCTAGAAAACAAGGCTCCTTGACAGGGTTTGTAAGTTTGTTTCCCGTGGAACCCATAATGCAACAGCCGGTTCCACACGGAAGACGTATTCAAACGGACAGTTTCTGTCCATCACCCAATTCCCTCCGTCTAGATCTGTGCACCGGTGATGTAAACACTCATGACGTGAGCATGGTGAAACAGCAGTGAATATATAACAGTGTAGCCGGTATATTTGTAATTTAACAGCACTTTTTAAACGGTCGGGATGCATTCGCGTATTTTATTTAAAGGGACAGCAGCAGCTGTTGCTGCGAGAAGGATTCGCCATATATTGGGGCCAGTAATGTCAAAAGAAGGTTGGAACTGCAGCGCACATGAGGTCAAACTCCTCAACACTTCATCAGGTACTGATTTCAGCAAAGCCAAAGTCTGTTTATCTGCACACAATATGGCCCGTCTTGTCTTTATAGTTTGTTATTAAGCAGGTTTGAGGTTAAGCTTTCACTTAAGTGTTACATTGATGTTCACTGACAGGTCAAGAGGAGCCCACAAAGCTCTGTTTACTCTGTATTATGTCTTTTGAATACGCTTCCGATATGTTTACATCCGTCTTTAACGTTTCCATAAATGCTGACATTTAAAAAAGAAATGTCTGCTCTGTTGACAAGGATTGTTTGTAAATATATAATGTATGTTTGGTTATTTGTGTTACATTTGCTTTGTTTTTCTATTTAATATAATGGTTTTGTTTGTCTCCACAGGTGACACTGTGAAGATTGGCGAGATCTCATATCGACTCAAAACCCCCAGAAATCCAGAACTTGTGCCAGTAAATCACAGTATGTGCTGTGCTAGTTATAATACACTGCTGTGTGAACTTGAGGAAAATTGACTTCATGCGTCCATTAAATGTCACCAAAACACCAGCTGATTAAAAGTTATTGCAAAAAAAAAAAAAAAAAAAGGCTCATAAAATTCATAATAGGACTAAGAAAATGTTTAGCATAATTTTTAATGCATTTGATGCCACTTTGGTTTGACATGCTGTTGAGATCATTTTCAGGCAGTACTTTATTATTGTTTTACCACTGATAAACAACAATTAAACAATATTAATATCCCAGTAAATGTGCACAATAAATTAACATATTTGATATACAGTATACAGTACCGGTCAAAAGTTTGGAAACATTACTATTTTTAATGTTTTTGAAAGAAGTCTCTTATGCTCATCAAGGCTGCATTTATATGATCAAAAATACATTAAAAAAGGTAATATTGTGAAATATTATTACAATTTAAAATAATGGTTTTCTATTTGAATGTACTTTAAAATATAATTTATTTCTTTGGTGCAGAACTGAATTTTCATCAACCATTACTCCAGTCTTCAGTGTCACATGATCCTTCAGATATCTATCTATCTATCTATCTATCTATCTATCTATCTATCTATCTATCTATCTATCTATCTATCTATCTATCTATCTATCTGTCTGTCTGTCTGGACATTGTCTGCATTTTTCAATAATATCTTAAATTGTTTTGACAGTGATGGAGGCGTTGCCACAAATGATCACCCAGCACCTTCGCTGGATAATGCAGAAGGACCTTCTTGGACAGGACGTGTTTCTCATTGGTCCTCCTGGTCCTCTACGGCGCTCGATTGCCATGCAGTACCTGGTAATTTCAAGTATTACCACTCCCAACCACAACCAACAATACATGCTGAATTTCTACAGAATAAAACACTGTCAATTTCATAACAACTATGCTCTTTATAGTGTGTCCTCTTTTTTTTTTTTTTTCTTGTTTGCTAGGAATTAACAAAGCGAGAGGTTGAATATGTTGCCCTGTCCAGAGACACTACTGAGACTGATCTCAAACAGCGCAGAGAGATCCGCTCAGGAACTGCCTTTTATATAGACCAGGCAAGTCAATCTCTTTCACCTTTCACTCATCAGCATTGTTTATTTTACACACACACACACACACACACACACACATATATATATATATATATATATATATATATATATATATATATATATATATATATATATATTATATTTATATTTATATTTATATTTATATATATTTATTTGAGATGATTTGAGCTTTGTGACATGGCAGTGATGGCACATTATCCTGCTGGAAGTAGCCCATGTCTACATTCTTAAATGCACTGAATTACTGGCATGTGATTGGCTGATCAGATGAACAGATGTTCCTAATAAATTGGTGGGTGAGTGTGTATATTTATAATTTTATATTATAGTTATATAATATAATATAATAATTCAATTATACTACATTCAACATATGATGTATACATCATATAATACCATATGTTCTGCTCTTCATTATTCCGCCACTGACCAAATGGGCATCATTGTGTAGGAAGTCAAGGAAAAGTTTATATATATATATATAAATATTGCCTACATTTAAAATAGGAGTAAGTTGAAGTGCTAAATGACTAAAAGTAAAATAAAAAAATGAATTAAATGGAAATAGAAATATATTTAAGGACAAATTTTTAAAAAAGGCAATATTACATAACAAATTTGCTCAAACTTAAGTAAAAAAAATTATTAGACTAATATTATATATTATATTATATTGTTTTTTTGGATCAAAACTGTTTCTGCTCTACTTGAGACATGGGATGTCATTCAGGTCACAGTCTCGTGGTTAATGAAGAAGAATTCCCGCAGGATCTGGCGGATCCTCTTCTCTTCTGAAGTCCAAGTGATCGATTATATCCGCTTATTCAGCTTTGTCTAGTTCCCAGGCATCAAATCATTAGCCACAGCTCTTCTGTTCTGCTCATATATCTAATGAAAGGTTCGTTCAGACCTCAATGTTACCATGGAACATTTTTAAGTGGTATAAAGTCTTAACCTTTGCGATCAGAGTTGTTAGACCCAGTGCACATGATTCTAAAGCATTTCGAAAGTTAATTGTGCCTTAAGCAGTGTGTTACATAGCTTTGGCTTTGCATTAATGCACAGTCCAGTGTGATAGTGTTGCATCAGATTCCATCACTCCTGCTTGTTTTTACTGTGTGGATTGGTTGATGGGCAGTAGGCATGGACGACTTGTTTAAAAGGTGGGCTGTGTGCGGGGGCTGGTGGTTAACTAGAGCATCGCACTGCTCTCTTGAGCCTTGCGCTCATTTTCAGACCTATATAACAAGCTTTGTGTGTCAGGCAAACAAATCCCAGTTGACTTGCCTTTATGTGTGAATGGGAAATGTTTTAGACTGAATGGTCAATTATTCATAGAGGGTTTTTCCATTCTGATTGAGTGTCTGATTTAATCTATTTGCTACAAGAGTCCATGCTTTATTGAGTGTATATGGCTAAAGAACTTTGTCATTGTGTCATTTACATTACAGCGCAACCTCAAATGGAGTATTGCAGTAGTTACTACATATAACATACAATATTTATTAAATTTTATTTTATTAAACGAATCACTGTTGAAACAGGAGATTGGGCATAGGCATTATAAAAAAGAAGAAGGAAAAAAAACTAGCCAGCCAATAGCTTCTATGTTGCATCACACATGATCTGCTTCTTGCTATTGCTAGTCAATAAAAGAAGATTTATTAAATAACTAGAGAGGTAATGCAAACAACGACATAACACTACGAAACCGGACAACTGAAGAGTGCACATGGATCAACTTAAATACACAATGGTGATGAACAGCTGTGATGATTGAGTTGGTGTCCATGGAAACAGATGAGTGGTGGGAAACTAAGACACAGGAAACTGACAGTGAACAAACTAAAAGTCCATGAAAATTAAACTAACACAACATAATTGTGACAGACTAAAGGCATATTTTTGGTTTATTTTATCATTAAAAAAAAAAAATTTACAGCGTTATTTTAGCATTATTTAGATATTATTGTAGTATTTATTAATGGTTTTAATCAGCATTTATTTTTATATTTTCGGTTCATATTAATTCTAATTTAAAGGTCCCATTGCATGAAAATTTCCCCTTTTTTTTTTTTTTTTACCTTAATATGAGCTTCCCTAGCATGCCTATGGTCCCCCAGTGGCTAGACGTTTTGATGGGTGTAAACCAAGCCCTGGGTATTAGTAAAATGAAAGCTCAGACGGGCGAATCTAGAAATCTTCCCCTTATGTCGTCATAAGGGGAAAGGTCACCTCCCCTTTCTCTTTTTTGCCCGCAAAAAGAATTTGGCCCGCCCATGAGAAAATGAGCTGCGCGAGCGCGATATTGGTTTTTCCTCGAGAGACATCATGGCTTGCAAACGAGCGAAGCATGGCAGTTGCTCAGTGTTTGGATGTACAAATGAACACAAAAGTATTTTTTTTAGTTCCTTCATCCGAGCCTCTGAAGAACCAGTGGGTTATGTGAATTTCTGATGTGTAATTGTTCAAGTTCAGACAGATAATCTTTCTCTCAAAGTCGTTCAATACTGTTTATGCATCAGTAAATCAAGCCAGTGACTAAACGATCAACTTCACGTCGTTTCTCTTAGTAGGATGAAAATAATCTCATTTAAACTGTGATTAAAATATATACAGAAAGCGATCAAAGAACAATCCCTTTCCAAACGCCCAAGCTGTCAATCACACAGCGCAGAGTTTATCTGGACACTTGTCAAAACTCGTTATGAAATCAATGACGCTTTTACGCTGCACAACGAAGCTCTTACTGTACTTACCTCATGTTTGCACTGGTGAAATCATTAGTGGGAGTGCAGAAACTGCGTTGCAATGATAAGATCTTCATTCACGTGATCAACAGGCTGTCATCTGCTCAATGCTCATCACTGCAACCTTTTATGTGATGGGAATAGATCTAAATACTTAAAAAAAACTTCTCACGATTCGTTAATCCCGATAGCTGTAATAGTAAAAACATATAATAGCTGTGTTACGACCACTAGGGGTCAGCCGTAACAGGAAAAGGAATGAGTCTCACCACCAGAGAGATATCGAAAATAACAAGTGTTTAATTCCAAAAGGGTTTAAGCGTCAGGGGCAGACAAGGCCAAAATAACAAACAAAAACAATCTTTTTGTATAACATCTACAATTCCTAAAACAAAAGAAAACAAAATACAATTTAAACTTACCTACCTCCCTAAACCAAAAACAATGTGAAAAGATATACAAAACAAAATGGCGTCAAACCCCCTACCTCCCTTAAATTAATAGTAAAAGTTTTCGAGAGAGTTCCACATGTAATGCTAGATATTTTATATGCAAGCATGTCAGCCAATCACAGCAGTGGGCGTTTACACTGAAGTCTCACAGCAGACACGCCCCTTCAAACAGAGCGTTCAAATCAGAGGCTAAAATCAGGCTAGGAAATATGCCTTTTATTTCTAAATTATAACAACTTTTGATCTAAAAAACATACTAACATTATAAGGGCACCCCAGGAAACATTCTGAAATAATAAAATAATCTATGCAATGGGACCTTTTAATCTTTTTTTTTTTTTTATTCAGCTGTATTACAATTAACAAAAAAATTGTTTTATATATATTGCCTGCATCAAAAATGGAACTATGCTTTTTGTAAGGAATAATTGTCAAAAGGCAGGTGAATTATTTTAAAAAAATGCACACCTGAGGTGGTAATGTTGCCACGACTTGCAGAGCGTTTCTAAAAGCCTAGCTGTAAGTTAAACTGCTTCAAGAGCAGCAATGTTACACCTCGCCACAGGGAAATTATATCATTTATCTTATCTAGTTGCTTTTCACTTGCAAAACCATGTTACTGTTAAAGTCACAAGACAGCGCTGACAACAAGTTTGTTTGTGTATGTTTCCATGTGTGTGTCTGTACTATATGTGTGTGAGTTTGTATGGAAAAGAGAGCTGGAGTGTGCTTTCCATAGATAATACAAAGTAATTTAGTTGAAAAAACATGGTAATAGTTTGTAATATTTATCCTGTTGTCTGTTAGATTTATTTTCTTGGTCAGTGTCATTGTGGGTTTTAGTTAGTGCTGTTGCAGACTATAAGGACCTTTGAACTAACTGAAATCATTTGGCGAAAAGTGATATGGAACTGTAATGCGGTCGAGACCTGCCATGAACTACTTTAGCTGTACGTTTCCTGGAAAAAATTGTTCACCTTAGAATGTTCATCAACCAATCAGAATTGTCGGAGCCGATAGCCTAATGGGAAGTGCTGTGATATGTAGTGCAATTGCGCTTTGGGCGACCTGAGTTTGAATCCCGGCTTGTGGTCCTTTCCTGATCCCACTCTTTCCCACTTGGTTTCCTGTCCTCTCTCCAATTGAACCAAGGCAAAAATGCCAAATAAATACATCTTACAAAAGAAAACAATCAGAATCAAACATTCAACATACCATATGTTCTGCTCTTCATTATTCCACCACCGACCAATTGGGCATCATTGTGTAGGAAGACAAGGAAAAGTTACTTGTGGTCCGAGAACTCTTTCCTGCTTGGCTTTACTTTGTGTCTCTTGTTGGGGTCAAGCAGATCAAAATGCGCTTAGCTCGACAGCTATTTACAATTTGCTGTCTCATTGACAAACGCGCTGGTTTGTGGTTTTAACTAGTCTCTCTAGTCTGCGTCACAGGCATTTCTAGCAATTATGTGATTATGGCATCCAGAATGGATATGGGTCCTGTGCTAAATTTGGACCATCTGGCAACATATTTATAGGCTCTGTTCCCACACAATCAGGCATATATTTACATGTTAACCTAATTATATGCCGACTTGTTTTGTGGTCATCGGAGTAGCCCAGAATTTCCTGCCTTTGACGTCAAAGCCGTTTGATTCCTGTACACATATGTTTGCATGGTTGCATCTTCATAACAGACAAGATTTAGAGATTCAACCCACAAATGGGGCAAGATCTTAAAAAAAACTGTGTTTCTAAAATAGAAGTGAACTGCTCTGTGAAGTGGGTGAAATGACTGATGAACACTTTCTTAAACTGTGCAGATAGGAATTCCTCCTCGAGACAGAACTGTGTCACAGAACATCTTTCTGCTTTGCTGTTTAAAACAGGGTTCCTACAGTATGTATTATGGAATTTGTTTTTAGTCATTTCCAAATCAGAAAAAATAGGCAACAAAGTCTGGAAAAATATTTGTGTTCTGAGATTATTAACTGTGTAAAACTCTATAAAACTCTATAAAAAAATTTTTTTTTGAATTTCTAAAAAATTAATTTACGTCACTATAATATGAATTTTAAAGTCCCCCTGTAGTCGATCATTTTATCCCTTAAAACTAATTTTTGATTCCCAAAATAACATATTTATATATATATATATTTTTTTTTGTGAAAAACATTTCTTCATGCCTTTAAATAGCTTGAATGTAATTGTACACTGACGTCTACAAGTGGATGGTAATGCGTTTTATGTTCATGTTATGGGTGGTGTGGCGCAATGGATAAGACACATGCCTTTGGTGTGAGAGACCCGGGTTCGAATCCACTGTGAGACACCAATGTGTCCCTGAGCAAGACACTTAACCCCTAGTTGCTCCAGAGGCGCGCGACCTCTGACATATATAGCAATTGTAAGTCGCTTTGGATAAAAGCGTCAGCTAAATGAATAAATGTATAAATGTATGTTCAACGTCGGACACAATGGTAATTAAAATGATTAGCCTTTTGCTTGACTACATTATCAAACAGCTAATAATGTGTTGCTAATGTTACACAAACCATGTAGATTTTCCCTTCTGAAAATCAGCATCCTTAGAAACGCTTTGATAAACTCAGAACGTCAGAGGACAAAGGCATTTATTTCATCATAACATCGTAATATACATAATTCAGCCGCTATATTGCCGTGTCGTTGTCGTATACATTGTTCTGATTGGTTACTAGGTAGTTTGTGATGTAAGAAACACCAGCGATTTCAAACTGTGTTTTTGAGACTGTCTTTGGTTCACTGCAGTTTTAAGGAGAAAATACTCAGCAATGGTGTTGGCTTATGAATTTTGCACATGGTTCATCTTAAAGCATATTAAAAACACCACATTGACATATAAACAATAAAAACTTGATTTTCACCACATTTAACATTTAAACATATCAAACATAACCCTGTATTTTAGCATTGCAGTTTTAATAAAATTCTGCACATTGAACTCTAGATTTGATGTTAATTTATTTGTATGAGCTACAGTACCTAGCTACAATATTCCTCCTACTTTTCAAATATTCAAATGAGACAGTATTGTGCTCTGGAAGAGTAACTTGAAGGTTGTTGTACCAGAGAATTAGTCTGAGCTCATGTCCCTGTCCCTATTCTGCACATTGATGTCATCTAAGCCCTGTTCAATCTTAAATCGCATCACTTCCTGCAAGGTTCCTCAACATGTTCCTGTCCTTTCTGCCCTCTGTCAGTGTGCTGTCCGAGCTGCTACTGAGGGTCGGATTCTGGTGTTGGAGGGTCTGGAGAAGGCAGAGAGGAATGTGTTGCCAGTTCTCAATAACCTGCTTGAGAATCGAGAGATGCAGCTGGAAGATGGACGCTTCCTCATGTCAGCACAGCGCTACGACAAACTCCTGGAGGTGAGGACAACCCTGCTGTACGACAGGCCTTCCTCTGGTCACAGATACAGACCGACCGGTCAGGGATCTGTCCTCTAACTGATCATGAAAGAACACTTTTACACTTTGATAACACTTTTCAACAACTTAACATTTACATTGTCATTATTTATGCAGTACATACGCAAACCACAACATTAACGTTTTGTAACACCTGCCAATGGTGGCTCAAGTGAGAACATTTACCAGTCCATATTTACCATATATATATATATATATATATATATATATATATTAATAGGCCAAGAAATTGTGATTTATTTTATATTTTATTTTAATGTTTTGCTTTGTTTTATTTTAATTAATTAATTAATTAATGTATTTTTAAATATAATAAAATAATTTAATTAAATTTTTATTGTATTATATTTTATTATTTTATTATTATTTTATTTAAAAATAATAAAATACAATTATTTGTATTTTTTATTTTATTTTTCAAATTATACTATGTAAATAAAGTTTTATTTACCTGTCTCGACTGTTTGCTATGTTTGTGTTGGTCTTATAGGAGCACACTAAAGAAGAGCTGGACGCATGGAAGATTGTTCGTGTGAGTGAGGATTTTCGAGTCATTGCTCTCGGCCTGCCGGTCCCCCGATACATAGGAAACCCACTGGATCCTCCGCTTCGGTCCCGCTTCCAGGCCAGAGACATCTACTACCTTCCCTTCAAGGTGCTACATGCATTATGAATTAATCTGCATTTGACAGATGTGTATTACCAAAAGTGTCCTAAGGTTTTTTTTTTGTTTTGTTTTTTAAGGACCAGCTAGAGCATCTGTACAGCATTGGACCAAATGTGCCTCCTGAAAGGTACAACACTTTTCAGACATTTTCATTGGCTATGTTGCAAACTGAATGTTGAAACAATTTCCCTCCATCTTAGGGTTTCCCAGCTCTTGTCTTTCGCCACTACTCTTTGTTCTCAAGAGTCTGCCAGCTTAAACCTACCTGATTTCCCTGTGGACAATCTCCCATCAGCCCTCACGGTTCTGGTGCGTAGCAGATCGCATGAAGTATTATACATATCAGTTAAGGGGGAAGTGTGACATTTCTGGAATTACTGGAATTGTGAAAACAAGGCTAATTTTAAAATGTTTGACATTAAGAACAATTATTATCATGACGTGATTGTTCTGAAATCTAATTTATATGCATAGCGGTACTATGCACATAAAGGTACTTTATTGACATCTGTGGTTCCATGAAAAACCTTTAACATCCATGGAACCTTTCCATGCCACAAAAGGTTCTTTATGGCGGAAAAAAAGTTTCTTTTTTTTAAGAACAGTTCATTGAAAGGTTCCTTTGGGAAGCAAAAATGGTTTCCCCCTTTTGGAACCTTTATTTTTAAGTGTGCAGGGACAAGAACTGTTGTTCCAGATTACATATGAGCCTCATATGAGTATATGAGAAGCAGGATTCTGGACCTTTGATTATGCTAGTGGAAAAGGTATACGAGCACCAATCTACTTTCTGTCACAAAACGTCATAGTTGATGATAAGGGTTTCAAGCATTCCCGGTACATCACATTCATTGTGTAGATATTGTTGAAGGTCATTTGTGTCTATTGCAGAACCGGTTCCCCATGCTGTCAGTGCAGCAGCTGGTCCAGAGGCTTTACCCATACCAGGCCATGCTGGGGAAGGAAGGCCGCACCGCCGTAGAAGGGGTGCTCAGTGTAAGGTCCTTTCTCACTCTTACACAAAATAATAATAATAATGGGGTTGTGTAGCCTTGTAGCTTAAAATGTGAGCTGTAAACTGGTGTATACACAGCTTGAATACTGTATGTATTCAGTTATCACTAATAGAGACTCTCTTCTCAGAGGTTTGAATTGACTGATGAGAGCACAAAGCCTTCTCCGACTGCAGTGGTGAACGTTGAGATTGTGAGTGGAGATCATGCAGAACAGGCAGCCGTCACGCTCAACATCGCCAACCAGAACACCACCTTTCAGGTCAGGACACAGCGATGGTGGTAAAGTGCTGTTTTAGGGAATTAGCTCTTGAATTATAGTGTTGCCAAAAGTACTGACTTTGGTACCAAATCGGTACTGAAATTTTAAAAATGTGACGCTTTGACACTGTTGAGCGGAATCGTAAACACCTCTGATTGGGCATTGTGTTCACGTGCCCATTGGATATGTCTGTGATTGGCTGTAGTGATCAACTTCACGGGAGCGTTTGAGAGAACACAGAAGTGTTTGAACGTTTTTTTAAAGTCTTTCAAACGCTCCCGTGTGTATCGGTGTAAGCGCACGGTGAAGAGTGTCATTGATGTATGTTTACAACGTTTTTGAAGCGCTGATCTTTGTAGCCAATCAGAGACATATTTGATGAGCGCGTGAGTACAATGGGCAATCAGAGGTGTTTACGATTCCGTTCATAGCGTCACATTTTTTTTATTTCAGTACCGACTTGGTACCGAAGTCGGTACTAAAGTAATAAAACTAACTGATGGCATCCACAGGGTCAGCCACGTGTCACTGTAGCTAAGAGCTATAAGATAATGCTTTATTTGGAAATGTGAATTAGATGAACCATTTCTTCCCTCTAAAGGAAATGCTGTGGTTTCTCGTCAGGTTCCTTCTGGGACGCGGCCGATTCGCCCACCCAACAGCAGTCCCGCGTTCATCGGCACCCCCACACACGACCGCCTGCTGGCTGAGATGATGCAGTCCCACCTCGTCAAAGACATGTGTCTGATCGGAGCCAAGGTACACAGGCAACTTCCTGTGGCCACCCTCTTGGAGCAAATGCACTATGAACTAGAAAGTTGATGTGTGTCGAACAAGAACAATAGCTCTCTATTCACACTGCCTGTTAAGGTAATACAGGGTAGATCATCAGGTTGTGTGTGCGTCATGGGTTGTGTTCTTATTTAAGAGGTTCTGAGTAAGATTAGATCAGATGAACAATGTAAATCAAATGCTCGTGTAGAAATATTGCCTTGTGGTTTGGCTAATGCTGTTTCTTTTTTTTCTTCTTTTTTCAGGGTTGTGGCAAATCCATGATTGCGAGAGAGTTTGCTGAAATGCTGGGCTACAGCATTGAACCAATTATGCTTTATCAGGTAATGTCAACGCTTGAGAAAATAATAAAAACGAATCAGTCCCGAGAAGACAAATTGATAACATTTGTTTAGAGGAATATGTTCTGGGGTCAATGCAAGTTTCAAGTTAAGCTCTATGCCACAGATGCTATCAATTACAACAGAAAATGGTTGTGAATCTTACCTCAGCTGTTGACAAAATCGTAGTTTAATCTATTCTACCGGTAGTCAATCTGTTATTTTCTGGGGTATTGTGTCGCAAACGCTGTCAGTAGAACTTAACTTGCATTGATCCTAAAATGTTACTTTAAAGGGATAGGTTCACCCAAAAATGAAAATTAGCCCATGATTTACTCACCCTCAAGTCATCCTAGGTGGATATGACATTTTTCTTTCAGACGAATTCAATCGGAGTTATATAAAAAAATGTCCTGGCTCTTCTAAGCTTTATTATGGCAGTGAATGGCCGTTTCTGTTTGAAGTCCATAAAAGTGCATCTATCCATCATAAAAATACTCCATACAGCTCTGGGGGGTTAATAAAGGCCTTCTGAAGTGAAGTGATGCGTTTGTGTAAGAAAAATATTAATATTTAAAACTTCATAAAGTAAAATAACTAGCTTCCGGCCAAACGAACATACAGATTCCACTTAAGCCTAAAGCGCAACTTATGCGAGTTATGCGACGTACTGCTGATATTTACGCTACGCCATGACGCACTACGCTACTTCCCACGTCACAAGTTGCGATTTAGACGTAAGTAGACTGCGTATGTTCGTTTGGTCGCAAGCTAGAATTTAACTTTGTAACATGTTAAACATGGATATTTTTCTTACACAAACTCATCGCTTCGCTTCAGAAGGCCTTTATTAACCCCTGGAGCCGTGTGGAGCACTTTTATCGTGGATAGATTTCTATGGACTACACGATTCGCTCAATCTCTCAAAATCTGAATTATTTTCATGAGGGGAAAATATATATGTATACTACCGGGGGTCAGGGAATGTGGAAACACTGGATGTACCTTTAACCCAGAATATTCCTCTCTTCTGTTTTGGTCTTTGAGTTTACTTTTGTATCACATGAGCATGAGTTTTGTGTTTGCTCACTTGTGTGCAGCTGTGGAAAGTGAGGTTTGTTGAGTAAAGCTCAGTGTTGTCCTGGGCATCAGCACACAGAGCCAGAGGTTATGCACCACAGGGGTCACAGAGTTTCCATCAGCAATCATTGGTGTTTTTAATATTTGTGATTCTTGTAAGACCACATAAACCATTTTTGAGCTGCAGTCCTTAAATAGCCATATGTTCTTGGGTTGTTTCTATTTTAGGATCAGAGTCATGGACTGTCCTTGATCTCCCCCAGTTATCATTAACAGCATTGGCCCTATTCTGCTGTCAGAACACAACGGCTCAGTTCCAAAATATACTGAGCTGATAGTATTTTACAGTAAAATTTGACAAAATGCGGTGTTAAACCATTACATTTTTTTCACAATATATGGTAAAATAATTTACAATTAACAAATATATATATATATATATATATATATATTTTTTTTTTATTTTTTTTTTTATGCAAATAGCTAATATTTTTACAGTGTTGTGGTAAACTTAGTGAGAAAAATTTTACCCAATTACTTCACTATTTCACATGGTTTTTGTGTATTTTATACGCATTAGTGGAAGTGAAAGTGACGTGAAGGCCAAGTATGGTAACCCATACTTGGAATTTGACCTCATCCAAGTTGGTGCACACACATAGGAGCAGTGAGTTGTGAACACACACACGAGCAGTGGGCAGCCATTTTTGCTGAGGCGCCCGGGGAGTGATTGGGGTTTAGGTGCCATTTTCTGAATCGTATTGAGAATTGAACCTGCAACCTTTGGGTTACCAGTCTTACTCTCTAACCAATAGGCCACGGCTGCTCCAGAGTGTCACATTGTTAGCTTAGCAACATGTTACTGCCTTGTGTAGTGATGCTGCCTATGTAGACAGCAGGGCAGCTCACTAGATATTGAGGAATGATGGAATCAGAATTGCTCGATTTGTTTTCCACTATAGTCGTACAAGTTTGGAGAGACCTAAAGATGTTTTGGATTAACTTTTCCTTTAATGTTTGGAGTAAAAAGACTTCATCTGAAATGATGTGAAGAGCTCTTGCTGTGTGACCAGCGTCCGGGTGCTTTTCACACCAGCTGAGAGGCCCGTTAGCATCTGGGTCTTATCGCAGCATGCTCGTGTTTTGATGCAGCTCACACAGACTCTGAAGAGCCGCTTAAAACGGAGAGTAAACATTAGCACCGCAGGTAATAAACCACTGCGTGCGTGCGTTTGTTCTGGAATGTCGGGAATTCCTTTGGCTCAGTGAGAATAGAGCAGGAAAGGGAAGCTGTTTGTGCATCATGCTTAAGTTATTTTTGCCCGGTGAGAGCAGGAGGTCATAGTGTATGGGGAAAAGAGGAATTTTGTAGCGCTCTTCATCTTTTTAGCCCTCTGAAGCCCTTTTATGAACTCGTACGGGCCACGGCTCATCCCCGATGACATGGTGCTTTTAGTTTGTGGAAAAAAATACTTTGTCACGGCCCAGAAAAAGTCTTGGCACTCGCTTTGACAAGCAATGGTGTTTTGCGTCTTGTGTTTCCTCTTGTTATGATAGTTTTGTTCTCCCCGTGTAGATTCACCTTTAGATAACTTTTCAATGTTTTCCTTGCCTTCAAAGTTCATGCTAATTTTCCGCAAACAGTCTTAGAGGAAATGTTCAGATGATCTTATTTCGACGCTCAAGGCTTTCTAAATTAAATTCAGTGTATAATAACAAAAATAAAATGTGAACTTTGATACTTTATATAGGTAAAATTGGAGGTGAAAATGGTATGTTTGAACATGGTTGAGGCCATTTTCTTCTGCTCACCACGGCTACATTTATTTAATCAAAAATACAGTAAAAACAGTATTATTATGAAATATTAATTGTGTCCCAAAAAACACACTATACACCATGCACTTATGCACTATGTACCAAAAACTATAGATATTGAAAGACAGTTCAATTTTGCTTATGAATGGGAGAAACTGCAACGTGCAATATGGCAGAATATATCCCACCTTCTAAGTAAAAGAGCCAATCGCTGATTGGTAGTAATTGCATATGTCTTTAGAAGCTTCATTTCCCATAGAATCCTGAGACTTGTGCTTATGACTGCACATGCTCATTGGCTGGTCTATAATTAAAGGAACACTCCACCGTTTTTTGAAATAGGGCTTATTCACCTTCTTTCCTACATTTAGATAGGTGGGCAAATGCATTTTTGTCTCAATGCATGCATTGTTTTAGTTTGACAGGGTCGGCGCTAGCTTAGCTTAGCATAATGAATGGAATCCTTTGTTGCCAGCTAGCATGTCCTGAGTAAAAGTGATATAAAAAAAAAAAAAAAACACCTAATTACTTCTTGTGGCCTGCGTATTCACAACGAGTACAAATAGCGATGCAGATTAACACTAGGCGATTTCCTAGGCAGATATTGACTTGGGACTATATTAGGGGGAATCACAGGCAAAGCACAGCTACTTGGGCGCAGAGATATCATGCCCAAGTAGCAGTGCTTCGCCTGTGCTTCCCCCTAATATAGTCCTTAATATATAAGTCAATATCTGCCTAGGAAATCACCTAGTGTTAATCTGCATCGTTATTTGTACTCGTTGTGAATACGCAGGCCACAAGAAGTAATTAGGTGGTTTATTTATTTTTTTTTTTATATCACTTTTACTCAGGACATGCTAGCTGGCAACAAAGGATTCCATTCATTATGCTAAGCTAAGCTAGCGCCGACCCTGTCAAACTAAAACAATGCATGCACTGAGACAAAAATGCATTTGCCCACCTATCTAAATGTAGGAAAGAAGGTGAATAAGCCCTATTTCCAAAAACGGTGGAGTGTTCCTTTAAAGGACAGTTAAGTGCAAGAAGTGTCCAACATGCCACACTTGTTTTTTTCCGGTGCATCATCCGGGTATTTAAAGTGTACTTTTTCTATTGTAAAATTTTACAATTTTTGTGTGAACACTACTCACACTATGTATACTCAAACAGTATAGAAATGTCAGAAATGCAACGCCCATTTCCATAATCGCGAGCTTAAGCTTCCAAAGCAATTATAAAGACAGTTAATAATGTTGTCAGTTTTACCATATCAGTTTTCATTCTGAAAATGCAGATGGCCAAGCAGATACTCGTATGAATTTGCAGTACACAAGCCGCGGAGAACAGAGGATACTACAGTGTGTTTGTAAACTGAAATCAACATGGCCTAAACCAGCCATGGTACCAGTACAAAAACACAATCAGTAAAATATCATTAATTATTATCAACAAAACGTTGAAAATATCGAGATATCTTTTTGTCAATATTGCACACTCCTAATGTACGGTATTCATTTTGATTTCTTCAGGTCTTAAAGGGATGGTTCGGAGTAAAATCAAATGTTTGGCTCGAGGTCATGGTGCAAAGGACCCTAGGTTGATTTTACTCCGAACCATCCCTTTAAAAAGGTCTTAAAAAGCCTTAAATTTGACTTTAAAAAGTGTGCAGCAACCCTGGTAAATTGTGTATATAGGTAGTTTATATATTATATCGGGCACTATGGTCCAAGGATGTGAGATTCTTAGGCTATTTAATAAACTTCAACAGAAAAGTTATGAACTGAAGAAAAAACTGGAACAAACCAGAAAATCCTTTGTACAAAAATGATCAAACATGTTCATTTGACACAATATTTATTTTAAATGATCTGATATATTGATCTGAAACTACTCGAGGTCATGGCCCTTTTGATTTCATCTTGAGTCATTATGGATGTGTTATTGTACAGTCAATGTGAAGCCCTTGAGTGTGAATGGCTGCCCTCCGATCAGTGTGACTCCACGTGAAGCTCTACTCAAATGCAAATGTTAAAACCCAGCCCACACACACTTCTGTCCTTCTTTCACCCCTACCCTCTCTGTCACTGGATACAGGATACAGAAAATGACAGGCGTTGGCGCTCTCTCTCTCTCTCTCTCTCTCTCTCTCTGTGTGTGTGTGTGTGTGTGGTAGGATATGACAGCGCGGGACCTGCTCCAGCAGAGGTACACCCTGCCTAATGGAGACACCGCCTGGAGGGCATCCCCGCTGGTCACTGCTGCTCAGGAGGGCAAGCTGGTGCTGCTGGACGGCATCCATCGGGTCAACCTGGGCACTCTGGCTGTGCTGTCCAGGTCAGTCTCAACCCCAGCCACCCTCATTTAGAGGCTTACACCATGTCCCAACCCTGAATGATGCAATCAGTTTTATTGGCCGTCACCCAGAATGGTCCAAAATATTGTTGTTGTTGTTATTACTATTATTATTATTATTATTATTATTCATAATGTTGTTGTTGTTGTTGTTGTTGTTGTTGTTGTTAATTTAAATATTCATTATATTCAATAAATTATTTTATTATTTTTCTAATTACTACAACTGCTAATAATAATAATAATAATTCAAATATTCATAATAACAAATTATTATTAGTAGTAGTAATAGTAATTTATTGATAGAATGAAAAGAATAATAATAAATATTATTATTATTATTATTACTAATATAATTATTACTACTGCTGCTACTTTTATTATTACTACTACTAATATAATATACATTATTATATTTATATATAATATGATTTATTTGTAATAATAATAATAATAGGTGAACAAACAACTAGACATTTTTTGCACGGTCACATTTATTTATATAGCGCTTTTTACAATACAGATAGTTTCAAAGCAGCTTTACCGAGATAACAGGAAAATAATGCAACAAAGTTTGTTTCCAGAAGAAAATAGCGTCACAGTCCAGCTCTGTTCAGTGATTTTCAGAAAGTTTCATTTTTGTTGTAAAAAAGTTATTAATTTAGTTCATTTATATATATATATCTGTATAGCCGGTCTAGAGAAAACCGTGATGTCATCGTCCAGCTCAGTTCGTTTCCCATATAATGGTGTCAGTACAGGCAGATTATTAGAGTTGAATATTAAATTAAATGTTGCATTTAACTATTACTATTTTACTACTACTAATATAATATAAATTATTATTAATAATAATTATATCAATTTATATATAATATTATTTATTTGTTATAACAATAATAGATGGACAAACAACTATAATTTTTTTGCACAAGATTTTTTAAAAAACTTTTTTTATACTTTTGTTTATGGTATTTTGTCAGAATTTTATTTTTATTTATATATATTTTTTTATCTGAGAATACTCTCTTGGTGTGAGATTCCCAACACTGCTGTTCCTGTGCGTGTGATCTTCACTTTCGAGCAGATTGCTGATCTTTACTCTCCTCTTGTTGTTCTTGATTGGTTGGGTGATTAATGTTCTGTCTCAGGTTACTGCATGACCGAGAGCTGGCTCTGTATGACGGGACTCGACTGCTGAGGTGGGACCGTTACCAGACTCTAAAAGAGGAACTGAAGCTCACTGACCAGGAGCTGCAAGACAGGTAATAATCTCAAAGCAAAAAACTGCATAATTGTCATAAAAATGACACATAAATAACATTATATTTTCATCTGGTTATTTTTTAATGAATATTCAATATAAATAGCATATAGAGTTTCTGGTAATGGAACCAAACATTTTTATATTATCAAGAATGTCTAAATAAACACAGTAAAAAGAAAAATATTATTAAAGAGTTAGTTCAGTTAGTCACCATTTACTGCAAATGCATAAGTCTCGCGTTCATCTTCGGAAAACACATATTAAGATATATTTAATATTCTCTCAACAGTTTTGTCCATCTATTGAAAGTTCATACAACCCACACTTTCAAGCTTCAAAAGTTATTAAGTGATCCATATGAATCGAGCGCTTGTATCAAAGTGTTTTGAAGAGACACAATTCTCTGATTTTTTTTGTAAAATATAAGAATATATCATTATCAAATCTCATTATCAAAGTATCATTTAAATTGTTGTTGTTTTTTCTGTTTGTTTTTTTATTCAGTCTAATGGTTTTGCTATATGAACTAAATATATGTAAATATATTAACTATCCCTGTATCTCAACAACAAAAACTGTGAATAAGATGAAAGATCCATTTAAGTTGGATACACACATAATGGTCTTAGGAATGGACCAAGGCTCTCATTAATTTGTTAACGTTTTTATGTCCAACTGAGATAATACTTTTCAGAAGTGTGCCGTAGAAATTAAGTACTTACATGGGACTAGTTTTCTATTTAGTGTATAGCTACGCAATACGACTGACCGTTCGAAAGGGTACCGAGCCCCTATCAGTACCGTTTCTCATGAGAGCTGCCTTCCATCTATACAATCCTTCCATCTATACATTTGTTGCTGTGACAACTGCACTTACAGAATGGGAACATGTGCTGTGGCTGTGCAGTGTGCCATAATCATGGAACAGAATAGAAATCTCACACCAATCAACACCTGTATGTGTGCGCAGCGTCTCATGGGGGAGATTTAGCACATTCGTATCAGCCCTTTCTTTGTATGAACCGTCTCCAAGCAATCAGATGATAATGGCATATCCAATGTATTTCAATTCAGTTTTGAAAACTTTGTCCATCACATAGTGATTGAAATCTAATCTGAGGTTAGAGCTAACAAACAACATCAAAACATTCATAAAAAATACACATATAAAAATATAGCTAAAATCAGAGACTGCATTCAAACTGTCAGTCCAAATCTGATCATTTGTGTATGTGATTGGAATCCGATCTAAATTAATGATGACTGTCCACACAGTGTATCGCAACTAGTCAGTTCTGATTCGTGCTCTTTTGTTTTCCGTAATATCTGCTTTGGTTTCTATGACACACTGAACCCGGTAAATTACCGTAAAATTAAATTACCAGATTGATTTTTCCAGACAAATGTCCATCTACTGCATGTTTACGTAGAAAAACAATTAAAAGCAGTGGAGCTTACTGTAAACGGCTCCAATAGAGCTTTATTATTGGCCCAAAGCAAACTTCTTAAGTCAACATTCTGACGTTCTGACCTGTATGTGCTCATACCGGTAATCCTATTTTTTGTTCACACACGATCTCTAAACAGTAATTCACCTGTATTAACCTTTATTTAACCAGGCAAGTCACTTAAGAAAAAGTTCTTATTGTCAACAACAGCCTGGCAGCAGGAGAGTTGTACAAACATGCATTACTATACACACACAAATACATTCATTAAAAACATTTACAGGCCGTGATAAAAACACTCCCTGGTAGTTTGCAGAGATTGAAATATATGTTTCTAATTTCCATGACTTTTGAAGCACATTCCAGTCATTTGGAGCAGCAACTCTTGAAGATATATGGGTAACAAACCTAATGGGACTTTGTAAATAAAAATACACTAGTGTATTTCCCATCCAATATGTAATGACGTCCACTTTAAAAGGGAATACAGTTTACAGTAAATGATGTGTTCTGTAAGTTGCATTAGTAATCAGAGTATTATAATCCTCGTAAAGGTTAATATAGGTTTTCTCACTACAGATAGCCTGGGAAACACTATTAATATAAACTGAAAACAGGGTTGAAGCCAACACAGAGCCTTGAGGAACCCCTTTGTTAATTGTGAATAACTCAGGTAGTTGTTGTTCAATCTTTATATGTTGGGATCTACTAAATAGATAATTAGAGAACCAAGATAAAGTTAGATGTGCCAATAGCAATACTACATAATCTGGATAACACAATAGAGTGATCAACTGTATCTAAAGCTTTCGCAAGTTTAATCAAAATTGCTGCACAAAATTGTTGTCTATCTAAAGCATTATAAATATTGTTCATAACTTTTACATCTGCTGTAATGCAACTAAATGATGATTGAGATTGAGCATCAGATATGTTACATTTATTAAGAAACCCTAATAATTGTTTATTAATTAATTATTTTTGCAACTCAAGGCAAAACTGAAATTGGCCTATATGAATCTGGATCCATTTTTATCACTATTCTTATAAACAGGGGACACAATGGCAGTTTTCCAGGTTTTAGGGGTTTTATCTGCAGTATATAAAGATAAATGTAAAATATATGTTAGACGTTCAGCTATAATAGGTGCACCAACTTTAAAAAAAAAGAATGGGTTCAAGATATCTAGACCAGCAGGTTTTTTTTAGTTAAGTTTATAAAATTCAAACCAAACCTGTGACTTAGTAACTGGTTGTAAGGAAAAACTAAAAGGTAATGAACAATTTTTGTTTCTTTATTTTTTTATACTCCACTTAGAAACATGATTCTCGAATAAATTACTCGCTCTAATAAAATGTGTTTAAAAGATCTGCTAATTTAGCTTTAACAACAATATCTTCGTTTTTTAAGTGAAGCAGGCCTTTGTGTTAAAAAAATGATGCTCTAGTTCTTTCACAGTATTCCAAAATGTTCTTGAATTTGAGGAACTATTTGAGAGTTGCTTTCTACAGTACTGTGATTTTGCTTTTCGGACGGCTTGAGTACACATATTCCGATGTTGTCTAAAAGAAATCCAGTCAGTCTCAGATTTACTCCTAAGCACATTTTTCTGATGTGGTAAAGTAACTAGGTCCCGATTTAGCCATGGACTAGAGCGATTTATATGCCGAATAGGTTTTAGAGGGGCATATTTATTAATGACAGCAGCTAAATCACATAAAAAAAAAGTTTCAATCAAATTACACTAGGTTGTCTGTGTGTACGCTTTTTCCGGATACATGCTACAAAGCAATGATCACTGATATCATGACAGAAAACATCAGATTGATATCAGTCTGGGGTATTTGTCAAAATTACATCGAAAATACTAGCATTTCCTAAACATTTACTATCACACCTAGTAGGCTTATTCCGGTTTAAATCACCCATTAATATTAGTATAAGAGCTAAGAATTCACCAGTAAAGATTGCATGTGTGAAAGGTGCTAAAGTGTGTGCCATGCTTGACTTTATTCCTTGCTGCTGTCTCTGCCGGTCTTAAAAATTGTGTGTGGACCACAAATATGCCTTCATTATACAATCATTTTCTGCATGACATGCACACAACACAAGTTGGTTTCTGCGATGACACCTGATGTGTTTGCGTTTTACATGGGAAAAAAAAAGCTACGTGAAATCCTATCAGAGTATTCATACTGACATGGACTTCCAGAAATGAGATTTGAATAGGACTTGAAACCACATATGAACGTATCTTGAAACGGATTTGTAAAAATCGTGTTTCATGTGAATAGTTATTTTTTTTTTTCGTTCACAGTCGGTTAATATTTGATGTGCTTTCAGATCACTCAATAAGTCAATATTTCACGTCCAGTTCTCTGTCTCCGTTAGCCTGAAGCAACCGCAGTCATGAATGAATGAGTGTTGTGATGGCTCCCACACACCTCATGGACAAAGCCACATGGGAGGTGTTGATTAACTTCCCGTGACATCATCTCTATAGAGAGACACTATCACAGACCAACGAGCTTTGTGACAGCGAGTCTAGACCCTGCGTCCATGTCTGTGAGAAACACTGAGTTACGATGAGATGCATTTCAGGCCATGACAATGGGCGCTTTCATCTCAGGACCGCAATAACAGGAAACTGCCCACCAGACGGTCCAGCTCAATTTAATCCGGGGGCTGATTTTATAGGTTTTGTCAGTTAGCACCATGACACTTGCTGTTTATTCCAGTCTGTCCTTACTTGTCTTCAGATGGGGAATTTTTAAAGTGACTGAGAAATTTTACACTACAATATTATGTTGCTATGGAGCATCATCTTATAGTTACTGTAATAAACAAAAGTTTTTACAGTCCCAGTCTTATTTTTATAAGACAATAACACTGAGTATGACTTTTTTTTTTTTTTTTTATACAGTATACGGTATTGTTTTAGCACTCTTGTAGCTTTTTCAGATCTGGCTGATTTTATTTATTTTTTGGGGAACCAAATGAACTCCATGATGTTGGACAAAAATAAACATTCTGTCGCCCTTGAACCACACCTTTTTGACTGTGCAACACCAAAGATATTTTGAAGGAAAAGGTCAGTGGGGTTCATCAACTGTTTGGTAACCGACATTCATCAAAATATCATCTTTTGTGTTTAGCAGAAGAAAGACATTTTTACAGGTTTGAAACAACTTTAGGGTGAATAAATGATGACAAAATTGTATTTTTTAAGTGAACTATTCGGGTAGCAAGTTACTTTACAGGGTTCCCACTGGTCCTTGAAATCCTTGAAAGTTTGTGAATCTGAAAATAAAAATTCAATGCCCTGGAAAGTTTTTGCAAATACACCTACATATATACAGGTCCTTGAAAGTGCTTGAATTTATTTTGTGCGAGATGTTTTCTGGGAAAAATTCCATCTTATTCCCTCCGGTCCGCTAATGTGTTATTTCGCCAACACTTCGTGTCCTGTGCACACTAGCTTGCTTGATTTACGCTAGTTACGCGCATTTACGCGTTACGTTAAGTGTTTCCCGCGTGAGGTACTTTGTGTTGTACGTTGCCATGACATTCACACGCGCACAAAACTACTATGATGATACCTTAACTTTTCATGCAAAAGTTAATATCAGATCATTTTAGAATACAGTATAGGATGTACCGAATATTCTTCATTTTTATGCAAAACAAAAATACGACAAATTTTATATCAGATCTGTCATATGGCCAAAAATCAATGCAAAAACCCTAACCCTAACCCCCTTTTTTGCACAGTTGTGTTTGACACATAAAAAACTGTAACAATGTGTCTTACAAGGTAACACGATGTAACCTTGCTCTCACTTGAAATGTGTCCCCACATTAAGTCCTTGAATTTGAGGGTATTGGACCTTGAAAGTCCTTGAAAGGTCCTTGAATTTGAAGTTAACCAAGGTGTGGGAACCCTGCTTTACCTGTGAACACCTTTGTTGACTGGTTTCCCCTCAGATGTGTTGTGGTTTCAATCTTTTCATGGAAATGACTTCAGAGATCTTTGATGCCAGAAAAATTAGACTTTATTAACAAACAAAGCCGAACGCCTCCTCTGCAGAAAAAGGCGCTCTCGTTCTGTGTCCAGTTTTTACATATACGTCCTTGTCCCAAATATGCTAATACATTCTATAGATAATTTTTGGGTGAGAGTTTGTACCATGTGACGTTACTGAAATAGCATTCTCTGCTGTGTCGGTATTCGGGCCTTAAAGGCTTTCAAAGTCAAACCAAAGACACACACGCAGAGGAAATAAATAATAGTGTGTATAGCTAAATTACTTATTATCTAAATAATAAAATCTTCAACAGATGCAGTGCTTTAATGTCTCGTGTGTGTGGTTCTCAAAATGCCTACAACATTTATCGGTGAATCCGATATTGCAAAACCGATATCAGATATCAGAAAATGCGTAAATATTGGGGAAAATATCGTTTAAACCGATTATAGGTCGATCTCTACATTTTTACTGTTTCTGTAAAATTATTATTACTAAAATGATTATTACTTTTTTATTTTACAGTACAATCGTATCATTATTATAGTAACATTTTTGCAATGATTTCATTTCTATGATTTAATAAAAAAAAAAAAGAATAATAATATTAGTAATAGTTGTTGTTGTATAGTCAACAACAATGTTAATGTGTCCTGAGACAACTATTATTTTTATTATACTTTGTATATTTAAAAAAAAAAAAAAAACTTTTCCCTCTCTATCCTCATGCTAAAATCCATATTTTAACACTGACATAAAAAAAAAAAAAAAAATACAACCCCGACAGGCTGATCAGGACCCCGAGCGGTGGGGTCTTGAATCAGCCTGAAGGGATTGTATTCACTATAACAACCGCCTCGCTCTACATTATCCCGCTTATTACATGGCTACCTACCAAATAAATCAATAATTTGACACAAAATATTGATTTAAAAAGGAGTTTATTGATTTAAAACCGATTGTATTGCTTCCGCTAAAGAAAATAGTCCGTTTTGTCTCTATGGTTAGAATCCTGCTTCCATAGCAACGCTCTGTTTTTCATGGCGACGGCGTGTTATACTTAGCAGCGGTCTGTTATCAAGAAATAACAGACCGCATTCTACATTAGAATTCAGCCAAGCCATATAATAAAGCTATATAGCACATGAATCCTATGAATCTTGAGCTAGTTATGGTACTATTGCATTATTTTTTACACTTGAAAGCCTGAGTTTCCATTCATTGCGATCACTAAAAAGAGTGACCACCACTGTCTTTAGCATTTCTTCTTTTGTGTTCCATTAAGAAAGAAAATCATATAGGTTTAAAACAGCATGAAAGTGAGTACGGCAATCAGCGTTTCTTGTCTGTTGGTTGTCCAGAAGAATCAGCAATCAACTTTTGAGTGGGTGATGCATCATGTCCCACAATTTGAAAGTCTGTGCCTAAATCCCAACCAGCAAAAATATAAACAGAAAATGTAACATATACATACATACATACATAAATACATACATACATACATACATACATACACATACTATAGAATCAATTATACTAAAATAACACTGTCCTGAAATATTTTCTAAGGCTTCATTTTCCATCTTTAGTAAATTTCTCATGGATGGACCATTAGATGACATGGTTTATCAACACCTGGTCAGTGAAATTACAAATCTTTGAGTGTGTTGGTGAAGAAATCAGTGCTGTTGGATGTATATTTGTGTCCTGCTGGTGGAGCCACACCTAGACGGGTAGGAAGGATGTTTGTGGTGGCGCGTCTGAGGTTGAAATAAAGCCACTTCCTCTTCCTGTGTTTCTAGTCGGTGTCTCAGACTTCACTTGTGGTCTCTTCATGTGGTTCCAATACTGCTCTTAATTATCGAGCCTCTGCTTCTGTCAGCCTCAGGCTCACACACACACTCCTCACTGCTCGGGCCTATTAATGACGCCTCTGAAAGTCACACTTTGCTTGGCTGCGTGGGCAGGGCTGGAGCCTTTGACCTCCTGAGGTCAACACTGAATAGGGCTCTCACAGAATTAACTATTCTCAGTATCTTGGTCTGTCTTTCCATTTCACTCTCAGCCTTTTTGTGTATATTTTTATGCAAATTGGTTCTCAACTGGATTTACACTGGTGCAAAAATGCAAAATGCACGTCATTAAAAGGTCATTCAAATCTAGTAATATTAACGTCAAACCTGGCGAAATGGGTCTTGATGCATCATATTTGAACATAAATGACCACGAATTAGATTTTTACAGTTTTTACAGTGGATAATGACTTAAGTCAGTTATTTCCTCACACAAACCTATTATATGGCTCAAGTAGATGTAGTCACATGGAATTCGCTCTTTTGTTTTGTAGCTTAACGTGGCAGCCCCTGGTCACTTAACCTTGTTTGGATAAATGGTGTTTCTTATCGTTTTCTCAGTAACGCGTTCAGTGTTATGAGTAAAGATTATAGCAGTGCACCTGTGTATGATTATTCCTAACAAGTGGTACATTCAGTAATGATGTGTAAATGTAAGAAAGTGGAGCTGGTGTCTTTGAAACCAGGGACATGGACTTGGAAGGCAGGAAGGTGTTGCTAGGCAACAGGAGGCAGTTGATCTGATGAAGATCTAAAATGTGTGTGATAATGAAGAATCTCGATCGCTCTCGCTGTCAGTAGGTGTATCTCTGCATTTCATGCAGTGTGCTCCACTGTTTATAAATAGACGGAGCTGTCCAGTGGGATTAGGTGGCAATGCAGCTCGAGCACGAGCTATTGTCAGGGATACAATATCAGTGTGCCAGAGATCAGCGAGGGCACAGATCTTGACATGGGCATATCCTATTCACTTTGACAGATGAATGGACTCGCTTCACCTCATCTTGTTCTCATATCGTCATCAGTGATCAGGTGCCTTTGGTTATGCCAAACCCAGAACATATCATAATCATAATAACAAAGATTGACAGTCACTGTGGCTAATGATTAGTTTTCAGGTCACCTGCTCGTCATGTTGCTCCATTGTCAAGTCACCTTTATTTATATACCACTTTTCACAATACAGATAGTTTCAAAGCAGCTTTACATTGTCTTTATATTGTTATAACGTCACATTGACTATGTTGAGAATGTAATATTAACTTATACTCACTGCCTACTATTTTAAATGAATAAGAAGTGAAACAATATGCATTAAAGGGGTCATGGACTGGATTATTTTATTATTTTATAATGTTTCCTGGGGTGCCCTTATAATGTTAGTATGATTTTAACATAAAAAAAAAATTGTCTTAATTTATAAATAAAAGGCATTTTTCCTAGCCTGATTTTAGCCTCTGATTTGAACGCTCTGTTTTACGGGGCATGTCTGCTGTGAGACTTCAGTGTAAACGTCCACTGCTGTGATTGACTGACATGTTTGCATATGAAATAGCTAGTATTACATGTGGAACTCTCTCTAAAACTTTTTATTTTATCAGATCCATGTCGTACAGTGTGATCTGTATTGATCTTATAGGATTGCCGAAATTGCACAGTCTGTAACAGGCATAATATTTGGATCCCTCAGAAGGATACACTACCATTCAAAATGTTGGGGTTGTAGGATTTGTTTTTTTTGTTTTTGAGATAAGTCCCTTTGCTCACTAAGGCCGCATTTATTTAATCAGAAATATAGTGAAAACAGTAATACTGTGAAATATTATTACAATTTAAAATAAATATTGTCTATTTTAATATTTTTTTTAAATGCTATTTCTGTGATGGCAAAGCTGAATTTTCAGCATCATTACTCCAGTCTTCAGTGTCACATGATCCTTCAGAAATCATCATAATATGCTGATTTGCTGCTCAAGAAACATTTATTATAATCAATAATGAAACCGGTTGTGGTACTTAATATTTCTGTGGAAACCGTGATACATTTTTGATGTCTTTGATGAATAAAAACATTTAAAAAAAACTACATTACTCACACTCAGAGATCGGAGATCACGCAGAAATATTCAGGATCACAGAAACGTATCAATGTTGTCCTACGACTTAATAAAAAAGATTTGCTATTGAATCGCTACATTATATTTCTCAGCAGCGATGGGGTAACTGCTGTCTTTGAAGTAATTAAACATACAGCTGTAATTCATTCATTAAAATAAATGTAATCGTATAGCACTACTTTATCTCTGTGTCTGATTCAAAACAGGCAGAATGCTAGATCTAACATGGTGTAACTGCCTAAAATAACCATAATTTGTATCCTTCCGGGCAAATATTGCTCTGCAAACATCAATAACTTGTCACTGCTCGCAAATGACCATGGTTTAAGCAGGATAATCCACGATTTGAGTACACTCCTCTTTGGTTCTTTGTTTCCACGTTGTAAATTAGAATAGTTTAATGCTTAGGTAGCTGTGGGCTGTCCACTCTATAAACCTCTGTTGAAGCATTAAACTTGTTGATGTATTGTGTTACTATTCCAGTATGGATCAAGAATTGCTAAGAGACTGTGCTTGATGTAAGTAAGTAAGAAACCGGTTATAACTGCTATCTTCTCCACAGATCCATCTTCCCAATCCACCCGTCATTCAGGATCATCGCCCTAGCGGAGCCTCCTCAGGTCGGGAGCACCACTCAGCAGTGGCTCGGCCCAGAGATTCTCACCATGTTTCTCTTTCACACCATCAAACCACTGGCCAAGGCAGAGGAAACGGCCATTCTCCAGGGCATGGTCAGTCACATCACCTTCAGACTAATGTCAATAGTGTGGTGTTTGATTAAATATGCTTATACCCAACATGTTTATGTGCTGCATCAATTGTTGAATCAAATGCAATCTGACCCTTTCTTTCTAGGTTTGAGTTTTGTGTAATGTCTTTTTTATAACAGATCCCAAATGTTCCCAAAGAAGCAGTGGAGCAGCTGCAACACCTGACTCACAGCCTGAGAAAATCCAACGATCCAACGGTGAGCCAATGAAACCAATGTTAGGTCCCTAAATCCTTTAACAAAAGCAGAGGCTGGAATTAATTCCTTCACCACATACATGGAGCAAAGAGAGATTGTGGCCCATTTCTTGACTCCAGTGGTCAAAGAGCAGACTCATATAGAGAGACAGGAGGTTCTTATCAGCACATTTGTTAAGGTTTTGTTATTTTAAAAAAACACCACATATGGTTTCTTGTTTAGTAACTGCTTACTCTGCTGTTTACTAGTGTTTTCTGTCCCAGAAACCCTAAATATCCTGTTGTATTAGAGCACAATAGTGATTGTCCTACTTTTTCCAGTAGACTTGGTTAATATTTTTCCCCATTATAGGGGTTTTGTTCTGGGATTTGTTGTTTTTGATTCTGTGAGATTAAATGTAAATGTTCTTTGGTGTTTTTGTGCCATGTCCAGGCCCTGTCCCTTGCTTCTTCACTGTCCACCAGGCAGCTGCTGAGAATATGTCGGCGTCTTTCTCAGTATCCACAGGAGAGTGTTGCTCACGCTGTGAACAAAGCCTGTCTGTCCAGGTAGACAAACTCAAACTCATTCATGTTGCACCGCATTAAAAGACGGCTCTGACTAGAAGCTATTTCCTTTGTGCGTCACTGCCATCAAACGAGTGCATGGATGTGGATGAATTAATAGAGATCTGTTTGCTCAAATTTGGATCTCTTTAGGACAGTACCTTTAATATCAGGGTCTTATGTCCGCTTAAAGCATCCTCTGTGGCAACCAAGAAATCATGCTGCAAAATGGGCTGATGGTGCAATATACGGCTCAGTGTGCATTGTCCTATATGCTAAGTTAAAAAAAAAGAAGATTGGTACAGTAAAACATGCTAAAAAATTTGGATTTTCGTGAGAGCAGTATATTATATTGTCCCATATAAAACTGTAAAAATAGTGGTACAGTAAAATGTGCAAATTTTGATTTTGTTAGGGCAGTACCTCTAGTATAAAGGCCTTATATGATCTTTAAATCATCATCTGTGGCTGCTGAGAAAGCGTGCAGCCAAATGGTCTGATGACACACTCAGTGTGCATTGTCTCTATATGTTAAGTTCAATGGTTAATGAAAAAAGTGCTCAACATTTGGATTTTGTTCAAGTAGTTTGTCTTGTACGAGGCTCAATCCAGCTACATATTCGTTTGTCACTTACTGATGTCTGCGCCTCCCATTTATATAACGCAACTCTCCCTAAATTCTGTATTTCTCCGCCACCTACAAGGATTTGTTAAATCCAACAAAGTGGTTTAATAAAGGGTGAATTGATCTTTTGAAATATATTTACTGTACCAATATTTTTAAATTTGGCCATTAAAGTTTTATATGGGACAATATAAACATACTGCCCTAATGAAATAAAAATTGAGCATTTTTTGAATACAATTTTTTTCTACCAATCTTCTTTTTTATGAACCATTGAATTTAGCATATAGGACGATGCACACTGAGCCGCATATTGCGCCATCAGGCTATGGTTGGCCGCCAAAGTGGACATAAGGCCTTGAAATATGACATACTGCTCTAATGAAAGCCAAAAAATTGCGCACTTTTTACTGTACCAGTCTTTTTTATGGACTCTTGAAATTGGCAAATAGGACAGTGCACACAGCCGTATTTCGTCATCAGCTCATTTCGTGGTGCGGTTTGCAAAGATCCGTACTACATCAAACTCTACACTAAAATGAGTCACACTGATGTAGATTTTGAAATGACTATCATTCTTGTATTCACAAATTGATGTTAAGGATTTATAAGGATGCATTGTTATATTGTAAAATCCTCATGCAGACTTGAAGTGAATGGGCCTTTAGAGCTTAAAAGTGAAATGTGTAATTTATTTGCCACTAGTGGCTTCAGACAGTCAGACTGGATATGACATAGCAGAAAAGTTATGAGTTTGACTGTCTGTTATCAACCAATGGCAAACGCGAATCTTGCTTTAATATATATATATTTTTTCTGTATTGTGTTTGATACTAAGAATGACACACTACACATTACACACTTTGTATTTAACATGCAGCTGTACCGCCTGCTTCATTGCTTGTAAAGTTTACAATGACTGGGAAAAGTTGATTTGAAATGCATAAAGAATGAATTCTTTTTGTAGGTTTCTGCCCAGCCTGGCTCGCTCGTCTCTTCAGAAGAGTCTGGTGAACTGCTCAATAGAGGATCAGCCTGACCCAGCATCAGAACAGAACCACCTCTACACCTGTGAGTTACAGTACAACACCATTACAGACCAGGGCTAAGCAAAAGTCAGAGTTACTATTATAGCCCATAAGAATGTTCATTTTATTGGACCATGATCCACAGGATGTTGAATTATAATACTAAGAAATTCAACTTGATACAATAGAGGGATTTCAGTAGTCCATGTTTTGTAAACATTGTAATGAAATGGGTTTTGTGAACACAACATCATTAATTATGACTAATTTTGACTTTATTCTCATATATGAAGAATACGTTTTGCCAGTCTTAAATATATTTCTGTACTACCAGAAAACAACCAAATAAATATTGCCTAAATTTGCATCTATTCGTTAAATATGGATTTTTGGTTACATTTTAAAGACTTTTGGGTAAATTAGAGCATTCTGGAAAATAGCGTTCTTCCACCATTGTTAGATTATTAAAAGGTAAAAAGAAATTAGATATTAAAGATATTCAATACTGCATAACTATTATATAATTATCAATTATTTACACATTTCTATAGGTTTCGTTTCAAACATTAATTCTTAACATCACGTAATGTTTATGGAAATACTCCATGTGTATGATCACATGTTTATGGGCTGAAATGTATTCTCTTTGACCACTTCCAGCAGTTAGATTCCATTTAATTCCACTTCCTTACATTTGAATTCAAATTACAATTCTGCATCTTGTTGAATTTGAAAAGTCCTTCTCAATTCAGTTTTAAATTTCACACAAACCAGGCTCAGTCAGCTTCAGTGGTTGCTCAGTAATTTTAGCCTGCCCTGATATTTTTGTCCCATTTTCCCCACTGTCTGTAAGAGACTATTTCACAGTCTTAGAATTCAGATGTACAGTACTGTGTTGTGTAAAAGTGTAGATGGGAGGAAATAGATTGTCTTTGTGTAGAAAAGAGGTTGTGTCCCTAGTAGCTGGTCAGTGACATGGCTGAATAGGTAAAACCTCTTTTTGGAGAATCTCTAATGTTTTCTTTTCATTTCTGCTCTCCCCTGTTAGGCACAGTAAAAGATGGACTTCTGACCATAGGGAACATCTCGGCTCCTGTGTACAGTCCTGATGAGAAGATGAAGGTCCCAGACGTGCTCTTTTATGAGAATGTTCAGGTGAGGTCCTTATCTGCCTTTTTACCGGAAGAAACATTGTCCTCTTCTCTGCGGCCCACAGACTAGAGAAAGAAAGATATGGGTTCACCAAGCACAATCCCTTAAGCCTCAAGAGCTGCTCTATTCATTTAAAGAGATAGTTCAGCAGAAAATAAGGAATTCTGTCATCATTTTTTAAACCTCTGTGACTATCTCTCTTGATGAGTTTTCAATTTTTGGGAAGTATTCCTAAGCATTATTGTGTAGTAGGCTGTTTCACAACAAAAATTACTCCATTGTGTCGTCTAGCTTCCAAAGTCGTATGCTGTTATGGCAAATGTATGCGTTTTCCTTTAAATACGATTCATCACATTAATTACATTTTCTAACTAAATAGTATCACCTTTAACTTGTTTGTAAGGTTGTTTGTAAGGTTGTTCTTTGTAAAACTGCATAACAATATGTATTGTAAAAAAAATTATAATAATAATACATTGAATTGAGTGTGCAAACATTTTTATTTGTCAGCTGTAATTTCTATTTAAAAAATGTCTAAAATACAAGGAAGGAACGAAGGAGAAACTGTAGATATGAAGATGAAAAAACAGACTGAGAAAAATATATGTGGACAGTTTTCCTTTGGGGACATTTGCAGTTATATATTATCGCAATATAAATCTTATCGCAAAAATGTAAAAGATCGGAATATCAAAGCATTGTAGAATAGCAGATACACACACACACATTGTGACCGAACACCAGATGAATTCTGTACTTAAAAAAACAAAAAAAACATGCAACGTTGCTTGGCAATGAGGCAACGTTGGTCTGGCAGTGAGGAAAGCTCAATCTATCTGTCTAAGCCTTGTAAATCAGCGGAGACTTTTGCTCAAAGGTCAGATCTCAGAGAGGACCCACAGAAGAACATTGGCCAAACACACAGGCACGTTCAAGTACAGCATGATCTCGGCTGGCCCACAGTGGAACAGGGTGTAATCATATTTCATTATTAGGGATTTCAAGGTCCTCTCGCTGAGGGATGTTCAACATTCAAAGTTAAGTCTCTTATTGCTGAATCTAGGCACACTGTTTCTCATGCACAGCTGCTCATATGCTCAACTAGATAGCGATCAGTTACTTTACATATGTAAACCCAAACAAAAAAAGACTCAAATACTTCCCCATCTGCCACTGTTCAGTCAAAACAATCCAACTCTACACACCAGTCGAGCCATTTCTGGCCAATTTAACTGCTCAAATATACAGGTTACAATTCTGAAATGATGTACTTCATCATCAGTGCACAAAGTGTGTATGTTTGTATCGCTTAAAAAGAAGAAAATGTTTGAAATATTGGACACAGGGGATAGCAACCATTATTTTGATTAACAGATTAGCAAGTTACTTCATTGGCAACGCAAACGACCTACAGTTAGACTAATGAACTATATTACTGGGTGGTAAATTGTTTATTATTAATAATAAATACATTTTCAAGTTGAACATTTGTGCATTTCATCAAACAGTAGCAATAAGCCACTTAAGTCTTTGCTACAGTTATTTTACTATGGAACATATCAGTTTTAAATGTATATTCAAATATGAATATTTATGGTATTTATGACTAGTTTAATGTGTATACACTACCGTTCAGTAAGATTTTTTTTCATTGAAATTAATACTTTTATTCAGCAAGGATGCATCAAATTGATCAAAAGTGACAGTAAAGACCTTTATAATGTTACAAAAGATGTATTTTTCTATTTATCAAAGAATCATGAAAAAAAATAAAAATGAACGGTTTCCACAAAAATGCACAACTGTTTTCAACATCAGGTTAATGAGCTGATAATGGGATAAAAAAGGTTTCTTTAGCAGCAAATCAGCATATTAGAATGATTTTTGAAGGAGTAATGATGCTGAAAATTTATCTTTGCATTACAAGAATAAATTACATTTTAAAATATAGTAATAAAGAAAACAGTTATTTTAAATTGCAGCAATATTTCACAATATTACTGTTTTTACTGTATTTTTGATCCAATAATTGCAGACTTGGTGAGCCTAAGAGACTTCCTTCGAAAAACATTTTTCCGATCCCAGGCTTTTAAATGGTAGTATAAATTATCCGTTTAGCATTATATCATGCAATAATAACAAAATATAAAGTGTTCCCAATAGTAATACTCAGCGTTGTTGCCACACTGCATGTGTGGCATTTGGTCTCGCGCTACTGTTGCTCAGTGATGTGAGAAGAGAACGAGGATGACCTAGATATTCCTCTACCCTCCCTTCTGAGGCCCAGAAAGAGGTGGAGGGAAAAAAAAGTTACTCTTGTCCCACTTTTCAATGCCCTGCTTTTTTGTCTTTAGAGCACTAGAAGGAGAAGTGCAGTAGTCCACTGAGGCAGAAATGAGGACATTTCCCTCCCAATCTGGCAAACTCGCGTGTCCGCTCGCATCGCTTTTTGTATAATGTGTGTATGCAGTAAACGCATCATTCTTATATGACCTTATCGTATTGAAAAAGCACTTTGTGCCTTTGCAGCCTCAGAAATAAAAAAATCAGTTCATTGTGCCATAACTGGACCAGAATTAATTTCTGCTCCCATCTATATCCGATCAGCTTTTGTGTGTCTGTAAAATGTAGGTGACCTTTTCAGATATAATTTTCTCATGTGTTTTCATACTGGAGCAATCTGAGATGGATCAGGTCACATGACATACGGTGCACCACAAAAGTCTGAGGCCACTTGTGAAAATACGTCATTTTTTTTCATTACAAATGTAGTACCATGACAAAAAGTTAATAGAGTGGTGCAGGCATGACGTCAGAACCAGGAAGTCTAATTCGCTGCTGCTTCCTTTGAGATTTTCCTGTGGGGTTTTATAATAGGGTTTTTCAATGTTTGAGTAAAATAAAGCCTGCGGGAAACATACCTTGACCGTACTTTGACGTTTTGTGCTTCAACGTTCACTGCACACACTCACACCCCAAGCTGCCTTATCTAGTGACTACTTGAAAACTTACACGTCAAAATTCGCGTTTGGTTTAGTGTGTAATTTTCGTTGTTGAACAAAATGTCAAAGTATAGTCAAGTTAAGTTTATCACAGGCTTTATTTTACATTTAAATAATAATAATAATAAAAAAACACATTATAAAACCCCATAGGAAAATCTCGATGGAACCAGCAGCGAATTAGACTTCCATGTTCTGATGTCATACATGCACCCCTCTATTCCTCCTTAAGAATTCCTCCTTTTGCTTAAATCACTTGACTGACAAATGAAGCTGATACGGACCATGCCCAGCATGATTTGAATGTCTGTACAAAGAGTCATGATCAGTGTTACAAATTTACACTACCATTCAAAAGTTTGGGGTCAGCAATAATTTTTTAAAAGTAATTAATCATTTTATTATGCAAGGATGTGTTACATTGATCAAAAGTGACAGTAGATGTGTATACATTTATAATGTTATAAAATATTTGTATTTAAATGCTGTTTCTATTCATTTCTATTCAAATCAGTTTTTACTGCATTTTTGATCAAATAAATCCAGCATTGGTAAGCATTAGATACTTCTTTCAAAAACGTAAAAAAAATATTACCTCAAACTTTTGACCGGTAGTGTAATTATTTTATTGATAACAGAAATACCAATAATAACCACTTAAAACACTTTTCATCCTGACAATGGATGATTTTGAGAACCATGTAGATCAAATTATACACAGTGTTTAACTAAATAACTCATGTTAAGTGCTTTAACATCCTTTAACACCCTTGCCTTTTAAATCCTTTTAATAGGATTTCTTCCGTTGTAAATGTTACTGCAACCTGTATTTTTGCTTTTTTTAAAAACCTGAGGTACAAGTTGGTAATACTTTAAACCATTATTTCACAAAAAGTTATATTGTACCTTGATTGTCCATTTGAAGATCCTGTTTTTCAACTTGGTTTGTTTCCAGCTTTAAATGACAAAAATCCCAGATTTGGTGTCTCAGACCACTTTGAAAATCTGGAATTTTTGTCATTTAAAGTTTGGGACCCCACTGTATTTAGTAATGGTCTCATTCTAATATGTTTTGTCTGTTTGTTCACAGCACATGATGGTCATGCAGGACATGCTGAAGGACTTCCTGTTGGGGGAACACCTTCTTCTTGTGGGGAACCAGGTAATTGAGGATGCCCATCTTTAGGGCGACAGTCTGCAAAGGTGTCTGTCCGCTCTCATCCTGAGAGCATAGCAGATGTACAGTACATTATCCCAGAGCGGTGGCGTCATGCCATGAAGCACAGCTGCGTTTGTAAAGCATCTGCCCACCAGCTACAGGGTGAGCTAGGACTCGGTGTGCCCTACGGCGGCCAGGCACTCGCCCACTGTCTCTACTAGAGACCAGAGGGTGTGGAAAAAGAGTGGGCGTCCGGACTGCTGTCACTTCAGAGTTTAGACAAGTAGATTGATTGACACACAGAACACATAAATATATGTATAATAAAATGAAATAGAATGGGAATACATGCTTTCCTGTTTATTACACTACTATTACCATTTTCATTCTTAGTCTCTTATCCTCACTAAGGCTGCATTTGTTTGATCATAAAATAGAGTAAAACAGTAATATTGTAAAATATTATTACAATTCAAAATTGAATTGTTTTATATTTTAATATATTTTAAAATGTCATTTGTGATGTCACAAATACTTTGATCAATTGAATGCATCCTTGCTGAATTAAAACTATATATATATATATATATATATATATATATATATATATATAAATATATACGACTGGCAATTCGTATATATATATTACTGACCACCCTGAAGCGTGAGTCGCCATTGGCTAGAAATTGGCATAAATTTCAAACATTATTAAAAAGTAAGTGAACAGTCTATAATAAAATAAGTACAAATAATTAAACTACAAGCAGTAGCACAAATAAACACAACAGAACACAAATACAGCTCAGCAGGCAACAAAATTATATCTGTGCTAAACTTATTTTCTGTCTAACTCAATCACATGCAAGTGAAATCGTGCAATTTACTAGCCATTGACTAATTAAAGACTCTTTTTTTTTTGGTGCCTCAGTAGCGTGAAGTTTGGTCATGTATGTGAGTGATCTACTTGCATTGTAGAGGGTTGCTGACCCAAATCTTTAAACTCCCAACTACATCTAATTGTTTTGTTTGTTTGCCAATGTAGTTATGCCTAAACTGATATAATAAAACACTGATTTGCTCTATACTTTAGATGGGAAAAAAAGAAAACTGTCATCTTTGCTGACCCTCATGTGGTTCTGACCTAATATAATTTCAATTTTGTTTGCAGATTGTCTGAGCTTCTGTTTTTCATTGAATTAATGTGGATAGCAATTCATACAGTTAAGGATAAGAGTATTGCCGTGTCACTATTGGTAACATGACGTGAGCTCTATACATGCAAATTATGTCAACCCTGGTAAGGTGCTTTTTTTATTATTAAAGATATAAGCATGAATTAAATTTAAGAGCCCCAGTAATGGTCAGTAAACTAATTGGGTTCAAAACACTTGGAATATTATGCATGAGTAATATGGACTACTTTTATAATATTTAATGGTGATTTATACTGTCAAGCTCTAAAAAAAAATCACCATTAAATATTATAAAAGTGTGGACTACTTCCACAAGCTCTGGTATTCTGCCTAAAATCTGCTTGACAGATGGAAGAAAGGGTTGAGAAAGAGGGTTGGAAAGACATGAGGATGGGTAGATAATGAATGACACATTTATTTTCATTTATAGGTGATCTGTTCCTTTAACATGTTCTTACTCTGTTCGCAGGGTGTTGGGAAAAACAAGATTGTTGATCGATTCTTGCATCTCATGAACAGACCGAGAGAATATCTTCAGCTTCACAGGTAAAATAAAAGAAGTCCCCTGAGTTCTTCTCAAATAAAGCCTTCTCAGAGAGGAAGACCTATTATCAGAAACTACTCTCCGCTAGACTCAATTAGAACCTGGTTATGAGGCCACCCCGGGAATGACCCACATCCACTCAGTGACATTACATAGAGCTTTTCTTCATTAGTGAAGAACTGAGTAATGTAGCCTCTCTATATATGAATGAAACGGAGGAAAGAGGACACCTTTATTTATCAGACAGACAGATAAACATCTGGACACAGATGCATCATACGATTTTGTTTTTTGTGAGTTAGAAGGTGAAACTTTCTTTTACAGACTGACTGAGTGCCTGAAATAAAAAAGATCTCCTCTCTAAGGCTTGAGTGAGCTATTTTAATCCTGATGAATTAGGACACCTGTCGACAGGGCAGAGGGAACTTTGATTGTAGTTCTTCAAAGGCAAAAGTACAACTTAAAAGGAGCAGTTCACATTTTACAATACTATCATTCACTTAACCTTGCTCCAAGTCCAACCCTCTTATTATTTTTTCTATCTTTTGTGAAACACAACAGTATGTCTTTCGACAATTCCTCGACAAGACCTGAGCGACTTTGACAAGGGTCAAATTGTTATGGCAAGGCAACTGGGTCAGAGTATCTCTGAAATGGCAAGACTTGTGGATTGCTCTCGGTTAGCAGTGGTGAGAATTTACCAACTTTGGTCAGAGGAGGGATAAACCACAATCCGGCGACAGGGTGTTGGGCACCAAAGGCTCATCAATGCATGAGGGCAACATGGCTATCCCGTCTGGTCCAAGCCAAGTCCAAGAAGGTCTATTGTGTCACACAAAATTTTAATTATGGGAGGTTTTTAGATTATGGGAATGCATCACAACACATAGTGTATTACAATCTACTGCATGTGGTACTGCATAGCCATAGACCAATCAGAGTCCCTAAGATGACCTCTGTCCACCATCGTAAGCGCCTACAAAGGATATGAGGGCATCTGAACTGGACCTTGGAGCAGTAGAAGGTGGTAACCTGGGGAACTGATGGCACCAGGATGCACTGTGGGGCATATATGGGATATACAGGGGTTTATCAGTAAAACTGAAACACTGGCCAATATAGTGTTGGAGGTTTCACAACTATATACAATCTTCACTGATTTTACATTCCATCAGTAAGAGCGGAGTGTGAAGATTGAATGAGCACAGCTGAACATAAAATATTGCAATCCACACAACATAATGGGAGACATATCAGAGTTATTTGAGACATATCAAAAGAGGATAAATGTGTTTGTGCTCGTCTAGCTGGCTCATCTGTGACCAGGACAGCAACTCTTTATGGTTTATCGAGAGCTGTGGGATCCAGGGTAATGTTGGCATACCAACATACAGGACGAACCACATCCAACAGGAGTAACTGTCGACTCAAGAGGAAGCTGTCTGAAAGAGATGTCCAGGTACTAACCCGTATCCCGAAAAACCCATAAAACCACAGCTGTCCACAGATGTGCACCTCGACTCTCATGTTTCCGTCAAAACTGTTCATCTGGAGCTCCACAGAGTCAATATTCAAGGTCGGGCTGCTATAGCCAAACCTTTGGTGACTCGTTCCAATGCCAAATGTCGGTTTCAATGCTGCCAACAGTGCAGATCTTGGGCTGTGGACAGAAACATGTATTGTTCTCTGAGTCCACCTTCACTGTCTTTCCCACATCCGTGTGTTACGGTGTGGAGAAGATCCAGAGAGGCTCAACACCTGGACTGTTGCTGCTCAGGGTGAAGCACAGGGTGGATCAGTGATGGTTTGGGCTGCAATATCATGGCATTCACTACTGTGCTTGATGGACAAGGACTATCGAACCATTCTGGAGGATAATGTGCATTGTGCACCTAATGTTTCAAACATTGTACGGGGTTGCCATGTATCAGCATGATAAAGCACCAGTACACACAGCATGTGACAGAATGCTTTGATGAACATGAAAGTGAAGTTGAACATCTCCCATGGCCTGCACAGTCACCAGATCTAAATATTTTTGAGCCACTTTGGGATATTTTGGAGGAGCAAGTCTGGAAACGTTTTCCTCCACTAGCATCACATATGGGCCTGGCCACTGTTCTGGAAGAGGAACGGCTCAAAATCCCTCTGGCCACTGTGAAGGACTTGAATCTGTCATTCTCAAGATGAATTGATGCTGTACTGGCCCCAAAAGGAGGCCCTACATCATGCTAATACTTTATTGTGGCCTAAAACCAGGTGTTTCAGTTTCATTCTCCAACCCCTGTATATATTCATATTTTAATTGTAATATTTCACAATATTACTATTTACTGGATTTTGATAAATACAGCTGAATAAGATGTCCCTGTGTCTAACCCATATATTTGGTGCAGAGGTTGATATCATCTTGGAAGTTTCCTCTTGAAAGTTAAACCAAAGTCAAACTCGCATGCATTATGGCCTGGTTAACGATTATGGAAATCTTAAATTAGTCTAAAGTAATCACTTCAGGGATTCTCCCTTCCTCTAAGCCTATAGAGATATGTGTCACATTTCAAACCTGCACAAGAACTCGAACGCTCTGTCCATCACACGAATGTAGGTCAGTTTACTTTATACTTATGTAGGACCCATAAATATGAATCCACAAATCATCTCATCCTCTAGAGAAATTAGCTATGATTTAACTGTGAACAGAGTCACCATTTAGAGTGTTTGCATTATTTTTCTTGACAAACACAGTCTAAAGCTCTGTTTTTATGCTCAACAGAGACACCACAGTCCAGACTTTAACTCTGCAGCCCTCTGTGAGAGATGGAGTCATCGTCTATGAAGACTCTCCATTGGTCAGTATTCACCACTGACATCATGGCTCTGTTTCAAAACCCAGTGAGCTGCCTACACAGACACAGGTTTACTCTCGAAGTTGAGAAGGTCTTCTAAAACTGGTATTTTTGTAGATTTGTTTGATTCCAAGGTCTCTCAAATATGATTAGCTGGATCAGGTGCCTTTAATTAGGATTGAAGCTGAACTCCTGGTGAATAGTAAGCGAAATATTAAGTGTGATTATTTTATAAAGACAAAAAATAGAAGTAATAATTGGCTTTTATTTTGCCATTGTACTAAGGCAAATTGTTAAAATGTATTATCTGTTACTTTAACTTTGACCGCCCTTAAAATGCATTAAGTAGAATTGTTTTTCTATTTTTCTCTCAGTTCTTTTCTTCTGACTTTTAGTGACCAGGACCCTACAAAGTTCCTTTCAAGAAAAGTCTGTTCGCTCAGCGATCATATTGGCAGAGCCTTCAGGCTGCTATTTTGGGCAAGCTAGACCAAGATGAACTGAATCATAATTATTGCTTCTTTCGCTTATAAAAAAAGCATTAAAAAGTGTGTATTTCAGGTTGGTCCAACCAATGCGCAATTCGTGAGTTTCAATTTCTGTAAGAACCAAAGCATCTAACAGCAGTTGTAGTGATAAAATGATGTTACCATTTGGTGATCAGCTATTTTATTCAGAAGGCGGGATTTTCTCCGCCATATTGAAGGTTGCAGTTTCTCCCATTCATACTAATACGAGTGAACCGTCTTTGTGTTACTGTAAACAGTCTTTGACCCTGAATTGAAAATCCTGGTTCTAAGAAGACTTTTGGCTAAATGTATCCTGCTTTGAGAAGTCAATCCCAGAATGCACTGCAACATATTTGACTTATTAACAACTACTTAAGAGTATCATGTTGTTAGCTTAGCAACACAACTAGAGTGCACACATTTAGCGTTGCTCTATGAAATTTCACTGGTCAAAATCCAGTAATTCCAATTGGAATATACGCGATTGTGAGTTTTGCACGATGCATAAAGTTCTCTATGCAGATTTAGCTCACTTTCAAGTTGCTCATGTCAATTTGCCATGTTGACCAACAGAAAGCTGCTTTGTTTGAAAGTGACTTCTGTGAGAATTGTGCATATACATCACTACACTATTGACAATAGACATTGACCCTTTTTTGTCTGCAAACTTTTGCTAATGTGATCGCACCTTAAAGCGGGGCTCAGTAGTTTCGGGATTTCTTCGCTGTATTCTCGCTTTTTGCTCGCAGGTGTCTCTCTAGAGCTCCCCCCACAGCTTCGGAATAGATATTTGACAACACTGTTGTAAAAACTCGTTGGCGATTCTCAGACACCAGAGGCTGGTGACGACATCAAAGCAGATGGGACATTCTTTAAAACGTCTTCTTCATTCGGGTTCAAACAGCGTGAGGGAGCGCAATAATGACAGCATTTTAGCAGATTTCTTTTGGCCGTAAAGCAATTGTTTACATCGCGAGACCTGATATCACGCGATACTTCCTGACGCGGCAGCCCGCCGGCCCAAAGTTGCAAGTGCGGATTTTCCGCTCACGGGCACCAGGGGGGTGCGAAACGACCACCATTCAACCCCAACCAAGTAATATAACCATTCCAATGACTCTGAAGCTGTTCAGTTAAGGTAAAAAAGTTACTTAGATCACCTTTAACACCGAACTCTATTGGAATCAATTCAGTGTCTTTTATGCTTCACACAAGCAGCTTTATTTGTATGAACCATGCCGTTTCATTTGACTTATGATGCTGCCTCTTTCCTATGTAGGCAGTGGAAAGCAAGGCTTTGTAACAGAGCCCATACAGTGAGCTCTATCAGTATTTGTGTATGTGATTCATCACCTCAGTGGTTCATAGTGATATTTATACATCTATCAGCAGATGGTCCAGACCACTGCTCCAGCAAGGACAAACACGTTGCCAGCTCAAACCCGGAGGACTCCCCGGCACAGATGAGGGAAAAAGCATTAAAAATTAATGAATGACCTCGAGGACAGTGTGTTATAATCCTCCACGCTGCTCGTTTCTGAAGTCGGCCTGTTGTTTTGTTAGCGTGGTGGTGCCATTTAGACACATTGTTTTTGAAGCAGGGTCGCGGGGGTTCTCTACATAAGGCTTTTAACGATGTCTCTGCTCGAAACAAGGTGGATGGAGATGAAAAGCAGGCTGTGACTCGGAGTTTGGCCCCTCAATTAGCACCCAGCGGCAGCTCTCAGGGTATAAATAGTCTTTAGGCTTTGAAGCCCCTTCTGGCGCCTCATCTGATATCGATGCTTCCAAATGGTCTCTCATTGTGCCGGTCCAACAGATAAAAGCATCAAGAAAACACCCCTCGTTCTCCGCAAACCACCTTTCAGCTCTGGGTTGTAAATAAGAGGCGCTAATGTCAGCTGTACATATCAGAGATGATGAAAACACGGCTATAATCTTCAGCTCCCTATTAACTCTGTTCCTTTTTGCCGTTTTGAAATAAAGAGGATCCACGGCGCAACAGTTCAAATATGGTCAGTCAAAGGAAAGCATGGAAACCAAGCTGCTCCGTGTACCTTCGGGTAATTTGTTTTCATGTTTTTGCCTTCAAAACGGAAATATATTGTAGTGTATTTCTACCTATTAATACCTATAATAGTGTATTTCTCTGGCATCTGTAGTTAGCCATATTAGTGAACCTATGTCTACACAGAAGAAAATCCGGCCTATCTGCCCCGGTACGGTTTGTGTCAATCTATTAGTTTGGTTTTTTGATGAGAAAGAGATGAAATGTAGTTGCAATAAATGCTTTAAGAATCCGAACAACTGAAGCAGTGGATGACTATTATTTTGTTGCGCAAAACTGAGGAGTAACATATGACGGCACGGTTTGATGTTTGAGAGAGTGTAAATTCAAGTTGTTTAACCATTTTGGTTTCCATTGGGTGAATTAGTACAAAGTGTGATGAAAACAAAAATAAAAATATAATAAAACGACATGAGATTAGTTTATTTATGTTCATAGGAAGGGTCGAATATGTGATAAATGAATGGTTTCTTAGTTTTCCCGGTTTGAAGACAAAAACAAGAAAACAAATTATTCGAAGGTACATGGACTGGACCCAAGCTGTTTTGCTCATCTGTATGTTAGTGCCTATTCAGTATGGACTCTTTCCTCATAATTAAAAAAAATATTTAAATTCAGCCAGTCACAATCTGATTCCATTCAGTTAATCTCAATTCACATCTTAGAAGTTAAAGTGAATTGTTGCCTAATTAAAAGGTACACTACTGTTCTCATTCGACCGGATTGCTTTCATAGTGAACCCTAGACGCTCATGTGGTCGAATGCATTCGAACAGCCACAAAAGACAGCCTACTCTCCGCTTACTTTTAATGCGTAAACATTATGGGAAGCGCGCAGGCCAGACAGGATTTAAACTTTGGCTGGAGACCCAAGTTTGGGTTGAAGATGAAAAACGGACCAAGCACAATGTTCTCTCACCATTCCTGTTTTCTATCTATGAATGAGACGAACAAGAAGACGTGTTCGGCGTCAGAGCAGAAATGAAAGCTACTGTTCTCTGTTTGTTTTTCGCATTCATGTGTATATTGTGCGAGCTTATTTTGTCCATTAGATCGAAAGATCTGAAAAAGCCCATTCATTTACCCGCCCATAGACCCTCTCCTCGAAGAAAGCAGGACAGAAGTGGGAGAAAGTGGACAAAAGAGATTTGAACACCAGGGGTAAACGGGGCAGGTGTAAACCAAACGTATCTTAATATCAGAGATAAACAGGGCCTTATGCTTACAAAGGCTGCATTTATTTGATCAAAAATACAGTAAATCAGTAATACTGTGAAATCTGATTACAATCTTAAATAGCAGTTTTTTATTTGAATATGTTTTGAAATGTAGTTTATTCCTGTGACGACAAAGCTGAATTTTCATCGTCATTCCTCCAGTCTTCAGTGTCACATGATCCTTCAGAAATCATTCTAATATGCTGATTTCTAATATGCTGATTTGATGCTCAAGTAACATTTCTGATTATTACCAATGTTTTTGTAAAAACAGTGATACATTATTTTCAAGATTTTCTGATGTATAGAAAGCTCAGCCTTTATCTGTAATGTAAATCTTTTTTTACATTATAAATGTCTTTATGATCACTTTTTATCAGTTTAGGGCATCCTTGTTGAATAAAAGCATTAATCTTTTTTATTTATTTATTTATTACTTGGCTCAAACTTTGGTAGTGTAGCCTGAGGATGGGAAATGGTTGTTTTAAACTATATTACACCTGTTTTTGGCGCAAGAGACATTGCTTAACATTATAAGTTGATTTGACGGAATAAATAAATAATGAAATAAAAATGTGCTGTTTTCAAGGTTAAAGCTGTGAAGAGGGGACACATCCTGGTAATAGATGAAGCTGATAAAGCTCCCACAAATGTCACCTGTATCCTGAAGACTTTGGTGGAAAGTGGAGAGATGATCCTGGCGGACGGAAGAAGAATAGTGTCAGGTGAAATGGACTGAGAGGATCGAACGTGTTCCACATCATTGACCCGTCACTGACAGTCTTTAAAACTGGAATTGTTATTTGATTTCCACAGACCCATTGGAAGCAGCAGGAAGGCCTAATGCCATTCCCATGCATCCAGACTTCCGCATGATTGTTTTAGCAAACCGACCAGGCTTTCCGTTTTTGGGAAATGACTTTTTTGGAGCTCTTGGTAAGGCTTATATATTGACAGTTCCGTTATATAGTATTTGATCACAGAATGTCATGAAAATTACAAACAAATATCAAATACGGGCTTTGTATTTGTTTGTAATACTCATGATGATATGTTGAATCACTCTTTCAGGGGACATATTTAGCTGCCATGCAGTGGACAACCCCAAACCTCAGGCGGAGTTTGCCATGCTGAAGCAGTACGGGCCTGGCGTTCCTGATGCTGTTCTCCAGAAACTGGTGGCTGCATTCGGAGAGCTCCGGGCCATGGCTGACCAAGGAACAATCACCTACCCCTACTCTACACGAGAGGTGGTCAACATCGTAAAACACCTACAGGTAACTGGCAGGTAGTTGAAGCCTCAGACGGCTCACGTTTATTGTCCGTCTGACACATTTATAGTTCACAGGCCGTCTTGATGCATTTAACACAAAATGGAAGCAAATAATGGACAGAGTGACGCTACTATTTAAAATTGTATTTCCACTCCTTTTATTATTTTAATATCAATTACACTACCGTTCAAAAGTTTGGGGTCGGTAAGAATTTTTTTTTTTTATATATATATATGTTTTTGAAAAGTCTCTTTATGTGATCAAAAATACAGTAATTTTACTGGTAAAAATACTGGTTTTCTATTTTGATGTACTTTAAAAAAAAAAAATTATTTTATTTTTCTGTGATGGCAAAGCTGTATTTTCAGCTTCCATTACTTTCAAAAAAAAAAAAAAAAAAAAAAACCTACAAAAGTGATTCCTTCAAGAGCAGTGAGTGATTTTCTCTTTGTCGTTTGTTGTTTGATTAACATTAATGATAGACAGCAACAGATTTATTAGGCTGCTGTCACTTTAAGAGCTGCACAGATCCAATATAATGTTACACATGCATTTTCTTCCTCAACTGTTTACCTTCACTAGAAGACAAAACCGACTGTGTATACATGATTAATAGCCAGGCATTTTTACATAATTTTGTGTGTATTTGGCCAAATAGGTTTCGGAAGGGAACTGAATTCGGGATCTTGCACTGTCCGAGAGGCGGTGTTATAACAGCGGCTTTCTGTGTATTCTTTTCTGCTGCTTATTGCGCTTTTTAACATTTAAGCATGTCACAGGTATTTAACAGTCATGTGTTATTCAGTCATGTGTCCAGTCTCTTATCTGCTATCTGCGTTGATCTAAAACTTTGACTTTTCATAACTTTTTGAAGTATTGCTCCTGTCTGCCTCGCTGCCTGCTGTGAGTGTGTTTGTTTGATTCGGTGCGATAAGCTCCGTCTTAGCCATATATTTCTTTGTTTTGAACCATCATTTTACTACCATTTCTAGTTGTTTATACTACTACATTTTACCCAACATCTCAGATTAACCTGACATCGCTAGCTTTTGTTATTAGTACTACTAGCACAACACGCTAGTAATTCGCTAGCCTGTTAACGCGCCACCCGTGCGCTCAGCTATTTTATTTATTTATTTTTCTCTCGCGCGTCCGCGCCTTTGAGTTCATAAAAAGCTCAGGTGAGTAAGAATCACTCAACAAACACGGTGAGTAATGTCTTGTCCTGTTATTGTCACTTGCACTTCATGTCACATGTTTAGTATAGGCTTCTCTGTCGACAATATAGGATTTATATGTGATAAATGTAAGGAGACAGTTAGGTTGACAGAGAAGATTTCAGAATTAGAAACACGCATCCAAACTTTAATTGAGGATAGTAAGAGTGCTAGTGCTTTAGATGTTTTGGATGCGCATAGAATAGTGCACACTTTACATGAGTCGGTTCTGGCTGAAGTAGAGCCCGTGCAGCCGGGCAAATGGGTGACAGTGAGGGATCGCTCTAGTCGCGGATCTAAAAACCACTCTTCCGTTCCGATTACCATAACAAATCGATTTGCCCCGCTCAGTGAAACACCCACTGAGAATGATTGTGCCCTAGTTATTGGCGATTCTATTACACGGAACGTGAAAATAGAGACACCAACCACCATAGTCACATGTTTGCCGGGAGCCAGAGCGCCTGACATCAAAGCAAATTTAAAAGTGCTGGCTAATGCTAATCGTAAATTCTCTAAGATCATTATTCATGTCGGCACTAATGATGTTCGACTCCGCCAGTCGGAGATCACCAAAATTAATATTAAAGAGGTGTGTGAACTTGCAAGTACGATGTCAAGGACTGTAATTTGCTCTGGCCCCCTTCCTGTTCGCAGGAGTGATGAGATAGTTAGTAGATTATGTTCGCTTAACGGTTGGCTGTCTAAGTGGTGTCCGCTTAATAATATAGAATTCATAGACAATTGGAAAAGTTTTTGGGGCAAACCTGACCTGTTGAAAAGAGATGGTATTCATCCCTCCTGGGATGGTGCTGCTCTTCTCTCTAGTAATATGGCTCATAGTCTTAGAGCTCAAACATGACAATCTGGGGCTCAGGTCAGGAAGCAGACAGACTGGCTTAACCGACTGTCTGCTAGCGGCCTCGCGTCACCAAGGTCAGATAAATCCTATCACATAGAGCCTCTTTCACCTAGCTATCATCATATAGAGACTGTGTCTGTTCCCCGAATTTGGAAATCCAAAAAACGTTTAAACCCAACTAAGGTTAAAAATTTAATTGATGTTCAACAAATAAAAAACAGCTATAATACAGATGAGCAAATGCTAAAGCTTGGGTTGCTGAATATTCGATCGCTTACTTCAAAAGCACTCGTTGTTAACGATATGATTTCAGATAATAACCTAGATGTGCTGTGTTTGACAGAAACCTGGCTAAAACCAAGCGATTACATTACTTTAAATGAGTCCACCCCGCAAGATTACTGTTATAAACATGAACCTCGTCTGAAAGGCAAAGGGGGTGGTGTTGCTGTAATTTATAGTAATAGTTTCAAAACCACTAAGAAATCAAGTTTTAAATATAATTCTTTTGAAGCATTGGTGCTTAATGTAAAAATCTATAGTGTAAACGATAAATCACGTTTGAGATTTGTGCTGGCTACTGTATACAGGCCACCAGGGCACCATACAGACTTTATCAAAGAATTTGCGGACTTTCTATCAGAATTAATATTGACTGCAGATAAATTACTAATTGTTGGTGATTTTAATATACACATCGATAATGAAAAAGATGCATTGGGATTGGCATTTAAAGACATTGTAAATTCAATTGGAGTTAGACAACACGTGTCAGGACCTACTCATCGTCGTAATCATACTCTAGATCTAATATTATCACATGGAATAGATGTGGATGCCGTTGAAATTCTGCAGCAGAGCGATGACATCTCAGATCATTATCTAGTCTCGTGTAATTTGCATTTAGCCAAGGCTGCAAAGCCGACTCCGTGTTTCAAATATGTGAGACCTATCACTTCTGCTACTAAAGATTGCTTTATTAATAATCTTCCTAATCAGTTTCATCATCTCAGCATCTCAGATAGCTTAGAAGAACTAGATATTACAACAGAAACGTTTAACTCTCTCTTTTCCAGCACTTTAGACACAGTTGCTCCGTTGCGCTTAAAGAAGATTAAAGAAAATAGTCCAACACCGTGGTACAGCGAGCACACTCGGGCCCTTAAGAGAGCAGCCAGAGAGATGGAGCGCAACTGGAAGAAAACAAAACTAGAGGTATTTCGCATTTCATGGAAAGAGAGTTCGATTGCATACAGAGAGGCTTTAAAAGCTGCTAGATCTGCTTATTTTTCAACCCTATTAGAAGAAAATAAACATAATCCTAGGTATTTATTTGAAACGGTGGCTAAACTAACGAAAAATAAAGCTTCAAGCACCGAAGTTTCCAAGCAGCACAGCAGTAATGACTATATGAACTTCTTCACTTATAAGATTGATAATATCAGGGACAAAATTATAACTATGCAACCGTCTACTACAGTATCGCATCAGGCAGTGCATTGTAGTCTCCCTGAGGAAAAATTTGATTCATTCGTTGCTATAGGAGAGGAAGAATTTACTAAACTCATTAAATCATCTAAATCTACAACATGTATGTTAGACCCTATACCGACTAAGCTACTGAAAGAAATACTTCCAGAGGTCATAGATCCTCTTCTTAATATCATTAATTCGTCTTTGTCATTAGGATACGTACCAAAAAACTTTAAGCTGGCTTTGATTAAACCGCTTGTTAAAAAAACGCAACTTGATCCTTCAGAATTAGTCAATTACAGGCCGATCTCGAATCTACCTTTTCTGTCAAAGATATTAGAAAAGGCAGTATCCTCACAACTGTGTTCCTTTCTTGAAAGAAATGATATCTGCGAGGATTTCCAGTCCGGATTTAGACCGTACCATAGTACTGAGACAGCTCTCGTTAGAGTCACAAATGATTTGCTCTTATCATCCGATCGTGGTTGTCTCTCTCTATTAGTGTTACTCGATCTTAGTGCTGCGTTTGACACCATCGACCACAACGTTCTTTTAAATAGATTAGAACATTATGTTGGCATTACGGGAAATGCACTAGCATGGTTTAAATCATACTTATCTGACCGTTATCAGTTTGTAGCAGTAAATGAAGAGATGTCTCATCGATCACAAGTTCAGTATGGCGTACCACAAGGCTCAGTACTAGGACCGCTGCTGTTCACTCTGTACATGCTACCCTTAGGAGATATCATTAGGAAACATGGCATTAGCTTTCACTGTTATGCCGATGATACTCAGCTCTATATTTCTTCAAAACCTAACGAAACTTATCAATTCACAAAATTAACGGAATGCATAGCGGATATAAAAAATTGGATGACTTGTAATTTCCTACTTCTAAATTCTGAAAAAACAGAGTTTCTAATTATTGGACAAAAAACTTCCTCACGTAATAACCTAGAATACTGTCTAACACTTGATGGCTGCTCTGTTAAGTCTTCGTCGTCGGTTAGGAACCTGGGTGTGCTCTTTGATACCAATCTTTCATTTGAAAGTCACGTGTCTAGTATCTGTAAAACTGCATTTTTCCATCTTAAAAATATATCTAAATTACGTCATATGCTCTCATTGACAAATGCGGAACAATTAGTTCATGCGTTCATGACCTCAAGGCTAGATTATTGTAATGCTCTACTAGGTGGTTGCCCTGCACGCTTAATAAACAAACTACAGCTGGTTCAAAACGCAGCAGCTCGAGTTCTTACCAGAACCAGGAAGTATGACCATATTAGCCCAGTTCTGTCAAAACTGCATTGGCTCCCTATTAAACATCGCATAAATTTTAAAATATTGCTTATTACTTACAAAGCACTGAATGGTTTAGCTCCGCAGTACTTGAGCGAGCTCTTAACGCATTATAGTCCGTCACGTCTATTACGATCTCAAAATTCCGGCCAGTTGATTATACCTAGAATATCAAAATCCACTGCTGGCGGTAGATCCTTTTCCTATTTAGCACCAAAACTCTGGAACAGTCTTCCTACCATTGTCCGGGAAGCAGACACACTCTGTCAGTTCAAAGCCAGATTAAAGACACATCTCTTTGACCTAGCTTTCACATAATACATTATAGACTTCTATAATTTAATGTTATGCTGCATAGATTAGGTCAGCCGGAACCGGGAACACTTCCCAAAAATCCTGATGTACTCGTTACATCATGAGAAGAATGGCATCTACGCTAATTTTAGTGTCTGTGTTTATCCCAAGGTTTTCCCGCAGCCTGCCGGATCCGGGCCGTATCCAGATCTGACGAAGGACCTTCACCTGGACCGATGACAACGCAGTGCTGAAGTGCCAACTAGTCTCTCCCTATGGAGGATCCCACTACCACTCTACAGATAAGGCGTTGTCGGGAAAATTCGTCTTGCGGTCCTACCCCAAAGCAACAAATAAAATAAAATTCCTTATCAAAATTTATAAGGAAAGACAAGTATTTTGTTTAGGCTTGGCTTGTAGGGAATTCCAAACCTGCGTATATTCTAACGCACATAACTATAGAACCCATTCTAAATGCGCATGTGAACGCCATCAGCGTTTCTCACAGGTTCGCGTTTAAAGTCTGTGTAGAGAGAATGGTGTCGTCTTAGCGGCCCCTAATTTAATAACAAATGATCATTGCGACGGAACCAAATCAATTAAAACTAACTTTAGATGGAAATAACTTAACTCTGCTGTAAAGCCGAAACAATCTCTGTTACCTTAAATTATACGCTTATCTCTGTAAAGCTGCTTTGAGACAATCTACATTGTTAAAAGCGCTATATAAATGAAGATGACTTGACTTGACTATTAAAATCATTCAGTTATCGTACATTTGCGATATTTCAATACATCGTGCAGCTCTACTTAATATGTTTGTGGTAACAGTGATAATTTTTTTTTTTTCAAGATTCTTGTAACTTTCTGTAACATTATAAGTGTCTTTACTGTCACTTTTGGTCAATTTAATGCATCGTTGCTGATTATAAAAGTTTGAATTCTTTCAAAAAACTGACCCCAAACTTTTGAACAGTTGTTTTGCATGACAATCAGACGCTATCTTCTCATCTAAAGGGACGGATCATGTCCAGAATAAGCTGCAGAGTGGACCAGACTTTGTCGCAGGTCAAACGTCTGGCCAAATCCACACAACACATCAAACACCTTGGTTGTAGGTTGTTCCCCATTTTAAGAATTCAGACTTTGTGTCGGGGATGAACTGTGTGATGTTTAATAGATGAGGGTGAGTTACCCTATGCCTGAGATGAAAGGTGCCGCACGAGACACAGAGTGAGGGAGGAAAGGCCTTGTCTCTTCACTCGGCCCACTCACAGACTGATCTGACACATAGAGGCCACACTGCCATTCTGGGCCACCTGTCTCTGGGCTTTAACTCAGCTCTCACACACACACACAGCGTACCAGCCTCCTCCTACTCTAGCCTCAGCTCTCAGGAGTGACAGGGGTGCAGATAGATGGATGGAATTCATCTGTCACGTTGGATGAGGAGTCAGTTGTCAGATTAGTCTGCCGCAAGCAGCCATCAGAAGTCTACACTAGCAGTTAAACTTGACTGATTTTTTTTTTTTTTTTATGTGATATTATAAACCATTTGTTCTAAAGACCGTCATGCTTGAAATCAGCTTTGTACACAAATATAAATTGTCTACTTATGAATTTCTAAACTAAACTTTTTTTTTTGGATCAGATAAAAAAGGAAAAGCAGCGAATAGTGCCTGGCCTGTTAAGTCCTTCAAAATTGTTTAAAAAAATCTCATTTTGCAAATCCTAAGGTTAGTTGTGTAAATATGTCCATAGTGAGCAGAGGTACAATCTAGACAAAGAAGAACCTAACCATAGGCAGGTTGTGAAACATAATAAATTGAATTGAAAATATTTAAAATTCCAATTCACTTCATATGTGTGAAGTGAGGAAGCAAACAAATCAAATTTGAATTGAACAAATAATTAAAATGGCATGAAATTAAAAAGAAATTCATTTTGCTGAGTAGCTTATAATAATATGTGTAATATTTCAGTATGAATTACCCATAAAACGTGATCAAACACACAGCATGGTTAGTTACAAAACACTGAATAATATTAGTAAAAAGTATGATTTAATTTTATGAACACTGGTGGAAATACACCTTCAAGTATCATCAATACTTTTCGTATCAAGTTTGATGTCAGCATTCATTTTTAAACAATAAATCTGAAAACAAGGTTATTGATATTTTGTTGTTTACTGCTAAAGTAAAAATCTGTTTTAATGGCTGTTAATTGTGTTGACCATGTTGAAATTTGTGAAAATTATTAGTCAAAAATTAACCCTGAAAGGTCTGACATATGAAATAATGGTCTGAAGTTGTTTTGTTTGTTTGGTTTAATTGGAACGTTTAATTTAAACTTTAGACAAAACATATAAAGAAAGTCTAAAAAAAAGATTGCATATGTGTTTTTTGTTGAGTATTTGATATATCAGGCTTTTGTAGCTCATATAGTGATATTGGATAATATTGAGCTCATACTCAGAGGAAAAAAAAATCACCTCAGTTTTATTCAGACTAGGCAAAAGCAATTTGGTGCAGTTGGTGATATTTATATGACTAAAAAGTATTGCTTGTAGCTTTTAATGTAAATCAATGATATATTTCTAACAGCATAACTAAATACTTACATTAAATGCATGTAAATATAGGATATGCATATCAATCAGTAAAGATTTCACAGCAAATAGACACATGTATCACAACCTGAAGGGGCACATTTTTACAATTATACTAGAAGGCCTTTTACTTACTAAAAAAAAGTATTAAATGTCAGTCAGACTACAGAAAGCATGATCTGTTGTAGATTGTGTACACAAGGTTTTTCAGCAAACCTTTGATCATGTTGATATGTTAGTGGCCTTGACATCAAATATGTTATTGTAAGCTTTATATGGTTTTATTATTCATGTTTTTTTTCTTGCTAAACTTGTTTCCGACAAAAGAAATTCCTCTCCCATGAGACAGCGTTGAATTTCTTTTGAATTGCAGTTCAGTAAATTCCTCATTCCAATCAAACATCCTGTGTGTTGTGGCCAGTTCAATTTAAATGCACACTTATCAGCCGAAAGGGAAACTATTCTCACATATTTTATCAATCTCTCAATGATTGATAACGTAAAATCAAAGTGCTCTTAAAATGCATTAAAACTAAACGCTTTTGTCTTGTGGCTTACCTTCTTCTTCTCTTTTTCCAGAAATTTCCGGATGAGGGATTGGCCAACGTGGTGAGGAATGTGTTTGACTTCGACTCCTATAACAAGGACACGCGTGAGGTGCTGATCACAGCTCTGCACAAGCACGGCATTCCTATCGGAGCCAAACCCACCAGCGTACACCTGGCCAAGGAGTAAGAGCTCAGCTCCTATTGCCCCTTTATTGTCCGTGAATACAGTTTTATAGACAGATATTGAGTTCTCTAACAGCCACACTGTCCTGGACTAATAAGACTACCTGTAGAAAGGATCTGCTCTGCATGGTCCTCAAACCATACACTTGAAAAAATGCATTTAAAGGTGAAGTGTGCAATTTTTTCTTCAACAGCGGTGACACTAAACAAAATGATGCATGAATGACTGGTTTCAAATCAAGTTTGCATCTGCATTGCACTGACAAAACTCACACCATTGGTTTAGCCAGTGTTGTTGTTTCCAGCCCAGTCGGGCTGCTCAAATGAACAGCAATTTTGTTTCTAGTGTCACAAATATTACAAACTTCACCTTTAACTGATGCATTTAACTCATAAGCTGCTTATTTCATTGAAGGTGCAATAGACAAAACAATATGAATTCACATATTTAAAAGTGAAAATAAAATAAAAATACTTAGACTCAGAAATAACTAAAACTGAGAACTTTATTGTCAGGGTCTGGTTAGTTCTTTTAGAAGATTTATGGGCAAATTCCAATGGGAAGTCAGCGTCTCTATACCCTGTTCACTATGAAGAACAGAGCACTTGAAGTGGGAAATCTGGAGAGAGCATGACAGTTGGGTCTCATAATGTGGTTGTTTGGAAGACACTTGGCAAAGGGAGCAATTTAAAAACATAATTTTCTCTTTTATCTGGAACGATCCTGTGGTGTGCATGTCCCATCGCTGTCCGCCCTTCCAGTGCCCTTCCACTGTTTGGAATTTGCCTTTTTATCGAATTATTATAACAAATAAAGTCTCGTTCCATAAAGGTAATTTGATTTACTCAGTGCTGTATATTATACACTTTTAATAAAGGAAATTATTTGTTTCTTCCGTCTCATATTTGTCTTTATTTCACTTGCTTTTGAGTGTTTTGCCATCTGGTCTACACAGTGTATTATGTTTTATACAAAATACTGGAAAATGACACGGTGAAGAAACAAATATTTTCTTTTGAATCATACTTCTAAGTTTTTGAAAGAGGTCTCATGCTCATAAAGAGTGCATTTATTTGATTAAAAGTACAGTAATATTGTGAAATATTATATATATATTTTTTTTTTTTTATGGCAAAGCTGCATTTTCAGCAGCAATTTGTCTTCAGTCCTCAGTGTCACATGATCCTTCAGAAATCATTCTAAAATGCTGATTTGCTGCTCAAGTAACATTTATTATTAAGCAGCGGCTAAGTGCAAATAGCAGTAGATACTAGTATTTACACTGTGTAAATGGTAACAAAAAGTATTTTCTTTGCACTTAGCATTAAATGTAATTTACACTAAGATAAAATAGCTCTATTTTTTGCACTATGTGTAAAAAGTCTTTACATGCTATTTATACTTAATACAAATAGTGGCAGATATTATTTGCACCTCAAGTGTATGCAAAAGCGTATGCAATAATAACACATTCAGTGTGTATGATTATATTTATTAAAATCATACATGAATGCTGCTTTATTTGGACATTGCTTGTGTTTAATTTTCCCGAAATTTTTTTTATATTTACTTACTTTTTATTTAAAATAAATGCTACTCTGAGCTGATATGTGATGGGAAAAGGGAGGAGAATGCGTTTCGGTAAAAGACAGATTCGAACTGGTTGGTTGCGTCAAAAGGTAACAGCACCATCTTTACTCTCCATGCCACTGATTCTGTTGTCAGCTTTTTGTAACTTTGTCTGGCTCAATCAGATAATGGTGGGTGGAGTTAGCATTAACAGCCTCTGCCAACATAGCGGGCTGTTTGCACTTGGTGTAAATGGACGCTACGTTATTATCAATGTTGAAAACAGTTGTGCTGCTTAATATTTTGTGGAAACCGTGATATTTATTTTCAGGATTCTTCAGTGAATTATGACAAAATAACATCATGTATTTGAAATAGATAGAAATAGACATTATAAATGTATTTACTGTCACTTTTGATCAATTTAACGTGTCCTTGCTGAGGAAAATGATACATTTCTTTAACATTTCTCAAAACATTTTAACATTTTATCTTGATTGGAATTATATGTTATCCTACCTGCTGGAATAGTGCATTAATGTTTTCTCTGGGAATAGTAACTTTGCAATATCCATATGTGTAACTACAACCTTCTTGAATGTCAATGAACATGAACAACGAACACAGTGTGCCTAACTACAGAGACAGCAGACTGTCTTCAGTTCTGGGGCATGTACAAAAGCTGAATGAAACTGACCATTTACATGCACATCATTTTCTGATTTAGGTGCAATTTATTTGATTATATTCTTGTATACAGTAAACACAGTCAGTCACTGGAAAAAAACACTGATTACTTTCATAAATCATTGCAAAAATATAGGTGTGCCAGTCAGTTTTGCTTAACCCAATAAAATAACACAGTTGTAGGTGTTTATATGACCTGCATGTTGTCATAACGTAAGATTTCAATTTAATAACTTTGAATTTTTAGTCATAACAATTACTAAATACCCTGTTTCTAGGTTACCATTGCCAGACTGCAAGATGGCGGGTTACTGGGCCATCAATCGGGACGGTAATACACGACGAAAGCTGCTGTGTCCAACAGAGTCCCATCGGATAGACATTAAGGTATCATAAACCTTTCATTGATTTGCAATATTTCAAAGTTGTTGTTAGCAAATTACACCTTGAAACTAATTCGACATCTGTGGATTTTCTCAGGGCCCAGTGTTTCTGCGGGTTCAGAGTTATCCATCTGAAAGGCATGAGACCAGATCGATGAGCTTCACTGAGGAACAGGCTCACTGGCAAATCCCCATGAACGAGGTCAACATCATCTGTGACGTCACCACTGCTAACGGTAGGCCATGACTAAAGCACAATGATGTCGTTAGTCTCATGAAGCCAAACCTTTGACCTAATTAATATGGCATGATAAAGTCCTGTGACTTTTATTTTGAAAGTGAATCTTTTTTTTACCTCATAGATTCCATTTACGCGGCAACATGTAACCCTGTATCGCTGTATGCTATGAAGGAGAGAGGAGACTCCGTCCAGTGCGTTGAGCTCTACGACATCTTCCCCCGAACCATCAGTGGAGTGTGGCAGCCCTTTGTCTCTGTGGCGGCACTGGGCAACCCGCTGCAGGACCAGGTGGTTCTCCATGAAGAACAGGTGTGTGTGTGTGTGACCTGTAACTCGCCCTTCTACACATGAAAATAGAAGATCATCAATAGATGCATCCTTTCCACCAAACCCATGTCTAATAATAGTTGATGGAAATAGTAAATGGCCACAGATCAAAACAAGGCCGAGGCTGAAGATTCAGCGTAGATGATGAGATGTGATGTTTGAGCAATAATGCCATTTGGAATTTTAAATAAGTTATTGAGGTACTCTGAAGCCTGCATATTACTTTGCTGGATGTTATTGTCACTATATTTAGGCTTTGTTTATCCCTAGTTAAAATTTAAACTACTGTTTTTGTAGGATATTTTCTTTCTATAAATCCACTTATAATGTTAATCATAGTTTACTTTTCCAAAAACAAACTAAAAGGGACAGTTCAGCCCCAAAAAAATAAATAATTTACCGTCCCTCATGTCTTTCCAATAGACTTTAGTTCATTTTAATGGAACCTGAGAGATTTATGTAACCAAAACTTTGATGCATCAGAAAGGTCATAAAGACATCGTAAAAGTAATCCACACACATACTGTACATTGAGCTCAAGAAGATCAAATGTGCTTTCATGATGCTCAAGAACCTTTACACCTTTAGCCAAGCACCTTTGAGCCGAACACCATGCTCTGCACATACAGCATATCCCGCGAACGAAAGAGCAAACAGACAGTAGGAGTGTCACCAAACTAAGAATAAACCAGAGCGAAGTGACAGAACCCTGACATGGATAAACTCTATGTATCTGTTCAAAGCAATTTGTCCAAAAGTATGTGGACACCCCCTTTTAATTCTCAAGTTTGGCTTCTGCGTTCTGCTGGAATGAGTCCTAAAACCCAGAAACAAGTTGACATTTTTGACTTCTAGTTCCATTGTCCTGAAGTCAAGGTTTTTTTTTTTAATGGGTTTTGTGTTAAATGCCTTAAATAAGGTCTATGATTTACACAAGATCTTTTTTTTAACATGTCTTGAAAAAGGCGATTACTGACAACCAGAGACATTTAACTTCTTCAGGCTAAACAGGTAAACTCATCCACTCACTAGTCTGCTTTTAAAGCCTCATTGTGTTTATACTCAAAGAGTATAGTGGTGGTGAAGTTAAAGTCATGTGATTGTGGTGTAGTTCATTCATACCCTACAGTACCTTTAGCTTTTTACTTCTAGCGATTGCATTTAGGCTTCAGAATTCATACAAATTGTGTTCATTTATAAACAAAACATGTAAGAATCATAAACATTTGTTGGGCAAAGAGCTTTATTTTCTGCAATAATCCAAAAGTCAATGGAAGAATCCTGTTGGTTTTTTGTTGAGGGATCCAGGGTGATGCTGACAAAAAATACGTCATCACTGCAGCACTCTATTATTAACAGATTAAACATCCATTCAGTCTTGTATAAAGACTTTCCAGAAGAGTGGAAACTGCTGTGACTCCCTATTAATGCCTATGGTTTTAAAGTTAAATGTTTAACAAGCACAAATGGCTGTAGTGTTTTCTGAGATCACAGTGTTGGTCATGTAGTGTATCTTGATGTATTCAATAACCCTTCTCATTACTTCACTTACATGTTAAGGTACCAAAAAAAAAAAAACAGAAAGAGAAAGAGATCAAACTGGAATTTACGTTCAGAGCGCAGCTGGTTTGTATTAGAGTCGAGCCTGGTGGAAACCTGTTCGCTGTGGAAAAAAGGGGTGTGGAGAACATGATTACTTGTGTATAAAAATCTAAAAATACAGATGTCCAGACATCACAGGAGGCCATCCAGGGGTCATTGGAGAAAACGCGAAGGCTGAATGGAACGGTGCGGCCCGTGACCACAACGGCCCGTCTCAGCCAGACCCACCATCTGTCCAGAAGTGATGCAAGGCTTCTATTAATATCACAGACAGCATCCGGTATATGAAAGACAGGGCGTAAGGAAGCCATTATGCTGCAGATTCAGTGGTGAGGAGGAATTAATGGCCTCCAACCTTTCCTATGAAGGTGAAAACTGAAGATAAGAAGCATTGTAACAGGAGGCTGGCACAATACTTGCATAGAGTACATTTCTGGCCTTGTTCATGTTGTATGTGAAAAGTCAAGTCACCTTTATTCATATAGCGCTTTTTACTATACAGATTGTTTCAAAGCAGCTTTACAGTGATGATAGGAAAATAATGCAAAAAAAATCGTTTCGGCTGTACAGGAAAATAGCGTCAAAGTCCAGCTTAAGTAAGTTCAGTGATGGTTCATTTTTGTTGTAAAAAAGTTATTAATTTAGTTCATTTATCTATACAGCCACTCTGGAGAAAACAGTGATGTCATCGTCCAGCTCAGTTCAGTTCTCATATAATGGTGTCAATACAGGCAGATCAATAATATTGTTGAATATTATTGAAAGGACATTTACATTTCTTAAAGGGATAGTTGTAAAAAGGCCAGGGTCGAATAGAGGCTGGAAAATTGTTGCGGAAAACTAAATTATAGCTGTTTTGGTGCAAAACCTTGACATTAACCTACCGATATCAGTGTACCTTAGGGAATAAAATGAAATTATATGACCTCGTTTTTGAAATTGAACTACAATTTGTGAGCATTCTTGTCTCCTTTTTGTAGGGCAACACAGTTCTGCATGTGGACCTGGTTACTGGTGCTGTGAGGAGACTGGTCCTGTCTCAGGACAAGCAGGAGGAACCACAACGCAAGACTTCAAACTGGTGGAGCAACAAAGAGAGTCAGGTGGAAATCTATGTCTATAGCAGTGGTTCTCCATAGGGGGCCTAATACCTTTTATTAGTGTTACAGCTAGTGTCACGTCAGGTAGTGTAAAATTATCTTAACAATTATTTTCAACTTTTGTATTGTTGTCATTAGCCCGGATACAAAATGTGCAAGGAGTTTGCCCACAAGAACTGGCTTCTCTTCTACAAAGAAAATGGGTAGGCTATTCTCCCTCAATCTTACGTGTGACCCTTACGCTTTATTCTGAAACCTTGTGAGCTGTCTATGTAGACAGCATTTTACAAAGCTAAACAGCTCATTTATTAGAGCAGTATGATTATTCACACTTCGGACCATTTTTGGCCAAATTGTAAGACAGCACCGCATATTTCTGTTGTGGAAAAATCAATCCCAGAGTGCACTTCAGCATAAATATGTCTAAGATGTCCGACGAAGTGTGAAAAAGAGAGAATTCTGATTAAAAAAAGTATGAATCTAATGAAAATTAAGCAACATTTTTGTGCTGTCAGTGTTGTGGCACTCGTTAGCATGTTGCTGTGTGCTTCATGTGAGAAGCGCCATTTTTATGAGTCGTTGCTTATATAGAGTGCTCAAAGTCTCATAATCAATTAAGTTGTCTACTCTACACACAATGAATCTCTTATTTACACCATGTCTACACTTCCTGTGTTATAATGAGAGGATTCTTGAGCGTGCAGAACTCTGTTCACTTATTGGTCATTGCATTCAAGAGATCAACAAACATGTCTGTGATTGGTTTCATAGGTAAACGCTGCAAAAACACATTGTAAATAGAAACCCTTTGACACTCTCCGGAGCGCAAACACAAATACGCACTGGAGTAAATGTCAAATCAGTTTCGCTAATATGATATTATTACAGTTTCAACTGAGGGGGTGCTCTTGTTTTTTAGTTTGAGGGTTCTTAGCACCCCTGTAGAACCGGGCCTGCCTCTCGTGCGGCGTCCCCGTCATTTTGCACCCTAGGCAACTGCCATGGGTCTTAAATTTACATTAACTGATATAATGTTGATATACCAATCTACTAAAGTAATAAAATCTGTTTTGTAGCTTTATAATACATTAAAGGTGAACTAAGTAACTTTTTTACCTTAACTGAACAGCTTCGGAGTCATTGGAATGGTTATACTACTTATTTCGGGTTGAATGGTGGTCGTTTCGCACCCCCCTGGTGCCCGTGAGCGGAAAATCCGCACTTGCAACTTTGAGCCGGCGGGCCGCCGGCCGCCGCGTCAGGAAGTATCGCGTGATGTCAGGTCTCGCGATGTAAACAATTGCTTTACGGCCAAAAGAAATCTGCTAAAATGCTGTCATTATTGCGCTCCCTCACGCTGTTCGAACCCGAATGAAGAAGACGTTTTAAAGAATGTCCCATCTGCTTTGATGTCGTTGATCTACTAGCCTCTGGTGTCTGAGAATCGCCAACGAGTTTTTACAACAGTGTTGTCAAATATCTATTCCGAAGCTGTGGGGGGAGCTCTAGAGAGACACCTGCGAGCAAAAAGCGAGAATACAGCGAAGAAATCCCGAAACTACTGAGCCCCGCTTTAAAAAACACCAAAAACATAGGTGGAACAGAGAGAGTCATATGTATAATCAAAGCTCATAACACATAGTTTTTCTATAAGCTGTAGGTTTTGAAACAGAGCTCTGGTGTCCTGTTCAGGCATGGTCTACTGATTTACACTCTGCTCTACTTGGACAGGAATCAGCTGGATGTTGTTGATGTGCTGGAAGGTCAGGTTCACACCATCTCCCTCCCCATCAATCTCAAGGCTGTGTTCCTGGTGGCTGAAGACCGCTGGCTTCTTGTTGAGAGCAAGACTGACAGGTGGCAATGAAATTCATTCTGCACTTCAATGAAATCACAAAATTCCTTCATATTTTAGTTGCTCAGACTTTGAAAAGGGTGTTCTCCTTTTAGAGGTTATGTAAGTGCATTTTCTACAACTAAACGTTCAACTAAATGTGCTCCCCTCATGTGCAGGAAGTTCCTGTTGACGAAGCCCATGCACATGGGCGCAGAGGACACGGGAGTGTGCCAGCTGCACGCCATCAGTGAAGACGCTGTTAGCACTGGCTTTGGCACCAGCTCAGGTGAACAACTCGTATTGCTTGTTAGCCAGAACGCCCAATCAGAAGTGACTCCAGTTGCGTCCAATCAGGGCCACTGAGAGCCCTTAACACTTGTCAGTCACCATCTGTCTCGCTTTGGCAAATGCGTCTGTTTCACATATGCTTTGATTGACATGAAGCCTCAGGGAATCTGACAAGTCAGATTCGAGACTTCAGCACATGAACAAACTCGGTGTCATATAATGGCTTGCATCGGAAATGCGTTCTCACACAGATGATCTATTTACTCATTTGTGCTCATTGCACTCTACATGTTTACTCCAAGTGGGCACATTTTTACTTAGTTTATTGATTAGTGTTATTTGTTAATGCTAATGTTAATTTGTTAAGGCCCCGATGTACTTCAAGCTAAATTAAAGAACGAATTGGTGTGATGTCATTACGAACAAAATCAGGCTGAAACAAAAGTTTGTTTCTGGAGTTTGAAACAGCTTGCCAAAGTTATCTCCGGCTGGTAAACACCTTTAAACTACCATAGAGAGCTGCAGGGATGCAAAACCTGGAGGACTAATTCGCCAGTGGATCCCTTGAGATTGTCAATTTGCGTAAAATAAGGTCTATGGTGAACATAACGTGACGAAACTTGGACGTTTTGTTCTACAACGTAAACTGCACACACTCACACCCCAAATATTCGTATCTATTTACTTATTAGACGCCTATTTTATTTATTTTTGTTTTGTTTTTTATAAACATAGCTTTAAAATTAGCAATTTCGATATGGGTGTGTGTCATTTAGAGCAAAACGCCCAAGTTTAGTCGTGTTATGTTCACCACAGACCTTATTTCACTCAAATGGCATTAATGTATAATAATGCAATGGGGGAATATTTGTGTGAAAATGATTTTAAATATATCTTGTGAATAAGCATATTCGTCTAAAATAATTCTGTATTTTCAGCTTCAGAATCATGAATATTTTTATTCTGGTGTCACCATTGTCCCGTGCATTGGGTTTCCATGCCTATTCATTTACAGCCCCAATCCAAAACCAAATTTAGCATTTGAATCAACAGTACATTTTTTGTCAACCTTTTATCATATGTCTTGGAGTATCACAATAATATCAGTATCGTGATATGTATCGAATCGTGACATGAGGGTATCGTTACACGCCTACTATATATTGTTACACCCCTATTATTTAGTATTCCTGGCTTGGCTAATTTGAAAGCAGAGTCACGTATCCAACTGCATTTCGAGGAGAGCTGAAGCTCTCGGGGTCTGATGGATGACGCCAGTGAGTCCTGCACGCCTCATTTGATAGAAAGTAATGCCAGTTTGTTTTTGAAGGCCTAAAATAGCTGGTGAAATTAATCGTTTATAAGGCATGAAAACAGCTCTATCTTCTGATGAACTGCCCCTAGTCATTCCTCCTTCAGCAACGTATCATTTTCTGGAGCGTGAAGAGCAGAAAGACGCTTAATAACTCATAGTGTGAGTTATTGAGATGAATGTCTCTGTCATAAAGATAGAGTAATGCCTGTACTTAGTGGGCATCGGACAACTAAAGTATCAGACACGCTTCAGCGTTTGCTCTGAAAAATGTTTTTGATGACATCAAACGTTCCCATCAGCAGGATTGGGGTCTTAATCAAATCAAGAGTGACAGAATGTCTCTAGAAGGTCTGAATAATGACCAATTAAACTGGGGTATAAAGATGTGACAAATGTAGAGTCATGGTAGAAATGCTCTGAAGCCTTTTATGGGTTTAGTGGCGAGGACACATTATCATCTCTATGGGAAGTCATTTTAGAGTGATGATCTGACTGTCTTTTTGCTTCAGGGATGGAAAGCACAGCCCCTCAGGAGGTGTCGAGTGAGCAGCTGCCCAATGAGAACCTCAGCACTGCCCTGGGGCAGAAGATCGCCTCTCCCAACCGCATCCTCTGTGACACCAACACCTATGCTAATGTTATTGTGGGATTCCCAGATCTCATGGTGGGTGACAATTATGACATACCCTGTAGTAAAATACACAGCTGGATTCTATAGATCAATGACATGATACACTTTTTTTAAATTAATTTTTATCTATTTATTCAAAATTCGTTAATTCAGAAATTGAAAACCTGTCCATTATAAAAGAAGATATTCATTTTTATATTTTGGGGGGGATGGGAGGGCATAATTGGATGATGCAGCTGTTTTGATAAAAAAAATCAAAAACAAATATTTTTCTTGAAAAGAAAACCTTATTAATTAGTTTGTGACTGATCATTTTGCATTTATTTTTTGGCAATGCATATTAATGTAGAATTTTCCATTTTTAATTGTGCCTTAAAATTGAGCCAGATGTCTTAAATGTAATGGTATTAACATAATTTACATTATTATTATCTTATATGTCACCTAATATTTTTGCATATGTTATTTTCTGACAGTGATATTCATATAATATTCATGATTCTCTTATAATAATAATAATAATACAGTGGCCAAAAGTGATGTCTTCTCTCTTTATTTAAATGTTATTAAACATTTGAACAAACACAATATTAATTGTTGTAGTAAGTGTAGGTTTTTTCCTGAGCTTTTTGTTTTTCTATCCTTTTTTTTTTTTTTTTGCATAGTAAAATAAAACCTGTAACTGTAGTTTGCCTTTTTTGTCAAATAATTTTGTCAGATAAATACCTAAAACAAATTGTGTTTTATTCTTCCTTCATATTTAAAAGATGAAAAAAAAAATATATATATATATATATATATATAAAATGTTCCTCATATTTTGATCATTTAATCAATCATTAAATATGTGTGTGTGTGTATATATATATATATATATATATATATATATATATATAACTTTACTTTTCATTATCATGGATAGTCGTATGTGACATTGACTCCTATATAACCTGTTTTGTATTGTGTTTCCACAGTCCCCAAACGAGGTGTACAGCTTTAAGAGATCTTCGCCCATAACTGAGGGTCGAGGGCCTGATATGTTTTTTGGGTCAAATAAGCGAACAGGGCCCGCAAAGAGGGCGAACTGTGTCTGTCTGTTAGATGCCAATCAAGTGGTACGAGCGCTGCCTCCTACACAAGTCCCACTGACTGAGGTCTACCCTAAAGGTAAAGCATTGACACCTTCAAATGCACATATCATATAAAAATAGAAATGCAATTTTTACTCATGATACTGATGGTATTGGCTTCACCAACAGATGTCACACCGCCCATGGCGGCTGCTTACCTGGAAGTGACAGACCTGAACTCTAAGAAGCTCAAATACATTCCAGTCCCAAGGTACAGAGTAAGACTCCTTTCATGAAACTGTAGCTCCCTCTTCTGTTCAGCTGATTAGACGCTGGGCACATTAATGTGACAGAGTTTGCATATGCAATGCATATTATTAAGTATGAATTTAGAATTTCTTTAAATCAAAACCTTTCCCAAATGTAAATGTTAAATGATGTAATGGTATTAACGTCATTTATGTTATTATCTTATTATGTTTTAAGTAGTATTGAATGTTTTTGCATAAATTATTTCCTCACAGTGAAACCAGAAGCAGTCTATATAGCAATATAGGGAATTATGTAATGCAAATTGCATTAAGCTTTTTTTTTTACCTGATTACCTAATTTTGCCCTCTGCAGCAGATCATTGGCCTCAAGGTTCTCAACTCTGGCCCTCGAGGTCCACTGTCCTGCAGAGTTTTGCTCCAACCCTTATCAAACAGACCTGAACAAGCTAATCAATGTCTTCAGGATCACTAGAAAGTTACAGGCAGTTGAGTTTGATCAAGGATGGAGTTAAATTCTGCAGGAAAGTGGACCTCAAGGACCTCCTGCATTATAGCCCTAATATGGTGATCCTGATGACTTTTATTTTTGTTGTCTTACAATGTCTTTAAAAAAGCTTACATTTAGCTTCATGAAAGCCTGTGTAAGGGAATGGCGAGTCTTCCAGTGGTTGTGATCAGTGTCTATCATGCTGATGTGTTCAGGAGCAGCTCGGTGTCTCCTTACACTGTGTGGATCTCAAAGATCTCAGACACAGATGTGGTGATGGCTCCTCTGGGCTCTGGCGGGGTGGTGACTGTAGACATGGGAGGCTACGTTAGAGTCTGGGAAACCGGCCTCGACAACCTGCAGCGCTCTCTGCTGGAGTGGAGGAACATGATCGGATCAGAGGATGGCAGGCCAATCCAGGTAGGACCTTTAGGGAGAATCTCACAAAACATTAGAAAGAGCATGTCTGGTCATATTTCACCCCAAGAATTTTTTTTTTTTTGTCAGTAATGCAGTCTATTTTAGGAGCATGAAGACTGTTGCATTGTGACATATTTTATTGCTGTGGTATGTCCATATTTTTTATATATATTTTGTTTTGTTTGAAAAAAACCTGTTTGAAGTCAATTCAGGATGTTTTTGTTTGTTGTTTTGTTTGTTTGTTTGTTTTTTCTTTCTGTTTACAGTTTTTTGTCTTGTTTTGCTTTGTGTTTTGTTTAGTTTTTGTCTTTTTTGTCTTGCTTTCGTTTTGATGCCTCATTTGCTGCAGGAATTGCACTTTGATTTCTGAACTCTCTTATTAGTCCCAAACATTTTGGGCTTTGGCAGTTTAAAATGTGCAGTTTTCTCTCTTACCACATGGTGGTGAACTTGGATAAGACATTTCCTTTACTTATTTTTATAAGGATGTAAAATTGCTAAACAAAAAGAAAAAAAAATTAGCATTGTGAAATAAGATATTAAGAAGATATTCATTTTATATCCAAAATTATCCATTTTATGTTTTTGCTTTTCATCGGACTATACATCTTGATGCACATAACTCAACGTTTTTGCTTGATGAGATATTTATATGCGGGTTCTGCTTTTATTGTAGTATTTTTGTTTATTTTATGTTGCAGTTTGTTCTCTCCACTTTAACTGTTAGGTTATTTTGCTGTTCTGCTAATTTGGAGAATTTTCAGTGGAAGGCTCCTTCATGGCAGAGCTCCAATGCTCCGCTGTGTGACACACAGATAGTCTTTATAGACAGTGGAGTAAATACATCCAGTCAGAGGAGATAAGGACACACTATGGAGAGAACTGACCTGAAGTATAGTCTATTTCTATCATTCACAGTTGGACATATCATAAATAAGATGCAAAATATATATGACAACATTGGTTTGGTAAACACTGTTTGTTCATTGGTTGTTCTACATGACACATCTGTTGACTGAGGGTTACTAAAAATGACCAGACATTAATATGTCTGTGGTCTCCTTTTTTCCCCCCATCAAAAATAGCACCAAACAGCTTAATCTGTTGCCGTCCTTGGATGTTGTTTATACCAGTAAGACTCAAAAATGTCTTCGAAAGTGCTTCTAAAATAACTGCTGGATTCAATATACACAGAAACACCATTTAGCAGATTCACTCCATCATTTAAATGCATCTGTGTCACTCTAAAAACATTGTGGGCTGCAGTGTAACACATTACAAGTAACGTGAGTTATGTAATCCGATTACTTTTTTTCAAATAACTAAGTGACACATTACTTTTAAACTAAATATCTGAGTAACTTTTTCAAATAAGTAACGCAAGTTACTTTGTTTTCCCATTTATTGACTGACTCCTCTCCTGTGTAGAGGTGTTGTGTGCGCTGTGTGAAACATGATGTTATTGTAGTTCTAGACTAAATGTGAGCAGACATTTACACATCTCATTTGCACAAAAACAGATTCAGATTTCCTTATAAATGAATAAAAACTGTGAAATGTTTTAGAGTATTACGCAAAACGGCAATAATTAAAATGTTAAAAAACTCAAATATACTTTATGTATGTAATCTCACTTTATTATGTCTTTGCTGCTGACCTTCGATGATCCAATTAACATTGTTTTTCTTGTTGTTTTTTGTAAGAGTGTTGAAATTTCTTTTCATGGTCAGGTTTGTGTTGTGCCGTCGTGAATTTGCATTTCCTTCAGCCTGAGGTTTATTTGTTTCACTTTTGGTGTGAAAGGGCCTTAACTAATACAAAAGTGACATAACGCATTACTTTTTCATAAAAACACAATTAGTTACTTTTTTAGGGAGTAACGCAATATTGCAATGCATTAAAGTAACTTTCCCCCACACTGGCTTGGCTGAATGTGTCCTAAATATCAAAATCTTAATATTGACCAGTTTGGTATGCGTTTGATGGGTCTGTGTGGAGTGTTTGTCTGAAAGTTCACACACTTCCTGTTCTTCCACACAGGTACACAAAGAGACTCTTAACCGTCAGACTCTTTCTCTCACACTGGCTCTCTTTGAGCCTCCTTATTTTTACATCAAATATTTGCCCAAATGGTCACGATCTTGACCTTTCTTTGCAGCTCTTTGAATGGCGTGTGTGAGTTTGTTCAGTTGAATATCGCTCATGTGAGAGTCCTCACTGGTTTGCCCTCGGTTGCCCCACTGAAAGAGGGAGATATATAGTTTACAAACAAAGGAAAGAAAAGCCATAAGGGTTTATCATGAAGCTCAAGACTGTGTTATCTTGCTGTTGGTCTGGGGTTTTCCTTAACCGTCTCAGAGTCTTAGATCCACCCTTCACCCCACCTCAGTCTTCACATCACAAACACACACATTCTCTCCATCACGCTGCTTCTTGCCCCGTACATACTGTACAGTCAACAGAGCAGGTCCTGCCCACCTGTATGGGAAAACAAATTCTGTTCGGTTCTGTGGGAAAATTAAGTGGGATTTCTGATAGAGTCGGCCACTTTAATTTACTGTGAACAGACTAAACAGACTTTAAAGGAATAGTTCACTTAAAAATGAAAATTCTGTCATCATTTACTCACCCTCAAGTTGTTCCAAACCTGAATGATTTTTTTTTTCTTCCGTTAAACACAAAAGAAGATATTTTGACGAAGATGTATATATATCATAGAAGATATATGGACCAAAAAATACTATGGAAGTCAATGGGGTTCATCAACTGTTTGTTTACTGACATTCTTCAAAATATCTTCTTTTGTGAAAGAAATTCATACAGGTTTTAAACGACTTGAGGGTGAGTAAATGATGACAGAATTTGAAGTGAACTATTCCTTTAAGTTATTGTGTACTTCAAATAGAGCAAAATAATACATTAATACATTACAATACAATACATAATATTTTTTTTCCATTTTACCAGTCACTTAAATAAAATAAGCTTAAAGAGTGCATCTAAACATGTATTTCTGCATGATTTTGGCGATTTAAAAAAAGAAAAAAGAAAAATAATCAAGTGTAAAATAAATGATGTAACATCCATAAGTGAGATGCATGTCAATCGCTTTGTTTCACCACAATACCGCAGAACTGAAACCATTTCAAGTATTGCTTGACATTTTAGTGTTGATGTTTTAACATAAATTCAGCATATTTTAGCTGGAACAGTTTGATGACAATTGATAAAGTATATATTGATATTGCTATAAATTAATACTATTGGATACTACCACGTCATCTGTTGTGGTTTTCGTATACTGGAAAAGCAACCTATTAGCCCAAAGTTGCTGAATAATTGTACCTTAAATAAAGTCTGGCACTGATACAGTTTACATGTGATACACGATCTCTTTTCACGATCTAATTTTAACTTCTCTTTTTAAATTGAATGTGGAAAAAAATCTATGACTTTTATTGACTGTGGAACCATCAATATGCAAATGAGTCCCCGCCTCCACTCAATCACACCAGCTCGCACTCACTGATCCACTCGGTCACAGTGACAAGTGGAAACATTGGCTTAATTCAGCCGTATACTGTATGTTTGAACCAGAAACTGATTCAGAAGAAGGAGAGGAAGAGCGAATACAGATTATGCAAATTCGCCCCGCCTCCACTCACTCATACAGACTCGTCTAAAAGTGGATGTATGAGAATGGTAATGCGTTTTATGTATCGCTCTCTACAACGTAGGACACAAAACAGTAATGAATATGATTAGCCTTTAAATTGACTACGTTATCAAACAGCTAATAATGTTACACAAACCATGTTCCCATTCACTAACTCAGAGTCAGACATATTGGACAGATGCCTTCTAAAAATCTGCATTCTTAGAAACGCTTTGAACATCATAGAAATCCCCGTCCTGCACGTTTACTGGATTGGTCACATGTTTATAACGGTAGGAAACTGCTTTTTTGAGACTGTCTTTGGTAATCTGCAGTTTTAAGGGGAAAAAATACTCAGCAATAGTGTTGACTGATGAATTTTCAAATGGTTTGACTTAAAGCTAATTAAAAACACCACATAGACATATAAACAACATTAAAAACTTGATTTTCATCACTTTAACATAATTTGCTACATATATTTATATATTTAAAAAGTTTAAATATGAATACATTATTCAATTACACATACATTGTTTTATTCATTTAAATGTAACTTTTATTAAACTGACTTATGATTGCTTTAAGCCATTTCAGAAATCTCTCTTAATTTTCTCTATAGAAATGAACGTGTAATATTGTAACCAGGATTTGCTTCTCCTCACTCTAATTCACTGTTGCTGACTTTAGCTGTTCCACAAACATATATGATACACTGAGGGCATCTTGTAGCAGCTGTGGGTGTATTAGACAAGCAGGACGTCCTGGATTAGAGGAGCAACAGTGACTTTCTCACGCTGACTTGATGCGGTTTGCCGTTGGGCTCGTTCTGCTCTCTGATGCTCTCAAGCAAATGTTGATCAAACCCCCAGTTTGAGGGTCAAACCTCCAGATAAACGAAACAGCACAGTGCACTGAATGAGTATTAATGCGTGTTTATTCAGATGACACTGTTTCAAGTCTGGCCTGCAACTTTCTTGTAATTTATGTTTCTTGGTCTCGACATCTAATCAGTGTTATATGATGTTCTTACTGTGTTTATCGTGAGCATTCATCCTGGGTGACTCCAGGATTTTTATTTCGGTCCGGGTCTGGAAGATTTTCAGAGCTAAAGCTGTTCTTTCATGTATTTGGCCTGGTCTTCAAATATGAGATCTTCTCTGTTAAAACTGTTACTGTAGAGAGTGATGGAAACATTCCCAGACTCCAGCTGGCAGAGAGTCTTCTCTTCTAGGATCTGTGCCATCTCCTCATTCTCTCAGTCTGGCGACCGTCTCGTTCCCTTGCTTCATTTTGTTACTCCTCCCTCAGGTCCTTTATTTCTCCCTTCATCATAGTGCTCATATTTTCTGCTCTCTCACACTGTTTCAATCGTCTGTGTGTCACGGCCTCAGTCGGAGGCCTATTGTGCAGCATTCCTGTTCCCAGACGGAGTGAGCACTCCGTGAGTTAGCTAGTGTTGCCCCCCCCCCCCTCTCTTTACATGAGTTACGAGAAGCCCTCTGACAGTGATGCGGTTTCTCCTGCTGATGTGGCGGCCGTCACACATCCAAATATAATCAAAGGGCTGATGCTGGCAACATCATAGCTCTCAGTTACATTACATTACTACGATGTGAAACATCACATTCCTCTGAGCTTGTTGATTGAAAGCACATTGTAAACATCAGGCAGGATACGCTCATTACATGAATTTGATTGAACTCATTGTCTATGGAGCACAACAGTGACCGGCCACTTTTTCAGCAGCTTTGATTCTATTACGAAAGTATTTTTCCCATCATTTTCTTCATAGGCCTCTAAAAACTTTGGTCCTTGGTAAAGTGTAAATTTCATATGTTAATAGTTGAAAATTCTGTCATCATTTATTCACCATCAAGTTGTTCCAAACCTGTATGAGTTTCTTTTGTCTGTTGAACACAAAAGAAGATATTTTGAAGAACGTTGGTAACCAGACAGTTGACGGTACCCATTGACTTCCATAGATTTTTTTTTTTTTTTTTTTTTTGCCAACTGTCTGGTTACCGACGTTCTTCAAAATATCTTCTTTTGTGTTCAACAGACAAAAGAAACTCATACAGGTTTGGAACAACATAAGCGTGAGTAAATTATGACAGAATTTGAAGTGAATTCCTTTAAGTTATTGTGTACTTCAAATAGAGCAAAATAATAAATAAAAAAATATTTTTTTTCCATCTTACCAGTCGCTTAAATAAAATAAGCTTAAAGAGTGCATCTAAACGTGTATTTCTGCATGATTTTGCCGATTTAAAAAATAAATAAATAAAATAATCAAGTGTAAAATACCTTTTTGGGTGAATTAACCTTCTAAGTGTAAAATGCATATATTTAGTGTGAAAGTGTTCAATTCATATATTTGTAAAGGACACATTTTTTTGTAAATTGCATAATTCAGTGTACAAGTTTAAAATGCATATATTTAGTGTGAAAGTGTAAAATCCATATATTTATAAAATGCATATATGTATAAAAGTGTCAAATGTGTATGTGAAGAGTTCAGATGCAAAAGCCTCTAAGTGCCATCTGAAAATTTCTTCTAGAATGATCATTTTTATCAAGCTTGTATATTTAAGTTCAATAATTTCACTTAAATGGCAATGCAAATGACCTATTAATTGTCATTTAAGTGAAATTACTTAACTTAAATATACAAGCTTTATAAAAATGATCATTCTAGAAGAAAATTTCAGATGGCACTTAGAGGCTTTTGCATCTGAACTCTTCATATATATGGCCAGATTTACTAACAGCTTGTGCCAGCGCAAACACTCTTTTGGCTTTGAAAAATCTACTGTCAGGATTTACTAAAGACACGCAGTGAAAAATTAACACTGAAAAAGGTTATTTTTGCAGCTGATCTTATTGCTTATGCGTTTGTAAGAGTTTCCCTTTCAAACACAATATTTATGGGAGGAGAGTATTTAAATGAATCATGCAAGGTGATTTACTAAGGTTTGCGCTGGTCAATTTACTGGTATTTGCGCTCTTATTTAACGCCTGAAAAAAGCATGTTTTAAACCAGACACTTAATTCGCGCTGCTCTTGGTAGATTGTGTTGGTCATTATGGAAATGATCCGGCCGAGTCTGTGTTTTTTAATTTGCGCATTGTCAGTAGATCACGAGCAGAACTCCCATCTGAGCTTTTATGGAATTGCGCCCTCACGCTTATTTGCCCTGTTTAGTAAACCTGGCCCTTAGTGTAAAATTCATAGATTTGTCAAATGCATATATTTATGAAAGTGTAAAATGTGTACATTTAGTGCAAAATTCATATATTTAGTGTAAAAGTGTAAAATGCACATATTTAGTGTAGAATTTATATATTCAGTTTACTGCAGGCTATATAAGTGTAGTTTTATGAAGGAGAATATGTGACCATCTGTTCACACCTGGTCTACAAAATCATGTTGCTACAGATAAACCGAACCACAGCTCCTTAACCTTTTGAAAGAGTCTATTATGACTTCATACCAAGCTGTCAATCATTTTGCCCCAATATCTGAGAACAGCACATCACAACTTTCCATAATTAAATGTCCTGGATTAAAGTTTTTTTCCACTCTTATGTCAGAGATCTGGAATTTTGTTTTTGTACCTGTACAGTGTGTATGTATATACGATATATTTGTCTAGGCAGTGAGGTCCTGTCCACTAAATTGGATGTACATCATTCTGACCACACATGACGGTCGTGACAGAGTTCAGTCATGCGAGGAATGTGTGAGCCTGACGTCAGCGCCGCTCACTGATCCTGCTCCATACATGTCCGTCTGTCTGCATTTATGGATGTATTTATAAAGTGATCAGAGCAGCAGATGTGTGCAGTATCAGTGATGCAGAATATAGATATGATGTGTGTCAGATGGGAAATGAGTGGACGCTTTGAGTCACCCCTTACAGACACATCACAAACCATTCAGTCATGACGAGAGAGAACGCAGCTGAAAACATCCATCATATAATACTGTCTCAAACCTGATACAGTGTTAGTTAGATACTATTAAAGACTAACCTAATACGATATTAAAAAAATAACATATTAATGAATAAATCCGCCCAATCTAGCAACACTGACTGTTTTTCACATAATATAATAGTAGGGAAGTATTTGATTTCGTCCCTTGCTTTGTTCCTGAATGAATTAGCCATTTGAACAAATCGTTTGAATGAATGACTGAATGAATCGCTCACTTGACTCCACCTACTGCCAGTTTTAGTTTCATATTTGGACTATTCATTTTTTTATCATTTCATATTACAATATTCATTACTCATTTTAAAACCATTAATCTCACAGCATGCTATTCTAATTGTTGTGTAAATGCTTTAATGAGTTGAATAACACTTAAGATGCAGCTTCTGAAACAAATATGTTTGAAAAAGTTTGAGTAATAAATTCTATGTTGAATCAAATATTACTTTTTTACGTAATAAGTTCTTTTTTTCTCATGCAACAATAATGACTTGAAATGATCTTTTGGGGGTAATTTCTCTGCCAAAATTGATGTGTGATTAATTTGTGATTAATTTGATTAAATAATTGGCATATCATGTAATAAATTAGATTAAAAAACGTAATCAATATTATATACAGTAGTCAAACATTTGAAGTGGATCAAAACCTTTCATCAAAGTTATACATGAATTTTGAACAATACCCGTTCTTGTCTTAGGACGACTTTGATGAGCCTTTTTGATCCACTTCAAATGTTGACTACTGTATATATATGTAAATACTGTAGCAAAGTTAGTTGTTCAGGGAAGGAGGAGGCGGGAACCCGCGGACGTTCAAACACACTTTAATCATATAAAATAAACAAACAGCAAAACGAAAGTAAAGCGGCCGCCCCGTACAGACGACTGCTGCATATAAACATAACACATAAACAAAACACAACGTCCAGGCCTGGTCCTCTCTCTTCCTTCACTGTCATCACTCCTCCTTTTATCCATCCGGAGCTCCTCCGTGAGACACTCGAGGCTGGTGTGACGCACAGATGACACTCATTAGCAATTACGCTACCGGCCTCGCTCTGTTCCCACAGCTCTCGGCCCCGCCGTGCTTGACACATATATATTTTTTACTCTTTCTAATTTTAATGTCATGACATTTAATGCTAACTGAGGCCTATAGAGTCTGAGATCTAGCTCCTGGGAAGATTGGCAACTGTCTTGAATGTTTTTTCTACTTGTGAATTATTGTCCTCGCTGTACAATGATGTTTGGAAATGGCCTTGTAACCCTTCCTAAATTGATAGGCAACAACAATTGGTTCTCTAAGATCACTGCTGATGTTTTTCCTCCTTGGCGTTGTGTTAACACACACCTGGATGCTCTACAAACGTGAAGTGCCAAAACGTCTGTTTTTATAGAAGTGGTTACACTTGCTGATGATCAGTTAATCAAAGACATTTGATTAGCAGTGACTGACTGCTACTTACCCTCTTAATTCCTATGGAAACAGTAAGTGTGTACTTCACACATGGCTACTTCATTTTGGCCTAGTTTTTGTTGAATAAACTATGACACGGTTTAATATGTCTTATGTGGTTGTTCATCTGAGGTTGTATTTACCTAATTTTAAGATCTGCCAAAGACCAGATGATTTTTTATGTCCTGACACGTAAAACCATAGAATTCAAAAGGGTGTTCTTTCTTTTTCACATGACTATATATATATATTTTTTTTATTTATTTTGTACATACTGTAAAAACATTCAAATTGTGAAATACTATTACTTTTTGAAATATCTGTTTTCTTTTTTTATATATATTTTAAAATGTCATTTATTCAGCATCATTACTCCAGTCTTCAGTCTCATGATCCTTCAGAAATGCTGATTTGGTGCTTAAGAAACATCTCTTAAAATGATCAATGTTTAAAACATTGTGCTGCTTAATATTTTTTATATACATTTTAGGGTATTTTACTGTAATTTTTGATCAATGTATCCTTGCTGAATAGAAATATTAATTTCTTTCAAAAAATTTGCACGAATAAAAATAAAGTTTGAATGGAATCTGAATCAGAAGTTGTTCAGGTTTTTCTGCAAACGAATAATACTCAGTGTTAAAGGTTTAGAGTGTCTGCAGAATGTTAAGATTAGAAGTGTAGATCACCATGTAAGTGTGTGATATGCATGTGTTTGTGTAAGGTATAACATACAGTATAATGTATCTGGAGCTGGTCATGTGATCGAGGGTCACATCTTGACGCTGGTGCCTCTGTGTCATCTATGTAACAGACCATGTCATCGCTTCAGTCTGACCAGGGCCAATTTGACCAGTATTTAATGTATGAATTTAGTCAGCTCAGTAAATGCCACAGCTTGCTTTACATTTACTGCTTGCATTTACAAGAAGATTTTACTGCTTTGACATTTATCTGTTGACATTTTGTGACATCAACATTTAAAGGACCATCTCTTCCTCTTCTGCTTTGAATTTGAATTCAGGCTGGGTTGTATGGTTGTATATATTCTTCTGTTCAACAATAGAAATGTGTCCAGAGATATCATAAAAGTTGTTGCAGTTTCCACAAAAAAAATAAGTAGCACAACTGTTTTCAACATTGATAATAATAAGAAATGTTTCTTGAGCAGCAAATCAGCATATTATAATGATTTCTGAAGGATCATGTGGCAGTGAAGACTGGAGTAATGATGATGAAAATTCAGCTTTGCATCACAGGAATAAATTTAATTTCAAAATATGTAAAACAGTTATTTTTAAATTGAAATAATATTTCACAGCATTGCTGTTTTTACTCGATTTAAAAAAAAAATCTAATAAATGCATCATTGGTGAGCAGAAAAAGAGACCAATGAAGAGCAATGTCGCAACTTCAATTAAATGAACGACTAAATTAAAGTGGCTTCAATTTTAGTTCATCTAATCAGAATTTTTTAAAAACATTTTTAAAACAATATTACAACATTGTCTGCAAGATTTTGGGCATTTTGCCCAACACTAGTTCTAGTATATTGACAGTCATCTCATGTCCGAGCCAAAAGTGTTGCTCTGTTCGCCCCTGTACAGTTATATCATATTCTTGATCTACTGTACAACAGTTCTTCTGATATCAACTTCTTGTGGTATATATGCAGGGTGTGTAAAGCAGAACTGTGAAACCCATGAGACCAAGTAAAAGCTCAGCGCTGATGTAATGAAGGGGTTTGTGGGTTTGGTGGGCCTCCTGTGGTCAGCAGCCAGTACAGCGAGTCTGACTGCATTGTCCTGCTCTCTGTGTGGGTCTGCGAGGGAACACAGCCTGGGACATTTCATTTCAGAGACAACCTCAAAACACGGGCATTCCTCACATTCCAGCCCGGGCTCCTGCTCTGCCCACTGGGGCGCTATAAGGCCAGCGAGGCACTCATCCTAGACATGGGCCAGGCTACTTCTATCTGGAGGCTGAGGAGTCAGAACTCATTCCATCCACTTCAGAACACGAGTCTTGTTTCAGATTTCATGTTAATGACTATAAGGAAGTCTATAAGGAAGGGAATGAACTATATAAGTACAGTTGGCAAAACTTTATGGTAAAGCATTATTTCCAGTTCTGTTTGCATGTGTGAAAGTGTGTACTTATTGAAGTTTGCTTAGACGTGTGAGCATTTGTTTTATATTCACGTGGTTGCTAGCAAAATTTGTCCTACATAAATACACATTGAATTGGATAAAAGGCTTAATTTAGAGGTGTGCCCCACTTTTGCATCTCCAGTTAGCTATGATGACCCATTTACTTTAGGCTTGTTACGTCAAGATCGTTCCATAATTTAAGTCTTCTGTACATATAGTGACCTGCTGCACACTGTCTTCTTACTTCAGCCACACTTAAATCTTTGCGTTATTTAACAAAATATTATATTGTGTCATTAAAGAAATGTAGTAAATTGCATTGTATACATTTTTATATAGTACTCACTGTACATACAAAATGAAGACATTTTGGATCATAATGATAGTTAATGTGATTCTCTACACCCATAGTTGCTCTGCTAGGACACCTGTGTGAACTTGAGGAGAACTGACTAAGTCTTAATCAGCTCCCTAGTTCATTAGTCTGAGCACTGATCAGGGAGTCGGCCATCTCAATCGCGAAATCTTTTCAGTGCACTGAAATGTTCGCTCCCTAAAAAGTCCCACAGTGCACTGTGAAAACCAGGGAGCATCAATGCTCACTATGTTCCCTTACCGGAAATTCACAAGTACAATTAGTACAATGAACTCATTGTCATGTTCAAGAAACCAATTTGAAATGATTCGAGCTTTGTGACATGGTGCATTATCCTGCTGGAAGTAGCCATCAGAGGATGGGTACATGGTGGTCATAAAGGGATGGACATGGTCAGAAACAGTGCTCAGGTAGGCCGTGGCATTTAAACGATGCCCAATTGGCACTAAGGGGCCTAAAGTGTGCCAAGAAAACATCCCCCACACCATTACATGACCACCACCAGCCTGCACAGTGGTAACAAGGCATGATGGATCCATGTTCTCATTCTGTTTACGCCAAATTCTGACTCTACCATCTGAATGTCTCAACAGAAATCGAGACTCATCAGACCAGGCAACATTTTTCCAGTCTTCAACTGTCCAATTTTGGTGGGCTCGTGCAAATTGTAGCCTCTTTTTCCTATTTGTAGTGGAGATGAGTGGTACCCGGTGGGGTCTTCTGCTGTTGTAGCCCATCCGCCTCAAGGTTGTGCGTGTTGTGGCTTCACAAATGCTTTGCTGCATACCTCGGTTGTAACGAGTGGTTATTTCAGTCAAAGTTGCTCTTCTATCAGCTTGAATCAGTCGGCCCATTCTCCTCTGACCTCTAGCATCAATAAGGCATTTTCGCCCACAGGACTGCCGCATACTGGATGTGTTTCCCTTTTCACACCATTCTTTGTAAACCCCAGAAGTTGTGCGTGAAAATCCCAGTAACTGAGCAGATTGTGAAATACTCAGACCGGCCCGTCTGGCACCAACAACCATGCCACGCTCAAAATTGCTTAAATCACCTTTCTTTCCCATTCTGACATTCAGTTTGGAGTTCAGGAGATTGTCTTGACCAGGACCACACCCCTAAATGCATTGAAGCAACTGCCATGTGATTGGTTGATTAGATAATTGCATTAATGAGAAATTGAACAGGTGTTCCTAATAATTCTTTAGGTGAGTGTATATGCACTTATTATCGACAATTGATTAACAGACATGAAGGAAAAGGCCAAATTAAATTAGTTTTGTTGTAAGGTTTTAGGTGGCCATCGTTTGTTTTCAGTTTGGAATTTTCTCTCTAATGCAATGAATTTCATATACATATTCCAGTTTAGCATATGGAGGATGATCATCCACTGTACTCATCTCAATCGCTGTGTCAGTGTCTTTATTCTCTTCGTTTTCTTCTTCTTTATCTGTCTGCCTGCCCACCTGTCTAGCTGTCTGTCATCAAACTGCCCTAATGGCTGCTGATCTGGGGTGTGTTTCCCGTACAACAATGTAACTCGCTGCTGAACTACCATAGTACGATGCACTGTTGAAGAAATCAACTATCTAATCACGACTGTTTCCCGAAACCGTATTGTCGCATATTGGTCGTTGAACCACGTTGGTTAATGATGTCACGCACGTGGTGGAGTAATAACTTCTTTTAATTAATCTGTTTGAGATCGAATTAATGATAGATGTTTTGCTATAAATTATGGACATGGCATCTGAGGACTATTTCAAAATTTTCTCAGTTATTTTGCTTTATTTCTAGATTTAATCATAGGTTTGTTCTTGCGTACTAGAGCACGTACGCACATGCGCACTCTTCAAAAACGGTGCTTTAAATCTCTTTGCAAACTAAAAGACGTAAATGACATTTGTATGTATTCTAAATAAAAGATACAGATGTCAGCTTGCTTATTTGGCTCAAGATAAGGATTTAGGATCCTCCCTAAAGGATTTTAAGGAAGGTCCACATGTCATGCAAACAAAAACTCTGCTTCTAACCACAGCTCGAGACCTTTCGTTCCAAACACACAACTTTGCGATGCTGTTTGCGAATGTTCATTAGAACTATGGTTTCTGGAAACACTGACTCTTTGAACTATGCTGATAACGACAGACCTTGCGACCATATGGCTAACAAAGCTTTTGGGAAACGCACTCCTGTCTGTCTGTCTGCCCTAATGTCTGCTGACCTGTCTCTCTGTCTGTCTGCCCTAATGTCTGCTAAACTCTCTGTCTGTCTGTCTCTCTGTCTGTCTGTCTGTATGCCGACCTGTCTCTCTTTCTCTCTGCCCTATATGTCTGCTAAACTCTCTGTCTGTCTGTCTGTCTGTCTGTCTGTCTGTCTGTCTGTCTGTCTGTCTGTCTGTCTGTCTGTCTGCCCTAATGTCTGCTGACCTGTCTCTCTGTCTGTCTGCCCTAATGTCTGCTAAACTCTCTGTCTGTCTGTCTGTCTGTCTGTCTGTCTGTCTGTCTGTCTGTCTGCCCTAATATCTGCTAAACACTCTGTCTGTCTGTCTGTCTGTCTGTATGTATGTCTGCCCTAATGTCTGCTAAACTCTCTGTCTGTCTGTCTGTCTGCCCTAATGTCTGCTAAACTCTCTGTCTGTCTGTCTGTCTGTCTGTCTGTCTGTCTGCCCTAATATCTGCTAAACTCTCTGTCTGTCTGTCTGTATGTCTGCCCTAATGTCTGCTAAACTCTCTGTCTGTCTGTCTGTCTGTCTGTCTGTCTGTCTGTCTGCCCTAATGTCTGCTAAACTCTCTGTCTGTCTGTCTGTCTGTCTGTCTGTCTGTCTGTCTGTCTGTCTGTCTGTCTGTCTGTCTGCCCTAATGTCTGCTAAACTCTCTGTCTGTCTGTCTGTCTGTCTGTCTGCCCTAATGTCTGCTAAACTCTCTGTCTGTCTGTCTGTCTGTCTGTCTGTCTGTCTGCCCTAATGTCTGCTAAACTCTCTGTCTGTCTGTCTGTCTGTCTGTCTGTCTGCCCTAATATCTGCTAAACTCTCTGTCTGTCTGTCTGTCTGTCTGTCTGTCTGTCTGTCTGCCCTAATGTCTGCTAAACTCTCTGTCTGTCTGTCTGTCTGTCTGTCTGTCTGTCTGTCTGTCTGTCTGTCTGCCCTAATGTCTGCTAAACTCTCTGTCTGTCTGTCTGTCTGTCTGTCTGCCCTAATGTCTGCTAAACTCTCTGTCTGTCTGTCTGTCTGTCTGTCTGTCTGTCTGTCTGTCTGCCCTAATGTCTGCTAAACTCTCTGTCTGTCTGTCTGTCTGTCTGTCTGTCTGTCTGTCTGTCTGTCTGTCTTTCTGCCCTAATGTCTGCTGACCTGTCTGTCTGTCTGTCTGCCCTAATATCTGCTAAACTCTCTGTTTGTCTGTCTTATCTGTATATATGATTGTTTTTCTGTATGTCTGTCTATCTATCTATAGATCTGTCTGTCTGCCCACATGTCTGTCTGTCTTTTTGTCTGTGTATCTTTCTGATTTTCAAAACTGTCTGTCTGTGTGTCTGTCTACTGTTTTTAATCTGTAATGTCAGTAGGGTGTTGTGATAATGCTTGTGTCTCATCTTTGTGCTGTCAAATCCTGGCTAATCTGAAGCCACGTTGCACACAGACGCATAAATCTCCTTATCATAAACAGGACTGTCACTGATCTTCCGTAGAGATGGGAAGTAATGTTTTTTTTCTTTTACATCAGTTTGGCAGGGTATATAGGGTACACGTTTTTATACAGATATCTACAATGGCTTGTTATTTGTTGAAATGCATCTTGCTGGTGTGGCATTTATGTACAGTGAGGAAAATAAGTATTTGAACACCCTGCTATTTTGCAAGTTCTCCCACTTAGAAATCATGGAGGGGTCTGAAATGGTCATCGTAGGTGCATGTCCACTGTGAGAGACATAATCTAAAAAAAAAAAAAAATCCAGAAATCACAATGTATGATTTTTTAACTATTTATTTGTATGATACAGCTGCAAATAAGTATTTGAACACCTGAGAAAATCAATGTTAATATTTGGTACAGTAGCCTTTGTTTGCAATTACAGAGGTCAAACGTTTCCTGTAGTTTTTCACCAGGTTTGCACACACTGCAGGAGGGATTTTGGCCCACTCCTCCACACAGATCTTCTCTAGATCAGTCAGGTTTCTGGGCTGTCGCTGAGAAACACGGAGTTTGAGCTCCCTCCAAAGATTCTCTATTGGGTTTAGGTCTGGAGACTGGCTAGGCCACGCCAGAACCTTGATATGCTTCTTACAGAGCCACTCCTTGGTTATCCTGGCTGTGTGCTTCGGGTCATTGTCATGTTGGAAGACCCAGCCTCGACCCATCTTCAATGCTCTAACTGAGGGAAGGAGGTTGTTCCCCAAAATCTCGCAATACATGGCCCCGGTCATCCTCTCCTTAATACAGTGCAGTCGCCCTGTCCCATATGCAGAAAAACACCCCCAAAGCATGATGCTACCACCCCCATGCTTCACAGTAGGGATGGTGTTCTTGGGATGGTACTCATCATTCTTCTTCCTCCAAACACGTTTAGTGGAATTATGACCAAATAGTTCTATTTTGGTCTCATCTGACCACATGACTTTCTCCCATGACTCCTCTGGATCATCCAAATGGTCATTGGCAAACTTAAGACAGGCCTTGACATGTGCTGGTTTAAGCAGGGGAACCTTCCGTGCCATGCATGATTTCAAACCATGACGTCTTAGTGTATTACCAACAGTAACCTTGGAAACGGTGGTCCCAGCTCTTTTCAGGTCATTGACCAGCTCCTCCCGTGTAGTTCTGGGCTGATTTCTCACCTTTCTTAGGATCATTGAGACCCCACGAGGTGAGATCTTGCATGGAGCCCCAGTCCGAGGGAGATTGACAGTCATGTTTAGCTTCTTCCATTTTCTAATGATTGCTCCAACAGTGGACCTTTTTTCACCAAGCTGCTTGGCAATTTCCCCGTAGCCCTTTCCAGCCTTGTGGAGGTGTACAATTTTGTCTCTAGTGTCTTTGGACAGCTCTTTTGTCTTGGCCATGTTAGTAGTTGGATTCTTACTGATTGTATGGGGTGGACAGGTGTCTTTATGCAGCTAACGACCTCAAACAGGTGCATCTAATTTAGGATAATAAATGGAGTGGAGGTGGACATTTTAAAGGCAGACTAACAGGTCTTTGAGGGCCAGAATTCTAGCTGATAGACAGGTGTTCAAATACTTATTTGCAGCTGTATCATACAAATAAATAGTTAAAAAATCATATATTGTGATTTCTGGATTTTTTTTTTTAGATTATGTCTCTTACAGTGGACATGCACCTACGATGACAATTTCAGACCCCTCCATGATTTCCAAGTGGGAGAACTTGCAAAATAGCAGGGTGTTCAAATACTTATTTTCCTCACTGTACATGTTATTGGCAAATCTTTAAGCCACGTTCATCGTGAACATCTGTAAGCCATATCGCTTCCTAATACACACTCAGACACTTTGTCTTTCTCACACACACACACTTTGTTGTGAAATACTGAAAGCGCATGACCTCATATCAGATTAAGTGTGTGTGTAGGTGTCAAAAGAGCCTTGAGTATAATCTTACACTCACAGTGAATATTTAAACTGGAGGAATTTATTGTTATATTGGACCAATTCCAGAAATGAAATGAAGATGCTGACTATGATCTTGTTATCTCTCCGTTCTATTTAAAATGAAAACCTGACAGACATGTATTTAAAGGTGAATTTACAGGAATAATTTACTCAAAAAAGAATGAAGGTCAAGTTACCTAATATTTTAAGTGACATTAAACTTCACACACAGTCCTCTCTATGATATAATTTCCTGTTTTATATCTATTTTTCTCTATGCTTCTGCACTATTTTTAATTAATAAATAATGAATTTAAGAAAAAAAAAAAATACTGTATGCCATTCAGCCATACTCTGCAAAACATATTTTGTTTTCCACCAAAGAAAATAAGGAAGTCAAACGCATTTGAAATGGCATGAGGGTGACTAATTCGTTTTTGGATTAAATATTTAAGAATTAAAGGTTATTTCATGCAGCATTAAAACTTTCACCCTGCATGACTGATTTAACCCACTCGGACACAAAGGGCAGATCTTTCCTCTAGCTTCCAAAATAGTCTGTTTATTTCAACTGTTCCTTTCCGTATGACTTGGCAAAAACATTTCTGTTCATTCCCTACAAGTGTACTTCCTTTCAGTGTGCAGTGTAAAACGGGAAGTGTCTTAATAAGCTCAGTCTTCAAGTTCAGTGACCTTACGTGACCTTGCCCAGTCAAAGCATGCAGGATCGTTGCATAATGAGAATCGCCTTTTATATTAACAGGAGGGAAAGGGACGTTTTGAAACACTAAGTGTCTGTTCTCTCACTGTCCATCATTAAAAGAGTCCAACTGTGCTGCTATCTCTCTCAAAGACACAATCACACTTCAAAGTGCTACGTTCACAAGTATGAAGCGTTCATGGGAGGTTCTAGCAGTTATGTTCAGACTGTATTTGCACACAGCAGGAGGCTGTAAAGGAGTGTGTGGAGGTCATGAGAAAGCCACAACCCTCCAGATGGGTGCGTGGGTATTAAAGAGAGGCCCAGTGCTTTATGATATTAATGGACTGTGTCAAGGAAGATAAGAAGAGGGAGAGAATGCCACTAAATGAATGTAGAAACCTGCTTCAGAGAGCTTCAAGTCAACATTAGGAGACAAATATGTCTACACACACAGATAACACTTCAAAATCGGTTGAGATATCCAGATATCCCCCCATGAACCATGAGACGAGGCCTTGCTTAAAAGCAGTGATGTCTCATGTGACACTTATCCATTTATGTTGCATATTTGTGTTCTGCTGAGATTTTTCTTTCCATCTTTCTCATAAAGACATGGAGCAGGGACCCCCGCCCCAATACAAAATATGTCAAACAGATCTACATATTATTATAGCCTTTAATATTAATAGAAACCAACCACATTATGATAGTTATATTATGTTAAGACAGTAAATTAGAACTATGCACATTATTGTTGTTGCACATGCATCATTGTCTGTATATTACTTTTCATTGTTAAAATTGAGATTTATGCATGTTTTAATCTCAGTTATTAAAATTTACATTTACCTCCTGAATATTAGCTTCAAGTTGACTAAAAATTCACATTTTAATTTTACTGTCAAATGGACAATTAAATATTTACCTGAACTTTAGCTATAGGTTTGCTAAAACTTTACATTTTATTTTTTTACTGTGAGATGGACAATTAAGAATCAATCACTGAGGGTGCTTCTGAAAATATGAGGATATATAGCCTCGAAAACACGCAATAACATCTCTCTTTATAATCAGTAAAAAGCTGTCACTCATCTCAGTTCATCGCGATCTCATAAAGTTACGTTAAAATCAATGAAGGTGACTGCACAATGAATTTCCCGTAATGTCCACACTTTGTTTGCTATAATGAGAGGATTTACGAGCGTGCATGACTAAATCATCAAACACCTCTGATTGGCCAGTGCATTCAAGAGGTCAACAAACATGTCTGTGATTGGCCGATATTTCTGAAATTACTGATATTTCTCACCGCTGCAAACTAAGACACGTTGAGTGCAGGCACAAATACACACTGTAGCGTTTGCCAAATCTGTTTTGCCAATATGTCATATTGTTTGCCAATATGATTATAGTATCAACTGAGGTTCAAGTCAAGTCACATTTATTTATATAGCGCTTTTTACAATACCGATTGTTTCAGAGCAGCTTTACAGTGATAACAGGAAAATAATGCAACAAAGTTGTTTCCAGAAGAAAATAGCATCACAGTCCAGCTTAAGTAAGCTCAGTGATGTTTCATTTTTGTTGTAAAAAAGTTATTAATTTAGTTAATTTATGTATTTAGCCGCTCTGGAGAAAACCGTGATGTCATCGTCCAGCTCTGAGGGTGCCTAGCATTTGACTTTGTAATGTTTCTACCCATGTTTTAACAAAAAAATTATTTGTGATCAAACATTAATTGGTAGACCCCATAGGAGTCGTGGACCCCTGGTTGAAGACCCTTGATTTAAAAAGTTTAAAACTGACAGTCAACAAACTTCGCATTGTCAGTCAGTTTGTGACTTGATTCCTGGCAGCTCGGCATGAGAATCAACATTCATTTTTCAAGCATAATACATTGTTTCCTGCAATTGTGATTCCAGAGTAAATGTTTATGGCACATTAAAAAGTCTTCTTTTGTATAGAACTCACTTGCTTTACAGTGTAAAGCTGACTCTAGATGGGTAACTCTGTCTTGGATTTCATTTACCTCATAACCCTTTGACTGATTGTATCCCAAATGCATTTTTTTCCCACTTGGTAACAAGATAAAGATCAAATGGGTGAATGTTCAGATATTATTGACAGTGCTTTCTTTTTCAGATCACCATTCAGAGAGACAGTGGCCTAGATGTCAGCTCCCCCAAACATGGCAAGATTGACCCCAAAAATGCCCCTCATGTAGGGGGAAACCAGTGGGCTGGAGGCACAGGTACAGTCACATCCCATCAAAGTTGATATTTAGCTCATAGGTCATATTTAAACCTATGTATATTTAAAAAACTTAAAAACAAAAATAAATATATATATATATATATATATATATATATATATAAATATATATATATATTCCCCACAAATACCTACCTACCTAAACTTGAAAATGACTTATGACTTGAAGTGAATGATTGTTGTGATCTATTCACTACTACAATGAGTAATATATTGGATAAGTTCTTAACACAATGTAAAAGACCACAAAGAAAAGTGCAGCTCCCATGGGTGAGTGACTGTTAATAAAAAAAGGGATTTTGCTCTCATAACCTTTCTTAAAACCAGATATGACACAGACTTAATTTTATTTAAAGGATTACGAAATCAAGTAGTGAAAAACTGCGCAACTCAAAATCAAACTACTACATGAAAATGTTAGCTGATGCCAAAGGAAACAGTAAACTAATATGGAAACAAATAAATAGCTTAACTTAACTTAATGTTAATAAAAATTATAAATATGAATAAAAAATTGGAGAAAAAAAAACACTTCAGACCCTGCCCAAGTAGCCAATGAATTTAATCAGTATTTCATTCAATCTGTACATGATCTTGCTTCTAAATTTTCAGATGATGAGACAAACAGGAACAATATAGGTTTAATGTCTACAGCAGATGAGAACTCTTTTACCATCAGAGAAGAGGACCAGGCAGTGGTACTTAAAGCTATTTCAGACCTGAATACCACTCCATCCAGAGACATACAATATGGATGCAGTTTTCTTTAAAAAAATATGCCCGAATTATTACCCAGCCTCAGACTCACATTATTAATGTCTCCATGAAAACTGGAAAATGTTCAGATACCTGGAAAAAAACACTAGTTAGGCCTGTCTTTACGTCTGGGATACTGCAGATACCAGCAACTATCGACCAATCAGTCAAGTCCCAATAGCCTCTAAAATATTGGAAAAAAAAATTCAGAACAACTAATTAAATATTTAGAAACACATCTCTACATGCATCCACAACAGCACGGTTTCAGACAGAATCATTCAACTGAATCTGCCATCTGTGCATTATTGGAAAACATTGTGCAATCACTTGACAAAGGAAATATGGTGGGCGCAGTGTTCCTGGACTTAAAGAAGGCTTTCGATACCGTAAATCATAGCCTCCTTACCTCAAAAATTGTCATCTTTTAATTTGTCAAAGCAGGCACTCTTACGGTTTGAGTCATATCTACAGGGTCGGGAACAATGTGTTGTTATTGATCATGTAAAATCTGCCCCATGTAAAATTATGACAGGAATCCATCAGGGAACTATACTGGGACCTATTCTCTTTTAGCCTATACATGAACGAACTCCCTGAAGTGTGTTCTGAGGTTGGCCTTCAGATGTATGCCGACTACACCGTATTAATTACATATAAATTATAAATAAATAATTACATTACATTTTTAAAGCTGCAGTCCGTAGTTTTTCCTCTTTGTTGCCATCTCTGTTAGAAATTATTTGCGGAATTATCAACTTTATGTGGGTTGTGTACATTGCGGATGAATCCAATGTTTTGAGGAGAATGTGCGGCTGTCAGTCACCGAGCCGGTGTGGATCCTGTCATTCGCAATCACAGATTCTACTTTTTGGAAGTATGACCAACATAAGAATTTTCACTGGAAAATGTCATCTGAAAAAGGAAGTAACATCCACTTTTGTTCTGACCAACTAAGGGAAAAAAAGCATTGCAGTAAATCACGCTGATTAAATCTAACGATCGCTTATATCACGTCAAACCGTGCAAATTATACTTTGTTCTCAAATTGTTAATGTTAACGACATCAGCATTGTGTGACTACATGTAATGTGTATTAGGGCTACCTGTAGTTCAGTTTCCATTTCTGTGCAGTCTAATTTCTAATTGTCATACCAACAAATTAATGTTCCTTAGAACTGGTTCTTACCTGTTCAGCAGAAAAAAAAAGTCGTCTCTGCGTCCGTTTTAAACCCCTTCAAAACACTGAGTTCACGCCATCTTTCAAAAGCCCTTCCGATATTTATCCTTGTTTTCGCATGGGCCGGTTCAGTCTCTTTTTTTCTGTAGCCACTCCGAAGTCTTTTGCATTTTACAACGGGTGAATCTCCAGTTGTCACTGTTGATTGTCGTTTGAACCTTTCTGGATCCGCCATCAAATTGTTAAGTTTAATTATATGAAGTGCTGTGAGAAAAGGCTATAAATCTCCAGCTCCAACATCCTCACACTCATAGCCTACTAGCCGAGACTCCTTCTTTATGTGTACAGATGTGACGTAATGACGCAAAAACATGCTCGAATTTCCCGCGGAAATCCACCAGTACCACTGGGATTAAAAACATTATTACAATCTTACCGTTTTTAACCGAGCTAAGGCAAGCAGATAGTTTTGAACACTGACTGGTTATGTACTTGCTTTTAACCCCAAAAAATGTGCCATTACTCGGCTCAAGTCAGTGCAATGTTGATTTAATACAGTTCAAAAACTGTGTCGATGTTGTGAAGTTAGTGTCATTATCCAGCTCAAATGAGTTCAAATCACTAATATTACTGACTTTTTTTATTTTTTTATAAACTGAACCTTTTATTTTTTAAATCTCCAGTTATTATGCAAGTACCCTACACACGTTTATCAATCACCTACGTGATAACTCAACAAATTGCCTGTATGTTGGTGTAGGTGGCAGAGATACAGCAGGTCTCGGAGGGAAGGGAGGACCCTACCGTCTGGACGCCGGACACAAAGTTCACCAGATCTCTCAGGCAGAGAAAGACGCTGTGCCAGAGGAGGTGAAGAGAGCAGCACGCGAGATGGGGGAGAAGGCTTTTAAGCAGAGGTACGCCCATCTGTCTCTCTCATTCCTCACTCACTCAGTTCAAACACAGATTTCTCCAAAAAGCCTACACTTGACCCTGCGTGACCTTTACCCTCTGGCCCGAGTGCCTGTTAATCTCTCCAGATATTTTGCAGTGCTGTCTCAATGAAAGCAAATATGTGTGTGAGGCTTCGTTTTATAAGCTACTGAGCTGCCTATGTATGCAGTGCATATTTCTTTTGACAAAATGACAATCCCATCACTGCATTGAGCTCAGTAAAAAGAAAAAGTTAATACAAGGAAGGGTTATTATACTAAACCCGTAAATAACATGTTACTTTACGTTAAACATTATCTGAAATAAAATAAAAATGTGAAAAACTTAAGGCAACCTTTTCACTTAGTTTAACTTGATGTATTAAAATAGCTACAACTTAAACTAAAACTATATATACTTTTTTTTTAACTAATAAAACAAACAAAAATATTAAAAGAAAATACTAAAACTTTCAAATTAAAATGAAGAGCTAAATATAAGCTAAAACAAAAATATGAATAAAAACTACAATAGTATCTCAATTGTGCTAACATAACAGATCCAAAATGGCAAACGAAGCAAGATGTCAATTATCAATATCCTTGTATTTATAGTCAACATTAATTTCCATCATAACCCATTTTAATTCCATAGCATGATGTATTTCTGAAAACATTCAGTTACAAAAAAAAAAGTTGACTATGCATTAAAGTGTCGTTAAATGCCAGAATAAAACATGATTAAATGTGTGCTTGCTAAAACAAAAGTTTTTGGCTTAACATGGTTATTAACATGATCCAATAACCACATGGCCTGAGTGATGAAAGAAGGAAACGGAAGTCTTTTTAAAGGAAGAGCAATTTATTCAGACTGAAGACAACAAACAAACAAACAAAACATTTGGAATTGCATAAAACTTGACATAATTCACACAATAAGACCATCAACCTGGTAATTAAGTTGGTAAGCGAGTCAATTTTGGCATGTAGACTGTTTTTATATGTCTGCTAATGATGAATGATGCAAATCAGTCAGTTACGCTATGTGGGGTGTAGAGAGTACACGCTTTGGAACGGACAAGAAATACTCAAATGAGTGGCTCATAAAAACCAGCACGTTCTAGATCGCAGAATGGACACAAGGTCTTCAAAGGGCCCAGTTATCTGAAATATGCACCTCGTGAATGCTGCGATTCATTAAGCTGTGTGTGCACGCACATGAAGCAAGTGCGAGTGTTTCTTCATGAAGGAGGCCTCTGTTTGGGCTAATGGACTCTATTTGCTCTAAAAGGGGACATTTCATAAGATTTTTCTTGTTCTTTTGAATTTAAATGGCTAAGAGTTACTCTGGTGCAGTGGTTCTCAACTGTTTGGCCATGGGAACCACATATTCCAATGGTCTTTCTTTCACGAATGTCTTTCAAAGTCTTGCATCAGAGAAACATTTAGAATTATGTTTTTTGTTGTTATTGTAGTTTCTTTGACTACACACACTCCGCAACCCACTCAAAACCCAGTTCACTGCCAGACCAACACTGCTCTAGTGTTTATAATGTCCACACTGATCATGTATGGCAACTAAGCTGCAAGAATGACTCATTCAGCACTTGTTGTCATTCAGCACATCATAACCACTAGTGCAAAATGCCCGTGCAAAATCAGTTTTTGAGTGTGTTTTTACTTTAGTAATTGTTGGTTTGGTGTGTTTGAGTGCTCATTGTTACAATTACACAGCAAAAGTTCAGTGACATTTTTATTTGTGCATGGTAGAAAGCACACAGTGAACTCCGAGAAAACGCTATGCTTAAATGATGCCCGTGAAAGAGACCGTGTACGCATCGAATAGGATATGTTTAGTTGGTGAATAGCATAGGCTACTATTACACAGTAGCGATAACGTTAAGCGCACCAGAATGAAATATAATATTCAGAAGTAAACAGCATAGTAACTTACAGATTCAGTTAACATCCACAAATGAATAAGCGCGTCGATTCAGGGAGCAGTGCAAAGTGCCCGTGCAAAATCAGTTTTTGTGTGTGTTTTTAGTAATTGTTGGTTTGGTGTGTTTGAGTGCTCATTGTTACAATACAGATTTCAGGGAGCAGGCTACACAGTGAACTCCGAAAAAATGCTACGCTTGAGCAAACAGTTTGTGAATAGGCTACTACAAATGATGGCTGTGAATAAAATATAATATTCAGAAGTAAATAGTGTAGCTGACAGAGTGTTTATATCAGAATGTTTATTTTTAAACCACAACCTTCTAAGTGCTTCTTTTACCGATATATTTAACGATATCTTTTGCATTTCTCATCCAAACAACGTCAAACTTGGCACTGCACTTACTCGTGCCCGTAGCAAGACACCTGTCAAGTTTGAAATCCATCGGACTAACGGTTCGAGAGATATGCGAATAACAGACACACACACACAGACAGTAGACTAAAAAAGTAGAAAGCACACAGTGAACTCCGAGAAAATGCTATGCTTGAGCAAACAGTTTGGGAATAGGCTACTACAAATGATGGCCGTGAAAGAGACTGTGAACGCATTGAATAGGATATGTTTAGTTGGTGAATAGCATAGGCTACTATTACACAGTAGCGATAACGTTAAGCGCACCTGAATGAAATATAATATTCAGAAGTAAAGAGCATAGCTGACTTACAGATTCACTTAACATCCACAAATGAATAAGCGCGTAGATTCAGGGAGCAGTGCAAAGTGCCCGTGCAAAATCAGTTTTTGTGAGCTGATCGCCATCAAAAAAGTTCAGAAGATATTTCTTAGTGATGGCTGATTCCAACAGTTTCAATATGATAAAAAATAACTTTTATATTGATTCAATGGATTAATTGCATTTTGAAGAAAAAAAAAGTGTCATGAATTTATTGCATTTTTTGGGGAAAATTATTGCATTTTTGGGGAAAAAAAGATTTGAATTTGTTATGTTATTATAACCTAAAGATGCTATGTGAAAGTTTGAAACAGAAAATAGTGGTTTTCATCTTGCCACGTTCTGGAACCAAACTATAATATTCAGAAGTAAACAGTGTAGCTGACTGAGTGTTTATGTCAGAATGTTTATTTTTAAACCACAACCTTTTAAAAATGATATATTTAACGATATCTTTTGCATTTCTCATCCAAACAACGTCAAACTTGGCACTGCACTTACTCGTGCCCGTGGCAAGACACCTGTCGAATTTGAAATCCATCGGACCAACGGTTCGAGAGATATGTGGTTAACACACACACACACAGACAGACAGACAGACAGACAGACAGACGGACATACAGACAATTTATAGATAGATGAGCTCATTAACATAACCCTTGTTTGCGAATGCAAATTGTATAATGTTCATTATGCTGCACTGTGTACACAGATGAATGACAGTATGAACTACTGTTTGCCAGTATGTGGACATTAATTAGTTAGTGGTAAGTTGTAAAGGGACAGTATCAAATCGACATTTTTAATTCTGAGAGTCAGAGAGGGGATGGAAAATGCTCATGTAAAACTTAGTTAAGCTGACTCAACAAATTTCAGATTATAAATGGACTTCAGGGACAAAAAAGCATTACATTTTTGTAGAATATGCCTGCTTTAAGTGTGTCGCCACTGAAATTGTATTTAGTGATAAAATCAAAGTTTGGCTTTATGTTCAACATCACAGGCTGATGCAGAGGAATGCAGATTTGTGCGTTCTGCTGGTGAAGAGTATTTGACCAGCACCCAGCTTTTGATATAGCCACTGAAGACCAAACCTGGGTCATTCCTGTCATGCAGGACAGTTTGAACTCTGTAACTTTAAAAAGTGAATATACTTGTGTTGTAATTTTAAGATGGTAGTTCTGTAAAAAGAGTATATCAGACTTTCAGAAATATGCTCTTGCGCCAGCGCAAACCCTCTTTTGCCGTTAAAATACTACTGTCAGGATTTACTAAAGACACGCAGTGAAAAATAAACACTGAAAAAAGTTATTTTTGCGGCTGACCTTATTTCATACGCATTTGTATGAGTTTCCCTTTCAAACACAATATTTATGGGAGGAGAGTATTTAAATGAATAATGCAAGGTGATTTACTAAGGTTTGCAAAAGTCAATTCACTGGTATGTGTGCCATTATTTACCGCCCAAAAAAGCATGTTTTAAACCAGACAGTAATTTGTGCTGCTATAGGCAGATTGTGTTGGTCATAATGGAAATGATCCGGCTTTGTCTGTGTTCTTTAATTTGAACTAGAACTTTCCACTCCCATCTCCGCTTTTCTGGAATTGTGCCCTCACACTTATTTGCCCTGTTTAGTAAATCTGGTCCTTACACTGTAATCTTGACATGACATTGACACATTTTATCACCCCCACGTCATCCGAGATGTCCATGTCTTTCTTTCTTCAGTCGAAAAGAAATTAAAGGGATAGTTCACTTTGAAATTAAATTTGGGTATGTTTTAGCTTACCTCAAGGGCATCCAAGATGTAGGTGTCTTTTTTTCCGCAGTAGTTTCAATTTTGATATTTTTAGGTCAAACCGTTCTTGTCTGTCAGTAATGCAGGTCTATGGTCACTGTCTCAAAGAGCATGCACAAGTCCAAATTAAAACAATTCCCCACCATCCAAATTAAACAATTCCCCATCGTAAGTACACTTTGATGGCCTAAGACACGAAACGAGCGGTTTGCCTCTTGAACAAAGCCGCGTCCAACTGATCTGACGGCGCGGGCGGGTATAGATATATACACTGATGTCGCCTTGGCTAATGAACTGCAATAGCGAAGGCGACATCTAGTGCTAGTGTTTCTATACTCGCACGCGGGCGGATATAGAAACACTAGATGTCGCCTTCGCTATTGCAGTTCATTAGCCAAGGCGGCATCAGTGTATATATCTATACCCGCCCGCGCCGTCAGATCAGTTGGACGCGGCTTTGTTCAAGAGGCAAAAACTATATAAATACGGTTCGTTTTCTCACACAAACCGCTCGTTTCGTGTCTTAGGCCATCAAAGTGTACTTACGATGGGGAATTGTTTAATTTGGATGGTGGGGAATTGTTTTAATTTGGACTTGTGCATGCTGTTTTGAGACAGTGACCGCAGACCTGCATTATATGACTGACAGACAAGAACGGTTTGACCTAAAATATAAAAATTGAAACTACTGAGGAAAAAAAGACACCTACATCTTGGATGCCCTTCAGGTAAGCTAAAACATACCAAAATTTAATTTCAAAGTGAACTATCCCTTTAAGGTTTTTGAGGAGAACATTCCAGGATTTTTTCTCCATATAGTGGACTTCAACGGTTATCAACCAAATTTGAAGGTCCAAATTGCAGTTTCATTGCAGCTTCAAAGGCTCCACGCGATCCCAGCCGAGGAATAAGGGTCTTACCAAGCGGAACCATCGGTCATTTTCAAAAAAAAAACAAAAAAACACTTATATACTTTTTAACCACAAATGCTCGTCTTGCATTAGCTCTGCAATGTGCCACACATTACGTAATCATGTTGAAAGGTCACGTGTGACGTAGGCAGAAGTACAGACCTAGCGTTTACAAGTCAAACGCCATTTACAAAAAAAATACAAAAATTAAAAACAACAATGTCGGACGATTTTGAAGTTGGAGGAGAAAATGAGAAATGTTCCGCCTTCCTCAGGTTACCGCCTGACCTTTCCAACGAGATTACATAATGCGTGAAGTCTTGGACGTGCAAGACGAGTATTTGTGGTTAAAAAGTCTATATATATATTCTTTTTTTTTTTTAAATGACAGATCGTTTGGCTAGATAAGACTCTTATTCCTCGGCTGGGATCGTGTGGAGCCTTTGAAGCTGCACTGAAACTGCAATTTGGACCTTCGACCCGTTGATAACCGTTGAAGTCCACTATATGGAGAAATATCCTGGAATGTTCTCCTCAAAAACCGTAATTTCTTTTCGACTGAAGAGAGAAAGACATGAACATCTTGGATGACGTGGGGGTGAGTAAATCACGATATTTTAATTCTGAAGTGAACTAATCCTTTAACAACTAGTTGTTCCGGGTCGGTTCTGTACACACTTCATAGAATTTTTGAATTTGGTTGTCACTCCCGTAAATTACTGAACTGTGTGTGTACAGAACAGGATTAAACACTAAAAGGTGAATTGACAACTGAATTTAGCTGCAGTGTGTTTGTGGCCACTGTAGCTGTTGCTCTCTTGAATTCTTTACTTTCAGGATGGGATTTTTCCCCTTCGTTTTTCACATTGTCGTTTCTACAGTACATGCTGTCTGTCACGTTCACAATATTTCAGTCTCAGTTGTCAGGGGTTTCCACAGGAAGTGGGACTTTATCTACCTTTTTTGCAAGTGTAAGTTTCACTCCGACAACCACTAGAATATCTTTTGATTTTGATGTAGGCCTTGGCCTATGATGCTGGAAAAGCTGAATTTGTCATTAAAAGATTTACCTTTAGCAGAGCTGTAACCCTTCATACAGTTGTTTCAGCATCTATTTAAAATCCCAACAATGAAACACAACAATTTTTTAAATGATTAAGCATTTGGTCAGTTATAGATTTAAAATGTTACCATTTGAATAAATTATGATTTAGAGAAAGCTGTAGCTTTGAATATTTAAAAATCAACGCATAGATAGAACCTTTTAAAAGTTTGGTATTGGTAAGATTTTTAAATGTTTTTGAAAGGGGTTTCTTATGCTCACGAACACTTCAATTATTTGACTTGCTTCTATGACTTGCTGCACTTGCTTCTATATATTTTCTGCACTTTTTCACTCTCATCCGCTGCTTCCCACTGCTGTTGCATGGCCACGCTGGCCACCTCGCTCTCCGGTCTGTGGACAGGTTTGGAATTCAGGAGAAAATAGCAGCAGTCTGTCCTCCCTCCAATAACACTGCGCAAAGAATGTGAGCTTCAGAGGCCAGACAGGAAACCCACAGTGTGTGTGTGTGTGTGTGAGAGAGAGAGAGAGGAGCTAAGAAGGAAGGAGAACGATAATACCACGAGCAAGAAGAGAGCACTCCTTACATGTTACATTTATCTTTTGTAGCACAGGAACAGTTTAGCAGCACTTTTGTGGCTTTTCCAGATATTTTTGGTCCAGGTGGTGATGGAGAGATGAGGGATCATTTCTTTTGAAATGAATCACGGTGTCACAGTATTTTGAGATCACAGTGTCTGGTCTGATCTCACGTCTGATAGTGTCGGTGTGTGAGCGCACCTGAGGTCTGTGGGCCGCTACGGTCTAGACGCACTTCACACTCTGTTTCCCCCTCATGACATCAAACACCTCTCACACGCACATGCACACACACACACACACACACATGCAGGCCCGTCCTGGACCTGAGCTGAAGAGTAGGATTAACTGTAGAATCTGTTTAGGGATTATTGGCTTCACACCACCTGTGCGACAGAAACACCTCTGCTGAGACCTGTCCTTCAAGTGACTGGGGGAATCTCACAGATCCTGTCAAGAACATGGTGCGGATCATATTTCAACAAAAAACAAAAAATAAATAAATTAATTATATATATATATATATATATATATATACAGCGGGGGAAATAAGTATTGAACACGTCATCATTTTTCTCAGTAAATATATTTCCAAAGGTGCTATTGACATGAAATTTTCACCAGATGTTGGTAACAACCCAAGTAAGCCATACATACAAAGAAACAAACAAAAATAAGTTCAGAAATTAAGTTATGTGTAATAATGTGAAATGACACAGGGAAAAAGTATTGAACACATGAAGAAAGGGAGGCGCAAAAAGGCATGGAAAGCCAAGACAACTGCTGAAAACTTACAGTAATTAAAAAGCAATCCAGCCCCCTGTCAGTGGAAATTAATAACAGCTGGTTCAGTCCCAAATGATGGCCTACAAAAAGGTCTCATTGCCAAGGTGTCACACAAGACACATCTCATGATGGGTAAAAGCAAAGAGCTGTCTCAAGACCTTTTGCAACCTAATTGTTGCAAAACATAATGATGGCATTGGTTATAGGCGTCATTCTAAGCTTCTGAATGGTCCAGTGAGCACTTTTGGGGCCATAATACGGAAGTGGAAAGACAATAATTTCACCATAAATTTGCCTCGACCAGTGCTCCTCGCAAGATTTCTGATAGAGGAGTGAAAATATTGCCTACGTTTAGCTTTTGACTTCTGCTGATTGTATTTACGCTTCAAAATTCATGAAAGTTAAGTATCATGATGAACAAAACGTGTAAGAATCATATGCTTGTGGTAGTCTTGGTGGTGGTGAGCGTGCAAACAGGCCATGGCGGTGGAGTGCATTACTTACTGTTTTCTTTGAGACAACAGTACCTGCTATCTGCAGGTCTTTTTGAAGCTCTCCACAAGTGATCCTTGGCTCTTGGACAACTCTTCTGATTATTCTTTTCACTCCTCTTGGGAAATCTTCGAGGAGCACTGGTCGAGGCAAATTTATGGTGAAATTATTGTCTTTCCACTAACGTATTATGGCCCCAAAAGTGCTCACTGGACCATTCAGAAGCTTAAATTTGCAGTTCTGTTTGGTCACTCTAGTAGCACAGAAATCACACTTTTCAGTAAAAAACAAAAAAAACAAATGTATGTTTTGCAGTTAGGATTTCTGCATTTTTATTACAATTAAGTACAACCCTTCCTAATTATCATTATTTTATTGCAAAAAGGTTATTAAAAAAGCAAAAATGTATATAAAATAATTATAAAACTGTGTGGCGGATAAATACAACAAAATAAAATGATACGACCGGCATAAAAACTGGGGTATTTTTTAAATATAATAATAAACGTGAAACGTGTTTTCTGTGTCAGTGTCGGCTGCAAAGATAAAGTTGACGATGCTGACTCGCGATCTTCGCAGTAGTGAACGCGCCAGAGAGAAATGCACATTTCATACGAATTACATAAGCAGAGAACAGTCAGTTTTCTTTCATTTTGAATTGTTCTGTTTAAAAGAAGACATTTCAAGCTTTCTATATATGTCTCAGGTCTGTGAGGCAAGTAGGCTACCTTATCACTGAGTTTCGGTTAATTTATGAGACCAGCTCCAGTTCACGCGCCGGCGCCTCCGTGTCGTGATTATCTATTTTCTAATATATTTACTAAATCTAGTAAATCCAGGCAATTGGTTGATGAAACATTGATTAAAATTAAGATACAATTTATACAAAACTAAATTAAATTTAAAGACAGGCCTTGTGCTTTCTGTTTGAGGTCTCTGTGAAAGTTTTAAAGCAGTCTTTTAGTGCTGCTTTCACGTCCGTAACGGAGAACTGTCCCGTCTGTAACATTGTCTTTTTTTTTTTTGTGAAATACATTTCTAAATAAATGTGGCTTATAGTCCAGTGCGACTTATAGTCCGGAAAATACGGTAAGTTATTTATTCTTTCTGTGCGGCCCGGTACCAAATGTCTGGGGGTTGGGGACCCCTGATATAAAATACATCAGTAATACCCTCTTGTGATTTTTTTTTTTAAAGATTTTACTTGTCTTGTAAAAGGTGGTTAGTAACAAGTGGTTAAATGGTACTATAGAGGTTGTTGAGGACATTAAACGTCATCAGCCGAACGATAAACTCATCTACTCATGTACGCTTTCACAGCCTCTATGTGTTTTATAATCACGCTCTTGCAAACTATTATAACTTTACAGATTATAACTTTCAGGGAAAATGTTTTTAAACAAAGACTGAACAAGTTGTCAGAAGCTTAGTGATGGTGAAGTTGAAGTCCGTGGTGTAGTTTGTTTATTGCCTACGTTTAGCTTTTGACTTCTGCTGATTGTATTTACGCTTCAAAATTCATGAAAGTTAAGTATCATGATGAACAAAACGTGTAAGAATCATATGCTTGTGTTAGTCACAGACCTTGCAATAACCCAAAAGCCAATGGAAAAATCCTATTGGGTATTTGTCAAGGGAAACCAGGGTGATGCTAACTTCCGGGTTGGCCTACAAAAATACATCACTAATGTAGTATTTTATAGCTTTTAATTTATACTGATTAAAAAAAAAAAGTATTGCAGTATTTTTCTAGTAATAAGAATCAACTGAAAATTATCATTAAGAATAATGGGAATTACAAAAAAATTACCAGGCACATTATAGAAATGAAAAGTGCTTTATTGCCCTAAAAAAATGTCAGAAAGCCAAAAATCTTAATGGTCCTTATAATATAAGCCAGTGTTTTCAACCAGAGGGACAGGGCCAACAAAGGGGACTCAGAAATCTTCTAATGGGGGCCACAGGATGACTTAAAAGTAGTTAAATTAGTAAATTATTATTAATGTATAAAAACAATTATTAAAATAATAATAATAATAAAATGCACAAAAAAAACAACACACACTTTAATAATATTTAGGGCCCGAGCACCGATGGTATGAGGAATTGGAATTGCTCCATTTTTCCTTTTATTTTTCCTCAATAACAAGCAGTTTTATCATTAATATTGGTATTATCTTAGCCTATATGGGGTAATCCTTCAAAGACTGTGATGGACATTTGGAGGCTTTCCGGTCGAAAAGACCTGTAGGCCTATTCTTTTCTTTTTGGTGTGTGTGTGTGAAACGTGAGCTGGACATGTTTTGGTGACATCACCGTGGGTGACTCGTGACCTGGCAGAGCTCCAGCCTCCATCCCTCTTACACCCACACTGTTGAGACTGGCTGGGCTTTGAGCACCTGGGGTGTTGCATGTGTGTGGGTGCTGGTCATGGAGCTGCAGGGACTTGCCCCAAGAGAAATGTTTATCCTACACCTCCTACTCTCAAGTGTGCACTATTCTTTATCTTGACAGCTGTACTTAATGTGTGACTAAACAGATCAATGTTCTCTGGAATCCTTCTGCCCCAGAACACTCTTTTAAGACGCACTAGACATTGTTTACAAGTTTAGACTTCTCAGGGCAAGAATGTCAATGAAGACAAATTGTTATATTAGTAGTTCTTACCTGTACAAAACTCACCACCAAGATGCTTGAAGGTTACAAATGTGAAGTTTCTAGGGCGGTTGATAAGTGGCTACTTACACTCATTTTTGAAGAATTATTCATGTCTGTAGCACAGCTTTGGACGAGTCTCACATGAGCTGTAATAATGTCGGTGCTTTAGTCTGTACTCATACTTCAGTAATTGTAAACACTGCAGAGTGTGTGTCTAATGTGTTGTGTTTTTGTTACAGGCTCAAGGAAATTGAGATGAGTGAGTATGATGCCACCACTTACGACCGTTTCTCTGGAGCGGTCCGACGACAGGTCCAGTCGCTCCGCATCATTCTGGACAGTCTGCAGGTAAACACCTCTAGTAGTCCCACTCCAGCTGTGAGTAGGCTGAAGACATACTGGTTTCTGCCCAGTGCATGTGCTGCAGTGACTGGTCCAGGGGTTCCCAAACTTTTCATTGTTACGACTCTCTTAGAAAGGTTTTAATTTATCTCAAGACACACCACAGACTTTTTAGTGAAATTATGAGAAATTTTATATCAATTTAATTGCATTACCATATGGCTTATATGACTACTCAAATGTTTGGGGTCAATAAATAGTTTTAATGGTTTTAAAAGAAGTCTCTTATGTTCACTAAGGCTGCTTTTACTTAAAACAGTAAAATTGTACAAAAAATAAAAATCTTTTAATGTTCTTTACTATCACTTTTGATCAATTTAATAGTGTCGTATTTAAGAAGACATATTTTAAATGGTAGTGTATGCTATGTATTAACATACATTGATAGTGATAGTGTATTTATATTTTCTTTCTTGGTGGCACAGCAAGTGCCAATGCATTGCAAAGTATTGTAAAACGTGCTTAAATGGAACTCTTCAGTTCAGTTGAGTCACATGTTGATTCAGTAGCAGCTCTGCGTCTGAAGCCCCGTTCACACTACCAGCGACACAATCCCATTCATTGCAATAGAGAGCTGGCAATTTCCGGCGACACAAGGGACAGTGATATTTGGCGACAGGATGTGTTGGTGTTTCCAGCGACATGACAAAGTTGAGATATGTTTAGCTTTATGCAAAAATGAAGAGCGACTTTCGGGAGCGACGACCAATAGGAGTGAAGTCAGTGGAGCGCACGTGATCCGTCACTGCATCCTGTGGTGGAGTGAACCCAGATATACTCGCACTTGTGCTTTCGCCACAGGGAAATAGCTGCGATGGCAAATAGCACTGTTCATCTTTAAAATTAAGCATTTTATGTACTGATTCCACTTATATTTAGTCTTTCCTTCCAAAATGTTTGTTTTCAGCGGCAAGAAAACTGATTCGGTGTCTACAACATGGAATAACATCCGTGAAAATGCCACTGACGGCATGCAGTGACAAAGTCTGACAAAGTCAGCTTGACAGATTTGTTCAGCTCATTCAGCAAAAGATTTAGTAGATGCCAAATCTTCTAAAAGAACCATCTCATAAGAGTCATTTATTTGTGAAACGGACTACATAGGTTGTGTTGTATGTGTTTTCCCGCAAGGAACCTCTGAAAAGTGGTGCAGGAAACAATGCTGTGATCTGTGTCATGTCAAAAATATATAAATACAAATTAGGCTATTTATATTTTAATATTCACAATTTTTTTATATCTTTTTGACATGACATAAACATACCGCCATTGCGTAACCCTCTTATTCCCACTCTGCAGATTGAAAGCGGCTGATCTACGATTAGCTGTGCCACTATTATAGTTGATACATTGAGTCTGAACTGAGGTTGAACTGATGAGGTTGAAATTGGCCTGCTGAATAGTCAACTATTAGTTGCAGTGAGTATTCGTGCAAGCTCTAGTGTGCACGTGCACACATGGACACGCACGTAACCACACCTACAGTTTTCCTTTAGCATTTCAGCCAACTCATGAGAGGGCCATCCTGTGAGTCCAAAAGAACATGCGTTGTTATTATTATTAGGCGTCCTGCCCTCCTGATTGGTCTGTCGATATGGACCCAGGCGCTCGTTACTCTGTATGGAAGGATGTCCGGTAGTGCGTCTGATCTTTTTTGTTTGGGTGTGGGTGGACGGAGCGCTAGGACTCGGGTGGAGTTTCTCAGAAAATGCTGATTGAAGACCATCTAGTTTTCGCTGTCTACATTCAACTAAACAAGCGGCGGCTCGGTCTGATCTGAGATCTGTATCTGCTCATGGGGATTCCCTGTGCTGTGTGAACGGAGGACCGGCTCCAGCCACAGGGAGGATCAGGTTCCTCTTTGGCAGCCCGTGCGAGGAGCTCTGCTCAAAGACAGATGTGTTTATGTGAAAACATGGTGACAAGGATTATCTCTGTCTGTCTTTCACAGTCATGTCCTCTAAATCAGCGCTATCTGCTTTCACCTACAATAGCGTTGTGAAGAAGGCTGGCAGCAACATTGGCATGTGTGTGGTCCCGATGAGTGCACTGGCATCATTCTGTACTAGTCCTGTCCTGAGAAGTAGTTAACCTCCACCTCACCCTGAGCCTCTGTTCTCCGCTTGGGATCTTTCCAGATAGTAATTTGACCACTGCCTATTCATTTGCTCCTGTAAAAATGGCGACACATACACTAACAGTCAGAAGTTTGGAAACATCTAATCTTTCTTGACTATTTTTCCAAGAAAATAATAAAGTCTTAAACCAACTTCGTGAGGTACATCTTGCTGGACACTTATGGACTGCTTTTTCTTTTCTATCCAGTAATAATAAAATAAAATAAAATAATAGACAGGTACATTTTAGGGGGAATAGGAAAATTAGGGATTTTCCTATTCTACCCACTCCAATTAAAAATGTATACAATTTTAATTAAATTCATTAATCAAATTAAAATGTAGGTTTATGAACAAATCATACGCAGGAACATTTTAGGAGGACTTTTTTAAACTCTGTTGAGGGTCACATGTTTGCTGGACACATATTGACTGCTAAACTAAATTAAATAAATACATAAATATATATATATATATATATGTATATATATATATATACATTTTTACCGTTTTTAAGATCACGAGAGACTAGTAAAGTTTGTCTGAACTTCGGAATGTTGTATTGGTGACCGCTTCTGGTCCTGGTTCATTAAGTTTTACGTTACAAAACACAAACAAAAACAACTCATCTGTTTTCAAAAGAATGTGGTATATGGGAGCTGTAAAAAGAGAGCAAAACAGCAAATTTGGGCCCCTGCTTTTACTCTGTAATCACTGCGCATATGGTTTTCCACAACTGACCTCTCCCAAACATGTTGAACACATGCTCATCCGCACACCTACCTGACAGATAAGTGTTCACAGCAGGTTGTCCTGTAGTTTGTGGTATATACACTCATTTATTCTCAGGACTCGGACCACATGCTCTATGAGCCTGTTATAGTAGCTTGAGGACATTTATTAATGGTGTTTGGAAAAGCAAACATCCCTATATTGCATATACTTAGGGTTAGGTGTTTTTCAAAACCTTTTATAAATAACACAAAAAAGGTGTTTTAGTTAAAGTCCCCCTGTAGTCAATAATTGTATCCATTCAATCTCATCTTTGATCACCAAAAAGGCATATTTAAACGATTTTCCTGTGGAAAAAAAATTATTCATGCCTTAAAATAGCTTGAATCTAACTCTACACCATTGCTTCATTTAGTATATGTGGAGTCATGAATATGCAAATTTGCCCGCCTCGACTCACTCATACAGGCTCGTCTACAAGTGGATGGATCAGAATGATAATTCGTTTTATGTATCGCTTTCTACAACGTCGGACACATAACAGTAATTAATATGATTAGCCTTTTGCTAGATTACGTTATCAAAGTAAGGGTTAATGCCCGACGAGGTGTCTATTGTCAGGTATTAATGGACGACGGCGAGGCGTGAACCGCCCGACGCTTCGACTCCGCCGAAGTCCATTAATACCTGACAATGGACACCTCGAAGGGCATTAACCCGCGTATACCATGGTCACTTGCCAAATAACACATTTTTAAAACATTAGTTTATATTTTAATTAGTTTTACAATCGAAATCTAAATTTTTGACAAACAATAACTTGGTTTTCCTGGTTACGCCTGACGGTTTATTTAGCAACCGGAGATATTTATAGTCCGCTCAGCTCGTAGAACCCTTCAGTTTACTGCCTGTTACTATGGTTACTGACAGCTGATGTAGCCAGCGCATTTATTTATTAATTTCGAACGGTAAACAGTTAGTTTCACCAGAACTCCTTTACTAGGTGTCCTCTATAACTTTTTAATGGACACCCTGCAGCCAATCAGAATCGAGTATTCACCCAGACCATGGTATAACAGCTAATAATGTGTTGCTAATGTTACACAAACCATGTTCCGGTTCACCATCTTAGAATCAGACATCTTGGACATCTGCCTTCTGAAAATCTGCATCCTTAGAAATGCTTTGAACAACTCACTCAACGTCAGTGGAGAAAGGCATATAGTTCATCATAACATTGGAATATACATCATATACATAATTCACCCTATATTGCTAAATGTACCCGATTTTTCACATCAACAGGAAAATAATAAGATAATCTGGCTTCTCTTGAGCTTCTCAGAGCGATATGCTAATGATATGCTAAAGCCCGCCGGCACGTTGATGTGATTAGTTACTAGGTAGTTTGTGACATAAGAAACTCCAGCGATTTCAAACCACGTTTTTGAGAAAATGCAGTTTCAAGGAGAAAATACTCAGCAATATTAAAAACACCATGCTGACATTTTCACCACAGGGGGAGGTCTTTAAGTTTAAAACAATAGTTTATCGGTACCATATCAGCTGATATTGAGAACTTAATTTTCATGCTAATTTCCACTATTTTTACATTTAGATATACAATTCTCTTGTCTAGCACTCACTTAAAGCTATTTACACTGTTAAATGCAATCCTTAGCATGTGTCATAATTAATATACATTTTTCATGATGTACACTATAATGCCTAAATAATGCACTTTTATATTGAAAAATGTTATATTGATATATATATAGAGTATTATAGAATTTCCAAAATGGGGTTTGCGAACCCCTGGACGTTCATGGTGAAACTGCAGGACTCAGGAGTTTTGTGAATTGTTGAAATGCTAATCATTTATTAAATAATACAAATATAATAATAATAATAATAATAAAAACAATCAATATAAAAAACGTACTTAAAATATGACATTTTTATTTGTTTACCTGGTGCTGCTTGTTGCTGCTGCTGTTGTTAATTATTAAAATATTAACTTAAAGTCTGATACTTCAAGTGAATGTTTTAGGTCTATAGGGTTCGGCTGACAAAAAAGTTTGGGAATCCCTGCCGTAAATAAAAGCATTGTGTTTGTTGTGGGCAGGTTGTGTTGTAACAAAGTCAGTTCTGTCATCATTCAGGTCTGAAGTCAGTGGAATTACTGGCAGCATTTGCGTGGAAATGGAGCATTAGAGCTCTTTTTCACACAGACTTGAGATATGACACAGAATAGAGCAGATGATCTCATCCTTTGAGTAAATCCCTGGAGTGCCGTCATCCTCTGTGCTGTTTCTTCAGCTCATGACTCTTTATTACAGTGTAACTTCACACTTCTGTCTGAAACTCTCACAAGAGCGTATGTGATGCATTCATTATTACCTAACAATAATGGCTGATGTGAGTGTGTCTGTGAATGTGCCTACTTGAGTGTACTTGCATGTCTGTCTTTGTACGTGCTTGTGTTCACGTGATGTGTTGGGTCATTGTTCTTCGTGGAGATCTGACATGCTCGCTCATATAATGAGAGCCACATGTGGAAGTGCTTCTATGGGTGTTTGTTGATGTTTCATCCATGTTTGAAGCAGAGGAGGTCAAGGACCCGCTGGGGGTCATGGTCACGACTGAGATGCAGCATGCAACTTTTATTAGTCATCGTTAATTGTCATTTCATTTAAAGCGTAGAGCTTGTGCTGAACCTCACTAAATTTTGTTAGATGTCTGCTTATAACCAGAAGACTATTTGAGTTCGATTGATTTGAAATATGTAAATAATGTTTGTGTTTCAGGCTAAAGGGAAGGAGAGGCAGTGGCTGAGGAATCAGGCTCTGGGCGAGCTGGACGATGCTAAGATCATTGATGGTCTAACAGGAGAGAAGGCCATTTATAAACGCAGAGGAGAGCTGGAGCCAGAGGTGAGAGCTCACATTCACTAAACAATAGTGGCAAACGCCTACAGGGCTTTAACTGCTCAAACAAACACATATCAATACAAATTCACAAAGCAAATAACTACTATTTTGGTCTGTTTCTAACATATATCTTGTGGTCAGCATGATATGTAAATTCACCCTATGTATTTTCTTGTATTTTTTTTAATTGACCTTGTAATTTAAAAGCTCTGATATACTCACAGTGAAGTTCTTTTTTGTTCTTTTCTTAAAAGTAAAAAGAAGTTTGAAATACCTTTTCAGTGGTATACTGTTAGCGAACACCCTGACGCCGTCCACGCTGCTGAGATCGGCATTTAAATGAATATGTAAATATTGTATGTGCCAAGCACTTTCCTCTCATTAACAAAATAAACACACAATAAAATAGATAGCTTTACTGCAAGCAGCTTTACAGTATTAAGGGCCGTTCACACCAAAAATAATCATTTTAAATATATAAGAGTCCACACCATAACTGTAACATGTCAAAGAAGGCGGAGCCCCAGAGCCACACCCACCTATTACATAATCACACTTAACAATAGTAGTTCGAATGTGTTTAGCAGCCGGAGTAAACTTTTCTGGAAAGCTGTTTCCAACTCCTGAAACAAACATTGTTTTGGCCTGATTTTGTTATAGACGATGTCATGTCAGTTTGTTATTCAATTTCGCTTGAAGTGTTAAGGGCTTAAATTCTTAATCTAAATATCATCACTGGATCTTCCAGTGAGACGACAGATTTCTCTCTGGTGATGTATACTGGACTTTTTATCTGCTTAAACCCCGCACCTTTTAAAGTCTGATCCCAATCAACAATTGATGGAAAGAACCAAGTTCCACGCACATTTTTACTTTACCTATTATCCATTTCACTTGGATTTACGTCTCAATGTGGAAGAAAAGATCTGTCGCTACTTTTGTCACGTCACGACTATAAAATGTGAGTTTTTTTCCGAGGAAGCAAGGGAGGCAGTGCCTCCTCAAGAATTCAGATAAGAACATAATTCACAATACAAACATAAAACAAATTTTGAAATATGAAATGAAACAACACTTGTTTTCTGTCCCTATGTTGGTCTAAAATGACTCATTTTGCAAAATAACAATATACAGGTTTGGAAGGACACAAAGAAAATTAAATAATGTCTGAATTTAGTTTTTAGGCAATCTATAACTTTAAGGTGTAGCATTCTTGTTAGATTACTAAATGTGATTTCTGATGTTTAACAAAAAAAAAATGTCTTATTCATATTGTTCCTTCTACTGGTATCATTGCATTCCAGTTTAGCAGACACTCACAGCAAGTCTCAGGTCACACTGTTTCCCATAAGCGCATATTTAAAATCTTTCTGAATTTATTGTAATAACGTTACTGAGTTCTTACAGTGGTGCCTTAATAAATTATGTGGCTCCTGTAACATCCATTAAAAACCTCATTGACCATGAAGGCTTTCAGAAGAGGAGTCTGGGCAAACAGAACGCTGCAATTAAAGCAACCACATAGTAACTGCATTAAATGATTTTCCTAATTAAATATCTGTCTGGTCATTTGAGACTGGATTTGTGGATGATTTGTGTGTTTTTCCTTTGGTCTGGCTGCAGTTGGGGTCTCCTCAGCAGAAGCCGAAGCGTTTGCGTCTGCTAGCGGACGTCTCTGGCAGCATGTATCGCTTTAATGGCGTCGACGGGCGTCTGGAGCGCTCCATGGAGGCCGTGTGTATGGTGATGGAGGCTCTGGAGAGCTACGAGCACAAGTTTAAGGTGAGATTTGACATGTGCAATCATGCACACTGCATGCTACTCAAGATAAATTTATTAAAAGCACAACGTTTCGACCATCAGGTCTTCATCAGGTCAAGTCAAGTCAAGTCAAGTATATTTGTATAGCGCTTTTCACAATACAGATTGTATCAAAGCAGCTTCACAGTATTAAATTAAAATAATACAACAAGGTTTGTTTCTAGTGGAATTTATTGATAAAATCAAATTAGATATCCAGAATATCCCCAACTGAGCAAGCCAAAGGCAACAGTGGCAAGGAACCGAAAAACTCCATCAAGTGACCTAATAGTGTCCTAAAACTCCATCAGGTGACCCAATGGAGAAAAAAAAACCTTGGGAGAACCCAGGCTCAGTCGGGGGCCAGTTCTCCTCTGGCGTTTATTAACTAGAGGCCGGATTGTAATTTGGACTGTAAGATTAAAAATATTATATGAATGCCTGGCTGAAGAGATGCGACTTTAATCTAGTTTTAAACTGGGAGAGCGAGTCTGAGCAACGAACAGTATCAGGAAGGCTATTCCAGAGTTTTGGAGCTAAATGTGAAAATGCTCTCCCTCCTTTGGTGGTTCTGGATATCCTAGGTATGACCAAAAGCCTTGAATTTAGTGATCTTAAAGAGCGCGATGGATTATAGGGCGATAGAAGATCCGTTAAATAGACTGGAGCTAAGCCGTTTAGGGCTTTATAAGTCAGTAGCAATACCTTGTAATTAATACGGAACTTTATAGGTAACCAATGCAGTGATGATAAAATCGGTGTTATATGATCATATTTTCTTGATCTAGTAAGAACTCTAGCGGCGGCATTTTGGACTAACTGTAGCTTGTTAATTGAGGATGCAGGACAACCGGCTAATAAAGCATTACAGTAATCTAGTCTCGAGGTCATGAATGCATGAACTAACTTTTCTGCATCAGAAACTGATAGCATATTACGTAGCTTAGCAATGTTTCTAAGGTGGAAAAAGGCGGTTTTTGTAACATATGAAATATGATTTTTGAAAGACAGGTTGCAATCGAGTATAACACCCAGGTCTTTTACTGTAGAGGATAAAGTAACAGGACATCCTACTATATTAAAGTTGTATTGCGAGAGGTTTTGTGGGCGGTTTTTTGAACCGATAAGTAGTACCTCTGTTTTGTCTGGATTTAATAAAAGAAAATTACGCGTCATCCAATCTTTTATATCTTTAACACACTCTGTCAATTTGGATAATTTATCGTTTTCATCTGGCCGTGATGAAATATATATTTGAGTGTCATCAGCATAACAATGGAAACTAATTCCATGTTTCCTTATAATATTTCCAAGTGGCATCATATATACTGAGAATAATAGAGGGCCTAACACAGATCCCTGCGGCACTCCATAGTTTACTGGAGTTATGATCGATTTTTCTCCATTTAAATAGACAAAATGGTAGCGGTCAGATAAGTATGATCTAAACCAGCTTAATGCTTGTCCTTGAACACCAGTATAATTTTGTAGTCGATCTAAGAGTATTGTGTGATCTATAGTATCGAACGCAGCACTAAGATCAAGTAAAACTAGTATTGAGATACAGCCTTGGTCAGAAGCTAAAAGTAAATCATTTGTGATTTTAACGAGCGCAGTTTCAGTGCTATGGTGCGGCCTGAAACCAGACTGAAACTTCTCATAGATATCATTTTCTTGCAAGAAAGAACACAATTGAGCGGACACCACTTTTTCTAATATTTTAGACATAAATGGAAGATTTGAAATGGGTCTATAATTTGCTAGGTTATTATGATCTAATTGTGGTTTCTTAATGAGAGGTTTTATAACTGCCAGTTTAAATGTTCTTGGAACATGACCTAAAGATAAAGACGAGTTAATAATATTAAGGAGAGGCTCTTCCACTACAGGTAACACTTCTTTCAGTAGTTTAGTTGGTATCGGATCTAATAAACATGTTGTTGTTTTAGAGGAAGTGATAAGTTTATTTAACTCTATTTGTTCTATAGTTGTAAAGCACTGTAATTGTTCTTGCGGGGTGATAATTAAGGCTGAATTATAAGGCGCAACTGAAGATTGAACGTTTACAATTGTGGTTCTGATGTTTTCTATTTTCTCAGTGAAGAACTTCATAAAATCATTACTACTAAACTGTAATGGGATATTTTGTTCGGGTGATGTCTGTTTATTTGTTAGTCTAGCCACGGTGTTAAATAAAAACCTTGGATTATTTTGGTTATTTTCTATTAGTTTGCGGAGGTGCTCAGCCCTGGCTGCTTTTAGGGCCTTTTTATAACGTGACATACTGTCTTTCCACGCGATTCTAAAGACCTCTAAATTAGTTTGTTTCCATTTACGCTCTAAAATACGGGTTTCTCTCTTTAGAACATGCGTGGTATTGTTGTACCACGGTGCTTTAATTTTCTCTCTGACCTTTTTTAATCTAATAGGTGCAACAACATCCAATGTTCTAGAGAGAATAGTGCTCATAGTGCTAGTTAGTTCTTCTAGTTCATCTGTTTGTTTGGGTTCAGGCAGCAGCTGAGACAGATCGGATAAGCAATTTGAGAAATTATCTATGGTGGATGGAAGGATTGTTCTGCCTGGTTGATAACGCGGCGCTGCATGACATATTACAGCAGTACGTAATATGCAAGTTACCATGTAATGGTCAGTGACTTCATCACTTTGCGGTATAATATCTATATCGGTTGGATCGGTTCCATGTGATATAATTAAATCGAGTGTATGATTAAGACGATGAGTTGGTCCGGTGACGTTTTGCTTGACCCCAAATGAATTTAATAAATCTGTAAACGCAGCCCCTAACGCATCATTTGGATTATCTACGTGTATGTTAAAATCTCCAACAATTAATGCTTTATCGACATTGACTAATAGGTCTGAGAGAAAATCTGCAAACTCTTTTAGGAAATCAGCGTAAGGCCCAGGCGGTCTATATACGGTAGCCAAGGCTAGAGATAATAGGGATGTTTTTCTAACATCTAAGAGCGTAACATTTAGTACAAGTACTTCAAACGAAATAAACTTATAACCCGCTTTCTGAGTAACATTGAGAATATCTCTATAAATTGTCGCAACACCACCGCCACGACCAATTAGACGGGGCTCATGCTTATAGGAGTATCCAGGAGGAGCAGACTCATTTAGACCGAAATAATCATTTGGTTTAAGCCAGGTTTCAGTTAGGCAAAGTACATCGAAGCTATTATCTGTGACTATTTCATTTACAATAACTGCCTTAGGTGTGAGTGATCTAATGTTTAGAAGACCTAGCTTTAGAAATTGTTTTTGTTTACTAATAGCAACATTTTCTGTTTTAATAACAATTAGATTTTTCCTAGATCCTGCAGTAGATATATTATTTGATCTCACTAAACGAGGAATAGACACGGTTTCTATGCAATATTCTACACTAGTATTTATATCAGTTAAATTGGTGCAGCAGAGACTATGATTTGGACTTTTGGTTACTAGTCAAAAGGTATTTAACATTTTGGAGATGTTATCCGACAGAAGATCTGCTCCGAATCTGCTTGGGTGTAAGCCATCGGCACGGAAAAGCCTAGGACGCTCCCAAAACAGATTCCAATTATTTACAAAGAGCAGTTTCTGCTCATTGCACCATGACATTAACCATTCATTTAGCGCAAATAATCTGCTAAACTTTTCATGTCCTAGTCGGTACGTGGGAAGCGGTCCTGACACTATGATCGTTGTTTCAGGCGATGTGCTGCGTACCGTATCGATCAGATTCCTGAAGTCTTTCTTCAGAATCTCTGTCTGGCGCATCCTGATGTCGTTCACTCCCGCGTGGAGGACAACAGTTCCGACGCGCTCGTCACCGTTCAGAATCTCGGGAACGTGAGTAGCGATTTCAGAAACACGAGCACCAGGAAAGCAGTGACTGTGCACCTTACTTTTACCTAACGTTGCGCGTACGTGCCGAATGATGGAATCGCCGATGATCACAGCATCGCGTTCTGTTTCGCGAAGAGGGGAGAAGCGGTTTTGTGTGGATAACTCGAAAACCGGGAGGGTCGGAGAGAGTCTTGGTCTAGACCTGACTCGCGTCTTCCGCTGCGGAACCACCCAGGCTTCGTGGTGGCGTGTTGGAGCCGGAGTGAACGAGACCATGGCTGATCGCGACCTCGGCGCTCGGGACCTATGTTGAGAAACGCACGGAGTAGACGAAGTCGGAGTCAGCGGGTTAGTAACGTTAATCTCTGATTTGTGTGCATCGGCGCGTGATGTTTCAAGAGCTAACCGCCGGTCTATCAGCTCGGCTTGTCTCAATAAAAGGTCGTGGATCTGTTTCTCAACAGCTTCCAGCTCAGACTGCAGTGCGTGCAGCTCAAATGTGTCCTCACCTGCACCAAAAGGTAGACTACTTTCATCTGATATATTCGCCATTTTAACAGATGGACAGTAAGTTAGCAACGAAGCTACCAGTGATGCTATCAATATTAATACTAATTTATGACTGAAGTTTTAGATATAATCCGTCTTTTTAGTGGTACGGGTGTAGAGTAGACGCACGATAGGCGAAAAATGTTTGTAAGTGAGTGTTGAGAAGACGCGTTCAGCCGTGATCCACGGGAGTAACCTATAGGAGTATCCAGCGTTGGATCACTAATAGGCTTGAGACGCGTCTGCTCAACAGTCCGCGTTGTAACTATGAGGGTTGAGCAGTAGTGCTTCTCAGTGAGGTAAAGTAGAAAATGTTTGTTGTAAGTTTAAAGAATAAAATCAAGATTTATAAATCAAATCGATGGAGCTCCAAAGACAACAACGCGTTCAGACGCGACGCATGCGCATTCGAAAAGCAGGTGCGACGGTGCATCTTTTTTTGTTCATGTTATTTTGATGTCCTGCACCTGAGCCCAATCTGGGTGTTTGGGATGTCCATACCAGTTTTGTATATTGGAGATTTGACAATCACCCATCCGCTCTGTGTAGGCAGCATTTTAACACTGTTCTAAAGTAGGCAGCATAAGTTTCCTTCTTTTGACCAAATTCTTAGGTACCATCACATGGAAAAGGCAATTTCATAATGCATTTTTCCAGCTTGTGGGAAAGGAAAAAAAAAACATCCAAGATGGCTGACAAAGCAGTTGATTATAAAATTAACGTTAAAAGGTCTCTTATGCTCACCAAGGCTGCATTTATTTGATCAAATATACTGTAAAAACAGTATTATTGTGAAATAATGTTGTGAATATATTAAAATTCAAAAACTGTTCTCTATTGTAATATATTTTAAAATGTTAAACGTTACTCCAGTCTTCAGTGTCACATTATCTTTCAGAAATCATTCTGATATGATGATTTGCTGCTCAAGAATATATATGTTTTTAATTATCAATGTTAAAAACAGCTGTGCTGCTTAATATTTTTTTGGAAACCATGATACATTTTTTTCAGGATTCTTAAATGAATTAAAAAGAACTGTATTTAATTGAAACAAAAATCTTATGTAACATTATAAATGCCTTTACGTAACACCTATGTTTGGAGAATGAATACTCCAAACATGAGTACATATGAGTACTGTTTTGTTAATCTAAAAGAGAAAATAAAAACTGTGAATCATAAAAAAAAAAATTTAATGCATACTTGATGAATAAAAGTATGAATTTCTTTCCCCCAAAAAATCGTATTATTGGATTAATTGGGGGCTTAAAGTCTGTTTTAGGTTGCAATTTTACAAAGGTTTTATACACTTTTCAGCTGGGGAGGCCAGCTAGACCTGTTTAAACTAACTAACACCAGTATAGCTTAGTCATTTATAAGGCTCCATGTCAATTAGAATACTGCCTATGTAGACAACAAGGTGGCCCACAAAATTTTGGGACAGTGCCTTTAGTTTGAAATAAATACACGTCTCTGCTCAGTGAATCTAATTTGAATGGCCATCTCCTCTTGGTATAAGTTTGCACCACAGAGTTCAAATATAGTCTCTAAACGCTGATGTACCTCAATCTTTTCACCACAAACACTTTCGTAACTTAATAAAAATAGCTAAATCTGTTTACAGTAAACCCGCTCTAGGCAACGCACCATGGAAACCGCTCTGAGTAACAGGGATCTCCCCGCTGACACATGCTGACACACTGTTATGGAGGTTGCCATGGCAGTAAGGATGATGTAGGATCCCCAAGAAGCTGCCACATGCTCGGTTGCCATAGAGAAAGTCATGCTGGTTTAGGTTGATTAGTGGTTCAGCTCTCTCTTTCACTTGATGTTGCTCTTTTTCCTCTGTCCATCTCTCTGTCTCTGTTCATCTGTGCTGCTGGCAGATGTGAATCACGGCCCTTGTTGGGAGATGCTCACAAAAGATTATCTGTTATCTCCATCCCGGGGAGTTTGGGGGAGGAAAGCAGCGGAAGGGTGTCAATGCCTCACATTATCCCGTTCTGCTCTAATGTGCATTAACACTTTAAATGTGTGAGGTCAGATCTCAGGCTGGACCATATAAATATATGTGAGATTTGTAAAACAGCTGGATCTGGTGCACTAATTTGGTTGGACTTGCAGCACGGAAACGTTTCACAGTTTCTATCAGTGCATTGCTTACGTATTGACATTGCTTAAATATACAGCAATACATTTTATTACTTTTTTGGCAATGTAAAGTTGACCTGTAGTGATGATTTTATCACACGTTTATTTTTTCATTAAGTTGAATAAAAACAAGTGCAAGGTGTGTATTTGGAATATAACAGCATTTGGACAGAGTTGTTTTAATGGCGTCTCTGATTCAGTTATTTTTTGTGAATCAGTTCTTTAGAATTGGCTGTATTAATGAAGCTATTCAATAGTGATTCAGCAATTTACTTGATCAAATATTGATTGAATATACAGTGGGGAGAACAAGTATTTGATACACTGCCGATTTTGCAGGTTTTCCCACTTACAAAGCATGTAGAAGTCTGTCATTTTTATCATAGGTACTCTTCAACTGTGAGTGACGGAATCTAAAACAAAAATCCAGAAAATCACATTGTATGATTTTTAAGTAATTAATTTGCATTTTATTGCATGATATAAGTATTTGATACATCAGAAAAGCAGAACTTAATATTTGGTACAGAAACCTTTGTTTGCAATTACAGAGATCTGTAGTTCTTGACCAGGTTTGCACACACTGCAGCAGGGATTTTGGCCCACTCCATACAGACCTTCTCCAGATCCTTAAGGTTTCAGGACTGTCGCTGGGCAATACAGACTTTCAGCTCCCTCCAAAGATATTCTATTGGGTTCAGGTCTGGAGACTGGCTAGGCCACTCCAGGACCTTGATATGCTTCTTACGTAGCCACTCCTTAGTTGCCCTGGCTGTGTGTTTCGGGTCGTTGTCATGCTGGAAGACCCAGCCACGACCCATCTTCAATGCTCTTACTGAGGGAAGGCGAAGATGTTGGCCAAGATCTCGCGATACATGGCCCCATCCATCCTCCCCTCAATACGTTGCAGTCGTCCTGTCCCCTTTGCAGAAAAGCATCCCCAAAGAATGATGTTTCCACCTCCATGCTTCACGGTTGGGATGGTGTTCTTGGGGTTGTACTCATCCTTCTTCTTCCTCCAAACACGGCGAGTGGAGTTTAGACCAAAAAGCTCTATTTTTGCCTCATCAGACCACATGACCTTCTCCCATTCCTCCTCTGGATCATCCAGATGGTCATTGGCAAACTTCAGACGGGCCTGGACATGCACAGGCTTGAACAGGGGGACCTTGCGTGTGCTGCAGGATTTTAATCCATGACGGCGTAGTGTGTTACTAATGGTTTTCTTTGAGACTGTGGTCCCAGCTCTCTTCAGGTCATTGACCAAGTCCTGTCGTGGAGTTCTGGGCTGATCCCTCACCTTCCTCATGATCATTGATGCCCCACGAGGTGAGAACTTGCATGGTGCCCCAGACCGAGGGAAATTGACCGTCATCTTGAACTTCTTCCATTTTCTAATAATTGCGCTTCTCACCAAGCTGCTTGCCTATTGTCCTGTAGCCCATCGCAGCCTTGTGCAGGTCTACAATTTTATCCCTGATGTCCTTACACAGCTCTCTGGTCTTGGCCATTGTGGAGAGGTTGGAGTCTGTTTGATTGAGTGTGTGGACAGGTGTCTTTTATACAGGTAACGAGTTCAAACAGGTGCAGTTAATACAGGTAATGAGTTGAGAACAGGAGGGCTTCTTAAAGAAAAACTAACAGGTCTGTGAGAGCCGGAATTCTTACTGGTTGGTAGGTGATCAAATTCTTATGTCATGCAATAAAATGCAAATGAATTATTTAAAAATCATAAAGTGTACCTGAAAATTACAGACCTCTACATGCTTTGTAAGTAGGTAAACCTGCAAAATTGCAAAATCGGCAGTGTATCAAATACTTGGTCTCCCCACTGTATATTCAGTTTATTTGGCTACAATGGTTGTGTGGTTGAAAAGGTTCAAGATGTATTAAAAATATCAAGATGCTCTACCGTTGAAAAGTTTGGGCTTGGTAAGATTTCGTTTTTTATGTTTTTGAAAGAAGTCTCTTCACCAAGGCTGCATTTATTTGATCAAAATACAGTAAAAGTGGTAATATTATTACAATTTAAAATAACAATATATTCTATCATATGAATATATTTTACAAATGTATTCCTGTAATGCAAAGCTCCATTTTCAGCATCATTACTCCAGTCTTCAGTGTCACATGATCATTCAGAAATTGTTCTAATATGATGATTTGCTCCTCAAGAAACATTTATTATTATTATCAATGTTGAAAACAGTTGTGCTGCTTAATGTTTTTGTGGAAACCATGAAACTTTTTTTCAGGATTCTTTGATGAACAAAGTTCAAAAGCACAGCATTTATTTGAAACAGAAATCTTTTGTATCATTATAAATGTTTTTACTGTCACTTCTGATCAATTTAATGCATCCTTGCTGAAAAAAGGTTTCAGCTTTTAATGTTTTTTTGTTTTTTTCTTAAAAGCCATATTTCCCAGCGCTAGTCAGATCTCAGTTTAAGTGCAGAATCTGTATTAGATGACGAAGATGAATGAAGTGACAGTGATGTGTGAGATGGTAAGTGTGTGAGTGTGTGTGTGAGGAGTGCCAGACTTTATGGCCCCACGCTGGCTGTCAAACGAGCTGTTTGCTCATCCAGCTGGCCTGTCATATATCTGTTCCTCTGTGACACTTACATAATCTGCATTACATTAAAATGCACCTGATAACTCATCCACCTGTGATCTCAAGGCAGGTGTCACACATATTTATTATTTGTCCTTTAACCCTGCAGGTTACACATTAGTGTGTCTCACTTAGCCAAACCTTTGTAGAGTCTGGTCCACATTTTCTGGCCAAGAACCTTACATGGTAGACAGAGGAAAACCACTGCACTCTGACTCCCAGATAATGTGTGCAAAAGTCAGCCAGTCAAATCTGATCTGGTCATTTCAGCCAACTTCAGCCCATATTCAGCATATACGCATTGCGTGAAGCAGAGACTAGTCGACCTGACGAAAGTATACTGAAGATGCATTGACGTAATGGAATATGATGTATTTTAAGACTGTCAGTGTCATCAACTGTTGCATTGTTGGCAAAGACACTTGCTTCACTGGACTAGATTTTATTATGAGACTTCCTTTGATTGACTATTCATGCGTGTAACTCAAAATAGCATCATCTTTGTCAGTATAGCTGATTTACATCATCTTCTGTCTTTTTGTTTTGAATTACATTATTGAGGTGCACTTGTAAAAATCTTTTCTTGACGAGTGTTTATATTCAGCATTGTTTGTCTGCTTGTTATGTTCTTGGCAGCGTGGACTAACCCTTCTCCCCCTTCCTGTTTTTTTCCTCTGTAGTATGATATTATGGGACACTCCGGAGACGGTTTTGACATAGAACTGGTCAGATGTGACAAAGTGCCCAAGAACAACAAGGAGAGGCTGAAGGTTTTGAAGGTACAGTAATGCCTCTGTAATGCGGGTGTGACCTCATTTCCTTTTTTTGTTTTGAAATCTATGCTCTTATGAATTCACTTGTGCTGACGTAGTAGCCAGCGTTTCTCCTAGAATTCCTCCTATTGTCTTATGTGACCACATCAGGAAGAAAGTCAAGCATAAATTGTCAGACATGAGACTGGAAGGATGGTCACTGGGATTCACTGACGCACGACCGCAGCCAGATCGGGGACTTCAGAACTGAAACAATCGCCTTTATTTCCAAAGCAAAGTGCTACTAGTTATATTTCAGCCCCTGGTGTTTTGTCACAGCAAAAGATCATCTATTGGCGAATTCACACTTTACATTTAAAACAAAAAGTTACTCAAGATTTGTTCTCTGAAAACAATCTTATCTTTTGAACGTGCACAAGCAGAACAATAGTCTTTCAAAGTATACTCAATGCATGCAAAAATGCAAATATACAAGTAGTCGACACAGATTCATCCTTGTCCAGTTTCTGCACTATTTCTCTCCACAAAATATGAGCAATAAAAATGTCTTCGCACTCTTTTAAACTAGATTTTCAAGTATCTCTTAATCCCCCCCCCACACACACACACATACATAGCGCACCTCAACATGGGTATCTGTTGTTGTTTCTTTTTAAAATGTGAAATAATGGCACAGGCCAAACTAATGAGTGCAACAAAAATGTAAATCAAGACGCATGTGCCAGTATGTGCAGTTAGAAAAACCAGGCTGTGCGCACACCATCCTGATGATGAAATTTACATCACGTACACTGTACGCTGACCTATGGAAACTTGTTTCCGCCACAGAATGAAAAATAAAAAAGGTAATTGCGACTTTTATCTCACAATTCTGACTTTTTTTCTCACAATTGCGAGTTTACATCAGAATTGCTTGATATAAAGTCGCAATTTGGAGTTATAAAGTCAGAATTGTGAGATATAAACTTGCAATTGGCAGAAATAAACTCTTAAAATATAAATTCTCGCAATTTTGACTTTATATCTTGCAATTCTCAGAAATAAAGTCAGAATTGCGAGATGTAAAGTCACAATTATCTTTTAAAAAAAATTATTCTGTGGCGAAAATAAGCTTCCCAACTCTATTATACAAGTAAAAAAACCAAGTACTGTATACTTTGGGCTGCTGACATTAGAAAAAAAAATGAAAATGAAACTGCTCTCTAACCATTGTGTTTACTCTGGGTTTTTTGAAGCTGTACAGTGTTCTGTCCTGCCACAGTTTCAAAAACTGTGTATATTTTTTTCGTCTCTGATGTTGTTTTGCACAATCCATTGACAAAGCATCTGTCAAGCGAACTAAAATCGGAAGCGTTTGTAATCCTGCTTTTTTAAAGACACTGCAGTTTTCCACCCAAATAAAAGCTTAAGGGTTTAACTCTTGCAAGTGAAGAAATCATGACACAGGTTAAAAGTAAAATAATGTACTTATTGCACTGCAAAGACTTTTTACTCTGTTCATTTTGGACTCCGAAAAGTGGTTGAAACTCTTAATGTCGAACTCTCAAACTGCTCCATATTGACCCATTTAACTTTAAAATAAATGACATTTTCTAAAAAGTTTCTAAAGTTTCCCATGAATCTGTGCAAAAAACATTCTTCAAACCCTTCCTCCATGTTGTTTATTGAGATGTTGTGAAGAATCAACTCCCTGTGTGTGCGCTTAGGAAGTGCATTAACACAAACTGTTTAGCATATGGCCTTTTCTTGTCCTCTTGGGCATCTGAATATGCATTACAACCTCTTCTTCTGCTGTACGCCTCTGTCCCAGAACATGCACGCCCACTCTCAGTTCTGCATGAGCGGAGACTACACCCTGGAGGGCACCGAACACGCCGTAAAGGAGCTGGCGCGCGAAGAAGCCGACGAGCATTTCGTCATCGTGTTGAGCGACGCCAACCTGGAGCGCTACGGGATCAGCCCGGACCGGTTCGCACGAGCCCTCACCAGTGACCCGCAGGTCAACGCCTTCGCCATCTTCATCGGCTCGCTCGGAGACCAGGCGGACAGGTGAGGTTAATGTCCCGCAGCAGGTTTGTGTGTTAAACATTAGCGAGCTTGGTTAAAGGTTAAGCCTGGATTACAACCGGCAGCGCCATTTCAGGAAAACTGCCGTGCGGTGAAAGTCAGTCTCTTAAGTTCTCAAAAAAAAAAACGAGGCCCATTTCAGTGCTAAATGCAGTGCAAAGTCTCAAATGTTTAGGGCGGCACTATAAAGCATAATGAGTTAGAATTGTAATTAACATTCCCTTTCTGGAGCCATGTCAAGTCTTTGCTGTGGCCTGTGTGATTTGTACGGCTCTTCTCAAATAAAAGACCAGAGTCTATAGGCTCATGTTCAGCTCTCTTTGGCGCATTGTTCGTGTTTTTTGAAGGATTTTGCAGGTCTTGACTCACAGAGTAAGGAGAGCTTGAAGGCATGCGGAAGGCGCCGCTGTGGTGGTCGGACACGTCCCATATAGGCTTGTCTTTTCATGGCCTGCGTGATTTAAAGAGCAGTCCTCTCTGAACATGTGTCTTCTTTTTAAAGGGACTAAATGACAGTAATGAATGATTAGTGAGGAGGGAGGGGCGGCAGCTAAGAGAAAGGACATGGGCGGCACTTTGCTTTCAGTCACTCTAAACCAACAGGCTTTTCCCAAGACCCTGTATCTTATCAAAGACCCTCCATGAATGACAGCCATTGTCCCTCCTATGGAGGAATAGGAAAAGCTCATTTGCATTGCTAATGTTTGATGTGGGGGGGCTCTTTTCTCTTTCTCTCCGACATCCAGGCTCCAGAGGACTCTGCCGGCCGGACGATCTTTTGTCGCCATGGACACCAAGCAGATCCCTCAAATCCTTCAGCAGATTTTCACATCCACCATGCTGTCCAGTGCCTAGGAGAACACTACTGGGTGAATCCCACCAAACCTGCCACGTCACGGATGACACGCAGCGATCTCTGCATCCAGGCGTAGTGAAAACATGTCACTGGAAAATCAAAAGAAAGACATTATTCTTTTTTTAATTTATACTAAGCACATTGTCACCCCGAATTCTCATCACCATTCATTCTTGTAGTGTAATAAAATATGTATTAATATGTAATAAGATGATTTTACGTTGTACTGACAATCACTGTAATGGAATTACTCCAAAAAATGTAAAATAAAAAATAATTAAACTGCTGAAGTTCATGTGTGCTCATTTAAAAAATAATTGTATTATACAATATATTTTTAATACAATAAAAAATTCTGAAGAACAGTAATTAGAATCCCAATTGAAATAAAATAGAAATTATTAAACCCCAGTAAAATGTACATAAAAACAGAAACAAAGAAATATGGTAAAACATTACTGATGTTCATGTAGGCTGATTTAAAAAAAAAAAAAATTGTATAACAGTATATTTTTATTATAAAAACATAAAGTAACACATAACTTCCATTCATGTATGCTGATTTAAAATATCTCAAAAGTAAAATGTAAATGTAAAAATAAAGTTGTGGTGAGAATTTGGGGGGGATATGCTTAATTGTCATAAACACATTGTCACAATTACAATTTTAGTTAAATTAATATTAATTATTTTAATTTAGTTTTGTGGTATTTGTTTTGTTTTTAAAAAATTAAAAATTAAAATTAAGCAAAATTCATCTTTTCAAATGTATTTTTTGTGACATGGACATGTCCGTTTCTATGCGGATCCTCTGGTTTTGGTCTGTTTTCACCCGAGATGAGAGATTTCATCACAGTCTCTACGAACAAAACCAGAGATCTGTCTGCCCTCAATACACCCTCAGTCACAAGGGCCACTGCTTTGTTGATGGACTATATACTGCATACAAATCCATAGTCACAATTGAGGCAATGCATTGACGTCACTTTCCACTTCGTATCACTGAGTGGCAAAACATCCTGCACAATGGCTGGTTTTAATAGGGTAAGCTGCGAAAACACTAGTATAGCTAACTATTATCAGTTTCAATTAAAGGCAGTTGGACTCGACAGTGACACAACTTGCACAAGAACCTGTGGTCCATGGACATTGGCATGTGGAGAAGTGAGAAGCAAAGTGTTTTGGAAAATTAGTCTGTCTGTTGTCTTAACATATTCTATAAGCTGTTAACATAATCACGCACGTCTAAATAGCTATCCATGCTGTGTTATCCATGTGAGTGCATTGGTTTAACATTAAAATACAATATTCAAATGACAAAATAGTATATACTATTGGGTAACACTTTATTTTACAGTGTCCTTGATACACGTTACATGTAGTTACTGTAGTAATAACTGTAAATTATGCATAATTACATGCAACTAACCCTAAATCGAACCCCATTCCTAACCTATAGTAAGTACATGTAGTTCATTATTTTTACACAGTACTTAAATGTATACTTGTTACACTGTAACACGGACACCTTAAAATGAAGTGTAACCTAATATGTTATTATTATATAGTACAAAATAATGTAACATTTGTACAAAATAGTATTCACAACATTCATGTTCATAATTATATCACTCAATGCCCAGCTGTTGTGGTCCGGAGTGTATTAATAGAACATGAGGCGCGTAACCTGTTTTGTTTTCAAGAGCCGTGTATTGTGTAAGAGTTGGCACTCTTTCGCCAAGTTTGTTGGGATTTTCCAAGTGTCCTCTAAACACATCATTGTAAAGTTGCACACATCCTGTGACTTATGAGAGGGATTGAGACTGAAGCGAAGGAAGGAGAGAGTCACACCACCACCATCACCCAAGACTTCCTCGTAAATCTCTTTCCGTCCTGAGAAACCAGAACCTCAAGTGCAATTCCACACCGCATTCCTCAGCCGTCCCATTACACACTCATCACTCTTTAACCAAATGAGCGCAAATGAAAATGTATTTGAGACCTCTGACAGGCCTGACTGTCGCAGCGCTGTGAGAAACTCTAAAGGAAAAACAACGGCTCGCAGAAATACCAAAGTCCAGAGGTCAAAAGAACAGATGAAGTTTGCCTTTTCGGCACACAAAGACGAGGATATTTTTACTGCAGAAAAGTGTGGTCTTCTGTGTATCCTGTGTTTGTGAGTCATCGTTTTTTCTGGACTTCCTGTCATATTTGACCTCTGCTCTGCACCAGGCCCGTGTTAGCAGTGCTGAGTGTGTAATGTTGTCCACCTGACTGCACGCGCTTCTCCGAGACGCCTCTTCCAAGAGCTCCATCTATGTCAACAGTGTTTTCCCCTCCTGTCCCCTGGACCCACTGACGCCTGGCGCTGCCACCCTGCCTCTCGCACGCAGCTGAGGAATCCAGACGCTGGCTCCAGTTACGCCACACTCCCGAGATGTTTCCGAGGAGAAAGTGGAGCTATAATTTATAGAATCTGGCCAGCGTGAGGAGTTGAACTTTTGGAAAGCCAGCAGGAATGTCCAACTACTGACGCTCTGTTCCAAAACTGCCTACTTAACAGGATAGATTGGCCAAAAAATCAATTTTGTTAATTTACTCATCCTCTCAGGCTATCCAAGATGTAGGCTGAAGACTTTTTTTTTTTTTTCTCTAGTAGAACAGTGAAGAAGACTTTTAGCTGAAACCGTAGTGCTTGGTGATTCGTAAAATGCAAGTCAATGGCCATCGTCACTTTGAGAGTCAAAAAAACATATACAGGCAGAACAAAACTAATACCAGTGGCTCCTGACTATACACTGAGGTCTTATGAAGCGAAACGATCAGCCTCGGCAAACGGTCTTGAGAGCTTCCGGTCACATGACAGCGTATATGCAGGAGCTCAAAGAGTTAAAAAGTCTGTGAAAAGTCAATCTTGCCGATTGAGATTGTGCGAGCGAATGTAATCTTAATTGTTTATGTAGATTGCGTCATCCAGTGTAAGCACAAGTGCCACTTTGATGAACAATAGAACATGCACGTATTTCCTCTCTGTTATAAACAAACACAGCGTCGGCTCACAGACGTCATTATGCGACAGGAAGTTAAAGCGACATTATTAATGCGTTAAAGGAACACTCCACCGTTTTTTGAAATAGGGCTTATTCACCTTCTTTCCTACATTTAGATAGGTGGGCAAATGCATTTTTGTCTCAGTGCATGCGTTGTTTTAGTTTGACAGGGTCGGCGCTAGCTTAGCTTAGCTTAATGAATGGAATCCTTTGTTGCCAGCTAGCATGTCCTGAGTAAAAGTGATAAAAAAAAAAAAAAAAAAACCTAATTACTTCTTGTGGCCTCCACAGAGTAAGTGATTATTTTAAACATGACGCATGTATCGATCGACCCATATTATACCTGTATTCACATTCACAAATTATACCACATATTCACATTTCATGTGTTGCGTGATATCTCTGCGCCTAAGTAGCAGTGATTCGCCTGTGCTTCCCCCTAATATAGTCCCAAGTCAATATCTGCCTAGGAAATCGGCTAGTGTTAATCTGCATCGCTATTTGTACTCGTTGTGAATACGCAGGCCACAAGAAGTAATTAGGTGGGTTTTTTTTTTTTTTTTTATCACTTTTACTCATGACATGCTAGCTGGCAACAAAGGATTCCATTCATTATGCTAAGCTAAGCTAACGCCAACCCTGTCAAACTAAAACAATGCATGCACTGAGACAAAAATGCATTTGCCCACCTATCTAAATGTAGGAAAGAAGGTAAATAAGCCCTATTTCCAAAAATGGTGGAGTGTTCCTTTAATAGTTAACGGGACATTATTCTCCAGACTCCCGTGAACGCGCTCAGGACCGTTTGTGGAGGCTGTGAATTACAGGTAATAATGTTGTAAATAATGTTCAGTTTCTTGCACAGACTGATCGTTTCGCTTCATAAGACCTCAATGAATCGACAGGAGCCACAGGTATTCATTTTGTTTTGCCTGTATATGTTTTTTTGACTCTCAAAGTGACGGTCGCCATTATATAAATCACTAAGGACTACGTTTTTAGCTAAAAATCTTCTTTACTATTCAACTGAAGAATAAAAGACACCTACATGGATGGCCTGAGGATGAGTAAATTAACAGTAAATTTTCATTTTTAGGTGTACTATCCCTTTAACACATGCATGTTCACATGACTTGAAATGTGTGCTGCCATCACATTCTTCACTGAAATGGCGTGCCAAGACTCAATAAATGAATCATCGCAGTTCATTCACCCACACAGGCCTCATTTACTAATCATAAAGACTCTTTTTATTTGATTTGATTTTGAAACTGCCAACATGTCTTGTAAAAACAATGTAATGACTGACAATTACAGCCGTTGAAGGTCATAAATTCCGTTTGACTTGTTAATTGCTGCTGAACATGTATATTATTGTCTTCCTGTTATCTTTTGATTTTGACGTGGTCTTTTTTTGGATGTAGTGTGGTGTGATGAATACATGTTAACACAAAATAAGCAGTGTGTGTAAAATGAACTCTGAACTGCTTACTGTTAGGGGCTGTTCACACAGAAAGTGTTTCTTTGTTTCTTTCTGCCTGTGCTATTTTTAAGGTGCCTAATTTGAAATTGCATTTTTGCTTTGTTTTTGGTGTCGCATAAACTTTATTTTGGTCCTTGCACCTCTTTCATCGCTAACCTCTTGAAACAATGAACATTTCTCTGTTGCACTGAAATAACAACTGAAACATCAGTGAGAAGTACTTGACATTTATCATACTCCAGTAAAATATTGTCACAACACTAGGTTTTTGAAATGAGATATTGTGTCCGCTTTAAACAGCCATTTTCAAAGACAGTAAAAATGTCTGCACATCCTCATTGTTGTGTTTGTTTGGTAATGTAGTTACACGTTACTTGTACTTACTATAGTGATAACAGTAAATTATTCATAATTATAAGTAACTAACCCTTAAACCAAACCCTAACCGTAAGTACCTGTAGTTAATATTACTCAGTACTTATTTGAGTAATAAGTACAATGTCATCTTAAAATAAAGTGTAACCGTTCAGGTATTAAATATGTATAGCTATTTTAATTGTGCTTTTAGCTACCAATAAGAGTATAGTGCTCTCAACTCCATTTACAGTAACATTTTACAGTATTTAAATCCATTCCAGTAATATTATCATTTAAAATAAATTTTCTATTTTAACATTTCAAAAGTAGTTTACGCATAACATGATCCTTCAGAAATCATTCTAATATACTAATTTGCTGCTCATGCATTATTATTATTATTATTATGTTGAAAACAGTTCATTCTTAATATTAAAAAAAAAATCCGGATTCATTGATGTAGAGTTTCCGGATAACATTGATGTTTTTTGATAGAAAAATTCCGGATTCATTGATACAAGATACAAATCTTGTATCAATATTATAAATGTCGATTTACATTGTCCTCGCTAAATAAAAGTATTAATTTCTTTAATACACAATCTTACAGACCCCATACTTTTGAACGATACACTGTAAAAAATTTGCTGTAGTTATGCAGCTGTTTGCCAGTAACTTACTGTAGATTTAAATTTATGCTATTTACTGGCAACAGTTTTTTTTTTATTAAATGAACATTAAACATTAACAAGTCTTTGTCTTTACAGAATAAATCTATAAATTAACAATCTAATGCAAAGCATTCTGGGAACCAGAAATCTTCATCAACCTTTTTCTGTTTTTTTTCCTTCAGATTTTGGTTCCCAGAATGCTTTGCATGAGGCTGTTATTTTAGTTTTATTCTGTAAAGATAAAGACTTGTTAATGTTTAATGTTCATTTAATTTTGAACAAATTGTTGCCAGTAAATAACATCAATTTAAATCTACAGTAAGTTACTGGCAAGTAGCTGCCAGTAATACTGTAATTTCTACAGATTTTTCTAACAGTGTAGTGTACGTGTGTGGAAAAAAGGAACAGGTTGCATCCGTTTTTTGAGGGGGTTTTGGTGAAAATGTCCCCATCCTGAATCCTCACAATCAAATCAGTGCTAAAGCTAGGAACATCCGTTGTTAATGGTTTCCATCATGCGTTTGAGTCTACCCACTGACTGCTGTGTTCTGCTGGTGTAATGAAAGATTCACGGACACACCTCCACCTGACCTGTGCGTGAAACAATGATAAGATAAAGCGTCTAGACTTCTGTGCTGAAAGCTGTGGGAATTTTTTTCCTGTGATATGTAGCTGTTCATGCAGAGGTTTTAGTTCAGGCAATGACATGAAGTCCTAATGTCTTCCATGTTCCTCAGACTGGAGCAGATGTCAGAACACACACCTGCGCCTCAAACAACCACCTTTAATCTGTTGTGATGTCACTCTCTGCTTCTCCTTCTGTCATTTACAGCAGAACACAGTTATTTTGAAGCACGCTATTCTACGCTATGCTACATGCTATTTATTTTTTCCTTCAGGCGCAGTTTTTCATGTAGAGGAGGACGTGTGGCCTGATTTGTGCTGGATTTGTGATGACACGGTTTCATACAGTAGTTGTGCAATGATCAAACTCATCACACACTCATGCCTGGAGATACGTGACCTCTGCATGAACACCGTCGTCTATTTACAGCTTTTGCACTTGTACTCTAAATGGGAGTGCGCTAATGAACGTCTTGCGCAAACGGGCGTGTGTGAGCGTGTTGTTCCCGTTATTTGATGAGGCTAGTCGGGGTCACATGTGTCTGTGCTAACAAGCTTCCTGATGCGGTTCATACTGGACATCGGGATGGAAAGAGGAAGCAGCTCATTAGCATATGGAGTAAAGTTCTGCAGAATTTGATCATGCTTTCAGCCACTTAAAAGGGTGTCTCTCTCCACTTCATATTTGTCAACCCGGGCTCATTGGAAAAACATGCTTGTGCAGTAAATTTCTGCAGTATGATATTACATTGCATTTTGCACATTTTGCAACACTTTTTTAGTACACTGACACTATTTATTGTGTAAAGCATTAAATAAATAAAAGTGACTTGACTTTTAAAGTGAAATGCACATTCAGATTTATCTGAAACAGATGAACTGGTTGTTGAATTCATGGCTTGACGTTAGCTTTTTTGCTCACCAGCCACTGTCTACTCTGCCATATAGATTTGAAATATTATCTCATAATTTGGCAGCAGGTGTATTAGGCTGCTGTCACTTTAAACCCTGATGCACGGATCCATTATACTGTTACACATGTGTGTTTACGTTCACTTAAAATGTTACTGTGTTTACTGTGAATACTCATCAAGACTGGCATTTTGACATTATTTTGTGTGTATTTGACTCTTTAAGCACACAAAACGTTAGTGCTGAGAGACAGATTAATGTGCGCACTTTGAGCACAAAATCTGTGGGAATGAGTAAAATTATGCGCAATATGCACAATCCCACACCGAAATGTCCCACCCTATGTCCATGAGGCGGGCTTGTGACTGTCGGAGAGATGAGAGAACGAGAAAGCCCAGCTGGTATAGTGTATCTGTTCTGTGGAAAATGAGCATTGGAAGCGTTTCAGATATTTCAGTATCGAAAAAGCTATATTTTTGACAACACTACATTAGAGCTGGTCATGTGATGTCAACATGCAAAATAAGTCTTTATTAATCAATCAATAATCTTCCACTAGTTTCCAAAGTAGCCTCAAACATAAAAATTCTGTCATTATTTACTCACCTTTGTGTAATTCCAAACCTGTATGCTGTTGTGTGTGTATGGAACGGAAAAGGAGGATTTTTGAAGAAACCATTTTAAATTCTGAACATGAACACAATGACTTATGACGCATTTTCCTCACACAAAGCTGTCCTATGACTTCAGAAGAGCTATATAGACAATTTTTTTATGGTGACATAGTCATTATGAACTTCTGGTATGGAAAAGAGCAGCTTAAAGAATCACACAAACACCATCCAGAATTGCAACAACAGGATGACAGAATTTGGGAATTTGTGTTCTGTTGTCAGTCTGTCAGCTGTTGTCTAATTTTCCATTATCAGACACTAAGGGATTCTTGGGAAAGGGTCGTGTAGGGGGGTTTTCCACGGGAAAGTAGGAGGCCAGGTGTCTGGGGATAAAGGAGATGTGTCAGCGCTGACTATATCTGTCATGGCTGTTGAGTCAGGATTGTGTATGTGTGTGTGTGCGCGCTCATCAGGCGGGCTTTAACATAGAGCTGTCATTACTACCCAATTACTCCATCAGAAACTGCAAGCAGGATAGATGAACGTTAAAAATATTCCTTTTTGCACCCATCTAGCTGACGGTGATGAACAGACCCTCTGAAATACACTCTGTCCTTAGTAACTATGTCCAGCAGCACTAGACCGTCATTAACACTTCTTTAAATACTCTTATTTTATTTCATCAAGTCCAACAAGGTGCCAAGGGTTCAGAGTGCATGATGGATAAGATCTTCTCTTTTGTTTCTCAGATCGGCGCTGCAGATTCCAGTCCTCAGCCCTGCAGTTCACTCTGCCAAAACACTGCAACTTCCACAAGCGCTGATGTCACATGGGATGCAAACAAGTCCAGATGTCTTGGACTGAGTCTGACTTGGTCTCTAAATCTTCTTAGCATCAGATTTATGGTTATTCATTATTCACTCTTTCAAATTTTGTTGAATAATGGAGTAGTTTAAACAAAAATGACGATTATGTCATTATTTACTTTGCATTGAAATCCTGAAAGATTGTTGAATGAAAAAGCTACGTGATGATTCTTCAAAATGTCTCATTTGTGTCAATGCAAGAAAGAGGGTCATACATGTTTGGAATGACATGTGCGAGTAAACAATTTTTTGTGCGAACTGTCCCATTAAAGTATGTTTGATTAGATATAATATTTCTCCAGCTGATTCAGTGATTTCTGCTCTCCATTCTTGTGTTCTTCCGTCACTGGATTATCTCAGATGGGTGTGACGCCTTGTGTTTGGAGGATGTGTTGTACTTTACAGTGTGTGAGGGTTGCTGATTAGTTTAGCAGGGCGTTCAGTTCCTGTGTGTGTGTGTGTGTGTGTGTGTGTATGTGTGTGTGTCCAGCTGACCCACACCTCTCATGTTCCCAGCACAGAGTTCAGGCTTTGTCCACAGCTGCATATACTGGCCTTTCACTGATGCCTTATGCAAATTAATGGTCACTCAGCATTTCATTATTTGATTTGTGCTGTTTTTCTCCAGAGTGACAATATATATAAATGAACTAAATTTATTGAAAATTGAACTAAATAAACTTTTTTACAACAGAAATGAACCGTCACTGAACTTACTTAAGCTGGACTACACTGAAAAAAAAATCTTAATTTTTAAGGTAAAAAATGTAAAAAAGCAACGGAAAATACATGTTAATTGCTTGCCCTTACAGTATGTAATGCCCTTACTATATACAGTAAAAAACTGTAATAGCTATCACAAGACATTCATGTAATTTAACAGTAAAATACTGTTAAATGTACGGATTTTGGAAGTACACTGTAAAAAAAACCTTACCGTTGCATTTACCGTACCTTACCGCAAAAAATACGGAAGCAATTTTTATGTTTTACATAATTAAACTAAAATTTACGGTAAAAAACTAGATGTACGGTAGAAATATTTATGTTTTACAGCATTGAACTAAAGTTTACGGTAAAAAAAAATAGCAGCTAGTTGCAAGGGTTTTACCGTAAAAAATATGGTAGTAATATTTTCGTTTTTACAGCACTGAACTAAAGTTTACGGTAAAAAACTGGCAGCTGGTTGCAAGTGCTTTACCGTAAAAAAAACGTTAGTAATATTTTAGGTTTTATGGCATTGAACTTCAGGTTATGGTATAAAAAAAAACTGCCAGCTGTGGTTGGCTGTAATTTAAAAATATTGTATTACAAACCAATTTGTCATAAAAGTTAGGTTTAGAAGTTGATGTTTTATTGAAAATAATAACGTTTGAAGTCACCATTATGGAGATTAGTGTTTGCTTAAGTTGGGCTCTTGACCCTTGACTTTCTAACTTTAGATTTTCTCTGACTGTTTTAACTGCGTTTGTAAAACACATTCGTTATGGCATGAAAATCAGAGACAAAATGTGATCAGGCTATTGGCTATTGTTGGCTATTTATTGATGATGACATAATCGTCATATTGTGGCCTGATTCACTGATCTCACAAAGAGTCTTATCTTTCATTGTATGAGGATCTTTCATTGTATGAGGAATGTTTAATACTAATATATTTCACGTTCTTGATATATACAATAATAGGAAATAAAAGAAAATACTAAGCCAATTCAGCTTAATTTATTCACGCTGCATTGCATGCTGGGAGATATTGTTGAGTTTTGAATGCACTTTTATCATCACCGTTGTTGAGAATCCTGATGGATCACATGCTGTAGAATTATAGGGTTACTACAATCAATAATGTAAAATTAATGATCCATATAATCAAAGATAAGACTCTATATGTGCTCAATGAATCAGGCCACTACATGATTATGTCATCATCAAAACTTAACCAACATCACTTGATTCCTTTTCTCTCTGATTTTCTTGCCATAATCAATGTGTCTTATAAACACAGAGTTACAGCAGCCAGAGATAAACTAATGTTAGAAAGTCAAGGGTCAAGTGCCGAAGCAGCACTGATCACCATCATGGTGACTTCAAATGAAACAATAAATCATTAACATCTAAACCTCTGTTAATTCTCAAACAGAACTGTAGATGTATGAGAGAAATAAAGTCTATCTGGTTCGTAATAAGTGAAGCTGGTAATGCTGTTTGTGGAGCTGTTTAATCCTCTGCTGAGATCTTGAGAGATTTAATGTCTTCTTTTATCTTCAGTTGATTTCATCTTAGGCTGTGGCTGAAGTCAGTTGTAGTTGTTGTGTTTCTGCTCGTCTCTTCTCTTTTTTCTATTCTTGTTGTTTCTCTAAATTGACATTCCCTGCGTGACACTTCACATTTGATGTTATTTCATTTAAACAATTATGTTTCTTCTTAGTTTTTGTTATCAGTTATGTACATTTGGGGTTTATATTACATCATATATTTTTTTAATGAATGTTTATGGCATTATTTGGAGTCGTGTGTGTCACCATGATGGTGTTTTGTATTTGTGTGTATGACACTGTGCACCTTCTTTACATTAGCATGTGCATTGCCCTCAGCTTGTGGAAAACTAATTAACTAGTGAACTTTGAATCGTCATGTGGTTTTCCTTTTTACCATATTATTATGGTGGTTATCAATATATTACAAAGGTATAAAGCAGATTTTAATACTTTAGTGAAATTGAATGATAACGTTTATCGGTTAATGAAATATAAGGGTTGTCCCGTAAAAACTAAAAGGTTACTACTGTATTTTTTATGGTAAAGTACTGGGAACCACAGCTGATGTTTTTTTTTTTTTTTACCACACATTTAAGTCCTGCTGATGTTTATTTATTAATTTTTTTTACCCTAAATTTAAGTCCAAAGTAAGGTTTCCACCATATTTTTTACGGTAAAATACTGGCAACCACAGCTGCCGGTTTTTTACCGTAAATTTCAGTTTGTACAACACTATTTTCTTCTAGATCTGCCGTACAGCAGAAACAAACTTTGTTGCATTATTTTACTGTAATCACTGTAAAGCTGCTTTATAACAATCTGTTTTTTAAAAAGCACTATATAAATAAAGGTGACTTGACTTGAATTGAATTGCAAATGAAGTTCCCTTTCGTTGTCACTCCGAGTTACGTCGGATGACGACGAATGGGGTTTCGCTTAGAAATCCTATCATCTTCGAGTATTCAAACACGAGCCAATGGCAAAGAAAATGCCATGGGTCTGCGGAATTTGCATAGCGTAACTCCGCCCCACCCTGGGGGTATATAAGGAAGTCGCTGGCAAGATGCAGATATGTTTTCGCTTCGGAGCCAAGTTGATTTACTTCACTCCACAGCCAAATCCTGAGTTCATCTCCTTATCTCTTCGAGACGAGCCTCTCTCCAGGTGTTGGTGTGACAGCGAGTTCCAGCGAGTGCACATTCCCTGCTGATCTGTGCAGTGATTTGCCAGAGTTTGTGTGTTCTCTCCCTGGTCGCTTCAACACTCTGCGGAGAAATCTCCTTTCACAAAAGAGCATTGCACGCGGCACGTCTTTTTAAAGATGCCTCGCCCGTGCACTTCTGGTTGCGGTCTATTTGTGTCTGACTCTGATGGGCACAATCGCTGTCTTGTGTGTCTGGGTGTTGAGCACGCTAAGGCAGCGTTTGTGGATGAGTCATGTTCCCATTGCGGGGACATGCCCATCGCACGGTTGAGATCGAGACTCAATGATCTTAATGTGAGAGTCCCCTCATCCGCACCCCGATCTACTGGTCCCGAGAGGGCTGGTACTTCGGCTGGCGGCCAGGGTGATCTGAGGGTTACAGTGTGGAACAAAGCGCCGACTATTCCACGCTCCACACTGCCCTCTGTTCCCGTGCAACCCGCGAGTGTCCGCGTGGAAACCGCTGTACAGTCCTCTGACTTGCCGCGAGTTTCATTCGGCGCTCCAGAGGAAGACTCGATGTCGATCGCTGCATCACAAGGTGGGCAGGAGTCCTCGGGAAGTGAGGATTCGGCTGTGCTGCCACCCTCGGGTGTCCCAGCATTGTCCGAGTCTGATCCCGAGATGACGGCCATGCTTTCCCGGGCAGCCGCGGCGATCGGTCTTGAGTGGTCCCCGCCACCTGGGCCGGTTCGTTCGCGGCTGGACGATTGGTTTTTGGGTGCGGCTGCTGATCCGCGTCGGCAGCCAACCCCAATGCCTTTTTTCCCGGATGTGCATGAGGAGGTCACGAGGTCCTGGAAGGCACCATTGTCTTCCCGTGATCGCTCGGCGACCGCCTCCGCCTTGCCTCCCCTTGATCAGGCGGCTGCCAAAGGGTACACTGGGGTTCCCCAGGTTGAACGCTCTGTTGCGATGCAGTTGTGTCCTCAGAGTGCTTCTTCCCGCGGCGACCCAAAGCACCCCTCCAAGGCCTGTAGGTTCTCCTCCACCCTTGTGGCGAAGGCCTACAGAGCTGCGGGGCTGGCAGCCTCCTCACTGCATGCCATGGCGACACTCCAGGTCTACCAGGCCCAGATGTTGCGTGACATGCACGAGGGGAGGTCTGACCCAGCACTCTTTGATGAGTTGCGTGCCGCCACCGACCTTGCTCTTCGAGCGACGAAGGTGACCGCACGCTCGCTGGGTCAGGTGATGGCCACTTCGGTGGTCCAGGAGAGACACTTATGGCTAAACCTGGCTGATATGCGGGAGGCCGAGCGGACCCGGTTCCTCGACACCCCCATATCCCAGGCTGGCCTGTTCGGCGGCGCAGTCGAGGACTTTGCCCAGCAGTTCTCGACTGCCCAGAAGCAGACTGAGGCTTTAAAACACGTCCTGCCCCGGCGGCCCGCTGCTCCGGCAGCGCAGTCGTCGGCACAGGTGCCTCAGCCCGCTCGCCGCCGAGGGCGCCCTCCTGCGGTCCCCCCCCCTCCCGATCGGCCCCAGCAGTCCGCTGCTTCCGGGTCGCGTCGGCGAGGAGGCCGTAGGAAGGCGCCACAGCCCTCTCCCGCCCCGTGCCCCGCTAAACGCCAGGCTAAACGGCGCTCCTGAGACGGGCTGCTCAGAGATGGCGTTGAGTTCTGTTCAGGAGCCGGTTGCAGGGCCGCTCCTTCCCCCGGTGGAGGGCCGGGGGAGAATCCTTGGTTTTCCCATTCCCGCTGCTCGTCCCACGACGGGCAGCACCCTAAAATGGTTAAAGAAAGAACTCACTACCCCATCTCTGAGCACACGGAGTGTGCGGATGAGAGCACGCGCCGCCCACGGGCCACGCTCCTCTCATCCCCCTCTGTCGCCAGACCCCTGCCAGAGCACGCCCCCGTGGGACGCTGGTCCTCCCCTGGCCTCCTCTGGCAGGACGCGGATAATGACCGTGCCCCCGCACCGGGCCGCTATGCCACCCACGTCTGGGCCGGTCATTCCGCTTCGCTGCACCCCCGACGGAACGTCTGTGGTTCGTATGACCCCGCTGGTGCACTTTCTGGAAGCCTGGCTAGAGCTTCCCAGACTGTCCCGCTGGGTCGCGAGAACCATCAGGCTCGGCTACGCGATTCAGTTCGCGCGATCTCCTCCCCGCTACAGAGGAGTCCGCTTCACTATGGTCGGTGGCAATGCCCCTGTCATGAGAGCGGAGGTCGCCACCCTACTGGCGAAGGGTGCGATCGAGATTGTCCCTCCAGCCGAAATGAGGTCCGGCTTCTACAGCCCTTACTTCATTGTTCCGAAGAAATCGGGTGGGTTACGACCGATCCTGGACCTGCGCGTCCTGAACCGCTCCCTTCACAGGCTGCCGTTCAAGATGCTCACGGCCAAACGCATTTTCGAGTGTGTGCGGCCACAGGATTGGTTTGCAGCGATCGACCTGAAGGACGCCTACTTCCATGTCTCCATTTTACCTCGACACAGACCGTTTCTACGGTTTGCTTTCGAGGGGCGGGCATACCAGTACGCGGTTCTCCCTTTCGGGCTAGCCCTGTCTCCTCGCGTCTTTACGAAGGTCGTCGAGGCAGCCCTTGTTCCCCTCCGGGAACACGGGGTTCGCATCCTGAACTATCTCGACGACTGGCTGATCCTAGCTCACTCTCGAGTCCAGGTTTGCGAACACAGGGATCTTGTGCTCCGGCACCTAGCTCGTCTGGGCCTTCGGGTCAACTGGGAGAAGAGCAAACTCTGCCCAGTGCAGAGGATCTCTTTTCTCGGTATGGAAATCGACTCGGTCGCCATGTGCGCGCAGCTTACGAGCGAGCGCGCGCAGTCACTGCTGACTTGTCTTCGCCAGTTCGAGGGCAAGAGTGCGGTCCCACTGAAACTTTTTCAGAGGCTCCTGGGGCATATGGCATCCGCAGCCGCAGTAACGCCGCTCGGATTGCTTCATATGAGACCGCTTCAGCTTTGGCTTCGCGATCGAGTCCCGAGGTGGGCATGGCAACACGGCAAGCTCCGGGTCCCAGTGACTCCGTCCTGCCGTCAGACCTTCACCCCGTGGACGAACCTCAGCTTTCTACGGGCCGGAGTGCCCCTGGAACGAGTTTCCCGGCATGTTGTTGTTACAACAGATGCCTCCACCACGGGCTGGGGCGCCATGTGCAATGGTCATGCTGCCGCGGGCTCCTGGACAGGACCCCAGCGCCTTTGGCATGTCAATTGCCTCGAGTTGCTGGCTGTACGTCTCGCCCTGCACCGCTTCCATGCGTTGCTCAGGGGTCAGCACGTACTAGTCCGATCAGACAATACCGCAACAGTAGCGTACATCAACCATCAGGGTGGTCTACGCTCCCGCCGTATGTCGCAACTCGCCCGCCACCTCCTTATATGGAGTCAGAAGCATCTGAGGTCGCTTCGAGCCATTTATATCCCGGGACACCTGAACCAGGCGGCCGACGAGCTGTCTCGAGTTCAGCCTCTCGCTGGAGAATGGCGACTCCATCCCCGGACGGTTCAGCTGATTTGGGATCAGTTCGGCGACGCACAGGTAGACCTGTTTGCCTCCCACGACTCGTCCCACTGCGACCTGTTTTATTCCCTGACCGAGGGCACGCTCGGCACGGATGCACTGGCGCACAGCTGGGCGAGGGGCCTACGCAAGTATGCGTTTCCCCCAGTGAGCCTTCTTGCGCGGACCCTGCGCAAGATCAGGGAGGACAAGGAGCAGGTTATATTGGTTGCCCCATACTGGCCCAGCCACACCTGGTTCTCAGAACTCGTACTCCTTGCGACAGCACCTCCCTGGCCAATTCCTCTGAGGAAGGACCTCCTTTCTCAGGGACGGGGCACCCTTTGGCACCCTCGTCCCGGTCTTTGGAACCTCCATGTGTGGCTTCTGGACGGGACGAGGTAGGTTTGAGTACCCTACCACCAGCGGTGGTGGCTACCATCACTTCCGCTAGAGCATCGTCCACGAGACATGCCTATGCGTTGAAGTGGAACCTCTTCGTCAACTGGTGTTCTTCCAAACAGCAAGAACCCACGAAATGCCCGATCAGTGTCGTGCTTTCCTTCCTGCAAGAAGGGTTGGAGCGAAGGCTGTCTCCCTCCACCCTGAAAGTGTATGTTGCCGCCATTGCCGCACATCACGATGCAGTTGAAGGTAAGTCTCTGGGGAAGCATGACCTGATCATCAGGTTCCTGAGGGGAGCGAGGAGACTAAATCCTTCTCGTCCTCCCCTCGTACCCTCTTGGGACCTCTCAGTGGTTCTAACTGCCCTGCAGAGCGCTCCATTTGAGCCTTTGCAATCCGTGGAGCTTAAGTTCCTGTCTATGAAGACAGCGCTCCTGGTTGCATTGGCCTCCATCAAGAGGGTAGGGGACCTGCAGGCATTTTCGGTTGACGAAGCGTGCCTGGAATTCGGGCCGGCTAACTCTCACGTGATCCTGAGACCCCGGCTTGGATATGTGCCCAAGGTTCCTACCACACCCTTTCGAGATCAGGTAGTGAACCTGCAAGCGCTGCCCTTGGAGGAGGCAGACCCAGCCTTGGCACTGCTCTGTCCAGTACGCGCCCTTCGTGCTTACGTAGACAGAACGCAGTGTTTCAGGACCTCAGACCAGCTCTTTGTCTGTTATGGTGGGAAGCTGAAGGGAAAGGCTCTCTCCAAACAAAGGTTGTCTCACTGGATAGTGGACGCCATTGCTTTGGCATACCAGCAGCAAGGTCGACCGTGCCCCCTTGGTGTGACGGCCCACTCCACTCGGAGTGTGGCCTCCTCTTGGGCTCTAGCGCATGGCGCCTCGCTAACAGACATCTGCAGAGCTGCAGGCTGGGCGACACCTAACACGTTTGCGAGATTTTACAATCTCCGAGTAGAGCCAGTTTCTTCTCATGTACTCGCTTCAACTAGCCGGTACTAGATTCTGCTCAGGTGTCTTCGCTTGCTCGCCATTCCTCTCCACGGACGGGATACGTGCGATATTCTCCTCAGGTGAGCCTCATAAGCCCTGAGTCTCCTCCAGCACTGACGACGTCAGCGCCAGAGTTATGCCACGGGCAGCTTTCGCGCTTGGCTAGGTGCCTCCATGTGCATGGTTCCCTTCGGTGACCCCCACATGTGTATTTCCACTGTAAGCCTCCTTGAGCATGTGTCTTTCCCTTGGCAAGCCACCTTGCCACCCCTGGGGTTGAAATATTCCACCTGCGGCTGGACACCCCAGTGTTACTCCGTATGCAGCCCTTCGGGGTCATATGTGTATTCCAAGTCCCCCCCTTCGGGTTGGGCATGATTGCATATTTCCACTGGATATGCTTCCCAGTGTACCTTGGTATTCCTGTGTTAAGTAGGACTCCTTCGTCCGTGCTAGTTTCACGACAGGGAGATCAGACTTACGCAGGGCACTGGTAGACAGTCGAGAGGTGGCGTGATTTTACGGGAACCCCATTCGTCGTCATCCGACGTAACTCGGAGTGACAACGAAAGGGAACGTCTCGGTTACGTATGTAACCCTCGTTCCCTGAGTAGGGAACGGAGACGTTACGTCTCCCTGCCACTTCCGCTGTACCGCTGGAACGCCTGAGTTCAGTCTCGGCTCCTCAGCGAAGACATATCTGCATCTTGCCAGCGACTTCCTTATATACCCCCAGGGTGGGGCGGAGTTACGCTATGCAAATTCCGCAGACCCATGGCATTTTCTTTGCCATTGGCTCGTGTTTGAATACTCGAAGATGATAGGATTTCTAAGCGAAACCCCATTCGTCGTCATCCGACGTAACGTCTCCGTTCCCTACTCAGGGAACGAGGGTTACATACGTAACCGAGACGTTTCATCTCTCGATGAAAAGCTTTTCCACATGGATAATACTGTCTTGATGGCCTTTTTTTCCACTGAATTGATGTCTTTCAGTTGAAGTAACTGATGTTCCCACAGTCACCACCACCATTTTTCCTCTAAATTATTGCCTTTCTCCCTGGAGAAAGTTAATTATGCATTATGCCTGATTGTTTCATAGCAAGCCATATTTTAACAGACGTTGGTGTGTGGCAGAAACAGGCAGCCTGTGGAAGTGCTCAGTCTGTTGTGGAGCAAGTCACACATGTTCAAGTCACAAGTCACTACCATCAATTCTTGAGTCAAGTATCAAGTTGCAGTGCACACAGACCAATCAAGTCAAGTCAGTGGCTCACCTCGAGTAAGTCAGGTTGAATCCTGCTCAGTCACAGTACCAAATAACAAAAACAAGTATAGTGTATATTCAGGGCCTTAGCTCTCACTGGATTATTACAATTAATGATAAAGGGAATGTTTGGATATGTAAACTGATATTTCCTACTGACACACTACAGCAAAATATATATATAAATAACTGGCTTGAAATCAATTTCTTTTGTGAAAATACTAACATGCCTAATACTTTTGCACATATCTTATGTGGAAGTCTCAGGACCAAAAAATGTCCGTCCGATCGAATGCAATGAAAGGATATCCTACCTGCCTGTCAACGTATGTATTCGCATACCTCCTCACACCTGCTCGCGCAGACGTCACACATCATCAGCACAATCCATGGCAATGCAAATGTGCCATTGTAAACACTTGCAATGCTTCCATAATCAAATATTTCGGCACTATATGGTAAGTGAAAAACCTGTGATGTTTTGCCAGGAGCTGTTCACGTTCACGTTCACGTTTCTTTGGCGGCACTATCAACACTGAAATGAATCTGCAGCAGTCAGATGTTATGTTCTTTGAGACATGAGGTCATTTAACGCTGTCTCTTGACTCTACTCTGGCTGTGTGTGTTCATGTGTTTTGGAGGAGGTGTGGCTTTGGAGACGCTCTGAAGGAAGGGTTGGATCTCATGCTTTCAAAGCTAGTTTGCTATAGCTAGCTGCTATGAAACTGCACACCCTAGCTTTAAGCTACATTTGAAAACAATTTTGTTAAAGAAGCTTGCTGTTTTGCACATTATTCTCTGTAACGAACAGGTTAGCTAATACCTTTCGTTTTTCCAGTGGAGAATGAAGTTTGAGTTTGTGATGGCCATGTCCGATATCCTGGCTTTGCAAATTGTGCACGCAGCAAAATCTCCTGAAATAAATATGTTCAATTTGTGAAGTTCACAACTTAATTTTCGGGAGGAGTGAACCCATCTTTCAATTAACCGCCAGAGCATACAAGCAGCCGCTCACCTTGCTCTAGCATCAGCTGTTTGGGCATCCCTCCACCTCCCCAACTCCACCAACATAATTTAAGCATCTTGCTATCATACTCATAATCCAAGCATTAGTAGTCCCACTGGGGGGGTATATCTTAGTTTGAGTTGAATCTGCTTCCTTGAGCCCCTCCACTGCGGACAGCAAGCCAAATACGCTTAACATTATTAGCTTAAAGATTATATGGGCAAAGGAACTCGTGAATGAAGTGTTTATATCCAAAAGAAACAATCATGGGAGATTCTCTTCTGTGTACAATCACACAGACTCTGGTCAGTGGTCCTGGTGTTTCCGTGGCTTTCATTTTATTTTTCAATTGATGTCGCAATGCTTTCAGAAAAAAAAACTAATTTAATTGCAGTTGTTATAAAGTCACAGTCAAGTCGAAGTTGAGTCTCAAGTCATTTTCTTCATTTTGTCGAGCAAATCACAAGTCCTTAAATTTGCGACTCGAGTCAGACTCATGTAACTTGAGTCCGCCAGCTCTGTCTGATAGTATCTAACTATATCTGTTATTCACCGCAGGACCCCTGAAACACTCTCCCTTTGCCTATGTGCATTCCTGTAGGAGATCTCTGACATAAGCATTTACACATTGACCCACTTGTGTGTCATTAACTTTAACCGAAGAACATGTTCACCTAAGTCAACTGAGCTATTTTTCACAGTTTCATAATTTCAGTAGTGGTTCGAAGAAAGCATGCACCTATTGCGCATGCAAATATTCAGTGCACCATAAGAGATTAAGCATTGCTGTTCCATCGGAAACTGAGTGCAATCATTTATGAAAGTTAAACAGGGCAAACAGCTCTGAATGAAGCTCTTTCATACGGTGTGTGTACAGTGGCAGGGTGTGCAATAGGACTCGTTCATGTTTCAGTGTGTAATTATGCGGAACCTGCGGTCTAGAACATTGCAGTTCTTATGTTGTTAACTTGTTGTGAACCTACACAACGGCCTGATGCGTAATTCAGTTTATTTGGATTAGATGCCCATATTACGGAAGTTTTAAGAAAAACAAATAATCAGTCAGGCACACAACAGTACGGCCCATTGAACATCTATCCTCAGACCCAGTTCAGTAAGCACTGAGTAAATGTGAGGAGCTCTTTATTTATTGAAGTGATATTTACTATAAAAAAGTCTGCATGTCCTGTCCCAGATTAACTTTAGTATCAGCATGGAAACACGGTGCCCAAGTTTACCCGGACTCCTTGTTCTGCATGCCTGCAGGTCATGTTGCACGGATCACTGCATCATGTGATCGCCAGAGACATTTTTATTATCATTTGAAGCGGTGACTTTGGCTCCAGAACTACTTTGCTGAATGTGGCAGTTGAGGTTCACAGGGAGGAGATTCACAGAGTGGTCTTTATACATATATGTTCTTTTGGTAACACGTAAACCTTGTGAATCTTACACCTGCACCCTACATGTCACAGCACCAACACTGTTTATTTAACTGCCTTTAAGGCCTCCGGGTATCATTCCTGGTGTGGCGGATTGTTCTTTTAGGTTTACTGCTCCATTAATAATCTTCCACCCACCTTGTGTACATGCGGCGTCATTTGTGTGGTGGAAAACATTACACAGCACGGCTCATAAATCTGGGCAGGTTAGGACAGGGCGAGTGTCGTATCTAGAGAAGTGGCAGAGGTGAAGCCAGAGGAAAGACTGAGCATCTGTCTCTTTTGTTTGAGAAGATCCAGCTCTTCACATGCTGTTTCTCACTGCATGGAGGTGGGCAATAATAAGACCAGGTCATTTCCCACCCACCCCTGCAGGCGTGCAGATACTGAGGGCCACGAGGGGTCCTGACACAGGTCAAAGTTGACCCTTTAATGCAAGTATCAAATGTGACGTTTACTCTGTCTCTGTCAACTTACTCTGTCTCAAGCCAAATGGCGAAGAAATTTTAATTCTAAAATAAAACATAAAAGTTATGTTACATTTATCCAAAGCGACTAACATTGCATTTCAAGTTACACATTTAGACTCTTATCAGTTCTTGCTTTCCCTGGGAATCAAACCCATGACCTTGGCGTTTCAGTTTACACTGTCCCACGCCAATTGGTAAAAGGAATAAAACTAAATAAAAAGGTATATTGGTATTGTCCAGAGCTCTGTTCTGTTACATAACATTGAAAGTATTGCCTGAAGTGAAACTTTGTGCAGATCTAATGAGTCATTTTTAACCCAACTGTTTTAAGTGAGTAGGCATTGACAGATGACCATTCACAGGGTGATGTTGCTCCAGGCTAAAACTGTCTGAAATGCCCTCTTTCACTCAATGAAAAGCTTTGGAGTCTTTAGTAACGTTCCAGTTAGCCGGCACATGTGCATGGGTCAGAGGTACAATAATCATTATCAGGCATCATTAGCATACACTTGGCTTGATGTGTATGGCTTCCACATATATCAACCCTCTGAGAGAAAGAGAAGATGAGCTGTGAGTGTTGTGACAGGAGAGAGCGTCCAGTAAAGGTGTGCTCTTTCACCCTTAAGGCAGCAGGGACAGTCACGTGTCTAAATGAAAAGGGAGAGAGGAACGTGAGACTTTGGTTTCAAGAAGGAATTATGTTTTTTGAAATTTCTAATTTACTCTGGTTAAGAGTTCTAAAATATTACATCATTTTTTATCTAACTCTCTCAGAAGCTGTCCAAACCAGTGTGGGGAATTTGAATAAGAGTTTGTGGTTAATAAAAGGAATATTCTGAATTCTGTCATTGTTTACTCACCCTTATTGTTTCAAATCTGAAAGAATTTCTTTCTTCCATGGAACAAAAATGGGAGCATTTCTGAGGAATATCCTGACTGGTGTTCTCCATATTATGTGAAATGGATGGGTGCTGCGACTAAAATAAATATCAATATGCATATATAATTACAAACCTGAGCACATATATTCAAACGCGCATACCAACAGACTGAACTCGTAATACGCATGTGCACGTCATCAGCGTTCTCATAGGTTTCGCGTTTAAAGTCTGTGTAGAATTTCCTGTTAAAACGGTGTCGTGTTAGCGGACCCTAAGTTAATAACTAATGATCGTTGTGACGGAAGTGAATCAATCAAATTAACTTTAGCTGGAAAATAACTTTATTCAAGAACTGCTATAAAGCCAAAACAATCTCTGTTACTTTAAACTATCCTTGTATATCTGTAAAGCCGCTTTGGAACAATCTACATTGTTAAAAGCGCTATATAAATGAAGATGACTTGACTTGAATTGACCTGAGCAGAATGAATGTCTCTAGACATGTTTTAATCTTTTAAAAAACACTAAAATGGCAACAATCAACAAAATGGTCAAAGACATCCATCTAGCGTATCTTCACATAGAAAAACAACTGGGAAAAAAGTGCAGGAAGAAATGTTCTGTGTGAACGGCTGCTTATTCACAAAACACAACAATAGCTGAATTTTCTCAGTTACCTCTAAAAAGTAGCCTTTTTCCTACACTCCAATCAGTTCCCAAGGATGAAATCAAGTTCCTTCCTACATTTTTTCTCATTCCAGAAGCCGTTTCACTCGGATATACATCACAAGTATGGGAGAAATGACTATCGCAACTTCCATTTCACGCCGACTTTAATCCAAATCTTCTGAAGAGACACAATCACTTTTTATGATGAACATATTTAATTTAGGCTTTTATTCATCAACACTTACATAGAGAACACAAATATAGTAAATGGGAGCTCGACCGCAATGCTCGACATGCAAGAACAAACCTCATTGGTTTTTATGGAAGCTCAACCTTGCCGCCTTGAACGAGAATGAACCTTATTGGTTCTCACGCAACAAGCAAGCATGCTTTAGCTTCTGCTTACCAAATTTGAGTTCTCTATGTACAATGATCAGTGTTATCAATACTAAATTAAAGGAGAACTCCGGTCAATTTTAACATTGAGCTCATTTTTTTGTACATTTGGAGTGCTGTCAGTACAGAGAACAACGACAAAAATCGGTGTTGCCTACACCGTGTTATCCTCTTTTTAAAATTTCCACCCTGTTGACTTCAATGGGGCATGTTTTAAACCTGCTTTTAGCCTCTTAACATCCTTGATGTGTCATTACAAGTGCACAGGTCATGTGAGTGATTCCTTCGGAGTGAACGCGGGTGAATCTGACTGTAGTAGATGTGAAAGATATTAATAAAAATGATGTTTATTCAGCTAGCTCACATACCTGTATTTACATCCTGTTTTCAGTCGAAGTCCACAGTAGTCGATTGTCGAGTTCACGCGTGTGATCATAGGTACTAAACCTATGCGGGTGAACTCGACAATCGACTACTGTGGAATGAGATTGAGGGCACTATTTTAACGATCTAAGCGCATGGTCTAAAGCACACGCCGCAAGTTCACTTTTGCTAGTTTAATGACGGGAAAATTGGTCGGCCCGCCCGGCGCATGGTCTAAAAGGGTTGTCCCTATTCTCTTAATGAGTAATGGGTGTGTTTGCGCCCTTAAAATAGCATCTGAATAATGCGTAATTGTTTTCTGAAACTGCAAAATAGCACCGGGAAACATTTGCGCCGGAACACGCCTCTTCTTTTCGCTGAACCGCCCCCAGGAGCACAAGTTAATTTCCTAATTTACTGACCTGAGTCTGTGGAGGGAAAAGTCTGCTGTGCGTCGGGTGCAAAATAGGAATGATACATGCGTCGGTGTACAAAGTCAATTGCGCTGGGTGCAAGATAGGGACTTTAAATAACAAAAAATATATATATTGTGCCATGACTTTAGACCAGGTTTCAGTTTGTCAATGGTGCAGTCTATTTCTGTTGCCTCAAAATAGCAACGCATCAACAATGCGCCAGAACACACCTCGCACACACCTTTTCAGACCAGCATGCCCATGGGCGCACAAATGGACGCAAATGCATTTGCTATTTAAACAACGTGGCGCAGGACGTGAAAATGATAACTGCGTCGGACTGAAACTAGCAAAAAACACTTGTGTCGCGCTTGGCGCTGTATTGCGCCGGGTGTAAGATCCCCATGTCTCAACAAAAACAGCTCGATTCATATGGATTTATTTTACGACCTCTTTATGAAGTCATGAAGTGAGTTTTGGGTGAATAGACTTTCTGGAAAGACAGAAATCTCTCAGATTTCATTTAAAAAATAACAGATGTAAATGACAGATTTTTCATTTTCGCTGAACTATTCTTTTATTAAAGCAGTTATTGTCACACGTAGAGTGAAATAATAATAAATAAAAACCTTCTGCAGGAGACAGCTTGTCTCTCCAGCCTGCTGAATTGAGCCCCTCCATGTCATTGTCAGACCCCTGCATAAAACTCATTCATGAACTCCCAAAGTGGCCTTTCTTTTCCCTTCTGGCAGCCATTGGCCTGCCACTAACTGATAAGTGAGCTGTGCTGAGAGATGCATTGAGGAATGAATAGGAACAAATTGTTTGGCTCTCAGTCTCACACTGGGAGTCTCATTCCCTCACAGCATCGCTACAGCTGGCCAATGAATGCGGTTTATACAACTGAACGGAATATTTAGCCAAAAATGAATACTCTGTTTTGTACTGCTTTGTACATATAAGAGCTCACGTGAAGATTCTCTTTCGTGTTCCAAATAACAGAATACTGGTTTCGGATTAAATCATTATTAATGACTATTCCTTTAAACACACAAACAAGTGTAATTGGGATAACACTGAAAGCTGTTTTACTTTATGGCTTTCCAAAATTAGCAGTGGAAATCCTGGGCTGAATCTTATCTCTTACAAACACTGATCTCAGGATTCCTGTCAGTCATTCCTGCTTTATTCTCTGAATGAACAAAGAGCAAATGATTCACTCATGACAATACATCATAAGACTCTGTTACATTGGCCTGTAAAGACATTTCAACACGGCCAGGGTCAATGATGACTGCATGTACATTTTAACCAGTTTGAACCACATTTTAACCCTGTAGTCTTGAGTTAACCAATGGAATGAGCTGAGTATGGCACAAGATTGATATTTTGGTGTAGGATATAAGATGCATTGATATAAGAGACCTTCTCCAGCCTCTGTTCCTCTGTGACAGAAACAGCATTCCTGTTGAGTGTTCAGTCAGGTGGACATCTCAATGGAAAAGGAGTCTGAATTATGACACACCATCTGTGGCACACCGCTCTATTTTACTATAGCAATACTATATATACTATAGTTTTTGTTCAGCAGTGCCAAACGTCAGCCACTGGGCTTGGACTGGTTTTATATTCTGCTTATATTATATGTTTGTGATTTCTGAAACCTTGTTACCAGTTAGAATAAGAATAAGAATAAAAGTTAAAAATAATAGTTTAGAAGAATTCCACCAGATTTTCCAAGAGTAGCATTGGTAACAAATTGAATTTTTACGTTTTAATGAATACCAAACCATCAATTTGTATAAAAAATGTATAAGATAGAGAGTATATTATTTGATTTACAGAGATTGTTTGTAAATCTCTGTAATTTAAATGCACTGACACTATTGGATGAGAACTGAACTGAGCTGGATGATGGCATCACTGTTTCTCCAGAGCAGCATTGTGGGTGAACTGAACTCATTACATAACTGATAAGAAGTAATGTAATTAATTACTTGATAATGAGTCACACCCAGCTTTGATATTGCTGTTATTACTATTACTACTACTATTGATATAACTATTGTCTTATTAGAGCTGCTTTACAGTGGAATTGAATAATGCTTGCATCATTAATAGTTATTTTCCTGTTTATCACTGTAAAGCTGCTATGAAACAAATACATAAAGGTGACGACTATACTTTTCATGTGAAGTTTTATAATGTTAGAATAGTTGTAATAGTTTATATATACTAAATCTATTTCAACATAAGGGTGTTCGCGTTGTGTGTGTGTGTGTGTGTGCGCGCGTGTATGTGTATATACACTATATATATATATATATATATATATATGCATGTATGTATATAGTTCTCTATTTGGAAAGTGATTTTGTGCTATCCAATTCTTCATTTATCCATTAGATCTGTAGAACCACAGAAAGGCTGTTAATTATTCTGCCAATTTTAATTTTCTTTAAAGAAGGGAGTTGTATCCCTGAATCATTTAGACAAGTATATTCCATTGATCTCCTGTGGTCTTTTCAGAGATTACGTCATACTGGATTAAACACCCTTTTCCGCTTTCACGCTGTTCAAAGACAGAAACTCTTCGTCAAGCTTTCCGCTGTCCTTTCTCCCTCTGGAACCCCGTGCCTTTTTGCGTGGCCTTTGACCTGGGCTCTTTTGCTGTGCATTTGGGTGAAAGGTGGTCGGTGACTGGAGGTCAGGGGAAGGACAGACACAATAGAGGGACTGAGTTTGAGAACAGAGTGTTCAACCTGGGAGTTCCATCACTTTAAATCAGTGTGCCTCACTGGGCCGGGGGGCTCCATAGTCCCACCATCAAACATCCCAGTGTCCCAGTGTGTTAGCAGGGTGAGGAGAGTTCTGTGTATGTGAGCAAGGGCTATAGATTTATAGTGTTTGAATTGTTCTGAATTCTTCTGTGCATATGGGTTACTGGAACCGCAGGAATCTCTGCATGCTGCTAGATTCATCTATGAATTCTGTTTTTCTTAGCAGAGGACTCATTTTAATGTGATGTGATCATCTTCATCTCTCTTTATGCCACATATACTCTGCCATCAGCTTCTGCACCACATTCAGAAAAGAGCTGGCGAAACACAAATGCTTCCCAGCTCAATAACCAAAATGATTTAATGACGTTGAAATCCAATGAGTAGGTTATTCTAGGTTAGGTTAGGGTATTCTCAGCTTTATTGAGGCATTGCTCTCCATTTTGCAAGTAACTGCAAGTGATGGATGCTCACTTACATTCTATATGGTACACATTATTTTGAAACACACACACACACACACACACATCTGCACCTTTGTCCATCTGCAGATCCACAGAGACATATACGTGACAGTGATGTATGACCCTAAAGTTGGACAATATTGATATCCAGATCCAGATATCCTGATCATTGTGTAACTAAAGCAGCTTAATGCCCTAAATGTGAACTTGACAGAGAACAATTCACAGGCATGACAGTTATGAATATGAATGCTTAAATAAATTTCCTGAAGTGTTTACAGAACTCGTGTGCCTGCAGGAACACGTCTGCGCTGGTGTTTCTTCAGTGCAACTCCCTCATTCTCCGCTCACAGTTGACAGTGCTGACTTACTGCCATAATGGTGTCTTTCAGAGTGAATATTCCTCATGTTTGCCCCCAGCTGCTATCACAGGAGGAAAAATCTGTGTTATTTCCATCTCGTCTAACAGCATGAGTTCATGGAGCAATTTTCAGGTTTAACTGTTGAATGTCTAATGCACAGTGGTGGACGAAGTACACATACCATGTACTTGAGATACCCAAGGTAAAATATTACTCAAGTAAAAGTAGAAGTGCTGCCTTTAAACATTCACTTGACTAAAAGTACAAAAGTATTTAATCTATTAATTTAAATGACATTATTTTCAGCATAGGCTTAGTTAGATCACAGTCTTTGGAAGCTGAACTTTTGAAAATAATCTCTGTTAATAAGGAGCACTCCACTCCACCAGTCAACTGTTTTAGCATCATACATGCACCAATGCAAAAAAAAAAAAATGTATAGGCCTAATGTAATCATTATGTTCCCAACTTGTAACAATTACTTTAATTAGCTCATTGTTTCCTTCTTTAAATTAATACATGATGTTAGCTAATAACAGCATGATTTGTATTATCTTAGAACTGTACATTTCTGACATAGATAACTTGGACACAGTCTCTGATAACAGATCCCACTAAATTGTAATGTAGACACATACTTTTTTCTGTAAAGCTGCTTTGAAACTATATGTATTCTATATGTATTTTATATTTATTTTTGCACAAATAAATGTGAATTGAATATGCTGCATGTAAAACAAGTCAAAATAGAATTTATATTCCAACATAAAATGTTAACATCGATTGATTGCCATCTCACGATATTCACAGAGCACTCAGCTTAAAAAGTTTCAGATACAAATAGCCTACTATGAACTATAAAATACGGTGAAACAGCTAAGTTAACTTAGCTGACAACAGCTGTTCATGGTAACGTCACATAGGATAGTCTATATTTTAACATGCACAATGAAACAGTTTTCCGCAAGCTACTGTTAGATTTCTCATTTAAAAAATGAATGAAATGAAAATGGCTTACCTCTACGAGTTTCCAGATTAGAAGGAGAATTATTGTAAGAAGAAAGTGTGCAGGGCCGAGGCCGGCAGAGAATTAAGGCACTTAAAAAATGAAGGACTCGTTCTTTTTTTCAACTAATGTTACTTCAAAAAAATCGCGTAACTAAGGCCATGGGAGTTGTGGCAAGTCAGAGTCAGTAGTTTCTTCCATCATTTATTAAGACATTGGCACTCAAAATGTTATGCTGTTGCACTGATGTGAATGTCACGTTGAACCTTATGTTCTAGATACCGCCAAGGCGCTAACAGGGGCAAACAAAACAAGTTCAAAACAAAACGCGCGCTGTCCTGTGTGATTGGTGGCTCGTTTGACCAGTTAAGTTTTTATCCACTCATAAATAAAAAGGAACGACTGATTTTGAAAATGTAGTAGAGTAAAAAGTACGATATTTGACTTTGAAATGTAGTGGAGTTAAAGTAAAAGTCTCCCCAAATTGAAATACTTCAGGAAAGTAGGCCTACAGATACACAAAAAATACTTAAGTACAGTAACGAATTACATTTACTTCGTTACTGTCCACCACTGCTAATGCATGTGAACATACCGAGAGTGTTGATGCACTTCAGGAAATTTGGGGGGTGTCTACATGATCTGCATGGATTTTGTCCTGAATGAAATGGCCTGAATTCCATTCTTTGCAAGTATTTTTTTAATTCCTATTCATTCTTTGTGAGTTTCTCACATGGTATATGGACACTGATCTCCAAATGAGGAAAGTTGTTTGCCTTGCTGGACCTGCTGTTCACCTCTCCCACTTTCCCACACTTCCAGACCACTGCCTGTCCTCATCCAGCCGCTCACAGGGCCAGAGCTGCCAAGATGTGCCCGCTAGCTCTGCCAAGCAACTTATCTTGGAGTTAAACTGTTATGTCAGCACATCTAGCGCTCGCTGGCCTGTGCCGATGAGGATGCGAGAGCGCTGCTGTCCTGTCCACAACACTGAGTGCAGGTGCAGAAAAACTGCTGTTCAGTGTGAGTCTGCTGCATGTGAGCCGCACTAAAGAAACACACACGGAAACTTCCGTTTCATGCAGACCCATGCTCAGCTGGACTGTGCTAAAGTTTGATCCAATCTGATGAACTTGATGAGACCTCCTGAGGTTCAAAAGTGGTCCAGTCAATAATTATTTGACTGTTGTTTACTGCATTAAAAAGAGCAATACGCCACACGAGGATGTTTTAAGCCAAGAGGAGAAGCAGAAACCTTCTCTGCTTGACCCTTAACCATGATCAAATTATTGTAGGCTTATTTTTAAGCTTGTGTGAAATAGATTTAGCAGCAATATGAAATGAAATAGACCAGTGCACCAGTGATTGCAATGAACAATTCTTCTGGTTGTAAAATAGTTCATTAGAATAACTGTAGGGCAGTTACAATTTCAAGGCATTCATTTTGTCATTTAACACGAGGTTTCAATGTGTCTTTATTTGCTTTTATAAGGGCTTTTAAGATGGTTCATCCAATCAGAATAGTCTGAACTATCCATTTTGTCGTACATTGCTACATAGTAGTGTTTTCACACCGTGCTTAACACTGGATTATTTATTGCCATTACAAATCCTGCTTTTAACCCCTTTACACTTAGAATTGTAATTTAGAAGTGGGGTTAGCACTTTTACCCGGGGTTATGAACCCCAACAGGGTTAGTTCAATGTTTGCGTTGTCAAACTTGTACAGTGTTAAAATGTTATGGCTATCTTAGTAATAGACAGCCAATCACGTGCCTCATATTCTCATGCTGAACAGTCACAGAAACACTACGCTTTGTATAAACAGAAGTTTCAGCATTTGTGGAGGAAAATGTCAATTTCTTACTGACATTTTTGTAGTGTATTTTTAACTGAACGCCAAATTTCAAATGGTTTTCTATGGATAAACACTTAACGAGAAACTGTTCCTTTTCTAGTGATTTTGTTACAGTTCACTATAGTGATCTCACTAGTGTTCCCTGGGCAGTAAAGTAGTGTGTGTATTTGTTAGGTTTGTGTGTCATCTGAAGCCAAAGTCTGATTGAGTAGGCCTATATGTTTTTGATTCATATATTTGATTTGGAAGTTGAAGTTTGAGGTTTGTGCAAGTTGGTGTGCAGTTTTCAGATTGTGTTTATAGTTGTGAGAATTTGTTTCATGAATTGTGTGTTAGGAATCTAGAAAAATTGTAATAGGAATCCCTGCAATTGGGAATTTGTGTGAGGGCAAAAGATTTCCCCATGCAGATTTTGCATGGGTTCACGTTCATCACACAGATTCAACCAAAAGCTGCTTGGTTTGAAAGTGACTTCTGAGTGAGCTGTGCTTTATACATCGCTGCACTGTTGGACCTTTTCTTGCCTGCAGTGTTTCACTAATGTGACTGCACCCTGATCCAACTGATGTTTCAACAATGACTTGATCAGACTTCACGCGCACTATATTTTCTTAACATTTGAAATTCAAATGACATTATGGAGCATTGCAAGGAGAGCTGTAAGTGTTGTGTTTATTCTTCTCTTCACAGAGCATCATGCTGTTTAATGCTGATTAAACCCTCCTCCATCTCACCTGCTTACAGAGGGCATGACCCTGTGTATTCGTCTGACTCCACAGTATTTGGCTGAGCTTCTAACACCATAAGCACCAAGTCGTAACCTGCGTTTTCTCAGAGTTGTCTTTTGGTTGTTCCCATACACAGCTCTGCTCTATAAGTAATAAGTCTATAAGTAAGGCTTTTTCATCATACGCCTATATTGTGGAATTTTCTCCCGGCTAACATTAGGAGAACACAATTGTTAAGTACTTTTCAATCGTGTCTTAAAACATTTTATTTCAGGATAGCTTTTACTTGACTGCTGTGGCCTGTTGCATGAAGCCGGTTTTTGTTGCTACCCAGTTAAAGCAACACTAAGGAACATTTTTTACCTTATAATAATGTTTACAAAATCGTATCAGTGGTTCATCAAGTCGTAACAGGGTGAAAGGCACTTCTGGATTCGCTTTGCAGCCCTATATCTGCTATAACCCAACGCTATCTCACGACCAATTCGTACGAATTCGTACGAATGATAAAAAGTTGGCTAATTCGTACGACCTCACTCGTACGAATTTGTACGATTTGTCTATGGGTAGGTTTAGGGGCGGGGTCAAGGGTAGGTCATTCGTATGAATTCATACGAATTGGCCAATTCGTAAAATATGTACGATTTTGAAAAAATCTTACTAATTCGTACGAGTCAGGTCGTATGAATTCGTACGAATAAGCCACCTCGTAGAATTTGTACGTTTTCTCGTGAGATCGGGCTCTATAACCACACCATGCAAGTTTGCCAAACCGGGTCGCGTTTCTGTAGTTCGAATGAGACATAAGAAAACTACAAATTTGACTTGCTTTACGTCAAGCGTTACAATAGTCGTTATTTAGTTTTCCTTCGTTTCTGATGTCGCAATACATCATACTTTCATGAAATCATGCAACATACTCTACCTTGTCAGTGGACATCGTTCATTCCAAAGCCGGTGCTAGATAAACAGCGAGTGTGCGTGCGACAGTCAGCTGCGGGCGGAGAAATTATTTACGACAGCGGTAATGGACAATTCCGCTTCCAACCTGTAGGGGGACCGAAGAGGAAAAGTTCCTTAGTGTCGCTTTAAGTTTGAAATTAGTTTGAGCAGACTCTGTTTTTGGGGCTTAAGAAGGTGGATTGGTTTTTAGCGGTGTTCATGGTAACTTACGCTCCACGGCTAACCTTCTCTGGAGCAGGTCGCAAACCAAAACTACTGGACCTATAAGATGTGTGCTAAGTGACATATATCTGATGCAATAAAGTCACGCCTCCTAAATCTCTCGCTACAAATTAAAGCACTTTATAGTGAAAACATTTATTGCTGCTAATTATTCAATATATTTATATCATATTAATTTGAATTTTTTTTAATATATTATATAATTATTATATGAATTGACTATTAATAGTATAATATATTATAATATATAAAATAATGTTTAAATTAATAAATATATACATATAAATACAAGCTTTAATATATAAAGAAAAATATTAAATTGATCAAAAGTGACGGTAAAGACTTTTCACGAGTACACACTTACAAATAATCAGATTGTATGTATACAGTATGTATGTTTGGTGTGGTATTTTGGTATTTTGGCCCGAACCATCAACCAAATCATCATATTAGAATGATTTCTGAAGGATCATGTGACACTGAAGACTGGAGTAATGAAAATTCAGCTTTGCCATCATAAATTGCATTTCAAAATATATTAAAATACAGGGTTTTTTTATTGTAACAATATGTCACAATATTGCTGTTTTAACTGCATTTGTTCACAAATAAATGCAATCTTTTTTAGGACTTCAAAAACACTTAAAAGTCTTTCCAACCTCAATCACCAGTGTAGTTATTTTGCTTTTTACTTTAGTTATTTAGTTAAACATTTGGCTATCCAATCAAAATATTACTTCTGGTTTGATGATCACATTAGAACTGGATGGTGAAAGTGCTGAGGATGAGACCAGGTGTCACTTATTCCCCAGAGCAACTGCTCACGGTCCTGCAAACCACTGACCCCTGCTGTGGGCTTAATCATTTGCAGACCATTCAAGAGTGTTAGCAGGCTAACTCACAGCCCTGAATTAATTAACACCGTACTCTTAGGCCCGGTTCCACAGACAGGGCTTAGATTAAGCCAGGATTAGACCTTAATTCAATTAGAAGTAGCTTTTAAAAACTTGCCTTAGAAAAAAACATTACTGGTGTGGATCTTGAGACACAACAATGGCACTGATGTATTTTTAAGATCTTTTCTTTCAATTGAAACAGCTCAAACGTGCATTTTAGTCTGGGACTAGGCTTATGCCTTGTTTGTGAAACCGGTGGTAAGTGTCCTGATTTAAAGTAAGTCTTCTGTCCACACCGAGAATGAAAATACTACACACTCAAAGGTTTTTGATGCAAGGAGACACACCATGAAACGTATCTTAAAATCTGTCAACTTTAATCTCTTGAAGACATTAGTTGTATTAAATACATGTCATATAGCTTTTCCAGTTTTTCGAATGAATTAAGAATTGTGTGAAACAGGAAATGCTTCATATGTAGCAAGGCGAGTCTTGAACAATATTTACATGAAATACAAAAATAGAAATTCACAAAATAGTATTACAGATAAATTTACAATAACCAACTCTATAAAATTACAATTATATTTCTATAAAAAGCTATTTAAATAATCTTACAGCTCAAGTTTTACAGAGAGCACAGCCATTACTGCCAAATGTGTTTCTTATGCATTTGTTTGAGTTTGTTTGTATGGGCGCAAGTATAGAAAAAGTCTTGGCGAACTCCATCGTTCTGCGTGTGAAACCATGTGTCTTCACAGTAGTTCAGGTCTGTCCGGCTGTCAATGTGTTGGGCTCCAGTCATCCCGTCTCGAACTCACATGCCTTTAGGGGGAGAAAGAAGAGAACATACTTAGTACATTTCTGGGTGCTCTGTGTCAAGGTTATTCTTGGTGTGTGTACGCGGATCCTCTTTTCTGAACCCCCTCAATTAACTCTGAATTAAATAATGAATTAGCTTCCTCAGAGCATGAACAGAAGCATTTACTGTAGTAGCTTACACCGAAACCATTGGTGAAAGTTTAAAGGAGGCTACATAAATGTTTTTATCTTAGGTTTTAAGGGAGGACAGTTATTGTTATGACTGTTTCGAAGCAAGAAACTGATATAAATATAATGATATGACTGCTTTCTCTGTGGCCAACTTCCAGTTTGAGTCATTGAAGGTCTATACACATGCATTCCTCTCTCTCTCCCTCTCTCTGAGGCAAGTTACAGATCTCTAGAGTATAGGAGCGCTCCAAAACAAATCAACTTAACTGTGTTAATGCATCAGTGAAGAAGTGTAGGAGTGAGTGTACGATTTGACCTGATGATTATCATTTTTCAAAAACACCCGTTGATTCAAGAGTGTCTCGTTCCTTCTCATAATCATAATACTGCCCCACATCTGATGATTAATAAAAGGAGTGGGTGGTATGAACTGTATACTCATAATGGTATACTGAATACACTACTGTTCAAAAGTTTGGAATTAGTAAAAAAATTTTAATGTTTTGGAAAGAAATCTCTTACGCTCACCAAAAGCTGCATTTTTTTTTTTTTATACAGTAAAAACAGTAATATTGTGAAATATAATTACAATTTAAAAACACTATATATTATATAATTTTTTCCAGTGATGGTATAGCTGAATTCAGTGTCACATGATCCTTCAGAAATCATTCTAATGCTGATTTGCTGCTCAAGAAACATTTCTGATTATTATCAATGTTGAAAAAGGTTTTGTGGAAACCGTAATGCATTTTTTTAAATCAATTTAATGCGTTCTTGTAAAAAAAAAAAAAAAAACTTACTGACCAAACTTTCATATATCACTACACCATATAGAGAGAATTAACCTTAAACTTTAAACTATTTCCCTTATATTTATTTTTTTGTTATAATCCAGTGAAATACACAAAAATAAATAAATAAAATAATAATAATAATAATCGTATTCATAATTTATAATGCTGTTTTTGCACTGATTATATTATGTAACACTTATATTATATTTTATTATATTCATATTTATACAGTATGTAAAAGGATGACCTTTTGAATGGAAATTATACAGTGATCATCCTATCCTAATAGTGATATTAAAACACATTTTAGGCTTAATATTAAAAAAATGTGCATTGTGCAATAAAGCAGTACTCCAAATAAATTTGAATAATAATATTTGTATTATTAAGTCATATGTCAGTAAATTTGTTAATGGATTTGTAGTATACTTAGTATGAAATGAACATATTATAAATACATTTTGGTATAGGTCTTTTCACTAGGGTGGTCATCAACAAAGATAAAATCATAAAATCATGCTGCAAATTATTTCAAATTTGACCCTCAAAACAAAAGTATTGTAGTCTTTAAATTCATGTCCTTCAGCACTTACTTGCTAATGTTCTGTCAAGGTCAGCAATGAAGTCCTCTAGCTCTTTAGTGTCTCCAAGTTTAGCTGAAGAGAAAAAATATGCAGTTGATTAACAAAAATTAAACCCAAAATTTACTATATTTAGTGTTAAATATACAAAACAGAAATGTTTGAACTCACGTTTAGGAGATGTGACCAAGGGACTAATTGATGAGGGGGAGAAGACGCTGGGAGAGTTGAGCTTCTCATCACTGAAGCTGAAACTGTTTCTGTTCAAGGACTCTGCACCTGTTACAGAAGGAAAAAGAGACAGAGGAAGTCAGAAATGAAAAAACTGAAGCTTCCTGTGTGTGTACAGCATGTGTTCCTTTAACTCCACACCAGCGGTGCTCAACAGGTGGCTCACGGCCCTCAATAGTGATAGAGCGCAGACAGCAGGGAAAAACCAAAGTTATAATGCCAATAATGCAAAGCAACTAAACAACCAACTGTTTAGAGTTAGGATAGCAAACACTCTGCCATATTAAACTGATGCTGACATGACAGTTTGTATGACATGCCTTATCCTCAAAAACCATTAATCAAATTATGCAAGGTAAGAGAAAATATAACTAAAACTGCACTATCATTCAAAAATTTGGAATAATTATATCATTCTTTTTTGTGTGTTTTTGAAAGAAATAACATTTTAGTTTGAAAATATTTTAAAATGTAATGTCATTTATTCCTGTGGTGGTAAAGCTCAGTGTCACATGATCCTTCAGAAATCATTCTAATATGCTGATTTGCTGCTTAGTTATTAATAAGGATTTATAAGCAGTTTTTACTGTATTTTTTTCAAATAAATGAAGCCTTGGTGAGCATGTTTTTCAACAACATTGAAAAATCTTAATTATTCCAAACTTCTGACCAGTAACATACATTAATAAAATACTATTTTAAAGATTCCAAATTATTTTTTTTTGAGGTATTCTACAATGACTTTACTTGCATCCAAGGTCAAAAAACACTTACAACGTTCACTTAAAATCACCTAATTTCTCAAAGAGTCTGAAAACGGTTCATTCGAAGATTCATTCTCTCTAAACCCCTCCTTTCCGAGAGCAAACTCTGCTCTGATTGGTCGGATGGCTCGGTCTGTTGTCTACCGCTTATAGTGCATGCCAGAAAACTAAATGTCCATTACCATATCTGAATCTCAGCTTCATAGGGTTCCTCAGAACTTGGATATACAGTGATATGAACAGTAACGATTTTACCGTATCAATTTGAGCCCGAGTTCTCCTTTTTGAAATTGCATGTAAAGTGGATTTGCAGCGCTGAAAACAGTATCTTCTTGCACCAAACTCTTCTAGGCCTCAACTACAACTACAATATTTGAGGGTCAAAGTAGACGTTGTTCACCGGCAGCCGATGACGACCAATGAAGGCAGTCAATTAGTTACATGGTTACGTAGGTATGTAACTAACTCAAGCAGATCAGAATCGATCCTTTCTTTTAGGAGACGATAACTTTATTTGTCATGCACTTTGATCTTTAAAACTTTCATTCACAAACAGCTTTACTGCATGAAAGGTAATATTTTGAAAAGGCATAATAGGGGCACTTTAAATAACGTTTCCCTTGCAACATCTTGTCGAGAGCATGAAATCATTGAAACTCAAGGGACAACTAGACAAACTCTAGTCTAAAAGTCTATAGAATTTAGTGAGCGTTAAACCAGTGAAGCGGCACTGCTCTCTACCACACAGGCTTGCCAAACATGTGCACTGACCCATAACCAGAGGGGGTAGGGGGTGTCGTGGGGGTTAATCTGTGCTAGCAGAGCAGGTTGAGTTTGTAATCAATGCATACTCCTCTAATAACAGCCTCTCTCTCGAGCGAGAACACTTTCAAAGCAGTTTCAACCGTGACCCAGCCTCCAGCAGGTTCATTTAAAACCAAAGATCTGACCCGGTACGCCACACTCCGTCTTAAGAAAAAAAAAATAGTGTTTACACATTCTTAGTTAAAGGCAGAGCAGGCGTGCTATTGCACGGAAGCTCAACTTTGCCCAACGCTTCAGTCATTAGACCCTTAAAGAGGTCTAAAAGTCTAAAAAACTAAGGAGTACACTTGTTTCTTAACACACTTAAAGGTGCATTGCGCAACTTTTCATGTTAAAAATACCCGTTTTCTAACCCATACATGCTTAAACAATTGCCTGATGGGCTGACTGAGCCCTTCTCTGATCACTGCGATTGCCTCTATAATCCTGTACAGTAAAATAAATAAGAGGGATTCGGGTCGGAATCTGAGACTGGGCGTGACGTCATGCGCGTTCACGGCACGCTCATGTGTCTGGCAGGTTTGTGTATGCGCCGACGCCGCCATTCTCCGTAGAAAATGGATTCTAAGAGACTGGCTTGTAGTTCATTTCAAACACCAACGCAAACTCCACGTAAGATAAAAAAAAAAGAGAATTTTTGTCTAGTGCAACCAAAAGGTCCAAATTGGAGTCAGACAGGCGTCGGGGTAAGACGAGAGTAAACATAGGGAAGGCTTTCAACAAATGGAGAGATCTCCGGTCTGCTCTAGGGCTCAAACGGGATCCTCAGTTGGCTTTTTTCTTGATAAAAAGGTAAGATATATCCCATTCTCTAATGTCTGATACGGCCAATAATGACAATAAATGACGATCCATAAAATGTGTAATGCTTTAGCGTAAGCTAGATAAATGTACAATCGGAATAGGTTTTACTAACTTACCATTGTCAGTGATCAGGTTCAGAATGATTGTGATATAAAATGCTGATATATAAGTTAGATACTTAGACACAAATTTTGAGCAAATTACTGCTTAATTACGATGTATTGCTATTGGAATATGCTACTTAGCTGATCAATAAAACAGGCTAAACCCCCGCAAATCTTCGGCGGATTAGCCTGTTTGGCTTTTATGGTAACGTCATAGTGCCACTTGATTGTTTATTACCTTGAGACATTTGGGTGTACTTTGTTGACCGACTGTGTATGGTATGGTATCATGATTACAATTTTGAGCTTTTACAAAGTTATAACTTATATTGTTCATGAACGTGTTTCCATAATAATAGTCATAAGTGGATACAGTAAACACATAACACAGTTCAACATGGAGATAGATGGGAATAAAAAACGAAGTTTTCTACTACCCCCATTTTTTCCCTCACACATAAGTGTGTTATTTACTCAATTGCCTTTCCTTTCACATATTTTAAATTACTTGCAGATTTAAAACTGTATTACCTCTGAAGACATTATGATTGTAAACAAAAGATTTGTGCGGCTGATGCTCCTTGGGTTATGACCAGCTCGAGCTCGTGCAAGCGTGCGTGTGCGTGTGGTCCGTGAGCGTGCACACCTCTGGTTGCAGTTTCGCTTGCCGCCAGAGGGGGCGTAGTTCTGCGAAAACTCAGACTCTCGCGCAATGCACCTTTAAGTACACTTTTAAAAAGTGCACTTTGCAATGTCAAATTATTATTTTTACTTTAAAGTACATTTTAAATCATTGTTTTGTAACACACAAATTTTGCTAAAGCACATACAAAGTACGTATTTGATATTACATCTATATTTTAAATGTACTAAATTGCAACTTCATTACAAATGTGTAACTATAAATATATTTAAATAAATGACATACAAGTTTCCATAGAAATGACATTAAAGTATATTTTAGTCTAGCATAAATGCTTTTCAGTAAATTTAGCAGTGCACTTTAACCATATTACCAATTATTTTAACCACTTTAACCATATTATGAAATTGCATATAAGATGTACTTGTACATCTTATAATTGTATTTGACCCTACTTAAGTGGGTCAAACAGCTAACTCCACTGAATATAAATTTAAACTATAATACATTTTCATTTAAATGCAATTAACAAGTGTGTTACATCCAGTTTGCACTTAATATTATTTTAAAGTATATTTTGTCTGTAATAAATACAAATTTTTTAAAAGTGTACTTCTTTTTCTCGAGAGTATGCTTTTGAAAGGAAAGAGAAAACGCTTCCTTTGTTGATGTTTTTTCCATTGTTAAATCCTGTAGTCCTGAAGCAGAACCGCTTGAAGCCACTAAACTAGATCAATGGCACGTGTGACAAAATGGCATAAGAATTGATTGGATTCAACATGCATTGCACAGATCCATGAGGGTGATTCAAAGCTCATTACACCGTTCTGATCCTCTGACTGCACCAGAGCACAGATTCTGACACATTCCCTGTTTGTTCCAGAAGGAATACTGTGAGGTAAAGAGAGATCACTCGTTGCTTAATCATTAAACACAAGAACACTTCCAGAACAAAAGTGCTCATTTATACTGACATGGTTCCACTTCTTTTGAACCTTTCTATGCAATTATGAGCTACCAAATAAAAGTCTTCCATATCCATTCATGACGCAATCCTTCTTCAGATTCTGGATAATCTCCAGTTGTAGGATTGACGGAATAAACCTACAGTGAACCTGTGTGTGTCCCAGAACAGCTATTACAACTGGCTAGTGAGAGACTATAAGTCAGCCAGGACAATTAACCGACCAATATTTGCATATGTGTGTGTGTGTCAAGGTTTTTATAAGGTCTTAACTTCTTATAGCCTGTTAACTGTCAGTGTTCCAGTAGCAGGACACTTGGCACCATTTTTTTTTTTTTTAAATTGCTTTTTTTCTCTGTCCCATATTTTAGTAATCATCATGGAAACAGTACTTTAAAATAATTTAGTGGGCTCAATTTTTGTGATTTGAACTCCATATTTGGATAACTTGGTTAGACATATGGCTTTATTTTTCATTTTATTTGGTAAAATATATATTTTGTTTAAAATGTTTATTTCAGTATATTTGCTTTACAGTAAACTTCCATTACGTTTACGCTTTCATTTTTGGAAGTGCTTTCACTTCCACTGGGTGCCTTTAAAGAGAGACCTACCGTAGGTATGTTGCAAAGCATTCATTAACATTCATGAAAAGAGGGTTGACAAGACAGTTAACAGGTTAAAAGACGTTAATGAAGCCCAGTTGCTCTTTGTGCTGGTGTGTGGGCTCAGATTAGATTAGATAAGATTATGCAGTGTTCAGTGAGCACTGTTACTTGTAACTGAGGCTGCGGAGCTTAAATCGTGACGAGATAATGACCCACAGGCACGAGCACGAGCACGTGCGCGCGCTGCTATCAAATTTCTGGAATAATGACACGTCAAATGCAACTTTTGCGACTAGTGCACTGCATACTGCATACTCACTCTCAGAGTCGCTGATGCCGCTGTCGCTGACGCTCGCGCTGCTCCGTCTCTTCATGGTTTTCAAGTGCTCATCATATCTGAAGTGTCTCTTTTCCACGGGGGACGTGAAATCCTCAATGACAGCGTCGAATTCACACAACACGGCGTTCAGACCGTCATCATCCTCAAGAAATGCTAGAAAAAGCAAGTTTGTTTCAGTCTGGAAACAATAAGTGACGCACTATCGCCTCAATGTAATATACTTGCATGGGTTTAGAAGCCTAAGTTTAGAACACAAGTTTTCTGAAATTTTACGTATTTAATAATGTATTATTAAACATTAGACTTACCTTTGCTCTGTGATTTCATCTTTGGAGACTTCATCTTCTACGCCTCTTTAGTGTCCAATTCCGAAATATCCGATATAAGATAAATTCCTCCTGGTTCCCCTTGTTAACACACTGTGTCTGAGCTCGTGCGGTCGGTGGGGTTGTTTTAAATGTGTCCCGGCTCCGGGAGGGGGCGTGGCCTGACGGAGGCGTGTCGGACGTGGGAAACGCGTCGCCAATGAGACGCTCGCGCTTGTTTTAGCCCTCCGTGTGAGTTACAGGGACTGGCGTCATTCACTCCTGAAGTATGTGTTTGTAAACAGCTACTGTGACACATGCACGACATCAGTGATGCTTTATTTTTAACCATAACTCCATCCTGGTCACCCTTCGTTTTGCGATGACTTAACTTGTTGCAATGTTTGACCAGCAATACAGTAATAATGTTACAGGAAAAATGCTTGCGAAGTGTGTAATGTAATAGCCTACGCAATGTAAATATATCTAAAAATGCATCACGGTTCTAAAAGCCCTTTGGAATGTCCACATGTGAGTGTGTCTCCATATTCTTGTTGAAAAAGTAAAATATTTCATACTTTGTTTCATCAAAGGTTATTAATAATAATGGTAGTGACATTTATAAAGTTTTGGAGAATACGTGACGGGTAGAATCAGTCAATTTACCTTGCTCAGTTTTTTTTTTCTTAATTCAAATCAACAGACACATAGGACATCAAGTAATACAATTCTTAAAATATAAATGTTAAAATATAGCCCAATATATAAATGTATAAATATGTATACTGTAGTATATTTGATCAATGGGTAACACTTTACAATAAGGTTTCATTAGTTAACATGAACTGCACTTTGTTCATGTTAATTTCAACATTTACTAATACATTATTCAAATAAAATGTTGTATTTGTTAACATTAGTTAATGCACTGTGAACTAACATGAAAAAAACAATGAACAGCTGTATATGTATTAACTAACGTTAACAAAGTATAACAAATACAGTAACAAATCTATTGCTCATGGTTAGTTCATGTTAATACATTAATGTTAACAAATTAACCTTATTGCAAAGTGTTACTGATCAATGATATTATAATATACTGAATATGGAAATAAAACTATAAATTATCAATAACCAATCCCTTTTTTTTATTCCCCCAAAATAATGTATTTTTAGGATTATTATAAATATTCCCAAAGTACTTGGTGCTCCACCAAATATTGTAATATTTTGAATGTAACTTGATTAAATTAAATGTAGAGGAGAATTGTATTGATTGTAACACCTTTTATAAACGCATTGTTTGTATATAACCCTAACTTTTCCCTCTTATTTAGGTGTTAAATTCAAAGGATCCCCGTTTTCTGTGTCAAGTCTAATCATTGTCATGCTGTTGTCAATCACAGATTCACAAAACTGATCTGGTCCAAGTTAAGTTTCTGCAGACATCTGGTGGTGACTAAATGAATGTGCACTCATGTTATTCACTCATGGCAATAAGATTAGCTTCAGATACAGAACCTTTTTTAATGGCCAGGCCAGATGTGTTCACATGCACATCAAGTATTGTCATCAATACCTGAAGTGCAACAGATAAGCACATAAAACGCCAGGTTATGCTTAGGAGAGCACTGAAATCTTTGATTACAGGCCGAACAAGACATGAAAACATTTTATACTTTCACCACAGGCAGTTTAGCAGTAAGCCAGACAATGTTTTTGAGGCCCACACTTTTAAAATTGAAAGGAAGTTGCATTTCTTCTTAATGTGAGGAACATTTTGAAAGTCTAAAGTGCCATTTTCCATTACAAAGAACCTTTTGTGAGATGGAACGATTCCATGACTGTTAAAGGCTCTGGAACCATATAAAGAACCTTTCTTTTTAGGAGTGTAACTGCTGAATCATTCGGCTTGTTGTTATTTTCAGTGGGGGTGTGGGATTTATCAGTTTAAAAAGAGTTCTTCACACCTTTGGTGGTGGAGTTAACAGGTAGACACATGGTTAAACAAGACATGTGTTTGCAGCTGCACTCGCCTGCTGACTTTAGGGTTTAAATGCGCATGGAAGGTGTTAAAAACGACACTTACAGTCTGAGAGGCTGAAAACTGCACAGTTCACAAAATAAATCATTTACAAGGATTTGCTGAATGTTGCTGTCAAAAAAAGAAAGAAAAAAAGAATGGGATACTGTAATTTATTTTGTGGGTTCGGCTACTTATTCTGAGGATTTGTATCAAAAGTTTCTTAAAGGGATAGTTCACCCAAAAATGAAAATTCTGTCATCATTTACTCACCCTCAAGTTGTTCCAAACCTGTATGAGTTTCTTTGTTCTGCTGAACACAAAGGAAGATATTTGGAAGAATGTTTGTAATCAACAGATCTCAGTCCCCATTGACTTCCATAGTAGGAAAAAAAATATACTATGGTAGTCAATGGGGACCGAGATCTGTTTGGTTACAAACATTCTTCCAAATATCTTCCTTTGTGTTCAGCAGAACAAAGAAACTCTTACAGGTTTGGAACAACTTGAGGGTGAGTAAACGATAGAATTTTCATTTTTGGGTGAACTATCCCTTTAAGACAGCAATTAAAAATCGATAAGGGACACCATTTTGACCACTGATTGAATTTCTATTACTTTTCCAGTAGGCCTATGTTTTTTTTTCATTTTTGTAGTAATTTAATGAGTGATTTCCATTATGACTACAAATAAATAAACATATATATATATATAGAGCATTTAATTAGAAAAATATAGTCACTATAGCAATTTAATGACTATTTAACATTTTTATCATTTCCGTGACTTTTCCAGGCTTTAAAATAAATAAAAAATTCCTGATATGTCCAGAATTTCCATTACATTGGGAACAGTCCCAGACTAAAATGCTTGTTTGAGCTGTTTTAACTGAAAGCAACTCTCACTGAGATATCTTAAATATGTTAGTGCCATTGTTTTGTCTCAAGATGCACATCAGTAATGTTTTTTTTTTTGTTTTTTTCTAAGGCACATTTATAAAAGCTATTAAATGTGCTAATTGAACTATGGTCTAATCCTGGCTTGATCTAAGCCCTGTCTGTGAAACAAGGCCTTAAAATCTATCTTTGACCCTGATCACAACTGTTAAAAGATGTATAAATTTCATTTTTTTTTTTTTATTGCACATTTTATTTTCATGTTCACTTCCAAACACATGGAACACTGAGAGTCAATCCAAACTACACAATGACAACATATTTCTCTGAAGTACAAAAACATTATACATGATGTCAAATAATCAAGACAAACTGTAGACATGATACCATCTCAATTTAAAGTGCAATACAGTTCCGGTTTTCCAAAATGCTATGGTTGTCAAATCAAAACAAAAGATTGAAATCAAGCCTTAGAGATGTGCTGGAATCTCAACGATGCAGGGATTTGCTTGTAAGAGACATTAAACATCACTAATATGTTAAAGGTTTTAGCGCACGTTTTGCGAATATTTCACATTGAGGCTGGAATATAAGTGCTCTCATTTAGTTAAGATTAAGGGTGTGAAGTTTTCCCCCTTGTTTTTAATCTCAATTGATTTCATAGGAATGCTTATGATGCTCTGAATGCTTTTGACAGTGGCGCCCACTAGTGTTCATACTGGAGTCAGCTATAGCTTTAGTAATGCATTACACAGCTGTCCATTTCCCTCTGGTTAAGTTCAAATCGCGCTTGCATAATATATATTTTTATATTTCTAGTGCAAATTAAAGATAATAGTAATTTTTCTGTATCCGTAAACATATCAGAAAGCTCATGGTGCACAATAATTAGGGCCATTGTGTTGTTTCTGATCGTCAGACATTCTTCAGATTGCCTTCAGAATTTTAAATAGACTATATAGCAACCTTGGAATTTTCACAATATAGCCATAACCATATGATTAAATATGAAACATGCAAAGTTATTACAGACAGAAAATGTTATAACAGGCTCTCCTGAGTCAAGTCTTCATGTCATTGAGCAGGTTTCTGGAGAGTTACAAATGCTCTTAAAGGGATAACTCACCCAAAAATGAAAATTCTGTCATACTCACCCTCAAGTTGTTCTAAACCTGTATGAGTTTCTTTCTTTTTTAAAGAACGCTGGTAATCAAACAGTTGACGGTAGCCATTGACTTCCATTGTATTTTTTTTCCCACTATGGAAGTCAATGGGTGCCGTCAACTGTTTGATTACCACCATTCTTCAAAATATCTTTTGTGTTCAACAGAAGAAATAAACTCATACAGGTTTGGAACAACTTAAGGGCGAGTAAGTAATGACAAAATTTAGATTTTGGGGGGAACTATCCCTTTAAATAATAATATGCAGTAATAGGGCAGGTACAACAAACATCACTTGCTTCATAAGATGAAGTTTAACAAAACAAAACCCCCAATCGATCCATTGTTTATGCTTCCAAACACATTTGTAAACTGCACGTGCACCAACTGGAATCCTGTAGACACACTCCACTGTAATCACTCTTTCTGCAATCACTTCATACAGAAAGCTGAGCACACCCTCACATTTTCCAATAAACCTCAATTATTGCATGGAACTGACTATACAGGCCAAAGTGTATTAGCATAAACATTGTGTCTTCTCCTGTTGACCAGCGAGCTGTATAAAGCTGCTCTCGCTTGGCTGTTTCAGTCTCAGAGGCTTGTGGTTCTTCAGCCTGTAGGCCAACGTGAGGAAAATGGCATCTACGTGCTCTTTTTCTGCAGGGTCTCTTGCAGATGTCTCAAAAAGAGGAAAGTTGTAGCTATCAGCCAGTCGCTGAGCTGAAAACGTGGACACCTCTCTCGTTCCTCTTAAGTCACATTTGTTCCCAACTAGGATGCGGGGTACCATGGGAGGGACTGAGTGCCGGACGCACTCCTCAATCCACTCCGGCAGACTCTCGAATGAAGCCAGGCTGCTCACGTCATACACAAAGATGATGGCGTGGACATTGCGGTAGTAATGCTCCACCATACTCTTCCTGAAGCGCTCCTGTCCAGCCGTGTCCCAGATCTGCAACTGAGAAGGCAGTTTACATCATGTAGTGTTGAGAAAAACAGGGTTAGTTGTAGTAAAGGTTTTATCTAAGCAGTTTTGGGTCCAAAGTCCAAACTGACATGCAGATATATTTAACCAATACTGAACTAGCCCCACTGTACCCTGTTCAAGTTTACTGCTCTTTGTTTATTAACCTCCAGAGGCTGGCAGAGTCAAAATACTAAAAATTATTTGCACCAATAATTAACTCTTCTTTTTTTAACCACAAAATTTTAAATATTTAAAATGGTGTTTGTGCACCACTGAGCAGACTTCATAACAGTCAACAACAAAACACAGTGAATCCATTGTGTAGAAGAATGTAAATACTTGATATTCAAGGTCAAAACTGTCTGTGAAATATACTCTACTGTACAGGTCTTTACCTTTATGTATTCTCCATCAAGTTGCAGGGTCCTCTCTCTAAAATCTACTCCTATTGTTGCCTCGGGGTTTTCGAGAAATTTTCCACCGCAAAACCGGTAAGTTAGACAAGTCTTTCCAACATTTGAATCCCCAATAACGATGATTTTAAACACCCTCGACTGAGGACAGTCATATTCCTGACACGAGTCATTCGCGAGACTGTCTCTTGTGTAAATCGTCGCGAATTCATTGCTGCCCGTTGTGTTTTCTATTGCCATAGCTCTGACACTCGAAAAATATCGCGAGAGGATAAGAACGAGAGCTTAACGTGAACTCCCATGACCTGGTTTCAGTTTTGTTCATTTATACAGGCCCAAAGTCTTCTTTTTATATATATCAAATGTAAATGTATGTCCCTTTTACACTTAATTTTCCTGGTTAAATAAACATGACATAAAAAGAGAAACCAAGTACAATTCTATTTTGTATTTTTTTACACTTAATATGTAATATTCTTTTTATTAAAACCAAGTATAAATTTAATCAAGTTAGTGTTTTTACGCATTTTTACATTTATTCCAAAATAATAACTAAAGGCAATAACAATTTAAGCAATGAATATTACTTGTGACCTAATGTTCAGCTTTTCTTTTTGATAGTCAACTCATTTTAGACACAGACACGAAGATGTACCTTTAATTTCCCCAAACTGATTGCTCACTAAAAACCCCCACTGTCATCATGTCTTCAGGCCGTTTGATTTTGACGTGACATAAAGCGGTGATATCTAAATGGCTGAGTTGTTTACTTACTTTTGAATTAGTCTTCCTATAGAGTGGTGCAGGTATGACATCACTTTGTAGGCCAAAATTTTCGTATTAGCATTTAGCATTTTAGCACTTCCGGTTCCATCGTCCTGAAGTCAAAGGGTTTTTTGAATCGGGTTTTGGTTAAATGTCTGAAATAAGGTCTGTGGTGAACACCAGCTCAAGACACTTTCACGTTTTATTCTACGACATAAAATACAGCAATATTACCCCCCATTTTTTTAAGCTGGTCCGTGTCTTGAAAAAGGCGGTTGCTAAGTGGCTAATGGGACTACAGAGGCTGTCAAGGAAAGTAAACGTCATCACGCCGAACAGGTTAGATCAGTCCGCTTGTACAGCCTCATTATGCTAATTGTGCTCTTATAAACTATTCTAACTCAAACGTTCAGGGAAAATGTTTTTAGATAAAGTTTGAAAGAGTTGTCAGAAGCTCAGTGATTGTGACGCTGAATTCGTGGGACCGTGGTGTAGTTCGTTTATAGTCTACCTTTAGCTTTTTACTTCAGGCGACTGCATTTAGGCTTCAAAATTCATAAAAAGTTGTGTTCATCTGTGATAATTATCTTGATGGATAAAACGTGCAAGTATCATAAACTTTTGTTGACCACAGAACTTGTTTTTAGCGATTATCCAAAAGCCTATGGGAAAATCCTATTGGGTTTTTCTCAAGGGAACCGGCGTGATGCGAACTGCTGTTTGGCCTACAAAGTGACGTCATACCTGCACCTCCTGCTGTAACTGTACTGTATAAAAACAAGTGACTTTTACAACTTTTGAAGTCACATTTTGTAATATTTGCGTTGTTTTATTTTTTTAAATTGTAAAAATGTCTGCTACTGAAAAAGCAATACATAAAATTATTTATTTATGTATATAAAGCATATACAGAATTTATTAAAAGAACCAAATAAATTAGAGTACATACACAAAATAATTTAATAGACAGCAATAACATTTAGACAACAATAAAAAAGAAACAAACACAAACAGGTAAAACCAGGGTGGTACGACTGGGCTAAAAGCTTGAAGATGTATATGTTATAAGGCTATGAAATGCCTGAAGTTATGTGGACTAAATAGAAAATGGTCCATCCTTCCTGTCCTAAAGTGGTTCATCTGAATACTGTATGTATCTCAACTCATTTTGCTATCACAAAGAGTATTCACATTTTGACCAATAACTTTGCCCCCTAAATCATTACAAGTACTTTATATTTGAAGGAGTTTTAATCAAAACAAACCTCATCACACCTTTTCACATTAATCACCCCATCAATATTCAATAAAAATAAATCAAGTATTTTTCTGATCATCATTTTTGGACCTTTTTGGGATAGTTCACCCAAAAATGAAAATGTTTTCAAAATGAATCACCCTCATGTTGTTCCAAACCTGTATACATTTATTTTTTTTCTTTTGAACACAAACAAAGCTATTTTAAAGAATACTGGTTGACGTAGCCATTGATTTTCCAGTAGGAAAAAAATACTATGGAAGTCAATGGCTACCATCAACTGTTTGGTTACCAACATTCTTTAAAATATCTTCTATTGTGTTCAACAGAAGAAAGACACTCATACAGGTTTGGAACAACATGAGGGTGAGTAAATGATGACAACATTTTCATTTTTGGGTGAACTTTCCCATTAAAAGGGGCTGTTAGCCCGACTGTACCCTGTTCAAGATTTCAGCGTAACACTGCTCTTTGTTTATTAACCTCCAAAAGCTGGCAGAGTCAAAATACTAACAATTCATTGTACCAACTTATCATAATCCTGAGACAATGTATCATTCACTGGCCATATAACATAAAGGTAAGCCGTTGTTTAATACTCATAGTACAAACGGCATGAATTTCAAGTAGGTTTTACCCGGCTGCTGTGGGGTGAGCCACTTCAAACCAGGCTAATAATTTCAACACCTGTATCTCAAAATACTTTGCAGCATGTTTACATTTGGCTCTGTTATGCACACTTCCACGTTTGACACTACACTCTAAAAAATGCTGGGTTGTTTCAACCCAAATTTGGATCAACCCAGCCATTGGGTTACATTTTTTTAATTTTTAACCCAACAGTTGGGTTTGTCCATATTTGACCCAAATTTGGGTTAAAACAACCCTGCATATTTTTTTAGTGTAGTTACTGCGAGAACTGCATAGACTACCAGTTCTCATCTGAAAAGGAGCTTGAGCTGCCGGAGTCCGAGTCTGCATCCGTCAATCCATCGAAGTCCCAGTCAGCACTGGAGCCGCTGTCGTCATCCTCCTCCGAGATGAAATTCTGACCGGACCCCAAGCATGCAGTATATACCCGAGTGGAGAGGCTTATGGATCCGAAGGAGGAACCAAACATGGTGGCTACATTTTTCCACGAGTCCCCAGTGGGATCATATTCATGTATAATAAGCCTGTTTTTGTCGTGATGGACTATTGCAATAGTTAGAAGCAGCAGTTTGCTGTTGTGTTGCACAACTTGGTAGTTGAGAGCACTGCTGTCAATAGGAATGTCTCCGATCCGCCTCCATTCTCCCCGAGCTGGATTATACGCTTTGACCACAGGGATATCGCACAAACAGATAATCTGCTCCTGGAAAACACAGGCTTTGTGGAGTTTACTGCGTTTCAGAGAGCCCCGCTGGAGCCAGTGGTTTTTCTTCGGCTCGTAACTGAGCATCCTCCTCTTGTTTACCACATAAAGCCGCTCGTTTACCGTCACTACCTGCATCTTTCCCAAAGAATGAGGCAAAGGGGCCACAAAAACCCACTGGTTCCTTTGAATGCTATAGCATTCTACTTCCTTGAGTCTGGCATCCGATACCGGGTCTCTGCCACCCAAAACGTACAGGTGCCCGTTGAGGTAGCCGATGTACGAGTGCATTCTTCTGAGAAGTCGTTCCGCAAGCTCCTGCCAACAATTTAACAAGGGATTGTAGACCCAGAAGTGCTTGGACAGCTGTGATGCGAGATACAAATTGTTATCCGGTGTGGAGCAGACCAAAAATGTCTCCATAGGAGAGTGTTTGAAGTTCTGATTGGTGAGGTTAATGACCGGGGACGCCATTGAAAAGATGTCCTCCGTGTAGGGATCATAGCACATGAAAGGCTCATTTGGCCGTCCAAAAAAAAGCACCATTTCTTTTGCACTCTTGCCAATTCTTTGTTTGGCAGCACGTACACCCTTTGAAATCGTGGCGCTCTGCTCATCGGCGGCCCCATCTAAAACATCCAAAAGATGTTTCTTTATTAAAGGCTTTGATTTAAGGCCATCTAGATAAACCCTGTCTTTCTCAGAAAACAAAGACCACCGCACGCATCTGAGGACCTGCAGTGCATCTTCTGCATCCACATGCAAATTATTCTCAATCCACTGTATTGCAAACGAGCACACTTTCAGTTCGCAGTCCACATCCAGAGAATCCAATGTGAGGATCTCTTTAATCTGCTTCAGGTCCAGCTCACAAAGCTCTCGCACACTGGCACTGAGCTGGACAAAGTTCTTCGCAATAAACGCTTGAGCCTTGCTCTTCAACTCCAGATTGTCAAAGGTGTCGGCGAACTTCAAAATCCCTGCACAGTTAGAAAGGTCCAGCCTTCTTGTCATGAAGTTAGCACAAGCTTGCCGAATATACTCCAGCTGCAGCATGTTTGCAGATGCATAAAGCCTCTGCACGTTGCCCTCAGTGATTGACACTTTGCCAGTGTAACAGTAATCAATAATGACAGCCATTGAATCGGCGTCCACTTCGTGAATGGTGACGTTTCTCTGCGTGCTCTCGTACAGTCCTCCTGTAAACATGCTCTTGAAATAAGGGCTCGCTGCTGCCAGTATATTTCGGTTGCACTGGAAAACTTTCCCAGCGCGAGAGGAGCAACACCCCGAAGAAACGCTTCGGTCCTCTGACTCCCGGTCAGGCTCCACTTCGATAGTCACGTCGACTAACAGCTGCGAGTCGTAGAACAATTTCAGCTCTTTCATCAAACTTGAAGCGTGATTCGTGTCCTCGAGCTCCTCCGGACCACAGAAACAGTTCACCGAAGCCATATTGAGCCCGTTTTCTCCGTCCGAACGCAACTAAATCCCGTCAGTGAGCGGCAGCCGCATTAAATCTCACTCAGCTCTGCTGTTAGTGTCATGAAAACAACGAGCTATGACTATGAGCTGCATGCACCGCTTCTCTGTTGCCTGACAATGTAGCCATGTTTCATGAATGAAACGCGGTTCTTTTTGACTGTACGAAAAGCTTTTCGGGACAAACTATCGGCAGCGGTGATGATGTCCGTCCCCTTTTAATTTAATTTCGTTCGGCTTTTGATCTTGAGACATCGACGTAGCATATCTCACTCAAGCATGCTACCGCTGAGCTGCAACACACGGCGCTGATTGGTCATATCGGCTGTGTCTCAAAGCATGTTGAGCTGCCTACATAGACAGCATTTATAGGCAGCGTAAGCCAGTGTTGCCAAAAATGTTGCCTACCACTATGAAACCCACCACCCTTCTAGGCAGCTCACTAGGATTTGAGACGTGGGCTAGTCATTCTCAGCGCTCTGTATTAAGTTCGGTTGGCCTGCTAAAGCTTTGTTCAGAATAATAGCCTCAACATCACATAAGATTTAGTCTCAAATATTATATATGTGTTTTAAAATGGCAATTTGTCTTGACAATTTGACAGATTAAAGTAGCCTATAATTTATGACAATTGTAGATTAAAAAATCGAATGAATTTTACATATATATATATATATATATATATATATATATATATATAGGCTATGTATATATTTTCTTATAGAATGATCATTTTTATCAAGCTTGTATTTTTAAGTTCAGTAATTTCACTTAAATGACAATAATAGGTCATTTTCATTGCCATTTAAGTGAAATTACTGAATTTAAAAATACGAGCTTGATAAAAATTATCATTCTAAAAGAAAATTTCAGATGGCACTTAGAGGCTTTTGCATCTTTACATATATATATATATATATTATGTAAAGCCTATATTTCATTAAGAAGGACTGCGCTCAAGAAGGATTTTTTATTTTCATTTTCTTAAAACAATAGGCTATCGTCAGTCTGCTCATTTCAATGCCAGGAAGAAAAGAGAGGAATAAAAAGGAATAAAAAGAAACAAAACTAGCTGAGAACTCAGCAGACACAAGACAATGATCTCTGCAAGCAGTGTGTTTATGTTGTCTGCACCCCACAAATACAACACTTAAAAGAGGACAATATCACCTGCTGTTCGCATCTCAAATTTTGTTATCTCTGTATGTTCAGAGTGAACCATTCACACATATATTATTAAACATTCTAAATCTAAAGATCTAAATCATGCTTTGGGTCTCTCCAATCAGAACAAACACTGCAAATACTTCTGGAGCCTGTTTCAGAAAAGAGGTTAAGTGAAAACTCGGAGTATGTTAACCCTGAAATGAGGGAAACTCTGGGTTTTCCGTTTCAGAATGGGAGGTATGTCAAACCCGAGAAAGCAGAGTAAGTCAAGCCCGTTTCTGAAAGAGAGGTAACTTATACTTGGAGCCAGTTAACCATGGTAACTTACTCTGTGAACCTAACCTGGTCGGGAGCAGGTTTTCTTCAGTGAACCCAGAGTTTTTCTTATGTAGTAAATGCATCTTGATTTAAGAATTTTTTGATATTTTGACTGGAACCAACAAGGCAAAAAGGCTAAGTAAGAAAAGCATTTTTTTGCAGTGCAGTACATTCATTCATTGCACATTTTTATATAACATCGGAGATGCAGAGCACATTAGGAAGGCCACTGTATCAGAGCGGGAAGGAAAGTGTGCCTCGCTCTCACACTCTGTGAGTTTCTGTGTTGTTTCCTGGACACAAACCCGTATGAGCCATCGAAGAGGAGATTCACAGGATTGTCAGTGGTGAAGAAATCGGTTTAAAGGGGTCATATAATGCCATTTTTGTACAAGCTAATATGATTCTTTAGGGTCTAAATTAAAAGTTTGTAATATACTTTAATTAAAAATTCTCATTAGTATTGTAAGAAAACACTAATTTCACCTGCTCAAAAACAGCTCTGTTTTCAGCACGCCGTTTCAGTGCATGTGTCTTTAAATGATAATGAGCTTTGCTCACCCCGCCCCTCTGTTCTGTGCCTACACCCCGTATCTAGCTGCTAACACAATAACCACGCGTTGTTCATTATAAACGTGGGATTATGAATTATATTGAGAACGTCGTACATAGAAAACATGCCGTAATGTACCCGGAGTGTAAAGCTTAGATGCATTCATCATGAAGCGTGCAGCAAGGTTTGCAAATTTGCAAAGATTAATATAATTATTAATATAAAGGTTAATAAAACATCACACTCACTTCTGGAGGTTCAGCAGGAACACATTGGTACCGATCCGTTTTTTCTCGTTTGTAAAGCTGTCTGGTGTGAAATGATTCACGCAAACAGGAAAGCTCAGACGATCGTGGGGAATCCCTGTGAGGGAATCCCCGCGTCAATCCTTTGGGCATATTGCTTCAAAAACAAAACTCAGCCACTGCATCTTCAACGGCTCGGATTTAGGAACATCCAAATGACTGCTGTGTTCCTTATTACACCGAAGAACAATCGCAGACGCCATTATGCTCATAGACAGCGCTCCAGTGAGGGTATCAACAATGACGCGCGAACTATGATTGACAGCTCGCTCATGAGCGAGGGCGGGTCTGTGTTGAAACGCTGCAGCTGTCAATCACAATCGTGGGAGGGGCGTCCGACCGTGTGACGTCACACGGTCGAACGGCTTGATTTCAGAGAGAGTCAAACATATAAGGAGATTTAAAAAAAAACACTGGATGGATTTTTATCATTTTATGATGGTTGTGTACAGGCACTGCCAACACACATTTCAGTACAATCAACTTGTAAAAGTGCATGTACCATTATATGACCCCTTTAAATGAGGATAATCTGATAAATGACATTCACTTGATAACATCTTGCTGTGACCTCTGGAAGTAACATAATAATTAGAATTTCCTTTAGGATTTCCAGTGTGGTTGGATGTATTGACGACACACATATTCCCATCATCGCTCCTGCCGAAAATGAAACAGATTACTGAATGGAATGGGAGGATGCCAGATGGAAGGGTAGAGATCATGCCGTAACCACCACCACAACTGTTAAATACACACTAATTATTCACAATTGATTTGGTCATCTTTATTTCCTTCAAATACAAAAGCAACAGTAATTCTTTTTCCTGCCTGATTTTAATATTCTTCCAGTATTGTGTATCTCCTCTTCATCTATTAGTGGTGGTGCAGGTCCTCTGCCTTCTTGCTGTTGGCAGAGGAGAAGAACTCAAATGTTAATTTCATTAGCCTAATTGAAAATTGTAACAGGTTGGATTAGAGAACATTTAATTATGTGAAAAGAGCATTATACAACATGGAAACAGCTGCGGCACATTGAAATAGACACTGAATTATATTTATTTAATATGTCAAATGTTTGTAAAGTCATGTAGCCTACAGCCATGAACCTTTTATGCTTAAAGATGTATCTGATTGAATTATGGCTTTAATGGTCATTTTTAGTTGCTGTCACATTCTTTTTTTTTCTTTTTTTTTTTGCCTGTGGTTCAAGTTCAATAACTTACCTTTCTGTCAGTTTTCACCTCATAATATAACAGTGATTAAGAATTATACTTGTGTATTGACTCGGAAGTATGCAGACGTCTTTTTGTCGGGTTCTGTTGCCATGGTGAATCATAATTTCGGAGCTCCACTGATCATGGCTTTTCACAGTCATGGTGCACGCGCCTAACTCAGAGTCAACCTACTCTAAGTCGATTAAACTAACTCAATTCAGCTGTTCTGAAACCGAAAACTCAGAGTTTCCCATCTCAGGATAAATCAACTCAGAGTTCAAGTTAACTCAGAGTTGGATGAACCTCCTTATTGAAAAAGGCCCCTGGTCTTGAATGCAAGGCTTGCTTGTGCTAGATTCATATCTGGAATAATGGGCTTTTGATGTCCTATTTTCATCACCAAAAGGAGCTTCCGTAGCCTTTCACCTCCTCATTCTTTGATATCTAACACAAATGTTAAATGTAACTTTAAATGTAAAATCAACAAACAACAAAACAAAAGGAGCATATAAGCATCATAAAAACAGCAAGGTAAATTGTCCCAAGCTCTCGGCCCAGCCCGGGTTCATACCACAGTAACTTTAATAAAACTTTAATGCATTAGCTCATTCATGAACATGATTTCTGCCTGAGTCCCATCGGTTTGCTTTGCATCGGCTGTGGAGGTGAAGACTCCTGATTCCATGATCTTTCACGGCGTCATCAAGCTACGCCTTTGTTATTGTTTTGAATAAATGACCTCTAGCGCCAAAACTCTAGTGTGCAAATACTGTGCCTTTAATTTGAAATTACTGATTAAAGCAGTCCTGTGGTTCCACAGCAATTTGAGCTACTGTGTCGTTCAGACACACCTACATCAAGAATCAGCATATGAATCTCAACAATGGTGATAATCAACAAACCGTTTAATCACAAAATGCATGCTTGGGTGCCAGAATAGTACAAAACTCAACATCCATTGCAGCATAAATAAATAATGCAGCAGCTGAATGTTCTTACTATTTTTTTATTTGCTCTTATTTTTGCTGTTGTTTTGCTGTGATTTTTTGTAGCTAGACTAGTTTATTTTTTTTGTCACCATTGCTGCATGCTGATTGCTGATGTCTGTGTGTCTAAATTATGACCTAATTCAAAACTTTTTTGTGCATGATGTGTTTATGTGATGATTATGTTATCATCAATACACAACAATCATCTGATCATAATTTATCTCAGTTTTTTTTCCCCCACAATGAATGTGCTTTACTCAGTTACAGCAGCCAGAGAAAAACTATTCTAGGCTATTATAATATTTAAAAGTTTTTTCTGTTATTTTTTCTCTTTCCTTCAGTGATTCTGCTTGTTAACAGCAGGTATCATCACTAATGGTCAATCTTATCTTAATTAATCCCTTAATTAACATATTAACTGCAACATTGCTTCAGTGTTAGTTTTTAACACTCTGAGTTGACCCCTATAGACACCGAAGAGTGTTACCATTTAGGATTTTGCTGTGTACAAAATAGAATTGTATTGGTTGTTGTTGGTTTTTTTTTTTGCTTGCTTTCTTTCTTTTTCGATAGTATAAGTAATGTGTATTTGTTTAACCTGAAAAATGTGTCAACAATAAGTGTATCTACATGAATTAGCTTTTTCTCTCTCTCAACACTAGTTAGAAGCTCCAGTGAGGCAGTGACTGGGACCAATTTTTGGAGGGGTTAAATACAGAAATGTAAATCTTGATTTTATAAAATCACACCTTAAAGCTGCAGTCCGTAGTTTTTCTTCTTTGTCGCCATCTCTGTTCGAAATCTGCAATTGCAGTTATTAGCGTAATTATCAACTTTATGTGGGTTGTGCCTCGGCACAGCACAGCGCGGATGAATCCAATGTTTTGAGGAGAATGTGAAGCTGTCAGTCGCAGAGCCAGTGTGGAAACACATTCGCAATCACAGATTCTACTTTTTGGAAGTATGACCAACATAAGAATTTTCACCGGAAAATGTCATCTGAACAAGTAACTAACATCCACTTTTGTTCTGACCAACTAATGGAAAAAAAGCATTGCAGTAAATCACGCTGATTAAATCTAACGATCGCTTATATCACGTCAAACCGTGCAAATTATACTTTGTTCTCAAATTGTTAATGTTAACAACATCAGCATTGTGTGACTACATTTAATGTGTATTAGGGCTACCTGTAGTTCAGTTTCCATTTCTGTGCAGTCTAATTTCTAATTGTCATACCAACAAATGAATGTTCTTTAGAACTGGTTCTCACCTGTTCAGCAGAAAAAAAGCCGTCTCTGTGTCCGTTTTAAACCCCTTCAAAACACTGAGTTCACACCATCTTTCAAAAGCCCTTCCGATATTTATCCTTGTTTTCGCATGGGCCGGTTCAGTCTCTTTTTTTCTGTAGCCACTCCGAAGTCTTTTGCATTTTACAACGGGTGAATCTCCAGTTGTCACTGGTGATTGTCGTTTGAACCTTTCTGGATCCGCCATCAAATTGAAAAGTTTAATTATATGAAGTGCTGTGAGAAAAGGCTATAAATCTCCACCTCCAACATCCTCACACTCATAGCCTACTAGCCGAGACTCCTTCTTTATGTGTACAGATGTGACGTAATGACGCAAAGACATGCTCGAATTTCCCGTGGAAATCCACCAGTACCACTGGGATTAAAAACATTGTTACAAGCTTACCGTTTTTAACCGAGCTAAGGCAAGCAGATAGTTTTGAATACTGGCTGGTTATGTACTTGCTCAAATTTATTTTGGATCATTTTTAACCCAAAAAAGTTACGGACTGCAGCTTTAATTAAGAATCTTACATTCATTTTTTTCTCCGTTCTGTTTTTTTCCCTGTCCTTTACAGTTTTACAGGTGTTACATTGCCAGGGCAAGAAAGTTGTAAAAATAAATACAACTTCACATATAAATGTTTTTTTCATAATAAAATCATGTTAACATGCTTATGTCCTGTTGCTCTACTATTGAAATCAGCATTATGCCACAAATGTTGGCAATAGAACTTAACATGTATTTATCCTGGAATATTCCTTTATTTGACCAATGCATTCACTTTCTATGTCATGTGATTGCAAGGAACACAGGTTGTTTACGAGTGTCTATATTGAGACCAGCAGACAGATATCATGAGCTATTTTGGACTCTGGAGATGGAAAGATCAGGAAAGACAGACAACACTCTGGTTTGGCTTTATTGCTTTTCATTTATTTATTTATTTATTTCAATCATTCAGAGTCTTAATATATTTTAAGAATGACTTAATTTGCCATGCCAGTGAAAGGAAATAAAATTTAGAAGTTGTATAGAAATTATAATAACTTACATCTAACCTATTGAGTGTTTTTAGAAAACAGTACTTTCATAATAATATGCACACTATCAATTGCATAACAGACTTGTGTATCTTCTGCACTTTCTGGTTTTGAGATCTTATACACTGCCTGGCCAAAAAAGATCAGATTGTATTTACATAAGTAAATACTTAAGTCAAGTCAAGTCATCTTCATTTATATAGCGCTTTTAACAATGTAGAATGTTTCAAAGCAGCTTTACAGAGATAAACGTATCATTTACAGAGATTGGTTTGGCTTTATAGCGGTTCTTTAATAAAGTTATTTTCCAGCTAAAGTTAGTTTTGATTGATTAGCTTCCGTCGCAACGATCATTTGTTATTAAATTAGGGGCCGCCAAGACGACACCATTCTCTCTACACAGACTTTAAACGCGAACCTGTGATAAACGCTGATGGCGTTCACACTTAAGATTATTGGATTGGATCATTAATGCAGTGATTATGTTTCTAACATGTTATGTGTTTTGCAACAATTCTTTGACTGATTAAGCTTTTTAAACTTTAAGTTTATCAAGCGACACAAATACTAAAATACTTTTAGTGCGCAAAAAACAAACAAAAATAACGACTTTATTCAACTATTCATTTTCTTCTATGTGGGCCTCTGAGTGAGTTCACATAGTACAATAGCGCAGCGCTTCTGTGTTGTACGTCACACGCATCACACACATGACCAGCGTCAGCCAATAGTGAGCCTACGTGCTAACGTACAACCCAGAAGCGCTGTGCTGCACTGTTACACTACGTGAACTCACTCAGAGGCCCACATAGAAGAAAATGAATAGTTGAATAAAGTCGTTAATTTGTAGTAACGACTGAAGTCGTATATTGTTTGTTTTTTGCGCACTAAAAGTATTTGCGTCGCTTGATAAACTTAAAGTTGAGCCACTGTTATCACTTGGACTATTTAAAACATTGTCTTAAATAAAACAACGTCTTAAAGGAGTCATAATGTAGAAATTTCACTTTTCCACGAGAATCAATGTATGTTATGATTGCATAATGATTGTACACTGGCCGGGAAGCCGATATTTAAAAGTGAAGCGTTTGTTTACCTCAGGGTTTGTAAAAAAGGCCACGTGCACGCGCACGAAAAAACGAGATTTTGATTTCTTCCCCCTCTTGACGTCAAGACGGGGGAGGATATACCAAATATGGACACCGCAAACCTATGCCGCGGGAAGCCCGCCCCTCTCCCCCTCTCCCCCTCAGATTCAGTTTAGTCGACTCGAGAAAGATGGAGAAACCGAGTGCACACCTGAGATGCTCTGTGGTTGACTGCCACAAACAACATGCAAATGTGTTTTATCTACCAAAAACGGACGAAACTATCAGGGAACAGTGGAGGAAATTCATTTTTAATGACGCTGTCCCAACAACTCTTTCAAGTGGCGTATCGTTAGGTGTGTGCGCTAAACATTTTACACCGGAATCATTTACAAATTTGGGGCAATATCAGGCGAACTTGGCCTCGAAGCTCCGTTTGGGAAAAGGTGCCATCCCAACCATCAGGGACTTGCCAGAAATTGAAAAGGTAAGACTGTGTTTTTATTGCTCTACTGTGGTTAACAAATAGCAGCTAACTGCTAATGCGGCTATTGTATGTAACGTTACCTTCGAGGTAAACACGGGGAATGGACTCTACGAATGCTAGCCACATCTTTCCACTTTGTTTTACACTAGCAGCTACAGTAGTGACGGTACAGGAGTCCATGCTCAGTGGCTAAAACTGTTTAAATGCAAGTATGAAAACAATATACCACTAAACATTATTAGCCAAACTCATGCAAAACATGCAGTTTGAAAATAGCTTTCAGTTAGTGGGGCTTCTGTAAGAATGTATCTGGAAATGGTGTATTTTTTCTACGACCAATCAACGCGCCCCTCATTTGCATTATTATAATGACCGTCCACGACAGCCAAAACATCGCATCAGATCTCGCGAGACAATAATGCCTTTAGAAATAAGGGTCTGAGGGGCTCTGTGTTGATTTTTTTTCCACTTTTCTTTTTTAGAAGTGCCTGAAAGACTATAATAGAGCATTGGGTATCCAAGGTAACACAACATTATGACTCCTTTAAATAACGTTACTCACCCAACTTTACAGGATCCGTCGAAAGTTCTCGAATGGCAGCAAAAAAAAGTTTAAGCCACAAACTTAAATTTCAGTCATTAATCCAAGTAAATTCACTCTCATTACATGTACAACCTAGGTAATTTACATTTCTTCAAAAAAACAAAAATACATCTCCTTATAAATGTATAATATTTGAATTGATCTAAAATGAGTGATTTATGTTCATTTAATGAATGCCCATGAGCACTTTTTTGAGTGTATTAAAGCTGCAGTAGGGAGTTTTTAGAAAACGCTGACTTAGCCTGAAAATTTGAACAAGCACAACTTACAGGCAAAGGGGTAATCCAGCACCCGGAAAGCATACCATCCCCGGGGGCCGCCATTGGCTAACAAGCCTTGACCTGCTGTTAGCATTCCATTGACTCCCATTCATTTTGGCGTCACTTTGACAGCGAATAACTTTACATCTGAGGCGTTTAAAGACTCTATTTGTCCATTGTTTATTTCTAAAGAAACAGGACAGTGTATAAAAGGCTCCATTACCTTGTATCTTACGTTATGGCCCGTAGAAGCAGTTTTTGTAAAAATAGCTCCTAGCTCATGGACAGCTCCTACTGACGCTCTCCGTCTCTGCAAGATTCGGAAGGGAATGATTCAGATTTCTCTTGGCACAGCTACTAGAAGACATACGGGTTGCTCATGTCACATCTACGTCGTCAAGCTCAGTTTGAGTCTGCGCAGTACGCTCAGCCATCACAAAGTGAGTGCTTCTAATTTGCTTCACTTTTCTCCGTTGAAGTCTATGGGGTCGCTGTGTCCATTTATTTTACTGTCTATGCTTACAGGTCACTCCCCCTGGCTCTCTGCTGCATGCGCTACAGCCCTCCCTCCACAGCTCCTCCCCCACAACGCAGCCTGCCGTGAACGCGCAGGCTAGTAGGCAGGGCCACCAATGACGGCGGATAAACAGTTATGGCACATTCACTGGTAGGGACGAAACATCAACAATATGCTTTACACTGACTATGACCTGCCCATACTTTGACTACAAACTTGGTCCTCCAATCATTACGTATTTTGCAATACATGTAATGTAACTTTATAACGTTGCACTCTTTCTATAAGTTATAAATAGCTAGTAAGATAATATAACGGTAAATAACATTACAGTATTCTAACGATTATTCTAGCTATATGTAATGCTAAATAAGGTTTGCTAGTACATTATTTCAGCAACATGACAAGCCAGTGAATTAGCAGGTTTCAATTGTTGCTTTGCACAGTGCGTGACATTTTATCTGTCAAGCAGGGATACTTACATGTCAAGCAGAAATGTGGCTAACTCTGCATCGGTTTTTAATCCTTTCAGGACACGTAGCTCCCTCCACCTCTGAAAAGCCGCCCCGATGTTTACCCTCGTTTTATTTCGGGCTCTGTCTAATTCTTTCTTTTTCGCTTGATTATCGTCATCTGTCTTTTTCCGTTTCCCGTCTTTGTTGTATGAGCAGGTGCCACTTGAGAAATTGGCAGTTTTGGTTGTTTGTCCGCCATTAGCACAGCTGCAGCACACCGGCAATATTGATTTTGAACGACGGTACGCGCTGTGCAAGAGAGGGTGTACATGAGCTTGATTGATACTGCTAAGACATTCCTCTTGGCTCTGATTGGTTGTTTCTGACAGGGGAGCGGTGTATTTCTGCAAATGGCAATAGGACCACTGGGAGGAGCCAGAGGAGCTTGATTTTTCACAGATTATCTGTCTCATATTCTACTGTCAGGACATAATGACAGTTTTAACAAATATGTAAAAAATATTTTTTTTACAAAAGTTACTTACTGCAGCTTTAAATATGTAAATACAGACTTTTATGTTAGATGCGATTAATCGATTTTACAGCCCTACAATATGGGGTTACTACAAAACTCTTTTCCTTTTTTTTATTCCACTGCACTGCTTTTCCATTGTTTTCTATGTAAACACGTGCTAGATGGATATATTTGACTGTTGCACTCGCATCTTGCATGTTTTGCAGCATCTCACACATGAGATCGAGACCTTGCGCTTTTTTCCCAATCCACTGTCTGCCAACAACAGAACATTTAGATTGTCTTAGCTACGTGGGGGGAAACATTCTTGTGTTACTAGCTGCTAGCTCACTCAGGGGAGGATCTAAGCTAATAAGGTAGAGTCCGTCACCAGTCGTGAGTGTTGGCTACCCTAATGTGACATCACATTGGGATGCAGACACAAACGACTCAATTGAAGTCACTAGATATGTTTGACTTGCAGTACATGCCAGTTAGAAATTTTGTCTGACTTGAGATGCCACCGATATCACGTGACTGTGACATATGCCATCAAAGTAACGCAAGATGGATTTGAGAGCAGTCAGCTGGGTCAACCACCAAAGTTTCCTCATTGGCCAGACTCACAGATGACAATGATCACATGTGACAAAATCAGTGCTGACAAGATAATGCTGCACAAAATCATGTTTTTATCACTGTTCATTTAACCTTAATATTATATTGTCTTATTTCACAGCTATGTGGAATACTTGATTCTGATTGGTCAATCGCGCCATCCAGTGGTATGTTATTCCCCGATACCACCGCTGAAAGCAGATAACACAGGCTCTTCCGGGTACTGAAGTCAGTTGCGCTACGGCTTTACGCTTGCTAGGAACGGGTTTTCTTCGTGGAAGTTTTGCATTTGGTGAGCGGATAAAATATTAAAACTCAGTCAAATCAATATTTTATGTACACTTATTTAATTATATCATGCAGTATCGTGGACTCGTTCTCTCGTTTCATACAAGCACAGCTGCTGCCATTTTGTGACTATTGTTTTGTACACTGTTGGATTATAAGATAACAAACAGGTACGATTTTAAAACAGTTTCATCTCAAATCAATATCACTTGTCCCCATAATTATTTATGTGGCGAAATGCCAACACGATTTTACGAGGTGGCTAATTCGTATGAATTCGTATGAATGACCTACCCCTGACCCCGCCCCTAAACCTACCCATCGGGTTTAGACAAATCAAAAATGTAGCCACATTTAGCCAAAATTAGCCTCCTTTTACTCACTCGTATGAATTTGTACAATTAGGTCGTGAGATAACGTTGGAAATGCTGTGTAATAAGTGGTATGACTGTACCGTATCCCTTAAATGTCTGTCTAGTTTGAACTTGCCGTGCTAGCAACTGCTCTCTCCGTGGAAGCTTTGCGTTTAAAGACCTAATAAAATATTTAGACTCAGATCAATATTTTGTGTCTAGTTCAATCAATTTTTCAGGTTCAGGCTGATACTTATCCTGATCACCCTGACGGTGTTTATTCTGAGATAACAACCGGCTGGATGTACATTATCCCTTACATGTTTATCAAAATAAAACTGCTAAAAAATATATAGACCCACTTTATTGGTATTTAAATAGTATTGGCTTATGTTGAACTTTATTTATATATGTACATACAGGCGCTTTATTAAGCAGTGCATAAAGTATTGAATGGAAAGTGTTTCTGTTGTATCATGAAAATGTCTGAAACGTCTGTGTATATGACAAATATTGCATCTAATCCATTTCATCTGTGATAAAGTACACAAACACTGCATAATTCCCAGTATGGGAAGCAGAAAGTGTCCGACTTAATGTCTCCGTTTTCAACTCCTCCCTGCCTGCAAGCAGATCGATTGGAAAAACAATCGGAGAGGTTGGATTTTGACCATACAGTGCGTCCGGATAGTATTCACAGCGCTTCACTTTTTCTACATTTTGTTATGTTACAGCCTTATACCAAAATGGATTAAATGCATTATTTTCCTAAAAATTCTACAAACAATACCCCAAAATGACAACGTGAAAGAAGTTTGTTTGAAATCTTTGCAAATGTATCAAATAAATAACAAAATCACATATACATAAGTATTCACAGCTTTTGCCATGACACTCAAAATTAAGCTCAGGTGCATCCTGTTTCCACTGATCATCCTTGAGATGTTTCTACAAGTTGGTTGGAGGAGTCCACCTGTGATAAATTCAGTTGATTGGACATGATTTGGAATGGCACCCACCTGTCTATATAAGGTCCCACAGTACAGTGCATGTCAGAGTACAAACCAAGCCATGAAGTCCAAGGATTTGTCTGTAGACAGCCGAGACACGATTGTACCGAGGCACAGATCTGGGGAAAGCTACAGAAAAATGTCTGCAGTAGGGATGGGGAAATGAAGCCTCGTGAATCACTGAGGCTTTCCCATGACTGTTCCGAGAAAAGATTCAAAGCTTCGAGAGTGTCGAGAACAGCGCCATCTGGTGCTTATTTAAAATAAAGCAGCCAGAAGCCTGTGTTAGAAGCTCTGGCAGATGACGCAACCACAACACACTCCATAGTTTCAATGTTATGTATACAAATAAAAGCCTTACATGTTTGTGTTTGATTTGTTCATTAAATAAATTAACTTTATCTCCTCACAAACACATCAACCAGACTGAGCCAACAATGACTCGTTAAATAAGATCTGGGCTTGGAGCCTTCTGACACCCGAAGCGAAATGCGCACGTGATTGGACAGAAAGTGAGGCTTCATTTGTCGTCGATCACGTGACTCTAGTAAACCAATACACACCCCGATACGGGGCTTCACTAGAAATTGTGTTGCATGTGCGAAACACACATCGAAGCTTCAGTGTCATACGTAACATCACTAGTCTGCAGCATTGAAGGTCCCAATGAGCACAGTGGCCTCCATCATCTGTAAATGGAAGAAGTTTGGAACCACCAGGACTCTTCCTAGAGCTGGCCACCCGGACAAACTGAGTGATCAGGGGAGAAGTCAGGGAGGTGACCAATAACCCGATGGTCACTCTGACAGAGCTCCAGCATTTCTCTGTGGAGAGAGGAGAACCTTCCAGAAGAACAACCATCTCTGCAGCTCTGCAGCACTCCACCAATCAGGCCTGTATGGTAGAGTGGCCAGACAGAAGCCACTCCTCAGTAAAAGGCACATGACAGAATATGTAATATTCTGAATGTTCCAATCCAATATGACTTCTGACCTATAATGCTGCCTCATCGTAATCATACACTGTTCGTTCGTTGGCCAGAGGAGAACTGCCCCCCCCCTAGCCCCCCCCCAAAATATTTTTGTGATTTTTATTTATTTATTTATTTATTTTAATAAATTTGCAAAGATTTCAAACAAAATTCTTTCACGTTGTCATTATGGGGTTTTGTTTGTATAATTTTGAGGAAAATAATTAATTGAATCCATTTTGGAATAAGGCGGTAACATAACAAAATGTAGAAAAAGTGAAGTGCTGTGAATATTTTCCGGATGCACTTATATGGTTGTTGTGGACACAACATTATGTTCAAAAACAATTGTGAATTATAATGCATATATGTTTATACTGCACTTTTCTCAAAGCCCTACACAGGATAAGAATAAACAATTACAAAAATAAATAACAGCAGTATACTAAATTACTTAAGACTAAACTAATTAAGACTTCTTAAAACAGTCCAGTGTTGGGGAATTTCTCATCGCCAAAGGAAGGGCACTATAAGTCTGGAGCTAATACTGAAAAAGCTCAACCCCCCTCATAGACTTTAGTTTAAATGAAGGCTGCTGAAGAGTACAAGAACCAGAAGAGCGTAGAGAGCGAGTCAAAAATAACGGCAAGATTGCGCACTTGAGACGATGGAGACATTGAATCGCAATCAGTAAACACATTGAGATCAAATGTATGCAATGCAGCGCCAAGCGCGACGCAAGTGTTTTTTGCTAGTTTCAGTCCGACACAGTTATCATTTTCACATCCTGCACCACGTTGTTTGAATACCATTTGTGTGCCCTTGGGTGTGCTGGTCTGAAAACGAGGTGTGTTCAGGCACATTTTGGCGCGTTGCTATTTTGAGGCAACAGAAATAGACTGCGGCATTGGCCAACTGAAACCTGGTCTAAAGTCAATAGCGCAATATTTTTTTTGTTATTTAAAATGCTTTAAGTGATGTTGGGTGACGTCACTTCTTGATGACATTTGAAGTATTGTCAAACAAAGGCTAGCTGGACCCTCCCCCCTCCTCATCCGTGCACTAACCCCCCTAACCCCACCCCAAATCCTTCTTGTCGGTTATTGGCTGGAACAGTTTGTTATGTTTCGTGGTGCGGCTTAGCCTAGTCTGTTTTTGTTGCCATTTGTGGAGCCTGGGGTGTCTACAGAGACCGCGTTTTTTTACAGTGTGTTCAGTGGACAGGCAGCTAGCGGATAGTGAGGAGATGTTTGCAGTATGTGACAAAAAATGTTTTGGCCTAAAAAACGTGTGACATCACTTATAACTTTAAATCCCTTTAAAGAGCGCGTTAGTAATGTGCGCCTATAGGCGGGTCCACAACACACGTACACTCTGCTTATTAAACACACTGGGATGCACAGCAGCACACAAACATGCCAAATATTTAAAATAAAAGGATTACAATGTAAAAGATTATTATTGTGTACATAAAGATATGGTGGAATCCGGCTTGTCCCGTAGATGGTTACGCACTTTTAGCTCACACACGAGCAGATCCGTTTGCGCTCTTTCCACTATCAAATTCCGTCATGTAAATAGCGAATCTGCCATGGCGCGAGCGCAACTGTCATTTAAAGGGAATGGGAGATGAAACTCTGATTGGTTGAACGCAAGTAAATCCCAAAACACACCCATTACTCATTAAAGGGTTACTTCAGGATTTAGCATTAAGCTTTGTATTAGTAGAAAACCTGTAGTATTTTCGAATTACCGTGCTTTCCACCCTCATATCCCCCTGAGAGGAGAGATTTATGTATTTTTTGTCTGGAAAAAATCCTCCGATGACGCAAAAATCGTAATTTTGCGTCATCGGAGGATTTTCTGTCCTGAGGCTAAAGACTACAGCCAGTAGATGGCATTGTTCCGCATGTTTTCAGCCCGCCCATACAGGGTGGGATCTCACTCACAGAATGTACACACAGTCAGCCGTCTTTCTGTGGAAGCTAAGCTAGCAGGCTCTTGTTCTGTGGAGAAAGCTGAATAGTAGGAGAAAGCTGAGTAAGTAACCATCCTCCTTTTCCCGGACTTGTCCGGCGGGCGAGATCGTTCAAAATGTCCGTGATTCGGCTTTTGCTTTCTGCGGTCGCCATTCATTGTTCACATGCACACCTTTCAATCTAACTGAATTCATTCCGATTGGTGAATTTGAATGTAGTGTTTACATGAACGCTAAACAAGTGATCGGTTGATGTGCGTTTTACCATTGCTAAGAAAAATTCCCGCTCCTCCGTGAGAGATGCGAGACCCGGCGCGTCTCAGTAATGACGCCACCGGCCTCGCGCCGTTCTCCCGCGGCCGTCAGCCTCGTCCTGCTCGCCACAGTAAACATGATGAATGAATGGCGACTGTAGAACGCAAAAGCCGAATCCCGGACATTTTGGACGATCTCTAAATCCCTCGCAAACTCATCACGTAGGCTAGCTTTGTTGTTTTCAACTGCAGTGCGCACTCTTACCGGTAGGCGTGGCCTCCTAAGGCAGCGAAGCAAGTGCATTCTGGGAGTTGTTGTCTTTCATCCACATAAGCCAAAAATACATTTTCTGGCTTTTCTCAGTCTAGAAAGCTCCAAATTCAAAAATTTCTTCACATTTCTGCTACTTAAATGACCTATTTTAAATACACATTCATCTTCCCAGAGGTGAAGTATCCCTTTAAGAGAATAGGGACAACCCTTTTAGACCATGCGCCGCGCATGTCGACCATTTTTCCTGTCGTTAAACTAGCAAAAGTGGATTCGGACTAATGTGAACTTGCGCCGTGCGCTTTACACCATTCGCTTAGATCGTTAAAATAGGGCCCTAAGTCTGTCAGTGTATATCCAGGTGGCATGGCCAAATTTTTATTGTAACAGCCATTTGGGTGATGCCAAGTCATGAAGCATTGCTGCTTTCTTGTTCATTGAACACACATTTAATTGAGCGAGTCTAATTTTTGGAAGTTACATTGTTGCTGCACTTCTCAGAAGACTGAGGTAATACAGATGGCATGGGGATTAAAGTTTCCTGAAACCCTATACGAGTAAAGCACATTTATACCAGCAGGTGAAGCATGTAAACCTAGACGAGAGCCACTATGTGAATATCTTTCACAGAGTTCTTTGAGCAGTTGCAACAATTGTGGCAATAGTAAGCTTGTTCACCTGTGAGGTCAGTTGTTCAGAAAAATACAGAGAAATCAAATGATGTTCTGTTCAAATACTCTTGCACACATAAAAGACTTGGAGAGATGGAAAAATATCTTAATGTATTTTTCTTCAGGATGGTCAAGCAGACATGAGTGAAGCACCCGAACCTGACTCGGATTCATCATTCAGCAGAATGGGTAAGGAAACAACAATATTACTTATAATAAGACTCTTGTGTTGCGGTGTATTGATGTGTTTAACAAAAGTTATTTGGTGTTTAATCTAGATCACATATTTCCCAATTTAACCATTTAGCTTCCCCCAGTAATTTCACAAGAACAAAGATTCTCTGATGACTGGCAATTTGAAATGTTCACCATCAGGATAATCATCTAACATCTAAAAGAGCACCACTACAGGAATACACATCTGTCCTGTACGTTTATTATGTTAATACACATTTGATAGATGGACACATATTATTAGCGGGCTTTTAAAAAATAACTTTTGTAAATTTTTCTTCATGTCATTTGTAATCGTTTGTTTTTATTACAATATTGAAAAAGCACTGTAAAGACAGATAGTATTAAGAAGAGGCAAAACAAATCCTACCCACCTCACATTGCAACTTTGTAGCATTTGCATACTTATTTTACATTGGTAAGAATTAGCTGATCTACCTGCATCTGACAGAATTCAATAAAATATATTCTAATCAGCTGAAGAAACATTATTGCAAGTGAATTTTTATTGTGTTTCAAAAGATGAACCTTCAATCAATAAAGTAACAAGGGAGTCCACCACAAGAGAAATGGGAGAAAAGCAAAGGGTAAGAGCTGAGTTATGTGCAGATTTATTAGTATTTGTATTTAACCCTCTGATTATCTTCAATTGGGCCGACACTAGTTATCTTTGGGGTCTCCAGGGACCCCAGACAATAACATTTAATTTTGTAACAGAATAATCTTTTTTTTTTTTTTACAAATGTAATTTTACTCCGTTTATTACATTTACATTTTACATTTATTCATTTAGCTGACGCTTTTATCCAAAGCAACTTACAATTGCCATATATGTCAGAGGTCGCACGCCTCTGGAGCAACTAGGGGTTAAGTGTCTTGCTCAGGGACACATTGGTGTCTCACAGTGGATTCGAACCCGGGTCTCTCACACCAAAGGCATGTGTCTTATCCATTGCGCCACACCACCCCCTTGTTAATGTTTTTACTCAACTTTTGTGCAGTTTTTGGAGGATTTATGATATCTTTTATATTTCTATAAATAAATAAATAAATATTTATTTAAATAGGCTTTTTACAAAAAACAGCATTTTATGTAAAATTCACTTTATAAAAGACCCATATTTCTAACTTTCATTCATGGGGATAACATGGATAATTTTACATGGTTTAATGTAAACAATTTTTTTGGAAAATACAGTAAAAAAAAAAAAATCACTTTAACTACTAGATGGCTATAGAGCTCCACTATATGCTATTTGCTATTTAACTAAGCGAAATATATCTTTTCACAAGTTGGATTCAGTTGGATTCATATCTAAATATTATAAAATCACAATTATAACAACAACAAAAAAGGTACTTTTTGTCAAAGTTTAGCATTTTTTGTACTGAAATAAGTTTTTTCAATAATGTTACATTATGATTGGAATCAAATCTGAACAATATGTTACAAAGAGAAATGTTGGAGTCTTTAGATTTTATCATTTATTTCAATCATCTGTTTTTAATATAATTCTACAATTTAAATCAACTTTTCAGTTACTAACTGTAAGAGAACAAAAATTAACAGAAATTAACAGTTATATTATATATTGAGTAAAAATACATGACATGAACATCAAAATGCAATGAACTCTTTGATCCTGGTATTTTAACTGTGTGTGTGTGTGTGTGTGTGTGTGTGTGTGTGTGTGTGTGTGTGTGTGTGTGTGTGTGTGTGTGTGTGTGTGCTAAATTGTTTTGTCTCATCCTTTCATCTCTCTCGCACTCTCTCTTCCTCCCTCTGTGTGTGTGTGTGTGTGTATGTGTACATGTGTCAGTGTAACCAATTTATATTTGTGGTGGCATTTTGGATGATTTATTTTTTGGACAAATTATAAGAGAGCCGTTGTTTTATACCCTCACAAATGTATTCCTGTGTGCACGCGTATGTGGTGAGCATGATCATTTTGCATTGTGGATGTTTTTTGCATTGTTGGAAGTGTGCCACTTTATTTCTGTCTATGTGTTCTGCGTTGTTTCTGATTTTGATGATGAATTTTGTATATTTACTATGCGGGGTCTTTAGGGAACACGAAGACAACTAGTGTCACTATTTTTTTCACGCTAACATAAAAACAGATATCATTCCAATTTTTTATTCTTTTTTTGTAGATCTAGAAAGTGTTGAGAGCCATCAGATGTTTCATACCATTTGGACTGTAACGATCACCAGCTGGAGTGCCCTTGAGAGCCACCAGAGGGCACTCCACATAAGACTCTCCTATTCACTCACAAACTACAATTCCCATAACTCACTGCCTGGACTCATCATCACTCATCACTGATCACATTCACCTGTACCTCATTCACTGATTGTATTCACCTGTCTCATCCTGTTAGTCTGTCTATTTATACCATGTTCATTCATTCACTCACTGCGAAGTCTTGTTGTACTGTCAGTCTGCATTTCCGAGCGTTTATTCCGTGTTTGTTTTCTGTTTTGACCCTGGACTGTTTATTGGACTCTGTTTATTGCCGCCTGCCTTGACCACTGCCCGTTTACTGGTTTACGAATTTGGATTACCCTTATTTAATAAAGCTGCATTTGGATCGATCTTCTTGTCTCTGAGCATTCATGACAGAAGACTTCGCCACACCCAGATCCAGCAGCTATGAGCTCCAGAAATCCAGCAGTACGGATCTCGCCTGATCTCCCCAGCATGAGCCGGGAGTTCGCTGGACAGATCGCGGCCTTGGCCCTGGATAGCCTCGATCTGTTCCAGTACACCTGGGGGTTTGTTCCTCTCGCTGCCTCTTGCTCTCTGGGTGATGAAGCAATTAAGTTGTGTTACCGGCTGGGGGCTAAGGAGGTTGACCCGAGGGAGCTCCCCGATCTCTCCGGTCTGGATTGGAGAGAGGCACTCTCCAGATGTCTGGAGAGCTTCCTTCCGTGGCACGCCATGTCACCGTCTGCACTTCACGCCAGTCCAGCCGAGCCCGCAACTCACGCCAAATCTGCCGAAGCCAAGGCAGTATGCGTCATGCCCGCCGCCCCTGAGACTGAGAGCGTCATGTCCGCCGCGCCTGAGACAGCAAGCGACATGCCCGCCAAGCTAGAGCCTTCACCGCTGGTCCCGTCCAGCACAGAGCTCTCTTCACCGCTGGTCCCGTCCAGCACAGAGCCCTCTTCACCGCTGGTCCCGTCCAGCACAGAGCCCTCTTCACCGCTGGTCCCGTCCAGCACAGAGCCCTCTTCACCGCTGGTCCCGTCCAGCACAGAGCCCTCTTCGCCGCTGGTCTCGTCCAGCCCAGAGCCCTTTTCGCCGTTGGTCCTGTCCAGCTCAGAGCCCTCTTCACCGCTGGTCCTGTCCAGTTCAAAGCCCTCGCTGACGCTGGTCGCGTCAAGCTCAGAGCGCGCTGATCCTGATCCAGAGACTGAGCTTCACGTCGCTTCTGCCGATCCAGAGACTGAGCTTCACGTCGCTTCTGCCGATCCAGAGACTGAGCTTCACGTCGCTTCTGCCGATCCAGAGACTGAGCTTCACGTCGCTTCTGCCGATCCAGAGACTGAGCTTCACGTCACGTCCGCCCGTCAAGAGTCTCGTCCCGCCGAGACTGAATCTGTTCCTGAGCCTGAATCTGTTCCTTTTTCTACACCTGTGTCTTCGGACAAGATGGCCGAATCCACGCCTGTGTCTTCGGACAAGATGGCCGACTCCACGCCTGTGTCTTCGGACAAGATGGCCGACTCCACGCCTGTGTCTTCGGACAAGATGGCCGACTCCACGCCTGTGTCTTCGGACAAGATGGCCGACTCCACACCTGTGTCTTCGGACAAGATGGCCACCGCCGAGCCAGTGTCTCAGGACAAGATGGTCTCCGCCGAACCAGTGTCTCGGGACAAGATGGTCTCCGTCGAGCCAGTGTCCTCAGCAGAGTTACCCTCAGCAGAGATGGCTGCCGACATGCCTTTCCCTGAGCCGGTGTCTGTTCCAGATCCAGAGCCGGAGCCAGTGTCTGTTCCAGTTCCTGAGTCGGAGCCAGTGTCTGTGTCTGTTCCTGAGCCAGAGCCAGTGGTGCCAGTTCCAGTGCCAGTTCCGGTGGTACCAGTTCCAGTGCCAGTTCCGGTGGTGCCAGTTCCAGTTCCCGAGCCGTTGGTGTCTGTTCCAGTTCCTCCGCCGTGGCCGCCCGAGGGGTCTTCACCGCCGTGGCCGCCCGAGGGGTCTTCACCGCCGTGGCCGCCCGAGGGGTCTTCACCGCCGTGGCCGCCCGAGGGGTCTTCACCGCCGTGGCCGCCCGAGGGGTCTTCACCGCCGTGGCCGCCCGAGGGGTCTTCACCGCCGTGGCCGCCCGAGGGGTCTTCACCGCCGTGGCCGCCCGAGGGGTCTTCACCGCCGTGGCCGCCCGAGGGGTCTTCACCGCCGTGGCCGCCCGAGGGGTCTTCACCGCCGTGGCCGCCCGAGGGGTCTTCACCGCCGTGGCCGCCCGAGGGGTCTTCACCGCCGTGGCCGCCCGAGGGAAAGTCTCCGCCCAGGCCGCCTGAAGGTTCGTCTCCGCCCTGGCCGCCTGAAGGTTCGTCTCCGCCCTGGCCGCCTGAAGGGTCGTCTCCTCCTTGGCCGCCTGAATGGTCGTCTCCGCCCTGGCCGCCTGAAGGTTCGTCTCCTCCCTGGCCGCCTGAAGGGTTGTCTCCCCCCTGGTCGCCTGCACAGCCTGCTCCGCCCTGGTCGCCTGCACACCCTGCTCCACCCTGGTCACCTGCACACCCTGCTCCACCCTGGTCACCTGCACAGCCTGATCCGCCCTGGCCTCCCATCCTGCTGCAGTATCCAGGTCCTCTGCCGCTCCACGGGCCTGGCCCTCCATCCCGCCCCCGGGTCCGCCTCCGCTCCACCTCCCTCCTGGACAGTTTAGGAGCGTCTGGAATCCGCTCCTTAAAGGGGGGGCTATGTAACGATCACCAGCTGGAGTGCCCTTGAGAGCCACCAGAGGGCACTCCACATAAGACTCTCCTATTCACTCACAAACTACAATTCCCATAACTCACTGCCTGGACTCATCATCACTCATCACTGATCACATTCACCTGTACCTCATTCACTGATTGTATTCACCTGTCTCATCCTGTTAGTCTGTCTATTTATACCATGTTCATTCATTCACTCACTGCGAAGTCTTGTTGTACTGTCAGTCTGCATTTCCGAGCGTTTATTCCGTGTTTGTTTTCTGTTTTGACCCTGGACTGTTTATTGGACTCTGTTTATTGCCGCCTGCCTTGACCACTGCCCGTTTACTGGTTTACGAATTTGGATTACCCTTATTTAATAAAGCTGCATTTGGATCGATCTTCTTGTCTCTGAGCATTCATGACATGGACAAAGATAAAAAAAATTTTTTTTTTTTTGCAAAAGTAATTTGTGGTTTGAAAAGACCCCGAAGATAACCAAAGGGTTAATTAGTATTTGCTGCTTGATAGTTACATCCTCCAATTATTCCTGTTTTCATGGTAAAATGTCATTTACAATCTGAATGGTAACATCCACTTATCCCATAAAAAGTGCTTTATAACTTTGGTCCATGTACATTTTTCCTTTTCTTTGCTTCTGCTGCTGGTAACCAAGGCTGAGCTTTATTATTTTATTCTGCCGGCTTCATGGAATATCTTTTTTTTTTTTTTTTTTTGCATTACTGGTGCTTTATATAATTGCAAAATTGCTTATTTTACTGTCAAAAATATACAATTATATATATTATCAGAAATGGTAGTAACAAATAATGTGTTAATAAATTGTATTATTATGATTATTAATAATTTATAGTGGAGTAAAGTTGCTGTGTGTATTTGACAATAGTTCATATCAAATGAAATGGTGGAATGCTTGTGAAGTGACACTCAGAGCATGAAGTTCATGTGGAATGACCTCATGAGTATATGTCTAGTATACAAAACTGTGCTCTTATTCACTCTGAGACACGCAGAACATGGAAACTTCTCAAAAAAAAAAAGTCTTTTTGCAGTTTAATATTCACAGACACTAGTCCACATCACAATTTGATCATAGGGCCCTAGATGGTATTGCCCTGTTAAAGAGTGGGTTATTAATTGTTGTTTTATAAAGTTATAACCATTAGTAAGAAGGGTATGCCGTTAATAAGGGTTCCCTCCCAGTACACTTTATATAGTGCTCTTCTTGTTGAACAATGTCAAATACTTTGTTGGCCACTGAATAAATAATTGTTTTAGTTATGCACTGTATGGTGGTATTTAAAAAATACATATCATACACGAAATTAAAACGTGTAATTAATTAAAGGTGCTGTATGTAACTTTTTTTATAAAATGAATCCTTTTTTTATTGCCCGTCTGTGAAGGGGTTGTAATCACACATTACAATGATCCACTTTTCGCGTTTTGCTATTACCTCTGAAGGCCAGTATTCCTATTTTTATGTGAAGTCTCCGGGTCGGATTTTCTGCGAAATCCACCGGATGTGACGTGCATGCGCGCTCCCGAGCCTCTCCGTTTTATATATACAGTCGCGACGGCACTGCAGCTAACGACATGGAGTCTGATAACACCAAAAAACGACCTGCCTCCAGCACAACACAGACTCCAACACAAACTCCAAAAAAAAAAAAATCTGCTGAAGCTCGTCAGGCCAAACGTCAATCGGATCGATCCGACTCAGGACGAAAACACGGATCAACATTGGCAGAGCGTTTGAATTATGGAGAGACCTCCGCTTTGTTTTAGGTATAAAAACAGACCCTGAGTTGGCTTTCATCCTTTTGGACAGGTAAGCTAACAATACTTCAAAGCATGTAAAATATATTGTGATTTTGTGCTTTAGTTGGCTCAAGTTAGACATCATTAGTTCGCCAGCTAACGCCGACCATTTGCTAACGTTATCTGATGTGAAAGACTACAGTTGTAACTTTATTGCTTTTCACGAGCACGAGCGCTGTTGTTGCAATCTGAAACATCACCGCTAGAGGCCGCTGGATCCTACATACAGCACCTTTAAAACACGACTTTTTAACATTAATTTTATCTGGCAACTGTAACTGTGCGTTTAAAAGGCACATTTGTTATGGTAAAAAAAAAAGCCCAAAAAAGGTGAGATTCATTAATGATGTACTGTATCATGTAGTGGTCTGATTCGCTAATCTTCTAGAATTTAATCTCTTATTATTTATGTGATGTCCCTAGTAAAAAAAAAAAACAGTATACTTAAGCACACTTTATTCAGTAAACTTTTATGTGTTGGTAGTGCATAATAAACTGGTATACTTCAAGTCTGCTCAATTGGAACAACTAATTTTGTACTTAATGCACTTTAGTTGTCTGAAAGTAGTGCTGTGATCCAACAAAAAATTGTTGTAAAATTTACAGCAACTTTCTGGCAATTTTGGTTCCCAGTAGGCCTGTACATTTAAATAAATTAATTCTCTGCAACATGTTTAGCACATGAATAACATTACACCTTTTATTTTACAGAGACCTGTTGGAGAGCATACAACAGAATGTGAGGGAACAGATGAGCATATAGAAAATATTACAAGGGCAAAAACACTCTTTCACAGATTTCATCTTGACAAGCATCATAAACTGACACCTGCATGTGTTCTTCAGTTAACTGCACATTCATTACTGTCCGATGGGTCTTGTGCTGAAGAGAAGCTGATTCAAACTTTCATTCAAAAGCTTTTGATGATGGACTACCGAGCAAGGCACATTAATGTTGAGGAGACGAATGATGAAGGTCACACTCAACAAGGCAGCAATGATTCATTTATACATGAAGGAGATTATGATCAAATGTTTTTCGAATTAATGTCTAATAGAGAAACAAGTAAACCTGACCCTGTTCACCCGATGGATGTTCAGATGGCTGTGTTTCATTGTGCTGATGGTTACCTGAAGCAGCTGATGGTAACTAAATTGTCCCAGTGTCAGTACGCTCTGCCTCTGCTTGTTCCTGATCCATTCACACAACAGATTGAGTTTCCTCTCTGGACATTCAGACAAATCAACAAGAGCTGGATGATGAGAAGCACCTACAATGAAACCATCAGTCGAATCCACCCGATCTACAAGATACAAACTCCAATGGTGGCTTTCTTCAGGTTAGGCTATGTGTCTTCACCCAAGTCTCAGCTGATGAACAGCCTGATCAATGAGAAACACAACACGTTCTTCCACAGGAACTGTCCAGGCAGCAGCAGAACCAGAGTCCTGATGGATGGAGTGGTGGAGATCGCCTGGTTCTGCCCCTCTGGAACATATGATGATAAATTCACTAACTGTGTTGCATTCTGCAATCTACATGGTGATGCAGGAGACCATGAGAAACAGCTGCAGATCCTCACTGAAATGGCCTCAGTCAATGTTGTTCTTCTGTCACAACTGGACCGGAATGACAGAAGTGCAGCAAAGATCCAGAACCTGTACACGGACTCAAAGCCACTAATTTTTATTTTTGCAGAGAATGATTCAGCATGCACTGAGACACGGAAAGGGAAATTCAAAATTGGTTTGAAAAACAGAAATCAGTCAGAGGTATCTGAAGAACTCAGAAGAGCTATAACTGACTGTCTTTCAGAATCATCTTCCACTTTCAGCCTTGAAGATGTGTCCAAACACTCAGACATCAGAGTAGATGAGGAAGATGATGATGACTGCAGGAGAGGAAGAGAAGCAGCACAGCAGATGATGAGTTTACTGGAGAAGAAAGTTCTGAGAGAAATCAAAGAATCAATTCTACCTCATCAGGGGGAACTGTGGCATCAGTGGAGTCAGAAGAACAAAGAACTACATCGACCTCAAGGAGATGAACTAGAAATAGAAATAAGTAGAAAACAAACAGAAATGAAGAAAATACGTCAACAGCAGCACGAATCAGACATCAGTCAGTTTATGCAGTTCTTTATTAAAGAAATGAACTCAGATGCTGCAAGTAAGATATATTTCATTAAATGGCTTGGAATTCTCCTGGATGAATATATCTCAGCTGACCTTTATGCTCTACATCAAAAGTATAATGAAAAATGGTCAGCAGTCATAAAAATGAAAGAGAATCATCATGAACAACTGACAGTTGAACAAACTGAACTTGAGAGAATAACTGAGGATCTTCAAGCTGCAGCCTTTGGTTTGGAGCACATCATCAGGGAGATCGGTCAGATCTATGCATCCTGTTCATCTGTGAAGAAGAACAAGAAAGATCTGGAGTTTCATTTCTCTTCTCTCCCGAGTATTGCAGCAGAGATGATGATCTCTGGACTTCCACTGGAGCTGATGGATGGAGATGCTGCTCAGGTCCCTCTGATCTGGATCTCTGCTGTTCTAGATGAACTTATCAACATACTGGGAGACCAGAGAGTCTTTGTGCTGTCAGTTTTAGGGATTCAGAGCTCTGGGAAATCCACTATGCTGAATACCATGTTTGGACTTCAGTTTGCTGTCAGTGCTGGCAGGTGCACCAGAGGAGCTTTCATGCAGCTGGTCAAAGTGTCAGACGAGATGAAAACACAGATGAAGTTTGACTATATTCTGGTTGTTGATACTGAGGGTCTACGTGCTCTAGAACTGGCAGAAAGGTCAACTAGACATCATGACAATGAATTGGCCACATTTGTTGTTGGTCTTGCAAATCTGACATTGATCAACATCTTTGGAGAAAACCCATCTGAGATGCAAGACATTCTTCAGATTGTTGTTCAGGCCTTCCTGAGGATGAAAAAGGTCAGATTGAATCCCAGCTGTGTGTTTGTGCATCAGAACGTTTCAGACATCACAGCTGGAGAGAAAAACATGGAGGGAAGGAGACGACTGCAGGAGAAACTGGATGAGATGACAAAACTCGCTGCTAAAGAGGAAGTCTATGATGCAGAATGTTTCAGTGATGTCATTGCATATGATGTACGGAATGATGTGAAGTATTTTGCTCAGCTCTGGGAGGGCAGCCCACCTATGGCACCACCAAACCCAAAGTACTGTGAGAATATTCTAGAACTAAAGAAAACAATTATGTCTCATGCCTCAAAATCACATGGAATAAGGCTGGCAGACTTAAAAGGTTGTATTAAAGATCTCTGGGAAGCTTTACTTAACGAACGATTTGTTTTCAGCTTTCAAAATTCTCTGGAGATTGCAGTATACAAGAAACTGGAGACCCAATACAGCAAGTGGTCCTGGAGTCTTCGCAGTGCCATGATGGAAACTGAGAACAAACTACACAACAAAATAGAAAATGAAACCATTCATGAGCTTGAAGAAACTGATCTTCAAAGAGAACTGAAAGAGACAAGTGATGAAGTGACAAAATCAATCTCAGAATTCTTTGAGAAAGATGCAGATGCAAATATACTAATACAGTGGAAAAGTTATTTTGAGATAAAAATCCAAGAGCTTCAAGAGACCATTATTAGAGATACAAAAAGGAAATTAAATGGGATTCTTCAGCAACGAGACCTGAAGAAGGTGATTGATGCTGAGAGGACCCATCATAAAAACACTCTCTATGAAAAGAGCAAAGGACTTGCCTTAAAACTCAAAGACAAAGCAAATGATGAAGCAACACTGAAGAAAGAGTTTGATATATTTTGGAAATGGTGTGTGACGACGATCATCAGAGTCAATCCTCCAATCAGAGACATTGACATACTGAGAGATGTGAAAACTCTCCTCAGTGACATCTATGAAAGTGCTCCTGTAGGGGAGAGCAGTGAGCGCAGGGATGTTTTTTCTGTACCTAAGTATTCAGATTATGTACAGATAAAGAATTTTGGTTACATTTTATCTCAAGAGGATGAAGCCCAAATAAGAGCATTAGTCACAGATGTTGCTCAGCAAATAGACAAGAGGATCATTATATTAAACATCGCAAAAATGGGTTACAATATCAGCTGCATTCAACAACTCATAGATTATATCAAGGAAAGAGAAAGACAACATCAGGAGGGACAAGTGCAATATGTGTTCAAGAATGAATTCTTCATCGATTTTGTTTACTCAATATTTAAGAGAGCAAACAAGACATTCATTCAACAACACAGAATGTTCAGGGAAGACAATGATCCTGTTCTCTATTTGGAGAAGAAGAAAGAAGAGTACTATAGTATTTTCCAGAAACACCTGCATGGAGCAACATCAGCTGCCATTTTTGGTAAGATCATCTGTCAGGAACTTAAAGAGCCCATTGAGCAGAGTGTCTACAAGAAGACTGCCAGATATCTGTCATGTGAACTGAGAACAAACTGTGAATCACTGAATGGAAACAGATCAAATCTGGAAAAACACATCCTGAAGTTTCTGGCAGAAAATGAGAATTTTTCTGCATACATGGACTACATTAATTATCCCAAACAACACTTAATTAATTTCATTACAGATGAAGTCAATTGGTACATCATCGATAAGTTAACTGTCAGTGTTTTACCCAAGGTGAAGGAGAACATTGAACTCATGCTGCAGTTTATCATTGGAGCAGCACATGAATCTACTAAACAAGTTCAAATGAACAGTGGAGATGTTGATTTGTGGTTGAAGAGTTTCACACAGGAGCTTTCAGGTGTGCTGATCTTCTCTGAAAAAGACCTCAGTGGAGTGATAGTCGATGGTGTTGATGATTTCAGCCTCCTAGAAGATGTGATAAGAAAGGAACTTCCTTCTGTGTTGTCAGACGTCATCCGTAGATTCAATGCTAAAACATTTGATGAAAAACTGGACCTCAAGTTCAGACCAGATGAGATTCTGATTGATCACTTCTGTCAGGGCTGTTGGGCTCAGTGTCCATTCTGTAAAGCCACCTGCACCAACACCATTGAAAACCATGATGGAGATCACAGTGTTCCTTTCCACAGAGTGACTGGAATTGTTGGAATGCATTTTGATGGAGCACAAAATCTTTGTACAGATATTTGCTCTACTGTTGTGAAAAGTAAAAGGTTGTTTAAATCATCAAACACGTGGTTTCCATTTAAACAATACAGAAATGCAGGAGAAGTTTATGCCCATTGGAGCTTTACAACACACTCTTTTAGGTGGCTGTACTGGAAGTGGTTTGTCTGCAAATTCCAGAAACATCTGGAAATGTACTACGAGAAGTCATTTAATGGGAATGGTAGGATCCCAAAATTGTGGAGATTATACTCAAAAGTGGACGCAATCAATAGTTTAAAATACTACACTTCTTAATCTTTAAATAGATGTGTGTTAGAAATACCCCTTTAGAAAACTTCCGAAACCTTATCAGATAAGATAATAGGCAGAAGGAATAGAACTGTAGTTTGATGATGAAAAGGACTTTTTTTCAGTGTAGCAGTGACAAAGGTCAAGAAGCACCTTGGATTTGACTGAGTTAGAAAAACGAATTGAACAATTGAGCATTCTGAACGCAAACGCAAAAGTTGAACGCCCATAATGTAAAGATGTTTCTAATTGAAGAAATAGATAGTGTCCATGCTAATAAAGCCCAGGGCACCCTGAGAATCATTATGAGATAAACAAAGAGGAAATTAAATTAGATTCTTCATCATTGAGACCTGAAGAAAGAGACAGATGCTCAGAAGACACATCATTTAAAGAACAAAGAACTTTAAACCCAAGGACTATGAATGTGTTCTTGTATGGGAGAGCAGAGAGCTTTCATAGAAAGTATTTGTAAGGGCTGTTTTGTTCTATTTAAAATTATTCAGATTATGTCGTTAAAGAAATCCAGTATATGTACAAGACATTTAAAAATGCAATCAAATCCACTCTCTAAAGAGGATAAACTGCAAAGGAGAACTTTTGTAACAGATGTTCTGTCATTAAACAGAAAAATTATAATTTAATTTAACATTGCAAAAATGGACTACAACATATGCATTTAAATACTTAAGGCTTAACGTCAAATGTGTAAAGGCAAACAATTGAGGATTTAGTACTTGTACAAGAGTTCACTGCATATGGTTGAAAAATATCTATTGTAGTGTAACTAAAATAATTGTGGCTGTTCAAATTGAAATTTATACCCCAGTTTATCATTACATGATGACACAATGATACTCCAGCATATTTCATGACGATAAAATTCCCATGGCCTGTAGTCAGACTACTGAAAAGCAGTGGGCTTGTGTTGGTACCAGATGCTAAAGGGTTCTTGGTGTCTATATAGTAATGAACAGAATTCTTGAACATGTAGCAGTATTGGACATGATAACAGATTGCTAAAAAACAAGATTCACTAGGATACCAGCCAAGACAGGCATTTTGACATCATTTTGTGTGAGACAACAATGGGCCGGGGCAGTAGGGGGCGCTAGGGTTAGGGGGCGTTCGGTATGCAATGAGAGTACTGCGGGTGGTGAATTGCTGTTTTTCAGTTCAGTTTGAATATTGTTACACCCCTGTTAAATAAAAAAAAGTGAAATTTAGTTTATTGTGATTTACTTGCATTGTTGAGGGTTGCAGTTAGTGCTAAATAATGTTCTAGATCATAAAATTGTCTGCTTTAAATTATTTAAATTTCACACTTGGGACAGTTACTAATTTTTGTGACTAATTTTTCAGCAGATGTAACAAGAGAGCTTCCTCCTAGCTCTACAACCTTCCATGCCATTCAATTTACCTTATTAGAATATTCAATTTACCTTATTACACAGTCTTATTAGAATGTGTATTTAGCTGTTCATTTCTCTTCAGTTTAGTGCTCAAACAAACATAGCAGACTTGTAAATAACGACCTTAATCAGTTTCCCTTTTTCCTAAGTGTTGTTACTTTTTTTACTTTTTTGTTTTATTTGTATGGTTTTGTCTATGTTCAAATAAAGAATTGCCTTTGATGCCACATCTGAGTCCAGTTTGGTATCTGCACTTATAGGCTCCATCCAGTTTTTCAGTTCTGATGAAACATTGTGTCAACAACTCACAAAAACCTTATTCAAAGATTTTCAAAATTGTTTTTCTTTTCCTTATTGGAAGTTGTAGTTTGCTGATTTGAGGGAGGCTCTTATTGGGGTATTAACAGAGTGGAAAGATAATTTCATAAAATCAGTGTTGTTATCTGTTGATTTGATGTTCCATGCAGAAAAATCCAATAAATACATTTGAAATAAAGATATTCAATATAAAAAGATGCACAATGACATGGCACAAACACTTACTCTGGCTGAAATAAACCATTAAGCAGTTTATATATATATATATATATATAAAAAAATATATATATGCTGGAAGCAGCTAACCCAACCTACAATTTGTATTTGTTCAAAGAACATTTTCCAAACGTTCAGTTTTAGTAATGGAAATGTTAAAATGTCAAGGTTTCTTGATGTTATAGCGGATTTTTTTTTTTTTTTTTTTAAGGTTGGTGTAATCTTGGTCCACTGAAGGCAAGTTTGTAGAACCCAAGTGCAGTTTATTCACACAAAACATGAACATGAACATGGCGCTTACCAAGAGTGGTGACACGAAACAATACTTGACAAAGTAACAAGGCAAACATGAGGGCTTAAATATACAAGGACTAATGACAAGACAAGGGACTGATGATCAGACAATAAACCAATGACAACATGACACATTCGTTCTTGATCTTATTGATTATTCAGAAAATATTGATTCAGAAGCTATTATAATGTTTTTAGATTTTTATAAAGCATTTGACTCTTTAGAACACCAATTTTTGCTTAAATCTCTTAGCCTTTTTGGTTTTGGATGTACTTTTATCAACATGGTGAGCATGCTTTATAATGACATTAACTCTTCAGTTTTGGTTGGCTTTCAAACTACTAAACGCTTTAATTGCGATCGAGGAGTGCGCCAAGGTTGCCCCATTTCCCCATTTCTTTTTCTGTTAGCTGTTGAATTGTTATCAATTGTTATTTTACAAAATCCCAGTTTAGAAGGTATTTCTATTTTTCTAAATATCTCAACTAGCTGATGATACAACTATATTTCTTAAAGACCAAAGTCAAATTCCCCTGTGTATCAATATTATTAATTCTTTCTCTGAAGCTTCAGGCTTATATTTAAATGTATCAAAGTGTGAACTATTCTGTCTGTATGACACTCAACAACCATCGATGCACCATATACCTGTAAAAGACTGTATCAAGTACCTGGGGATTTTCCTTACTAAAGATAGATTGCTCCGCCAACAACTTAATTTTTCACATAAAATAAAGAAAACAAGAACCATCTTTAATTGTTGGCTACAACGAGATCTGTCAATCTATGGGAGAGTACTTATTTCTAAAGCAGAGGGTTTGTCTCGTTGTGTTTATCCCTCTTTATCTTTATTTGTTAGTGACAAAATCTGTGATGATATTGACAAAATCTTATTGAATTTTATTTGGAAGATCAGATCTCACAAAGTTAGGAAATCTGTTTTGTCGAATAGACGTTCTGAGGGTGGACTGGAAGTTTTAAATTTTAAAGAATTAGTCAGCTCTTTTAGAATTAGTTGGTTAAAAAAATTTCTTTGTAGTAATGGTTCAATTTGGTACTATATCCCCAATGCCATATTTCGTAGATTAGGCGGTTTTAGAGTTTCTTTTAAAATGTAATTTCACCCCTTCTAAATTACCGCTTTCTCTCTCCAAATTTCACCACCAAGTTTTACTTGCTTGGAAATTGTGTTATGTGCACAATTTTTCTCCCCACAAAGAAATTCTGTGGAATAATTTGAACATTTTAATCCGAAACAAATAATTTTTTATGGATAAGTGGTATGATAGAGGTATTGTTTTTGTTTAGGATTTATTTAAAAATGATGGCAGTGTACTGGAATATGAAGAATTTATGACTTTGTATAATTTTCCTCTGCCTGCTAGAACTTTCAATTCTGTCATCAAAGCTTTGTCTCCAAGTTATGTGCATTTATTTAAAACACACCCTTTCTTTAATGAGAGAAAAACAATTATGCCCAAACTTAGCCTTATTGATACATTTTTTATAGTAAACTTATAAAGCTATTGTTACATTACACAGTTTACACATCCCCTTAATGTAAAATTTTTCTGGAATAATTTTTTTGACAGTATTCCTGGAAGAGGGCGTGGTTACTCCCAGAGAAATATTGTATGTCCAATAAAATTAGAGAGGTACACTTTAAGATTCTTCATAATGTTTACCCAACCAACTCACAAATTGCCTCTTTTGTTGATCTCTCTGACCTGTGTGTATTTTGCAAAGTTGAGGAAGAAACTTTGCTTCATTTATTCTACCACTGTAATCAGGTTAAGCCTCTTTGGGAGAGCTTGGGTTATCTTTCTCACTTTATCAAATGTGATTTAAACTTTTCATTGAAGGATATATTTCTCTATTTTTCTGGGAGTGACTATGCTATTGATAGTGTTGTTAGTTTCTTTGTGTTGCATTGTACATTTTTATTCACAAACACAAATTTCTCAAGACTTTGCCTAGATTTGATGTCTTTATTGCTGAGATTTCCCTTATTGTAAAATCTCTTAAACTCATTGATAACAGTAAGAACAACAAGTTTCTTAAGAACCATGTACGGTTTTTTCTTACTTGTTGAGGAGTCAGTTATTTATTTATTTTATGTATTCAATGCAGTGCTGTTTCTTCTTTGTAATAAAAAAAAAAAACATGACACATTCACATGAGGAACACATGGCAGGATCACATGAGGGCAAGAGAATCACATGACAAGACATAAGACATGAAACATGAACCAAACCAAGACATTGGCTGCATCCGAAACCTGATAAATGCTGCCTTCGAATGACACATTTCAAGGTCGGAAGGCATCAAGGCACGTTCAAATGCAATGTTAGTTTCACTTCCTGTCTCCTGAGATACCTTCATTTGGTTGATTTTTGAAGGCAACATAGATTAATCCTTTGCTGCATTTGATATCCCACCGTCCTGTGCTTTCCATTCTGTGACAGTTGGGCTAGAAAAATAAAGATGGCATCTGAAAGTTGCGGCTGGTCGTCAGTTTGTGTGTATAAATGTACATTTTTTATCAATGTTTTTCACTTATGATGTCATTTCTACGAGAAATTACCTTTGTAGTCATTAAATATTCACTTAGTATTCACCAGAGCTCTCTCTATTTTGCTGTATTAAACCATAACACTGCCTCAGAAGTCTGTCCGAAATCAGTTTTGAAAGGAACCTTCATGCGCAAACACTGCCTGCAAAGTCATTGCCTGATAGGGCAGCGAAGTAAGCTGCCTAAGTTTACAGATGCAGCCTTAGTATGATCCTGAAACATTCAACTTAATTTTTGCTTACAACATAAAAATGTACAGTTTAATGTTATGTTAATAGAACGTAATTTAAAGGGTAGTATAATGTTCCTGAAACATTCAAACACCTGCTGTTATCAAGCAGAATAACAGCAGGTTTCTTATATTCCAACCAACATGATTTTGAGACAAATGCTCAGACTTCTGTGAGCAGGGGTGACTTTTCAAAAGTAAACCAATGTACTAAACATTTGAGTAAAACTCAAAGCATTACAGTCTTCGAAGCACAAGGGTTGACTGGGTGACTTTAGTGGAAAAACATGAAGTTACATTTATGCCACAATCATTCACTACCAATGTTTGATTAATTTTTTATGAGAATAAATGCTCATAAAAATCATACATGGCATAAACACATACAATGTTGATAATACATACAATGTTGATAACATGAAATGCATTTTAAGTTATCCTCAATTAATCTCATAATAACTAACCTTTATTTTCTCTAAACAGTTCAACAGAGGCTGACCAGGAAGTCCCTTTTTGGCTTTAAAAAGGTCCACAAACTGTGGACTCTGTCGATCAAGGTTCTCTTCGAATTCCTGCTTTAGGTTTTTTGCTAAGAACATCCAAAATGATAATTCTCTGATTTCTTTCACTCTCTACATTTGTGTTCTGCAAAAGAACTATAATAAGAGTTTGATATTGCATCAGAACTCATTTTGTGGGTGAACAATTACCTAAAAACTAATTATAATAATAAAATAAAAAAAGACTCTTTGCACTATCTACCCTCTCTGGCCTCTTCCCTTTCTGATGGGAGGGGGAGAAGGGAGAAGGGAGAAGGGTGTAAACCAAATGCCCAGACAGGTATGTGGAAGTGGGTGGCCCAGGCAGGGCTAACATTTCCTGGTTCGTAGAATAAATGTGTAGGGGTTGATCTCAAAGAAGTAAAACAATTACCTACCCGTCTCAAACCTAATGGCAGCAATCCTAATAGTTCAAAACATAACCCTAAACCTAACCCTAAATTAAGGTAAATACACACCCACCCTAAACCTACCCATGTCAAACCAAATGGCGACAAAACTAATGGCTACAAACCTAGTCTAAATAACCAGAATTAAGCCAATTTAACAAACTAGGATGAATCCACACCCACCCTAAACCTACCCTTTTCAAACTTAAGGGCAACAACTCTAATGACTCTAAACCCAGCCTGAATAAACCAAATTAAGCTAAGTCAATAAACCAAGGTGAATACACACCCACCCTTAACCTACCCATTTCAAAGCTAAGGGGGGAGCCGTTGTAACTCTTTCAAAACCTATCCTAGCCAGAGCCATCGGACTTGACCTACCGGTTTTAAGCACAGACAATTACTTATTGTTTCAAAACCTCAAACCCAATGTCAGTAACCCTAATAGTTCAAAACATATTATTATTATAATTCTATACTTGTCAAATAAATTTATTCCCGGGCTATTCTTTGCTCATTTTTCCAGATCATGAAAAATACAGACCAGCCATGGCAACAGACTAGATTTCAAACAACTAATCAGAGCCTTTCATCATTCCAAAACCCTTCGGGACGACTCAGAACAAAACCAAGCACCACGTCGGCTTGCAAGTTTAGCGGACATCTTAGCCATGTTCTTTGGATATACGGAAATGCACGCAATTGGTTACACATTAGACATTCTGAAAGATCATTAACAGGAATGCCTGGAAACAACACAAACTCGCATTCTCACCTCGTCCCAGGATCGTTGGGAAGAAGCTTGGCAGATTGCCATTAAATGGGCCAGACGCAATATCAAAACAATATAGGAAACTACTATCGAATTAGCATCCCAAGTAGTTGCGGAATTCATGAAAACACCGGCCCCTTTTGAGGACAAACAACCTCTACCAACTCAGAAACAAGGGACAGAAAACTTAAAACAAAAGTTTCTGGCGTCCCCTACGGCAAAAAAAGTCAAATTAACACAAGAACATGAGACACTTAAAAGACAAATAACCCCGCAAACCAATCTTCATAACTAACAGTCCGCCGAAAGAGTACAGAGATCAAAAGAGAGTTACCCAGAAGTGCTCACTCAGACATAGCAACAAAACAACTGACCACATCTCTCCTCCTACTACTTCCTCCTAATAATGGAACCGGAACAGGATGATTTGACCAACCACAGGCTTGCTCCACACCAAAAAAATTTAGCCCAAAACAACAACTGAGCACTATAAAACCTTAGGTAATCCCGGTATCCCGCCTCACCCCCCTCACCGCAAGGCCATTAAGGTCCTCAGAAGCTAGTGAACTAACCGCAGACCTCCAGAGAGAGACTCGGACCCCAGCCTTATTTTTTCAAAGACAGGAACACCATCAAAACAAATACAAAAATTGGACATTAACCCCCATAAAACCGATCCTCTTCTTAGGGGCCTCGAACCCCAGCCACCTTCCCCCCATAAAGAACGACCAGGTGCAAGTAGTCAGTTATCCAGGGGCAAAACTACAACACCACTTTGTGAATACCACATTCACAAAATAAAACTCCGACATCTCCAGAAACCGAACAGGTCATATTATCCTTCGGTTTAAACAACAGAAATAAGGGTAACACAACGTTCCTAAGAAAAGCAGTGGAACGCATTTTAGGAGCGGCAGAACAAACTTTTCCATCTGCAACAATACACGTTCCCCTAATCAACTTTGACATGGACCTACCAACCCACATAAAAGAGAATCTCAACTTGATAAATGACATAATTTGTGACAAAGCACAGTACATTCCCCTTTTACCAGGACAATCCTTCAGAACGCAAATGAGTAATATCCACTGGACAACTAAAAGAGAAACCACATAAACTTGAAGCAATAAAAAACGCAGAACCGATTAAACTAAACAGGACAGTACCTTTCCCAGATACACATTTTATCACCAGCAGAAACCTCAGTACTCAAAAAAGGTCTATCCTTCATCCTGTCATATCTAACGAAGTCTTAGGACAGACATACCTTATGCGCAGAGTTAAGCCAATTCCACACAAATATACAAATTTTAAAATAAAAACTTGCCTTGCCTTGCCTTACAAAGGGCAGTGTACTTTGGAACAGGAACCGATCCAAAACAAGAAATTTCATTTTGTAATAAATCAACCTGGAAACCTCCACCCCAACAATTACCCAACCAAATCTGGGACTTTTTTGACAAGAGCGGAAAAAAACTTACGAAGCTTAATGACTAACCCTCAATCGCCCGGTCCAAACTTGTCATCTAAGGAAGAAGCAGCATTAAATTCACCAACCCACAGAAGAGATCTAATTATCAAACCAGCGGATAAGGGTAATGCCGTGGTTGTCATGGAAAAAATCTCAATACATACTGAAGGTCTCCAACAACTACAGGAACAAGAATTTTACACCAAAATACCAGCCCCAGTTTTTCAAACTTCCATACCCTGCATTAAACAAGTTATAGAAACCATTCTAAAACAAGGCTACATACTGTACAGCGAAGACAAGCGGACTATCTTAAAGGAGAACATAATCCGAGGCCAAGACGGTTTTACCTGCTACCCAAAATCCATAAACTACGTGAAGAATGGCCAACTCCCTTAATGCTCCCTGGATGCCCTATTGTATCAGATTGTGGCAATGAATCCTACAGGATAGCAGAATATATTGATTCTTATCTGAACCCATTATCCATCAAACACAAGAGTTTCTTAAAAAACACATACGATTTCATAGAAAAGATTGAAACACTACAAATTCCACCGGAGGCCTTCTTATTCTCTTTAGACGTTGACAGTCTATACACTAACATAGAGACACAGTTGGGCCTTCAGGCGAAAAGAGAATGTTTTAATCAAAACTCAGATACCTTAAGACCAGACGATGTAATTCTTCAATTGTTACAAATCAGCCTAACATGCAATGAATTGAGTTTGCGGGCGAGTATTATCTGCAGAAAAACGGGACGGCGATTGGGAAAAAGTTTGCCCCCTCATACGCTAACATCTACATGGCACAGTGGGAAGAAACAGTCTTTCCCAAATGTTCTGAACTACCGTTCAGCTACTATCGGTATCTAGATGACATTTGGGGAGTTTGGCAACACGGAACTACAAACACTACCACCATAGACTTTCTGGACACCACCATTTATAAGGGCCCGAACTTCAACACTACTCAATACTTGAGTATTTTTCAAAGAAACAGACACACATGCTCTTCTCCATTACAAGAGCTCCCATCACCGACACACTTTTAGGGGGATTGTATGATCCCAATTTTTAAGATTTTCCCGAATTTGCTCGAGGGAAAGTGATTTCCAAGAAGCCACAAAGATTCTCTTTAGAACCCTAAGAACAAGAGGATATTCAAAATCAAGACTTAGATAACTGTACAAGCAACATATTCAAAATCTGACTCATCCTACCGACGACCCACTTCTACGGATCAGACTATCGTCCCATCAATCTTTACTTACACTGCAACTTCAACAAAACTTAACCAGCGAATTAAGGACAATTTTTCACAAACTCTTGTGCCCACACAAGATATAACCATATAACCATTGATTCGAAGTTGCCTTTCACTAACAGAGAACCCCCAGAGTCATCAAACAGTTCGGTCAACAAAAGGCATATTTTTTGCCTAACATATCCTTAAATAACAAGAACTGCATTTATGTCATCACATGCACCAAGTGCAAAAAGCAATACATTGGACAAACAAAGAACTCAACCGGATGTAAACGGACAAACCGTTTACATCAACATCACTATAATATCCATTCTGCCCCAAAAAACACAAGAAATCGCACCTTCATCGAACACTTCCAGTGACATGGCATTCAAAACCTGCACATCCAGGGAATTTACCACAACCCACACTAGACGGACAAACAAAGAAGACGTGAAGAAGAAGTGGCATTGGATCAATAAATTGGACACAAAGGTGCCTAGAAGCCTGAATGAACGATGGGAGGGGGAACAATTTTGTTACATTTAAATTTAAGTATATTTAGCTAAACTTGAAGTGCTCACCCAAGCGCTCTTATGTGTGTTCGTACCATTCCTTGGACGGGAAGCCGACTGACGAACACCTTTACCCCGAGAAATGGCTCGGCTACGATGTTCCGGTAAAGAAGTCCCGCCAGGTGCTGAACAGGTTGTCAGATTCAGGTAAGCTATCTTACCTAACTGTTAGCTATGTGCTTGTTAGCCTAACGTTAGATTTGTGAAGTCCATTCTATGAATACATTTAAGATCAGTAACGAGCCGTTAACAAAATACAACGAATCTTGCATGATTACCATTGCCCACCTATATACACTCACCTAAAGGATTATTAGGAACACCTGTTCAATGTCTCATTAATGCAATTATCTAATCAACCAATCACATGGCAGTTGCTTCAATGCATTTAGGGGTGTGGTCCTGGTCAAGACAATCTCCTGAACTCCAAACTGAATGTCAGAATGGGAAAGAAAGGTGATTTAAGCAATTTTGAGCGTGGCATGGTTGTTGGAGCCAGACGGGCCGGTCTGAGTATTTCACAATCTGCTCAGTTACTGGGATTTTCACGCATAACCATTTCTAGGGTTTACAAAGAATGGTGTGAAAAGGGAAAAACATCCAGTATGCGGCAGTCCTGTGGGCGAAAATGCCTTGTTGATGCTAGAGGTCAGAGGAGAATGGGCCGACTGATTCAAGCTGATAGAAGAGCAACTTTGACTGAAATAACCACTCGTTACAACCGAGGTATGCAGCAAAGCATTTGTGAAGCCACAACACGCACAACCTTGAGGCGGATGGGCTACAACAGCAGAAGACCCCACCGGGTACCACTCATCTCTACTACAAATAGGAAAAAGAGGCTACAATTTGCACGAGCTCACCAAAATTGGACAGTTGAAGACTGGAAAAATGTTGCCTGGTCTGATGAGTCTCGATTTCTGTTGAGACATTCAGATGGTAGAGTCAGAATTTGGCATAAACAGAATGAGAACATGGATCCATTATGCCTTGTTACCACTGTGCAGGCTGGTGGTGGTGGTGTAATGGTGTGGGGGATGGTTTCTTGGCACACTTTAGGCCCCTTAGTGCCAATTGGGCATCGTTTAAATGCCACGGCCTACCTGAGCATTGTTTCTGACCATGTCCATCCCTTTATGACCACCATGTACCCATCCTCTGATGGCTACTTCCAGCAGGATAATGCACCATGTCACAAAGCTCGAATCATTTCAAATTGGTTTCTTGAACATGACAATGAGTTCACTGTACTAAAATGGCCCCCACAGTCACCAGATCTCAACCCAATAGAGCATCTTTGGGATGTGGTGGAACGGGAGCTTCGTGCCCTGGATGTGCATCCCACAAATCTCCATCAACTGCAAGATGCTATCCTATCAATATGGGCCAACATTTCTAAAGAATGCTTTCGGCACCTTGTTGAATCGATGCCACATAGAATTAAGGCAGTTCTGAAGGCGAAAGGGGGTCAAACACAGTATTAGTATGGTGTTCCTAATAATCCTTTAGGTGAGTGTATGTCATATTTCTTATATTTCGTTTACTTTGTGATATGGACCTATGGGTCTGAAATAAAGAATGAATGAATGAATATTCATGATAGTACAATATATTATGGTACATTACAGTCTTACAATAGCTCACATTATTCCTGTAAGCAGGCCAGCTAGCTACATCTCTCATTCAGATATTGATATTGACCTACGTAGAGTTAGGAGATTGTGTGTAGCCTATACTGTCTCGTTTTTAATGCATCTCTCTTTTTCACACTGTTCTAAGTATGAGTGCCATCATAAATTAATTCTCATGATCTATTTTAAGTACTAATGTAAAAATGTTTATATTTTATATTATTAAGGTTATATTATTTCCATAGATGCATTGATGAGCGTCAGTGTTGCAGTGGACAACTGTGAGGATGATCACAGCCACATGCCCCAGACCTGTTATGCAGACACAATGGGAGAATCCATCTGTCTCTGACCACAACTACGCTCCAAAATCTCAACTCAACCTGAAGCCACCTACATCTGAAATGGGAACACAATGCGTTGAGCCAGCGCCATTGTACATAACTCTGCTGAGAAACGACCACCTTTGTCAGCTCTACACAGGGTTGACATTGGATGCATTCCATTCAGTTGCTGAGCACCTTACCAATTCATACACCAACAGCTTTCAGCTACACACTTGGGATCAGCTCCTGATGACTCTTGATGAAGCTGAGTCTTAATTTATTGCAGGGTGATCTTGCTGAAAGGTTTGGTGTTTCTCGGTCCATTGTAAGCAAGGTGATTTCTCGTTGGCTTGACATCATGGAGGAGAAGATGAGGGGTTACATACCATGGCTTCCCAGGGAGACAATCCAGGCAACAATGCCTCAGTGTTTCAGAGAGCAATTTCCAAACACAACATGTAGGGCTGCACAATATATCAAAATATCGCAAATGGATATCGCAATATGCATAACTTTTTTAGCTCTAATAAGAATCAGTATATATATTTAATTCATACAGTGAAAACTAAGCAGTGTTTTATTTTTACATTACATTTCTGTTAAATAAACCTAATGTAGGATAACCTGAACCCCTAAACCCCGTGGTTTACACTGATGTTAAAATAACACTTCTTATGCTACAGTAAAACAATGCTGTTCACTTTCACAAGTTGAAGGGATGTTTTCTTGTCACAAAAAGAATGTGAAACACATATGTAGGTTATATAATTTTAAATCTAATTTAATTTGATACACTTTAAGCATTATCATATCGCATATCGAATATCGCATTGTTTAATGAGTTATCGCATTTTTCTTCAATATCGTGCAGCCCTAACAACATGTGTGATCGACTGTTCAGAAACACCCCTTCAAAAGCCACGCAACCTTGACTCGAGAGGTGAGTCCAGCCATTACTACGGCCAGAACACCATCAAATACCTGGTCTCCATTGCACCATGTGGACTGATCATGTTCATCTCGCCAGCGTATGGAGGAAGGTGCAGTGATAAATTCATAACTGCAAATTCAGGGTTCCTGGAATAATTTTGTCCAGGCAATGAAGTAATGGCAGACAGAGGCTTCACCATTACCGATCTCCTCTATAAGCCCCTTTCACACAGAGATTCCGGAAAATACACAGATAAAGTGACCCGGGATTTGACCCGGGTTCGTTTGATTTTGGTTCATTCACACTGCCAGTGATTTTCCGGAATCAGAGAGTGCGTTCACACACAGCACGTAAAAATCCCTTAAAGACACGTGACATACGTGACATGTAATGTCTCAGTAGCGTCTTGTTTGCTTATGAGCTGCGATTTCTCTCATGAGAAACCACACTTGTGCATTTTTTTGCTCTGATTCGATCATAAACTTGCGCATTTATGTACCGTTTCACAGCTGGCGAACGATCCCGGCTTCAGCGTCATCGCTACGACACGGCATTATTACGGCTTTTGTTCACACAGCGCGCGTTCCGGGACTGAACACGGTAATGTTACTAGGTCCTCAACCCGGCATCATTCCCGGGTCATGTTTGCGTTTACACAGAAGGCGTTCTGGCAATTTCCCGGCAATTTGCGTGTGAAAGGGGCAAGAGAGGCATGCAACTCTCTGAAGAAGACACCACTAACACTAGGCACATCGCCAATGTACGTGTCCACGTTGAGCGGGTCATATGCTGACTAAAAAACTTCAAAGTCCTGTCTCAAACCGTTCCAATTAGCCTCACCCCTAAAATTCTTCTTCTTCTTCTTCTTTGGTGTTTATTGGCGGTTGGCAAACCAACTTGTAGGTGCATTACCACCAACGACTGGACTGGAGTGTGGGCAGGATATATGCTTATAGGATTAAAAAAAAAAAAAAAAAAAAAACGGCCTAAATTCTTTTACTTAATTTCGTTTCTTTAATAAACTTAATAATACTATCATAGCTTTTTCCTTTAGTATACCTATTATAGAAAAATCTTTATGCTCAGCTTTAATTAGTGACTGAATAAAATGACGTCTTTCATTGTTGTATTTCCTGCAGTGAAGTATTACATGTTCAACTGTCTCTTGCTGACTACAGTGATTACATTCCCCTGTTGGGTGCTTGCCAATTTTAAACAATGTGCTATTCAATCCTGTGTGACCTATTCTCAGACGGGTTATAATATTCTCTTCAATTCTGTTCCTGCTCTCTCTCCTCCCAGCACCAACTTGTTGTTGAACATTATATAAGTGTCTTCCTGTTTCAATACCATCCCAGTGTACCTGCCATACCGATTGTGCATATTTCCTAATGAACACTTTAGCTTCTGCTTTACTTAATGGAACTTGTAAATCTATCTGCTTTAACTTTAAAGATTGTTTAGCCAAAATATCTACCTTCTCATTACCCACTACACCAACATGAGCAGGAACCCAAACAAATAAAAAAATTGATATACCCATTAGCTTTATGTTATACAATTTATGGAATATTTGGTAACACTTTATTTTACGGTGCCCTTGATACAGAGTAATTACTTAATTAATTACTTAGTAATAGACTTTGTAATAACATGTAACAAAATGTACTTAACATGTAACTAAGTTATGGAACAGCCTATACTTACAGATTGTAATTACGCACATGTAATAGGCAGCTACTGTTACACATGTGTAACAAGCCGAGTCTGTTACATATTACATACACATTACTTGTATGTAACATAAAGTAAAGTGTATCAAGATTGTACTAAAGTGCACTTCCTGTGTATCTACAAATGGTATCCATCTGAATTAACCCACTAGTTCATAGCTTAAATACATGCATTAGCTTCCTAATTACATTGCAATTACAAAATATTACACAGGTATAAGCTACGTAAAATAAAGTGTATCAAGAATGTACTTAAGTGTACTTTGTGTATACATACCTTATCCATCTCTGCCTTAGTTTGATTTAACTCACTAGTTCACAGCATAAATGCATGCAGTAGTTTCCTAATTACATTGTAATTACATAATATTACACAGGTATAAGCTACGTAAAATAAACTGTATCAAGAATGTACTTAAGTGTACTTTGTGTATACATACCTTATCCATCTCTGCCTTACTTTGATTTAACTCACTAGTTCACAGCTTAAATGCATGCAGTAGTTTCCTAATTACATTGTAATTACATAATATTACACAGGGATAAGCTACGTAAAATAAAGTGTATCAAGAATGTACTTAAGTGTACTTTGTGTATACATACCTTATCCATATCTGCCTTAGTTTGATTTAACTCACTAGTTCACAGCATAAATGCATGCAGTAGTTTCCTAATTACATTGTAATTACATAATATTACACAGGTATAAGCTACGTAAAATAAAGTGTATCAAGAATGTACTTAAGTGTACTTTGTGTATACATACCTTATCCATCTCTGCCTTACTTTGATTTAACTCACTAGTTCACAGCTTAAATGCATGCAGTAGTTTCCTAATTACATTGTAATTACATAATATTACACAGGGATAAGCTACGTAAAATAAAGTGTATCAAGAATGTACTTAAGTGTACTTTGTGTATACATACCCTATCTTTATCTGCCTTAGTTTGATTTAACTCACTAGTTCACAGCTTAAATGCATGCAGTAGTTTCCTGATTACATTGTAATTACATAATATTACACAGGGATGAGCTACGTAAAATAAAGTGTATCAAGAATGTACTTAAGTGTACTTTGTGTATACATACCTTATCCATCTCTGCCTTAGTTTGATTTTACTCACTAGTTCACAACTTAAATGCATGCAGTAGAGTTCTCAACGGGTCGGGTCGGCCCGACAAACCCGACGGGACCCGCGGGTTCGGTCCGGGTTCGGGTCGGAAATATAAGCAAATGACTCGGGTCGGGTCGGACCTCGGGCTTAATCTTTTCCGCTCAGTGAAAAAAACAACAACAACAAACAATTTTTTATTAATCATCGCTGCTGTTCACCGTAAAGAAAGTCTGGCTGCTGCGTGCAACGTGCATCATGGAGAGGGGTGGGGGCAGACCTGACGCCGCTGCGTGCAAGCCTTTAGCCTGGAGAAGATGGAGTTGGTGAAAAGTAAACTTGCCGCAGGTGAATTCACCGTCGCTACTACAGGAGTGGGAAAATCAGAGGTCTGGAAAGTGTTTATTGTTTGTATTGTTAAAAGGCGTGAACATTAAAGGTTGATTTGAATTCCCGTCTGCTGGTCATGATAATAGGTGTATGAAGAAAAAAAAAAAAAAAAAAAACGCGGGTTCGGGCAGATAATTCAAGTTGATGTGTCGGGTTACATCGGGTCCGGGCTTTAAAAACCACGGGTCGGGTTGTAATTTTCAGGCCCGTTGAGAACTCTAGCATGCAGTAGCTTCCTAATTACATTGTAATTACATAATATTACACAGGTATAAGCTACGTAAAATAAAGTGTATCAAGAATGTACTTAAGTGTACTTTGTGTATACATACCTTATCCATCTCTGCCTTACTTTGATTTAACTCACTAGTTCACAGCTTAAATGCATGCAGTCGTTTCCTAATTACATTGTAATTACATAATGTTACACAGGGATGAGCTACGTAAAATAAAGTGTAGCAAGAATGTACTTAAGTGTACTTTGTGTATACATACCTTATCTTTCTCTGCCTTAGTTTGATTTAACTCACTAGTTCACAGCTTAAATGCATGCAGTAGTTTCCTTATTACATTGTAATTACATAATATTACACAGGTATAAGCTACGTAAAATAAAGTGTATCAAGAATGTACTTAAGTGTACTTCATGTGTATCTATAAACCTCATCCAACTCGGCTTGTTACACATGTGTAACAGTAGCTGCCTATTACATGTGTAATTACAATCTGTAAGTACAGGCTGTTCCATAACTTAGTTACATGTTAAGTACATTTTGTTACATGTTATTACAACGTCTATTACTAAGTACCTAATTAAGTAATTACTCTGTATCAAGGGCACCGTAAAATAAAGTGTTACCGAATATTTCATTAATTATATCCATCCTAAAAGATGATCTGCCAGATTTTATGCTTTCCAGTGCCGAGTAGCTATCAGATGCAATAACTATGTTATTCATTCGCTTTTCTTCCGTCCACTTCAGGGCCATTAAAATTGCCAATAGTTCTGTAGCATAAACTGATAAATGGTTAGAAACTCTTTTCTTAATGTAAGAATCATTCATTGGAATATACACGGCTGCACCGGCATATCCTGTCTTCGGGTCTTTTGATCCATCCGTAAATAAAAACACTGAATCTTGGAAATGCCTCTCAATATAATTCCGCACTATATACCACACTGGAAGTTGTTTGGATTGATCCTTTATTTCCTGTTGTATACTGAGGTCAACAGTTGGCAAGGGAAATAACCAAGAGGGATGGAGGATATTGAGACCGTGTTGCTATACTGTACTTGACTTAGTCCTATATTCCTCGCCTTTGACTCCTAAAATTGATAAAATTCTACGAATTTGTGCAGCCCTGTGCAACCTTCGAAGCGACATCATTTCTGATATAGAGGATGAATAAATGTTTATTTGTAGGTGCGGTCCACGTCTGACGATACTTTTTGCTTTGGTTTTGCTTTAACTAATCAGCGTAAATAGTGCAAGTAGTTATTTATATAAACCTTTACAATGTGACCAGATGTTACCTGTTGTGAATGGTTATTTTTATAAACCTTTACAATGTGATCAGATGTTACCTGTTATGAAGTTATTTTTATAAACCTTTACAGTGTGACCAGATGTTTAATAAACCTTTACAATGTGACCAGATGTTACCTGTCAGTCATTTATTATAAAACCATATAATGTGAGCTCTGTAGATTCCTCTTAAAACTTAAAGGAATTAAGTCTTCTAGTTAGAAGGAATAAATCATGTCAAGTTTGCAAATGAATACCATCTTGGTGTATTACTTGTGAAAATTAAATGGTGAAATGTATCTACATGAAGGTCAGTAGAAGGTGTCTCTAGCTTCCTGAAAACATCAGACACTTCTTACAACTGATTTTATACTTATTTAAACTTAAACTTATTTATTACTCAAGTGTTTACCTACTCACTCTGCAGTAACTACTAGGGATCTAGACCATTATTTTAAAGTGAAAAACATCTTTTCACTTTAAAATAATGGTACAGATCACTAGTATTTTGACAACTAAAGCACAGCATTGAAAATACAGATGATACTACTGAGTTCATGCGTATCCTAATTTCACGTGTGACCTTCGAGTTTCTTTCTGAGATTGACATCTGTTATTATCTGTGACTTGGCTTGCAGACACACCTGCTTTACACACGTCACTGACCGAGAACCAGGAAACAATTTCAAGTCCTTGTTTCAGGGAAGTGTGTTTGAGCTGCTGTGTGTTTGTGACTCCCAATTCATTCAGTAAAATGGCAGAAGCTAGAATTTTTCAGGATGAGGTCATCTGTCCAGTGTGTTTTGATTTACTGAAGGATCCAGTGACAATTCCCTGTGGACACAGTTATTGCAAGAGCTGTATAACAGGCTACTGGAATCCGCAGGATCAGATGAGAGTCTACAGCTGCCCTCAGTGCAGACAAACCTTCAGTCCAAGACCTGTTTTAGGTAAAAACACCATTCTGGCTGAAATGGTGGCGAAACTTAACAAAACTAAACTTCCTGCTGACTGTTACGCTGAAGCTGGTGATGTGCAGTGTGACGTCTGTACTGGAAGAAAATACAAAGCCGTCAAGTCCTGTGTGGTGTGTCTGAACTCATACTGTCAAAATCATCTATATGAGAATTACACTTATAATGTCTTCGATTGACTTCCACAGTTACATTCACCAACATTCTTCCCAGGCCCAGAAATGACTTCCTACAATGTAAGTCACTAAGAACAGAACCTCACTGAGTGTATTCATATACTCCCTGTCGAGGCTGTAAGTTTGGAAAGTGAGAAAAATAGAAAAAAAATTGTTTTATAGTGCTTAAAGGGTTAGTTCACCCAATTTTCCCCCATAATTTACTCGCCCTCAAGCCATCCTAGGAGTATATGACTTTCTTCTTTCAGCCAAACACAAGAGTTATATTTAAAAAATCCTGGCTCTTCTAAGCTTTATAATGGGAGTGAATGGTATTCTAGATTTTGAAGCCCAAAAAAACACATCCATCCATCATAAAAGTAATCCATACGGCTCCAGGGGATTAATAAAGGCCTTCTGAAGCGAAGTGATGCATTTTTGTAAGAAAAATACCCATATTTATAACTTTATAAATTATAATCACTGGCTTTTTTATAATTATTTATTTATTAAATGTGCCTTTTGGCACTTCAAAAACTCGGATACCATTCACTCCCCATTATATATAAATATATATATACAGTATATAGCAATGATATTTTTTTAATATAACTCCGATTGTGTTTAGCTGAATGAAGAAAGTCATATACTGTACACCTATAGGATGGATTGAGGGTGAATAAATTATGGGATAATTTTCATTTTTGAGTGAAATAACCCTTTAATGCAAATGAGGATTTGCACAGGATAGCTGGTAAGCTGTACTGAACTCACTGCTGATACACTGAACAAAGGCCCTAATGAATGAATTCTGATTCTAATGCGTTTTATCTCCATCAGATTCCCATCAACTCTCTCTGGATCTAAACACAATGAATAAATACCTCCGTCTGTCTAAGGAACACAGACAAAGGGTGATTACTTACACGGACACAGAGCAGCCGTATCCTGAACATCCAGACAGATTTGATGAAGAAAATTCTCAGGTGTTGTGTAGAGATAGTGTGTGTGGACGCTGTTACTGGGAGGTTGAGTGGATTGGGTCTTATGGTGTGTATGTATCAGTGTCATATAAGAGCATCAGCAGGAAAGGAGGGGATAAAAAGTGTTTGTTTGGACATAATGATCATTCCTGGAGTTTGTACTGCATTAAATCCAGTTGCTTATTCATACACAATAACAAACAGACTCATCTCCCTGTGGTGTGCCCGCTCCTCTAGAATAGGTGTGTATGTGGATCACAGAGCAGGAACTCTGTCCTTCTACAATGTCTCTGACAAAATGAGCCTCATCCACACAGTTCAGACCACATTCACTCAGCCTCTCTATCCTGGGTTTTATGTTTGTTATGGCTCATCAGTGAAACTGTGAAAGGTACTGGTCATTTTCTGCCATGACATTTAACCCATAATCAAGTTAACCCTAAAGGCCAATTCACATTGCACAGACAAACGTTATCAAACTTGTTTGTTGGGTTTTGTCGGATCAGTGTGTTACGTCTGTTGGTGTTGGTTGGGGTTTATTTTGACCAGTCTGAACAAGTTCAATCAGTTTGTTGGTGTCTGTTGGGGCAGTGTGGACATGACAGTTATTTTTCATAAAATTTTAAATCCAATGGCCAACTTGTTTGTTGGCGTTTGTCTGTGCAGTGTGAACAGGCCTTATAACATAACACAATCCAATGTGTAATTCAAAATAAAGTCAAGTCAAGTCATCTTCATTTATATAGCGCTTTTAACAATGTAGATTGTTTCAAAGCAGCTTTACAGAGATAAGCGTATAATTTAAGGTAACAGAGATTGTTTTGGCTTTATAGCGGTTCTTTAATAAAGTTATTTTCCAGCTAAAGTTAGTTTTGATTGATTCGCTTCCGTCGCAACAATCATTTGTTATTAAATTAGGGGCCGCTAAGACGACACCATTCTCTCTACACAGACTTTAAACGCGAACCTGTGATAAACGCTGATGGCGTTCACATGCGCATTAAGAATTGGTTCTATAGTTATGTGCGTTTGAATATATGTGCGCAGGTTTGTAATTCCCTACAAACCAAGCCTAAACAAAATACTGGTCTTTCCTGGTAAAACACCTGTGAAAAATAACTAAGGATAATTCCTTCATATTAATATAGCACAGTGGGGGGGCATGTTTTTAAGAGAGTAGAATAGATTCTAGAGTAGGGGTCGCAAGCCCTGCTCCTGGAGAGCTACCGACCTGCAGAGTTCAGCTTCAACCCCAATTAAACACACCTGAATCCGTTAATAATTGGCTGCATCTGAAATCACATACTTCCCTACTATATAGTAGGCAGAAAACAGTATGTGACAAAAGAAGTATGTCCGAATTCACAGCACTCATAAAAGAGTAGGGGCATCTCAATCAGCTCTCTGGTTTAGTAGTCTGAGCACTGATCAGAGAGTCGACAATCCTGAACTGAAACGTTCGCTCCCTAAAAGTCCAACAATGCACTGTGAAAACCAGGGAGCATCGACGCTCACTATGTTCCCTTAATAGAAGTTCTGAAGCACGAAACATAAATCACATGAGTCAACTCACTATAATGACACGTGATAGACGTTTTTAAAAATACAAACCATTAGTTTATTTCAGCATAAACATACATTGCTCGACAGGTAATGAACATAATCTAGCTAACATTTATCATTTATTTATGGCTGAAATGTTGCACGCAGATGTAACAAGCAAAGTATTTATCATAGCTGATTGAGATGCACCCTAGGCAAAAAGTACCCAGATGACCTACCACTTTCGGGCAAATTATACTTCCTACTACTTCATTGAATTAATACAACTTCTGTCACTGAAACAACTTGTCAGAATAAAGGTCTGTTTATATCAACATGAATATTCGGCATGAATCAGTCCAATTTGTGCGTGCGACACGTCCGCCGTTCAGACCGATCGTAAAAATATTGACAGAGTATGGGCTGAATGAAAACGCACATTTGCATTCACACTCTTTCTGTGTTTTCTTCCTGCAAATATTTTCCCTTGGTTACTTATGATTATCTTCACCTGTGTCTTGTTTCGTTATTCATTTTCCTTTTGTGTGCATATATAATCTTCCTCAGTGCAGTGTCTGATTGTGCTTGCATTTTGCTTTCCCTTTGGGTTGTATTTTTCGTTTTCCTCCTGGAATATCATCTTTAAATAAACGCTGCAATTAGATACATTTATATTCTCCTTGTCTGCAAACCGACACAGATACACTGTGATATAAAGTCGTCTATATATAATGTATGTACACTGTTTAAATATATATAAAATCAACCTTGCTGTGATGGTTTGTTCAAATCATTATGTAGTGTAGATTACAATTGTATTATATTTGTTAAATGATTCAAATAAAAAGTACTTGTCAAATTGTCTTCTGTGCTCAGGCAGGATTTATTATCATTTTAAAATTGATATTATTGAAGCGTACTGGACAGTTGTGGTTTATTTGAACATTTAAATTGAAGTAGATTTAACTGCTTTTTAAGCAGATCAGGCTCAATAAAGCAGCACTGTATTTTTGTATGAACGCATTAAAAGCTACTTACAACTCTGACTGACAAAGACACAGTTATGACCATTTTATTATCAAAACAACAACATGTGAGTAAATTCAGTGTGAATTTACTATAAATTGAATCATTGAATGACAGAAGAGTGAATTGAATCAGTTTGATTGTGTGCATTTGAAAAATACCTAATGGCCTAATGGTTAGAGAGTTGAACTTGTAACCCAAAGGTCATGGGTTCGAATCTCAGTACTGTGGCAGGATTGAATGAATAGTGCTCTCTTCCACTCTCGTTACCCACAACTGAGGTGCCCTTGAGCAAGGCACCTAACCCCCAATCGCTCCTTGGGCACCACAGCAAAAAAAAAACAACAAAAAAAAAAGCTACCCGGGTGTGTGTTCATTACACACTACTGTGTGTGTGTGCACTTGGATGGGTTAAAAGCAGAGCACAAATTCTGAGTATGGGACACCATACTTCGCGTCACTTCACTAAATTATGCTGAATAAAATTAACTTATGGTTGTATACAAACTTGTGGAGTTTTTTTATAATTTTTTTTTTTTTATAATTTTCTGATAATAGAGTGCAACAATTGGGTTCCAGAAGTAAAAACACCATTCATTTTCTCCATAAGGAAATTGATTCTGAACGGTAACTTATAAACCTTTAAAGACAGACCTGTGAGCTACGAGGTTGTTAATCGATGGTATTAGCTTTTGCTGAAGACATCAGCCCACATTATTCCAGCTTATTTTTTTTAAATAATCATGATTAACACTGGAATTCCTGGTTAAAAATTACATTACCCATGGTGCTATACAGAAAATTACACCAACCAGATAGTCGAAAAAAAGCAGCAAAGATCTTCTTTGCTCCGCACACACCCATGAAGCGGATAGCGTAATCAAATCGATCTCAAACGCTCTCAAAATACAAAAAATATTTGAATAAAAATGCATATTTTGCAGTAAACTTAAAGTATATTGCTTTTATAGTATAATCAACATTTGTAAATGAGTAGTTTTATATTTCTCCATCGGTTTTAATTTGATTATGTTGTTTGCAATGCTTCATGGGTTTGTAGTTCTTTTCCTCACTAAAGCCGTTAAGTACACATTCTTGTACCATGGCTTATAACTCTTTAACAAAGACTTTTTAAAGATCCCTACAGGAAAAATAAATGGAAAAAATACTCTATAGCATTTATGATAAAAAATATTTCATAAAATTTAAAGAATACAAATTTAGATAAAAAATGTCTCTAAGTGAAGGGCACTCTCACTAGTAGTTTCAGACTTTCAGCTCACATAATTTCTTTGCCATTTTAGTTATAACTGCGATTAAGCACATTTATCCTTCTCAAGGCATCTTTGTTGTCTATGGTCTTATGGACGGTAATGATGAAGGGGAAGGCAGAGGGCAGCTCGACTCTGCGGCTGAGCTTTTGGTGACCCCAGTGCAGGCAGCGCAGTCTCTCGGCCAGGTCACGACGGCCCGCACGCTCAAGACCGTCCTGCAGAAGCTTGGTTTTGTTTGGTTTGTCCCAGGAACGCTCATACCTATCAATCATTAGAAGTACTACTTAATAACACAATGACTCTCAACTTCAGGGCTCATTTAAAAACATGAATTAACAGTTAGCCTACATTTAACAGTGTGTTAGATTAATACACACCATGATTCCAGCATTCTCTGAGCCTGGACCCTCTTTTCTTTAGATGTTGCATGAAACTGTCTGACTTCATTTCTGGTGAATCCAAGTTCAAATGCTAGAACGTTCCATTCAAACCCCAACTGCTTAGCAATCTCCTGCACGGATTTCATATTGATCACAGCATCCTAAAGGACAAAGAACAGTATGCATGGTCATGGAGACATATTATGGGGGGAGGGGAAATACACGTTCTTTTAATTATACATTTAAGTACTGAGTAATATTTATTAACTACATGTACTTACTAAAGGATTATGGTTAGGATTAGGGTTTGGTTTAGTTGCATGTAATTATGCACAATTTATGATAATCACAATGGTAACTACATGTAACATGTGTAACAAGGACACTGTAAAATAAAGTGTTACCCAATATTGTAGAGATGACTCACCTCTTGTGCTTTGTTTGGCATTTTATCCACTTATACAAGGATTCTAGTTGGTTCCACTGGCAAGAAACAAGTGCTACAATGCAAAGTGTGTCAGAACAGTAGCTACCATCTAATGTCTCTCTACATTTGACTTTAGTTATTAGTGAAATTCAAATACTAATTTAATTCACAATCCAAATACTCTATTTAAACCCCTTACAAATTTGCGCTGTTGTTGCATATAGACGTCAATGTGATTGCAGTGGTCAGTGGTTGTCATAGGGACTGTCCAACACAAATCTGCCTGGTTAAAAATTAAAACATCACATAGTCCACTCAAGGTTTTACATTAAGAATTCATTCAGTAGAATTTAAAGTGAGTGTAACCTTGAAAATTATTTAAGAATTCCTTCTCAGTTTAGCATTTAAGCTCATGTAGACGACAAGGTGACACAAGTGAAAATGATATTTTTAAATATAATAGAGTTTTACAGAAAAGTTTATCATGAATTTTTTCTGATATATTATTGTTTGATGAAACACGTTACAGCAATACACGCTGGGGTCAAAAGGAACAACTGACTTCCAAAGGAAATCACTCCTTCTTACTGTTCTGAAAGATAAAATAAACTAAGATATGTGATCATAATACTGTATGTGCAAACTAATTAATTTCATGTCAAAGATTGTCATAATCAGTCCAAAAGTACAGTATGCTCTGGGTTTGGGCCAAATTCAAGGGTCTGAGCTCTGTCCTTGGACAAATACACGCCAAATACACATATTTTATAATATATCTGATTATACTATGTAAGTGTGAACTCATGAATAAATGAATAAAAAACTTGAGTTTTATTTTTTCTGGAAACTTTTTACTTTAACTTCACTACATTTGAAAGACAAATATCGTACTTTTTAATCGACTACAATTCTGTCAAGGACCTTGAAAGTAGTAACGTCAGTCAGGGGATGATTTTGGTTGCAGGGGTTGGAAAATAAAGTCGGTTTGACGTCAGAAACTGACAAACTCGACTGATGTTGGTTTCTGACGTCAACTTGATTTTCATTTTCAACCACAATACAACATCTGTCCAACATTGGAGATTAATGTCAATCTGGCGGTGGATTCTGACATCAACCTGATTTTCATTTTCAACGTTGGGTTTGGTCTTCTAAATGCAAATGTTGTCATTGTTTTGGAGCACACTAGCTTATAGATAACAGTAAAGCTAACATATTCACACTAAAAGCCAAAAAACTTTAAATAGGGCACCATTTGAGGGAACAGCCTTTTTGGTGTCCGTAACCATTGTGGACGTTATTGAGTGCACTTATTTAATCTCACATTCAATCCCACTACTAGAACTGTATTCTAATAAATGTGATATTGATATGAGGGTAGGTATAGGCATAGATTCAGAGGCATAAGGTACTGTAAGTATAACATACAACAATGCAACAATAATAAAACAATGCATTGACGTTTACTTTTTACTTTTGATACTTCTGTACTTCTACTTAAATAAAAATCGGTCTTTACAACTTTTACTTGTAACAGAGTAATATTTGACCAGTAGTATCTGTACTTTCACTCAAGTAAGGAAGTTGTGTTCTTTGTCCACCTCTGTTTACATGAAGAAACAGAAAAAACTGAGACAGTCTAAATCCAGAAGAACTGCGGCAACGTCTCCAAGACGCTTGAAGAAACAGTTAAACAGTATCGGCTGTTTCAGTCATTTTTTCACGTCAGCTTATTACTTTTCAAGCTAAACACATGAGAATATTCAGGTTGAATGTTTGGATCCAGACACAAGAGAGCAGCAGAGCATCACTTACAGTGCAGTAAAGCAATGCTCTGCTGCTCTCTTGTGTTTGGATCCAAACATTCAACCTGAATATGAGTTAAGTTTAACTTGAAAAGCTAACTGAAAAAGCATCACTGAAAAAATAACACATCTGACCTCCATTTTTAAATACGATTTATAACAATAACAGTTCAACGAATACAATTACAATTTGATCAAATAAAATATAAAATAAAAATTGCATGCTGCAATTAATGATTCAGTGATGCAATTTCCATGTATCTTTTCAGATAATGTGTGTCTCTTTAAAGAAATATTGTATCATATATTATTTTTAAGGGACGAATGATATTGTCTCATTTAACAAAAAATAGGTTAATTTGTCATTATGGGCCAAACCCCAAAACAACCCCTAAATGATTAAATTAATTTATCTTCTTTTGCAAACTTTTTTGTCAGATGCATTAAAGATGAAATAAATAAATAAAAACTCAAAGATTCTCTTGAATATCATATTTCAGATCCCTATTACTGACATCCTCTGTTCAAAGTACAGTACGAAATATTATATTTCAGTTCAAAAGCCTTTTATTCAACATTGGAAAACATAACATCCATTCCCTTCCATCATAAACCTGTTCTTTAAAAAAAAAAAAGAGAGAAACGAATGTTACTATTTGATGTGCAAATGTCTTCTCCACAGTGCTCTATATCATGAGCATCATGTAAACATACAATCTGGAATGGCTGTCCTTTACTCTAGGCTGCATTTGTACTTCTAAATACAGTGTTTTACAGTCCATTTAGTCTGCTTTTACAAATGCATCAGATCACTTGAATATTTCTCTTGCCAGATGTTGGAAAAAAATTGACAACATTATAAAAAGTAATGCAACTTGCACAACAGAAAGCTATCTGGTACGACTCTGGCACTACTGGTTATCTAATGTAACAATGCAAGTTAACAGTAAAAGTGCTATTTGAGAGACAGCAAATGACTTATGCTTATTAAATCAATATTGTTCATTTAATGCTCATATCTAATTAATAATGTCATTTGAAAATTGGTTTCAGTGGCTAAAAAAATTGTGCTGCAGTTAGGCAAATGCACGTAAACACTTGTATGCATAATGCTCTGGGTTTCAGCCATCAGGCATATTGCAGTGGTGCTGTATTGCATTTATTAACAGTATTTTTCAACTTTGAATCACTTGAAGTTATTTTACATCCACTTAAGATCTAAAAGCAACAGGTGTGCCCAGCCAGCTGGGCCTGAAACATTTAAGGTCAGTGTGCAGAGCAGTTTAATAGCAGCCGTCCCTCCAACTCCCGTCACGCAGGGCGCTCAGAGCAGACACACTCTTCGGCGGGGTCAGGAAACTGCAACGACAGTGACTCGGGATGATGACAGCAATACTTCAGAGGATACATTATAGTGCATTTAAAATAACAAATCTAACATTTTCAAAAAGATCAGTTTGTTACCATCACAAACTAACAATGAAAAACTATTTTTACAGTTTTTTTGAATGACCCGAATATAAAAGTTTAAAAGTTTGGGATCTGTAAGAATTTAATGTTTTTAAAAGTCTCTTATGCTTAGCAAGGCTGGCTTTATTGAGCAAACATACAGTAAAAACAGTAGCATTACCCCTCATAATGACATACTGAGTAGATTTAAATTTAATTGGAATTCATCAAGTATTAAGTACCTGGGGATTATAATAACAAAGGATATTTCTAAATTGTTTGATAGCAATTATGGTCCTATAAGTAAGAACATTAAATCAGATATAGATAGGTGGTCCCAACTGCCCCTAGAGATGCATAACAGGATAGATACAGTAAAAATGAACATGCTCCCCCGACTCTTATACCTCTTCCAATCTTTACCAGTCGAAGTCCCTTTAAAACAATTTAATGAATGGGATAAGTGGACTTCAAGATTCGTATGGGGGGGTAGGAGGCCGCGAATTCAATTTAAAACACTGCAGCTACCGAAAGAGAAAGGGGGTAGATCACTGCCATGTTTATCAGATTATTTCAAAGCAGCCCAGTTAAGACCTTTAGCATGCTGCTGTAACCCAGAGTATACAGCAAAGTGGAAAGACTTGGAGATCTCGCAGCTGACTGTACCATTGCAATCGGTGCTGGGTAGCAAACCTTTATATGAACAGTATTCTAAAAGTTTAAATCAATGGTCTAAGGTTTCTTTTAGAATCTGGTTTAAAGAATGCAACTCTCCGTTACTTGAAAGACAATCTAGACTATTAAGATGGGTTGCTTTCGACCCCAACTTTAAACCAGCAAGGGCTGATGGGAGGTTTCAGTTCTGGTATAGGCATGGCATCACCTCTTTTAGTTCAATTTCATCAAAGGGAGAATTAGATAGCTTTCAGGAGATTTCTGATAAATATGGTTTGGGGAAACTTGATTTTTTTAGGTACTTACAAACTAGGACTTATTTTAATAAAGAGATACGATACATGGAGAAGCATGACACCAATTTAATTGATTTATTTGTTGACATGTATAAAAATAAAGATAATAGGAAACTTGTCTCAAAACTATATCTAGCCATCCAATCCATAAAGAAACAATCAACAAATAAGGTTAGATTAAAATGGGAAAAAGAATCAGGTCTAGTTATTTCAGAGGAAGACTGGCTGAATATTTGTTCTGTACAGGCAACTTCTACCAGCTCGGGTGTGTGGAGAGAATTCTGTTGGCGGAATCTTATTAGATACTTTGTAACCCCCAAGTTAAAATCTATTCAGTCTCGCGAGAAGGGAAGTGGTCTATGTTGGAGGAAATGTGGAGAACAGCTGGCAGACCATTTTCATGTATTCTGGAGCTGCCCAGCCATTCAGTCATATTGGCAGGAGGTAATACAAGTAATACATTTTATTTTCGGTGATGGAATTGACTGCTCATTTTCTACAATTTACCTGGGCAACTTAGCAGCTCATTTGATGTTGAAAGACAAGTACCTTATAAAGATATTATTAGCAGCCAGCGAGAAAGCTGTAACACGAAAGTGGCTACAATTTGAACCCCCAACAAAGGCTGAATGGCTGGATATTATAACCATTGTCCAGAATATGGAGAGGATGACTTTTGCTTTAAACCTACAGATGGATAAGTATTTACAGTATTGGGAAAAATGGATTGTGTTTACGACTTCATGACATGTTTATTGATCAATGTATCATCTGACATGTATACTTTCATCAATTTTGTTTAATGTAATAATGTATAAGTGACCAAACGATTGTTCTGTTTTGTTTAGATGTGATTGTATGTTGTTATGGCTATTTTGTTTCTGTTTTGTCGTTGTTGTTTTTGTTTTGTGCAATTTCAAAAGGAAAAAGAATAAAAATAAAGTATAAAAAAAAAAAAAAAAAAAAAAACAGTAGCATTATTATAATTTAAATACATTTTAAAATGTAATTTATTCCTGTGATGCAAAGCTGAATTTTCAGCATCATTACTCCAGACTTCAGAGTCACATGATCCTTCAGAAATCATTCTGATATGATGATTTGCTGCTCAAGAAACATTTCTTAATGTTGAAAATAGTTGTGCTGCTGAATATTTTTGTGGAAACTGTGATGCACAGGATTCTTTTGATGAATAGAAAGTTCAAAAGAACAGCATTTATTTGCAATAAAAAATCTTTTGTAACATTAAAAATGTCTTTACTATCACTTCACTTGATCAATTGAATGCATCCTTGCAAAAAAAAAAAAAAAAAAACCTTAATGACCCAGTTTAGGGTAATGCAGATTAAATTGAAGAGTGAACTTTCTTGAAATGTATTTTAAAGTGTTACCAATATATTTCATATTTTACATTTACAACTGCATGTTAGTAAATTGAATATTTCCAGTTCTAAGAATTAATAATTCCTGTCAGTATTTTAGATCTGTCAAGTGATACATATTTTATGGTGATATGCTGATTAAAATTGGAATTTAATGCAATTACAATATTTGCTCAATATAAAAGCCTTCCAATGAAAATAATTCAAAGTCTTTACATTATTGTGGCAGGCAAATAAAATCACTGAATTACAAAAAGTGACTTCAAAAGTCAATATGTTGTTTGTTTTATGTCCACATCATTAAACATAAGCCTATCAATAGTCTGCAGTCAACAGCAATTCATTTCGCAATACAATTTGTCAAATTGTCTGAAGTTGAGCGGTGGCTACATTTGCTTAAGTCAGTGGTTCTCAACCTTTTTTGGGCCAGCGCCCCCTATCTATTATCCAGGTCCCTTATTAGCTTTACTACTAGATATATTTATGGAGATGAGAAATAAAAACACGCTTTCGATGTTACGGAAAGGCCGAAGCTGATCGGTTGGTTTTTGTCACATGACCTGCTGTGCGCTTGTGGCATTCTGAAAAGTTGAGATGTTTTCAATAGGCCGCGTTGCTTCTATTATAACGAATTTGCACGCGCATAAAACGCGATACGTGGACAGCCCCTGACTGGTTTGAGTTGGCACTCGGCACCGCTGCGGAGTAGCACAGTACCTGCACAGTACCAAGACGCCTGCAATTTTGTTTATATTCCGCTAGAGCGCCAAAAGTTACAGACTGCAGCTTTCATATATAATTAAAAAGCATGTCACTAAAAGTCAAATAACAGATTTGATTTCACTGAACAGTGGGAATATTATCACAGTTTCCCAGAGAGCAAAAAAGTCATCTGAAGTAGAAATTAGCCTATATATCAGTGTATGTCAGTGTTAAAGAAATGCAACGGTTACAGATTTGACATTCAAAATGTAATTATGTGGCTTATCGCAAATAGCAGCCAATCAGCGAGGAGCAGCCAAAAAATGCAACGGTTACAAATTTGACATTAAAAATGTAATTAACAGCAGCTGTACATTAACAGAACATTAACAGGGAAAAAGCAGAATTCGCATTTTTCAAAATTGATTAGAAAATTAGTGTGAGCCCTGTGCTTGATGTTTTTCTGCTAATTTCTTTACTGCGGGTTTCAGAGACGTTAGTTTCAGCCGTAGTGCGCCTGAGGCATGCAAGTCCAAGCGATTGCGATACTTAGACTGCATGTGGATGTGACAAGAATAAACACTATGAACAATAAAACTATCTTGAAAACTATCCAAGCAGCGTTTCGCGCTCAGATGTTAACGGAGGTAAACACATTACCAAAATGTGATTACAGAATATATTTATATTATCCATCAGATTGTCATTTTCTCCTGACAGTATTGCGAGTTAACAATAATGCCTGACCAGTAAATTACTTGGTGAAAAAAAAAAAAAATTGGCATTAGGCACTGACATTAGTTAATGCCTAAAAATGTAAAAGTTTTACCTTATAAATAGAATTTAGTTTAATCGTCGCCGGAGCGAATAGGAAAATAATTTATTGAAAATATTTGAAAATATATAAGTGGTTCTTAAGTCAATACTTTTTTAATGCCTTGTCAACTTTCCATTCCTCCGCTGCATGTAGATTAAAAAGTTTGTCGAGACAAACTTTAAGTTGTCTTGAGAAAGCCGGACCAGATAGTTTCTGGCCACCACGGACTGTTGTCAGCGCTAAACCTATTTTTGAACATGTGAATGCTGATTCTTGTCAGCGCTGGTCTATGACTGGAAAAATTATAGAGTCATTGCAAAAGAAACGATAGGCTACATAGCTTACATGTCACATTAAACTGGCAGATTTTAGAATGTTGTAGGCAATTATTTTGCAAGTAATTACATGTTTAATCTTGTCTTGCCTGGATCTTTGGTGTAAACTCGTGAACGGCCCCCCATGAACACCTGAACGCCCCCCTTTCAAAAATCTTGCTTCCAACGCCCCCCCCCCCGTTGTTCTCTGAACGCCCCCGTTGAGAACCACTAGCTCAAGTGAATATGAAAAGTGGTAATTAACAGAAACGTTTAACAGTAAAACACTCGTCCTCTTTGGAATTGCTAAAGTTATATAAAGCAACGACAAGAAGCCCACAAGAAAATTGTAAATGATTACCTGCGTACGGGCTGGCCAATTTTACTGCGTGTGGCCCCACTTGCCCCAACAAAGGAAGCAGGTCGAGGTAGAGCGCTGCGACTGGAGGAGGGGGTGCTGGGTTTGCTGGGGTGGGGGATATTACTGCTGGAGAGACAGTTGAGACTAACAGAGGAAGGCATCGTGGTAGAACTCTGTATCGTAGGGCTCACGTACGCTGTGGCTTTCAGAGGTGGCCGTGATGTCAATGAGAAGTTGCCCACGCTCTGAACTCTCTGCTGTAACTGGCCAGGAGGGGGAACTGAAATTCAACAGAGAGCAAAATTTGATTATTAGTGTGATATAATCCACTACAAGATTAATATCATCATGTTTAATAGAATGTTTTGACAGTGTTAGTTACGGTGGCCGAGAGAGCTCAACGCGCTGCAACTGAAGAAAACACATGCAAATAGAAAAACACCTGCAAATTAAGAAAACATCTTCATCAGTTTCACAACACATGTGTGCTCCAAATACTCACAACACAACCATATACAGAAAAGCGCTGCAAAAGTTCACAACACAACCAAATACAGGAACGCGCTGCAAACGTTCACAACACAATCAAATACAGAAACGCGCTGCAAATAACACGTACCTCAACGGAAATGTTTCCAGGGGACCCCATTAAGTGACGAACCCGGCTGAGACATGCTTATTGCTCGTGAGCATCCCTATGCCCTACTCCCTTCAAAGGGCAGAGCCCTTGTAGAGGGCACTTTATGCGTTAAATATGCGTTATATATCTGTGTGTGTCTCAACTTTAAAACTTGCCTTCTCATCTTTGGACCCTGCATCTAACATTTCTTTTGAAACTTATTTAAACATAACATGACAAAATGTGTACTATGTAACTAATGTATAGATTAATATCTTACCCTGATGTTCTTTTAAAAAAAAAAAAAAAAAAAGTCAACTCATTGTTAACTCTTCTCATTTGTATTCTGATGACATTGAACATATTACAGTAATACATTTTGTATATTGTATACAAAGTTATGTGTCATAAACATGTCATCTCTGTATGTTTTGCAAAAAAGCATGTCCCAGCCGGGTTCGTCACTGTTTGCGGTCCCCTGGAAACATTTCTACTATTTGCAGCGTGTTTCTGTGTTTGGTTGTGTTTGGTTGTGTTGTGAACTGTTGCAGCGCATTTCCATATTTGGTTGTGTTGTAAAACTGAAGAAGATGTTTTCTTAATTTGCGGGTGTTTTTTCTATTTGCATGTGTTTTCTTCAGTTGCAGCGCATTGAGCTCTCTCGGCCACCGTAGTTAGTCTTACTTGCAGACTGTATCTTGGTCAGAACATTGTGGGAATCAAAACTCTGACTGTTTCGGAGTAACGAAAAAGATGAGGATGATGTAGCGATGTGACCAGTCGGAGCAGAAACATTAGGCACGCCGATGACACTGGGAGTGCTGGGGGCTCGAATGAGGTTTGGCATGCTTCTCCGTAGCTTGTCTGAAAAAAGAAATACATCACATGAAGAAACATGCAATCTAGTATGAACAGTGTAATAGTCTACATACTGTAAGTATAATATATAGCTGTTGTTCTCAACCAGTGGGCAGTTCTCAACCAAAGGAGTATTTGAAAGAAACAGTCTTTAATAAATCCAACAAAAAACACGCAGGAGATATCAGGAGTAAGAGTATAACAAAACCACATAAAGATTATACCGGACAATACAACTAAATGAACAGAGGGTTTAAATACACAGGGATAATTAACATAACCAGAAACATGTGCATAACTCAATCAAAAAACATGGAGACAAACTAGCAAAGGGAACACAGGCAAACGAAACAGAACACGGTAAAAAGGAAGCCAAAACTGAACATACACAGTTGGACAGTGGGAGATCTTCGAGTCAAAAAACTTGAGAACCACGAGCTAAAACAGCTAAAAAACATTTCATATTTTAATTAATTTCCTAAACTGCTGTCATTTTAATTTAAGAACCAGGGTTTCCATGGTCATGGAAAACCTGGATACTCTCTATAAAACAGTTTTAAAAGTTTGATTTACTGACCTGGAAAATTCATGGAAATGTCTATAATGAATATGAAATGTTCTAGTTATGCCAGCTTTAAAAAAAAAAAATATATATATATATCCTTTATCATGAAGGTCTGGGAAAGTTATGTAAATGCATTGTTCGTAAAATGTGTAAAACACATTCAGTTCACCTGGAATTAATTATTTAAAATTATTTTAATATATTGCTACTAGTTTCTGTAATTAAAAAATATTTGTATCAGCTTTGTCATTACAGAAAAAAACATGGGGATCTTTGAATATTGTCTTGGAGTCAAAACATTTGTGAACCATATCTCAGTAGTTTTTTTTTTTTGTTTTTTTTTTGTGATATATTATTGCAAATACATAAACAGACATTGAATATTGATCTATATTGATATTTATTTTATTATCTCAGTTACCCAAACATGTCTGCCTCTTATCATTTTAAGTTTAAGTCCCAGCCAGCTCTTTGTGTCTCTGTCCAGTTTGCTCTGTGTATATCCTGGAACTGTTTATCCTGTTTATGATCCTGTTTTGCTGCCTGTCCTGACTATTATGCCTTTTGATTACAGAATGCTGAATTATCCCTGTGTTATTGTCCTGCCACGCCACTACCGACCTCTGCCTGTTTGACTACTCTGTTTACTCTAAACAAGCTTCAAATGGGTCCTCTCTCTCGTATGGTTCTGAGCCGACAACAGGCTTTCCAGCAGCTTCCCACCGAATTGTCTGCCCAAGTCATCATTTTGGCCACCCATCAACAACAACTTAACCATATGACAACACTTACGGAAGAGCTGGTGAGAACGCCTCAGCCCACCTGCATCATCGGCCTCAGATCCCACTACCCGATACCCACGGGACCCTTTTCTGACATTACCGCCATTAACGCCAAACAGGAGAAGTATGACGGTAATCCAACTAAATTCAAGGTGCTTTTAATGCAGTACTCAATGTTCCTGGGACAAAAACCTTTATTGTATACCGACGACAGTCAAGTCTCATTTGTTTGTTCCTCAGGAGGGCACTGGATTGGGCCACGGCAGTTTGGTTTTCCCGACCTTCGAAAACTTTCTTTCACACTTCTGCAAAGTATTCAAACATCCAGCGGGATGCCTGGTGGCCGAGGATCAACTACTTAGTCAGCGACAGGTAAGAACCACCGCACGGGAATACTCACTCATATTCCACACTCTGGCAACCCAAATAGTGTGGGAGGATGACACACTGAAACTGCTTTTCAGCAAAGGACTGACCCCTGAATTTCAATCCGAGCTTGCATGCTGGGGTGAGACCAAAACCCTGGATCAAATCATTGACTTGGCCATTCATTTAGAAAATCTGATTCATTCCGGTCGATCCCCTCGGGTATCACCAGCATCAGTAATGGCAAGAATGGTAAGTGCGTTCACTTCCTCTCTTCCTGTTACATCAAGTATTTTGGTACCAGAAACTTTGAAGTTTGCAACCAGTCTGTTAGACGTTGATGCATCAAACACAGGGATTGGGATGATTCTGTCACAACATGGCACACCAGCTAAGCTGTACCCTTGTGCTTTCTCCTCCTGGAACTGACTGCGGCTGAGCGTAATTATGATGTGGACGACAGAGAACTTCTAGCGGCTTTCAAGGAATGGCGGCATTGGCTGGAAACAGCCAGACGCCCATTCCTGGTACTAACCATAGACAGTAAAAGAAATGGACACAGCGACCCCATTGGAACTCAATTGAGACAAGTGAAGCCCATTTTTAGCGATTTCTTAGCACTTCCTTTCCTGACGCGCAGACTCAAACCGAGCAAAGCTTTACACGGACCACGTGAGCAACCCGTCTGTCTTCTAGTAGCTGTGCCAAGAGAAATCAGAATCATTCCCTTCCGAATCTTGCAGAGACGGAGAGTGTGAGTAGGAGCTGTCCATAAGCTTGGAGCAGGAGCAACTTTTGCTAGGTATTCTGATTAATTATATTGTCATTTTGACTCCACGTCCCCCCGATTGCCCGCGAGCTTCTCCTCCTGTCCACACGGTAATCTCTCTACTGTGCGACAGAGAGTCGCGTGGTTATGACGCAATCGTTAGCCTACTTTTACAAAAACTGCTTCTACGGGGCCTTAACATAAGCTACAAGGTAATGGAGCATTTTATACATTGTCGTGTTTCTTTAGAAATAAATAATGGACAAATGGAGTCTTTAAACGCCTCAGATGTAAAGTTATTCGCTGTCAAAGTGACGCCAAAATGAATGGGAGTCAATGGGATGCTAACTGCAGGTGAAGTTCTGCTACAAGATGGCGGAACGCGGCCGACTTCAACTTCCGGTCGACTTCCTTCCCCCCTGGTACTAACCGACCAAAGGAACGTCAAGTACCTTGACTAAAAGACTAAATCCCAGGCAAACTAGATGGCCATTGTTCATCACTTGATTTCAATTAAAAACTACGTACCACCCAGGCACCAAAAATACAATGGCAGACACTCTCTCCCACCAATACGATCACACCACTCAAGAACACTCAACTGATCCCATTCTCCCTCCTGCGATCATTCTTGCCCCAGTTCAATGAGATACTATGGATATTATTCAGACTCAAATGTTAGAACCTGCTCATCCAGAGTGTCCACCGGGAAAGACTAACGTACCATCTGTGTTCTGGCAGAGGGTCTTACACTGGGTTCATTCTTCACCCATCTCCGGCCATCCCAGTATCACTGCCATGCTATGACTACTAAAGAATCGATTATGTTGGGATACCAGAAATGCTGACACAACCATGGTCATGAACAACTGTGTCAGTTGTGCCACCTCCAAACCTTACATACAACCACCTGTGGGGCTGCTACACCCTCTCTCTACAGCTCAACGACCATGGTCACGCATTTTCATCAACTTGGTAACAGATCTGCCCACTTCTAACACAACCCTATTTACTGAAAGCAATAGATTATAAGGCCTGACAACTAATCCCTCTACCGAAGCTCCCCACAGCACTGGAAACAGCGAAACAACTCTTCCACTCTTTTCATCCAATTCTACGGACTATCAGACGACATTGTCTTGGGCCGTATACAGATCAGATAGTGGACCTGCGCCTAGACACGACCACAACGCATCCCTGAAGTGTCAGTTGAGGTTGTGTCAACTAGACTCTACCCTGTGAAGGCCTCATCGACATGACAGCCATCGGCACTGATCCTCAACAAACCCGTCTTCATACCTGTGTGACTCCGATCTTCAACCAGATGTAACTGGATAATATTCTGATTGTTCCAATCCAATCTGACTTCTGACCTATAATGCTGCCTGAATCGTAATCATACACTCTTCGTTCGTTTCTCCCAAGGTTTTTTTCTCCATTCTGCCACCTGATGGAGTTTTGGTTCCTTGCCACTGTCGCTTTTTTTCACCTTTGTTGCCATTGGCTTTTGGTTGCTTACCAACCACTTGCCTGTTTGACTACTCTGTTTACTCTAATAAAGCTGCAAATGGATCCTCACCAGGATGGTTCTATGCCGTCATTACAAAAGAAAAGGAAGGATTATACCATGCATAAAGGAACATGAAACTTAAACTGAACAATAAAACTTAATATTGCTTTAATAGTTTTTAATCTTACCTAAAATTGAGTTCTTACATATTGAATTCCTAGTGTTAACTGTATATTTTCACTCTACACTTCATAAGACCTTGTGTTGTCTGACCTGTGTTTGCTCTATAACTCTGGGGCTCTGCGGTACTGGAGCTGTGGTTGGGCATGTGGAGCTGCTGGTAGGACAGGCTGTTGAGGTACTGAGGAGTGGAGGGGCTGCGCCGGCAGTCTTTCATGCTGGAGAGGTTCTGTGAGTGGGACGCGCTGCGCTGCATGGAGGCCGTACGGAAGAGTCGAGGCTGTGGAGAGGACATCTGATCGTACTCTTCCTCTTCCTCCAGCTCAGCCTCACTCCTCATGCTTCTGCGTGCACCTGCGTGTACCGAAAAACTGGCACTACGCCGTGTGGCCGTGGCAGCAGTGGTCGCGTACTCCTGACGTAGACCTAAACACAAACATGCGTCAATGTGTTTTTCCATGAAGCACCTTGACTATGAAATACTTTTTTTCCAGTTCCAAGCCACACTTTTAGACTACCGATGTATCAAAATGTTATCTAAATCACTGCATGCTCGTTCCATGGAAAAATATGGGTTAGGAATAACATGAGGATATATTGACAATAGTATTTTTTTAATGTTGTGAAACTGAAATAGAGTCAAGACTTTTAAATAACATCCTCCCACTACATGATGTATTAAAGTAGACATACTCTCCTCCTGCAGTCGGGCCATGACCTCCACATCAGTCATGTCCTGAATCTTATAGCTCATAGAGATGGAGTCCTCCTCCAGCTCAGAGGCACTGAGCTCACTGTCTATGGAAGACTGAGGACTGAGAGGCCGTTGCTGATGACTATTACCTTAAAAGGAGAAATGGAGAATTCAATCTCGCGTACATATACACTACTGTTCAAAAGTTTGCGGTCAGTAAGATTTTATTTTGACAGAAAATAATACTTTTATTCAGAAATAATGCATTAAATTGATCAAAAGTGACAGTAAAGACTTAAATAATTATACAAAAATAAACAGTTTCAAATAAATCCATTTCTTTTGAACTTTCTATTCATCTTGAAAGAAGTATAATAATATTAAGCAGCACAACCGTTCTCTACATTGATAATAATGAGAAATGTTTCTTGAGCACCAAATCAGCATTTAGAATGATTTCCAAAGGATCATATGACACTGAAGACACAAGAATAATAATTTACATTAAAAAATATATTAAAATAGAAAACGTCTCGGGTTACTTGACTGTAACCCTGTTCCTTGAAAAAGCGGAAACAAGATGCTGCGCTTGATTTTAATAATTATTTTTTTGTATCATTTTTTGCTAATTTTGTCTGAAGAATGTCCTGAACACGCCCTCAGTGAGGCAATGAAGCGTAGCATCTCGTTCCCGCTTTTTCAGGGAACAGGGTTACAGTCAAGAAAAGTTCCCTTTCAAAAGCTACTCTCAATGCTGTGATTTATTTTAAGTGCTATGGGAATGAGAATACCAAAGCTGCCGCACTGGAAGTGTCTGGACCCCTCAAGGTTGTGTAGTGTGTGCACACAAACACGAGAAAGGCCTCAGACAGGAGCTTGGGATGTCAACTCAAGGATATGAGTCCTTAAAGGGACACTTCACCTATTTGCATTAAGCTTTGTATCGTTAGAAATACATATTTTTGGACGGGAGAAATACGGATTTCAGTGTTGCGTCATTCTAAGCAGGAAGTCCCATATCTTTGTAGAGGGGTTGAGACTAAAAACACTCGTTCCTCATTTTTCCAGGGGGTGGGACCCACTCACGCTACAGACCTATTACAGATCAGTGGGTGGGACTTCACTTGCAGAAACTAAAAGCAATATCCGCCATCTTGTTTGGAAGCTAAGCTATTGGGCGCTGTGGAGCCAGATGTGAAGTTACGATAATGGCGAAAGGTACTCAATATGATATGGAAGAAGAGGATTTCGAAAGTCTGATGCTCGAATCAGATGTTCGTGGCTACTTTTACAAACCGCAATATAGCAAAGAGCAGCTGAGGCTGATGGAGGAATAGGAGGCGACTGCTGTGGCTTCTGCAGCCGAGGCAGAAGACCTGCCTGTCGCGGACGAGGAGTAGCTGGGGCGGACTGGTGGTGCCTGTGCTCTCACTGTGCGCCTACGGACACAGACATAGAGTCCTTCTGCTGCAAAGAATTTCAACGATGCCAATTTCTCCTGGACGAAATCTCTGAATCAGACGTGGACACGGACGTTTGTGTTGTGAACTGGATTAGTGGGAGTGGCTTGCGGAGCTGTGCAATGTGGTGCATTGTGGGAGTTGTTGTCTTCCATACAAATGCGCCCTAAAGTTACTTTCTGTCTTTCCTTGGTCAAGAAGGCACCAAATTCTAAATTTATGTTACATTTCGACTACATATATGACCCACTTTCAATAAAGATTAATGTTCCCACGGGTTGAAATGCTCCTTTAAGTAACATGAACATGCAAACTATAGAATCTAATAAATGTGTGCAGAGGACCAGCCTGCTGCATCACATACTTGCTGCAAGGGGGCGCCTCTTGCCCCTGGTAGAGTGAGTCCTAACACCTAGAGGCGAAGCTTGACCGTGTGCCTCATAGGCTAGGGCGATGGCATCCCTCACCCAATGCGACATAGTCTGTTTTGTGGCAGCCACCCCCCGGTTACGGCCCCCATAACAAATGAACAGCTGCTCTGAATTACCCCACTGGCTAGTGCGGTGGACGTATATCTGAAGAGCTGCAAAGTCTAAGCAGGATGGTGAAACCAAGCCTGCAAATCTCCCAAATCTCTTTAGTGACAAGATAGCCATAAGAAAAACCTTAAAACCTTAATATTTAGAGTCAGAAGCTTGACCGGCGCTAACTCTAATGGTTCAAATGTGTTGTCGACTAGCCCCTCAAGGACCATGGCTAAGTCCCATGAGGGAACTTTGACTCTTACGGGAGGCCTCAGTCGCCTATCTCCACAAATGAAGTGGGCGATCAGAGAGTGTTTCTCCTCTGAAACCCTGTCAATTAGAGCGTGGCAAGCTGAAATGGTGGCCACAAATACTCTGAGAGTAGCCGGACATGTGCCTGCTGACAGCTTTTCCTGCAGAAACTCCAGCACTGAAACAATCTGGCAGTGGACTGGGTCTGCATGATGTATATCACACCACCTTTAAAAGACGCGCCACTTCAGGGCGTACATTCATCTGGTGGAGGGAGCCCTAGCACTCAAAACGGTCTCTATTACATCCGCTGGATGTCCAGCATCTCTAAGTCCAGCATCTCTTAACCCCCTCAGAGGCCAAACATGAAGGTTCCATAGCTCCATATTCCCCTGTGCCTGAGACAGGAGATCTCTCCTGTTCGGTATCGCCCAAAGCCGTCCAGGAGAGATATTAGGCGCTATCAGCAAGAGGCAAGACCCTTGTTGACGGACCTTCGGCAGGACTCCCAGGAGCAGAGCAAACGGTGGAAACACGTATAGACTTGTCTTGGGCCATCCAGGGGGGCTGGAGGAGTCAGCGAGAAGTAAAGGGGACATTGCGCTGTTTCTAAGTGAAGAGGTCCACCTCTGCTTTGTAATATCTTTCCCAGATCTGACTGACCACATCAGGATGAGCTTCCAATCCCCGTGTGCGACCTCCCGTCTGGACAACAGATCTGCTCCCACATTTGTGCTTCCAGGAATGTAAATCGCCCTGAGGGACAGGAACTTGTCCTGAACCAAAAGCAGAACCTGTCGCGCTATTTTGGTCAAATGGCTCGAACGCAGTCCGTCCTGGCGATTTATATAAGTTGAGTTGTCCACCAGCACTAGGACATCGAAGTCTCTTAACAGCTGGAGGCAATACAGGCCGGAAATACAGGCATCAATTTGAGGCAGTCGATGTGCCAATCGAGACCCCTTTGGCAAGACGGACATCTAAGACTGCTCCCCAGCACGTCAGGGAAGCGTCTGTCGTTAGCATCTTGCTTTTTAAGTGATGATGCGCTGCCAGGGGAGAGATAGCCCACGAGCATCATCGTATAACCCTGTGCCTTTGCACCAACGATAGTCAAAAAACCGACATCGCAGGCACAAAGACACGGAAAGAATAGGGCTTATTCCAAGATTTAGTTAGTTCGTCATGTTAATATGGAAAGAAGGGGAGGGATCGCCTCTCTGATGCCTCCCCCTGGCCACCCGACAGAAATCTGTCGTCTAACTTAGATAATCTGGGGTTCTCTTGTTCCTTTGGCCAATCTAACTGAAGACTGTCCACAGCGCGAGTGACTACCTTGAGTAATTCATCGTAAGATCTACCATCACGAGAGGAGTGACCGGAAGCAGTACACTCGATATCCATCTCCACAAGAGAACTAGCGTCTCTCTAGTCCCTCAGCCCGGTCTGAAGAAACACTGTAGTACGCTCCAGAAGCAGACTGAAGGACCTCCCAATCTGGTGAAAGGGCAAGAGAAAGGGACGTCCCGTCTCCTGCTCTTCAGCCAAATCGACACACGAGCCCCATGATTTTGTCATCGAGGACGCGCAGGCTTGCGTTTTTGCGGGAAGAGCGAGCCTGCGCAGCCTGGAGTGGAGCACTTTGATGGAGAAGACTTCACAGTGCTTACACTATTCATCCTCGAGGGCTGACACAACGTGATGCTCCCCCAGACACAATGCAGTTCTGAAGACAAAATAACCTGATGAGCGCACCAGTCACATGTCTATTTATAGCCTCTGACCTGTGCATTCCGATGACGTCATCATCAGAGGTTATTTAAGCCAAATTCTTTGGCGTGTTTGCCACAAGTGTTCACAACTAGTCAAACGAACACGTTTTCCCAGAGCACTTAAAATCAAGCGCATTCAGCCTTGGTCAGCAAAAGAGACTTCTTTCAAAAACCTTTAAAAAATCGTAACAACCCCAAACTTATGGTAGTGTAAATACTGTACAAACACAAGAGTCCAAATACAGCATTGGAGAAGTGGTGTGTATAATTAGTGGAGCATGATAGGTGATCTTGGTCATGCTTACTGTGTGTAGCCGTGTGATAGAGGAATGTGGGAGATCTTTCAGTTAGGCTTAAGCAGTTCCTCCCCATGAGAGACATCTGATGGTTTGGTGAAGGTGGATCTGCGTCAGAAGAGAGATCTTAGATCACTCCGAATATGGAGAGTAAAAACTACCAATGAAAAAAAACTATGAAAATATGATCCAGACTAAATTTAATTTTGCATGCTTAATAATTTTGGTACTATGTTGGGTCGCCACTTGCTGTCAAAAGTATTGAGTACTGAGAACTGCTGATCTAAATCTATACATCTAGTCCAACCAGGATCATTTGTAGACCTTCTGCAACAAAGCATTGCAATCAGATCTTTGTTTCATGGAACATATGCTGCAATGGTTGTTTCCAGACACCATGAGGTCATCACTACTGATCACTGATGTCTCACATTTCACATGGCTTGAAAAAATGCTGAGCTGGCTGAAGTAAAAGAAACCTGATGCCTGAAAAAATCATTATGTTCTTTCTCAGCTATTCTTCTATTTCATTTTTCTAAACTACCTAGTTTACAACAACAAAATGTTTTTTTGTATATTTTATATCAAAAAGTATATTTGCACTTGCAGATAATGAAATACAAGATCAATTAAGAGTACTTACAGATAGTACACTTTTGAATTTAAAGTATATTTTAAATAATTAAGTTTGAATAATCTTTTGTCATGCTTTAAAAAAGTAATTATTTTAATGTGTTGACTAACTTGATTATAATTTTAACTGTAGTGTGTTTTTCGATATTACATTGAAAGGTAATATATTGTAAATGTACTAAATAGCAACTTTTTATCATTACAAATGTGTAATTACAAATATATTTAAATACATGACCTATGGACCTATACATGAACTATATTATAATATATATACTATATTATAAGTATATTTTATTTTAAATTCAGCAGTAGCATGCAATTAAATATGCTAAAGTGTACTTCTTTTTCACAAGGGACTGTATAATACACAGTACAATCTTTGTGGTTATCAGGCATAGACTACAGTACCTCTGTTAGCAGTTAGAGATAATGAGAGAAAGCATCAACAAATATTAATGAAAAGCTGTTTCCAACTGGAGTTAGAATGAGTGAGGCACACGAGTTACCTGTTTGCTCAGTTAGTGCAGGTTTAGTAAAGTGTTTAGAACAGCTGCTTAAAGAAGAGACTCCATCTATAGGACTGTACAGAACGTTTGAGGACCCACAGCCCGAAAGGACCCCTCTCCATCTTTTGGCTAATTGAAAAAGGGAAGTGCAATTAATAAATAAAAAAACATCACACACAACAACATTTATATATATTAAAAGAATGGTTAGTGTAATATTTTAAATAAGAATAATGTGAATACATGTTTTGATTGCAGCACTATGGTATTGGGTAAATTAGTAAAAGGTTTTTAAACTAAAGTTTAAAGGTTGAAGTTGACCCCAAAATGAAAATTATGTCATTAATAACTCAATGTCATTGTGAGTTATGAGTGGGTGAGTGGGTCGTTCCAAACCCGTAAGACTTTTGTTCATCTTCGGAAACAAATGATGATCTTTTAGATGAATCTGAGAGATTTCTGTCCTTCCATTGACAGCAACACAACTACCACTCTGACCCTTCAAAAAGCCCCTTCGGAAAACTAATTGAGCAGTTTAGTCCAAGAGACATGATAGCTTTACATGATAACCAGATTGAATTTAGGCTTTTATTCACATAAAAACATTCATCAACTCACATATCAGTTGTGGTAAACGGAAGCTCAAGCATGTTCGATTGACGTGCGAGAACCAATGAGGTTCAGTCTCGTGTTACGTTCTTTAAAGCGTCAAAGTTGTAGTTGTGTAGCTGTCAATGGAGAGACAGAAAGATTTTATTAAAAATATCTTAATTTGTGTTCTGAAGATGAAAAAAGTCGTATAAGTTTGGAACGACATGAGGGTGAGAAATTAATGACAGAATTTTCATTTTTGGGTGAACTAACCCTTTAATGCTTTCCACTGAGGCCATATTAAATATTAGAACGTTTTTCTTTCTTTTTTAAAAAAAAAATCTCTATAAGTCAAAAATTGGTATTATTTTCATTAAAGCCAAAAATAAACAGTAATTTCTGACTATTAAAAAAAGTAACAAAGACATCCTTCCAAATCTCTCCTTTTGGAACTCTCATAACTTTCATTTTGGGACAAACTCTTCAGTAACAATAAGGTTTCAATAGTTAAAAATAGTTAATTACATAATACATTATTAACATGAACTAACAATAAACAATAAAGTATTTAATAATATTTGCTAGCGTTAATTTGAACCTTTAATAATAATTTTTTTCTAATAAAATGTTGCATCTGTTAACATTACTTAAAGTACTGTGAACTAACATGAACAAACAACAATTGTATTTTTACTAATTAACATGTTAACTAATCCATTAACTGTTAACAAATGAGACCTGTTAACAATGTTAATCCATTAACTAATGTTAAAAAATGAGACCTGTTAACAATGTTAATGCTAACAATGTTAACAAATGAGATTGTAAAGTGTAAAACTCTTCTCTTAAAAGATTGAAAATTAGTAGAATGAATTATTGTTAGTCAAGCGAACCACAGTACTTTTGCATACCTTAACAATTAGGCTTTCCCAGATCGCATAAAAACAAGCATTCATGGCTACAAAAACAAAGGTTTTCAGAGGCTGCCAGAACAAAGATGTATTCATGACCCCGTTTGCAGAGAGCCAAGCTTACTGAATCTGGCCTTTCAAAAGCCTTTCAGAGCGCCGCAACTCCACAACACACATCTCTGTATATGCACCTCATACATCATTTACGTACGGACTGATCCAAAGGAATAATTTATACAAAAACATTTCACAACATCTTCAGGACAGTCTCAAATCTGTGTTAGCTAGTGCTGATTCTACAGGCAGGTTTTATTGAGGAATTGTTTCTATGGATACCATCCCCTCAAGCAGCTTAACTGAACAACACATGCACTGAAAACTTAAGGTTATCTATTCACACTTTAGCCACTCAAACACTGCATGGCTAATTTTATGTCTAGTCTTATTCATTTTTTTTAGGGTGCTATTAAAAAACATGTTCTTCACTGAAGCTTTTTCAAGTAGGCTGATTAACAGTTAACACGCCCCCATCTTCCACTGTTCTTTGTGTACAATCTACCATTAAATTGCTTATGTATCTGTATTATATCAGCCATCTCCATTAAAAAGCTATAATATAATGGTCAATCACTGTAAGTAACTAAAAACTTCAAGCTCATAAACAATTTCTATACCACTGACATTTCAGAAATGACTTCATATTCATGGGAATGGTGGAAGACCAAAACTGGGAATGTGACTACTATGTCATTTCCTACATCACTTGTTGTTGGTACCTTGGTCCAGTTTGTAGCACAAGGAGCGTTTGGCTAACTCCACCTCTGGTCTGGGGTTGTCCAGCACATGTCTACACCACTGAAGAGGACTGAGGAGAAGATGAGGAAACAGCTTTGCTTTTGAAGAAACATACAACCTGGTGATATAAAAAAACTGGGTCAAAACATTACAATCTGGACTTTTGCAAGCATTCATTATTGTATTGTTTTCTAGATTGTCCATGGATTGTATCATTAACCTAATCATATTTGTATTAGTTCAGCTGATTAAAAGGATACATAGGGATATATGGCCACTATCTGCTAAATCTTAGTCACTTGTCTGAGAGGGACAATAAGGGATCACCTGAAAAATCTCTATCTAAAAAAAAATTATCTCATTTATTAAAAAAGTGTTCTACTAACTATTTTGCAAGAATATATTAATATAGGTCTAGATTTTTACTGAGGATGTGAATGATGTTTAATTGACTTGATAATTATTAAACAATTCTGTGAATGTCCGTTATGATTATTGGTTTTCATTGAGAATAAGAGTTTCAGCACATGAATGTGATACCCTGCGCCATGAACACATGACTTTTTTTACATTTAATATTTTTGTCAGTACAAATTATAAAATCAGCATAACTTGTATGACCTGTACAAACACAGAAGTGTGCTTCAAGTCTGGGACCACTAGTTTTATTTATTTAGTCTTTTTTTTTTTTGCATATTTTAAAGTTAATACTGTATTTGTCATTACAAAATATGTTATCAGCATAACTTGAAATGTATCAAATTAACACAAAATGATTAAGAATTTTGTGTTTTAGGATTTGGTTTGTCTAGAAATTGTGTTGGCTTCATTATTTCAAGGTTTAAGTTACAGTTTTGGCTCCTATATTTTGATGTGATCTCCAACATCTGATTCCCAACGTAATAGTGTCTATCACAAACAGATATCAGATTTTGTCCGTTTTTATTTCTCTGTATAATGCACAGGTTTAAATTAGACTATTTTTTATGAAATAATTCAAACAAAACAGTCAAATACCCATGCACCTGTGCACTTCACATTTAGAAGACAAATTGTCTCAAGTAAAACATGGAACATTTTCACATCACCAGATGCAACAGCAAGCCAATCTCCTACTGAAGATATTCCCCCATAAATGACACTCACCAATTTAACAATGGACCTGGACACAAATATTCTATGGTGACATTTCATGTGAACTGAATTTAAGGGATAACAAAGAGCATGCGACGCAGAAAATCAAATCGAATCCTTCCAGAATTACACTATTGTTTACTTAGCAAATAATACAGCATCAGTACCAGCTATAATCAGACTCTCCATCGATGGGAAGAACAATATGAAGGTCTAATATTTCCACCTCATCCAGTACAGTAGCATCATCCTCATCAGCACCAGTCACTGACTGCGGATGAAAATACGGGTAGTGCTCATCCGATAGTCCAAAAGACGGAGAATATGAGGGTGAAGTGCAGTGATTCCCGGTGTCTGGGCCAGCCGGAGCTGCGGGACAGGCCGATGCCGGAGCTGGTAACCCACGGGCGCTGGAGGAGCAGTTGTTCGCAGCGTTTGCTCTCGTCCTGAGCTGCTCGTTCTGCCTCTCCAGTTTTCTCACGAGCTCTTGAAGCTTTTTCACCTCCAGTTCTGCGTTCATCATCTTACTGTTGCCATTGACGTCCGCCATCATCTGCGGGTTGAAAAATAGTCCGTCCATTGAGGAGAAAAGCATATGAACAGTAGTAAGATGGTGGCGGTGTTGTTTACCCTGTGTGCCCAGTCTCGCACTGCTTTCAGACGGGTTACATGCTTCATTCAGATGCTGATGTGCTGCTCATGCTTCTGTCTCCTCCCCCTCAGTTCAAAACACAACACACACGGCCACCACATAACCAGGCAAAACACCAGTCACACTGCCTAGGCTCTTTGCCATCCTTTCTTTCATTCAGATGACGACAAACAGTAAAATGGTTGCATTTGGAGTGCCATGTTCTATTCTATTCTATTCTATTCTATTCTGTTCTGTTCTATTATATTCTGTTCTGTTCTATTCTATTCTATTATATTCCTTGCCTGAACTAGAGGTATTAATCTCATTATATACACTAGGCTATAGTGTTCAAAGCCATTAAGGTCATTACTTTTTTATTTATTTAAGTAATTTAAACTTTTATTGAGTAAGGATGCATTAAACTGATTCTTCAAAATTCTTTTGAACTTTCTATTCATCAAAGAATCCTGAAAAAAAGTAACAAAGTTTCCACACAAAAATATTAAGCAGCACAACTGTTTTCAACATTGTTAATAAAAAGAAATGTTTCTTGAGCAGCAAATCAGCATATTATAATGATTTCTGAAGGATCATGTGACAGTGAAGGCTGAAGTGCTGAAAATACAGCTTTGCATCACATGACTAAATTACATTTTAAAATATATTCAAATAGAAAACAGTAACCATATTACTGTGTTTTTACTGTATTTTTGATCTTATAAATGCAGCCTTGTTGAGCATAAGAGACAAAACCATTTTCAATATCATTGTCTCATTTTCAAAAACATTTTAAAACATATTTAAAACATTCAATATCAATTTCAATCCTGTTAATCTTTGTAAAATCCCTAAACTTACAAAAGTCAATTCATTAATGGCGTCATCCCCCAGGACGTGCACTTTTTAATTGACACCATTTTTGGTGAGAAAACTACACCACAAGTAATTGATTTAAAGCATTCTGTGGTGTTTTGATGTTTAGTTGGTTCGTCTTCCTCTAAAACATTCCACCATGTTTGAAAAAATTATAGATATCTGGATATTAACATTTTAAAAGATTAAATAATATCAAAATGAACTTCAAGTTGACCCTGTCATGTAAGCAGACTCTCTCAGTATTTCACTGAGCAATGGCTAAGTTTAGCTCTTTATTTGTATCTTCTTAGGAATCCTGTCATGAGTTATAAGTTGAAGTGTCTGATCTTGATCAGAAGATATTTCTGAAAGTCTGCAAGTCTCTTTAATATAAATACCTTAGCTACTTCCAACAGAAGCATGTTCATAATAGCAGTGAAAGGTACTGCATGACTATACTCTGGAATGACGCTCAACCAGATCTGAACAATAAAAACAATCAGATGAAAACTCGGATTCTTATCATCATAGCTTATAATTCTTTAATATAACAATATTGACAAAAAAGTACAATAAAGCAACTCAAAACACAAAGTAAAACATTTATTATCACATACGAGCATATGATTATTCTTATTTTAAAATATTCTTCTTATTTGAGTAATTAGATGAGATGCTTGTCACATCATCAGGGAAGTATAGCAATCAATGCAATTAATAAATGCCCCAAAGTCTATAATCAGACAGAAGTCCACCACCAAAAATGCACTTCAAATACCCGAGTCCAAATCAGAGCTATGGGAAAGTTTTGGTAAAGGCTAGTTCATTTGCCGTCTCTTTCTTAACATCACTTAATGGATGGTAAATGTAGTCTCAGCTGATCCATTTGCCTGTAAAACAACGTTTATATAAGTATATTGATAGTAGCCTATGTTTCAGAATACTGAAAAAAATATATAGTAGAGTGTATAGTCTTCTTACCCCTAGTGACACCAAAGCAACTCTCACAGTAAATTGCACGACGGTAGACCCATAAGCTGTCCCCGGCCTTCAGGTGTCCCAGAGACGCATTACACACCCCACACTAATAATACAAATAATAATAATACTCTTTTAAAATGATTTTTCTTGAATTAAAAATCTTAATAAATTCTTGAATTAATATAATTATAAGAAAATAATTATGAAAACCATTTTAGCTGATAAGTAACAATATAAAAAGAGAATTTTTGTTAAAATTTTACCATTAATAACATTAAAACTTTCATATTCCATATTCCATTCATATCATTTTCATAAATATTGATATTTTTTAATATGCTTAATATGAGTTAAAAAAACGAACCTTGAAACAACGTGCATGACAGTTTATATTCATGTCATCCAGAATCATCTTTTCATCTGTGAACATGTTTTTTTGGCAGTATGTGCAAATGTCCTTTGAACTCACTGTCCTGCAATAAAATGAAAAGCGTTTTACATGTGCACGACACATGGCACCAAACTCTGGCATAATTCAATTCCGTTTCCATACCTTTCCGGTGATGTGTACACAGTTGTAGAGGTTTTTGATGTGAGGGAGTCAGACAGGTAATCAACGGGCCTGTGGATAAAATTACATGACTAAGACTACAAACCCCATCAAATCTAATCAGTAATTCTTGTAATGTTTAACTGACAAGACATATGTCGAACCTGCTCTCTGTGTATGATGATCTGGTGTAAGTAGGACTTGTCACAGTACTCCACTCATTTCTATGCATTTAAAAAGATAGAGAAGTGTAATAAACAACAAATAACGTATCAGGCAAAGATGCATAAATAAGAAATACCATCCTACCTGTCATTTGTTGAATACACAGTTTTGATGGTTTTGGAGACCGATACATCCTCGTTACTGTAGGTATGATAAAATTCCATGATAAAATAAACACTACTGCACGGAGAGTGAAGCTAATGTCAAGTTGTGAGCTCTGACAAAGAGTCTAAACACGAATGAGCGCCTGCTTTTGTGTTTTTATCCTGGCAGTCATAAGACTGGTTAATCTACTTAAAAGCCAAGGCAAATGTCAAACTCGCCAAAAATGGGTTCACACCTTATAAATATGCAAATGCAACATACCTGTCATCATGTTTTGTGTAGGTTGACTTGATTGATGTTGGTATGAGGGTGTCAAACAGTTGATCCTCAGTGCTGTAGAAAAGCATTTAGTGATGTTCTTTGTCTTACAGTGAGTGAAAAGCATTTACAGGCGATTACTTGGAATTATCTGTCAGGATCTCACCTCTTTGTGGATCGGAGTGAATATGATGTTGTTTTAGTTGGTGAAACATCCTCCTTGGTGTAGGTTTTGATGCTAGAATTGAAATGAAAACGAGGTTAATAGAGCAGCCTCATTATTTCAGGTTAGTCAGCAATCTGTGAGCAAGGCTGTGGTTACTGTACCTAGTGGTGGTCTTGAGAGGTGAAGTGGGTCTAGATAAAAAGAATGATAGGATATAGTTTAATACGCTCACAAAACAGCAAAAAACAACAACAGCAACTGAATTAAGATATTGTTAAATTATTCAAAATATCCTTAAAATCATATAATGAACAAAGTTTTTTTTTTTTTGCTGCATTTTATTATTTGCATTTAGTATTGTTTTGTCTCTGTTGTCAGTGACCCATCAGGATAGGAGATTTGTGAGTCGTGACCCTTCAGTTGAGATGAACTGATATGACACTCACACATCAATGATGTCCTTTGATGACTTCACAGTAACCACCTCAGTCTTGTAGTCACTTTAGAGACACATAACATGTGCAATGAGCAACGTTTCAGTCACTAAATGAAAGATCAGTGCCTTGCACTGCATTATTTTTTGCAATAAATATAACAATTCCAGTTCTCACCTCTTTGTGGAGTAGGATGTTGTTTTAGCTGGTGAAACATCCTCCTTGGTGTAGGTTTTAATGCTGTGAATGAAATTGTTAAAAGGTTAAGAGAGAAGACACATTTTTCAGGTTAGTCAGCAGGATCCATGTTATTTTCTGGTTAGTCAGCAATGCTGTGTTTACTGTACCTTGAGGTGGTCTTGAGAGGTGAAGTTGGTCTAGACAAAATGAATTATAGATTTGATTTTAATACATACACAAAACACAACAAACGTGTTTAGGACAAAATACCCTTAAAATCAAACGTCCAAGTTTATTACTTTTATCACAAACAGTATAGGACAAACAATATGCAAAAGTAGTAACATTACACTTGTCAAAAAAGTTGTTTTATTGTATTGAATGTGCACTTCAAATCTTCAAGTATGTTTTTTTAAAGCTGTACTTTCAGATAATATAATATAAAATCAATGAAATAAATAAACACCACTTAGATGCACTTTCATGACTGTTTCTTACACTTATGTGCACTTTGTAATAGCACTAAAAAAATAGCACTTTGTAATAATGTCAAATGAAAAAGCTTTCCTTTAAAGTATAAATCATTATGTTTTAATTATAGTTTAAAGAACTGCACTTATTTTGATGTGTTGACTAACATACTAAAGCTCATGTAAAAAATTATTATAATTGTGTTTAATTTGACATTACTTAATTGTAACTTCATCATTACAAATGTGTAATTACAAATATATTTAAATACATTCGGCAATACACTTAAACTGTATTTGAAAATACATAAGATGTACTAAAGAGATTTGTGAGTCGTGACCCTTCAGTTGAGATGAACTGATATGACACTCACACATCAATGATGTCCTTTGATGACTTCACAGTAACCACCTCAGTCTTGTAGTCACTTTAGAGACACATAACATGTGCAATGAGCAACATTTCAGTCTCTAAATGAAAGTTCAGTTCCTTGCACTGCATTATTTTTTGCACTAAAGTAGGGATGCGCGATATATCAGCCACCATATCCGTATCAGCCGATTTTTAATGTTATCGTTATCAGCCAGATAAGAGATTTTGGCCGATAAATTAAAGCCGATAAATTTATTTATTATTTCCTTCAGCTGAGACACTTCAGATACACAATGTTCGCCATGATGGTTTTGAATTGCTTGAAATATGACTGGAATCACTTAAAAGTGCAACATGTGCAAGTCTGTAAGCAACATTAAATTGCAACGAAAACATTATAATTGTGTGCTTGGGACATGGTTCTAATGATGAGACTTTTGTTTTTGTAATCAGTCTCTCAAAAATGATATAAAAATTTGGATTTAGATTTATCGGCCAATATATCGGTTATCGGCTTTCAAGTATAAACAATTATCGTATCAGCCAAAAGTTTCATATCGCTGCATCCCTACAATAAATATTACAATTGTGATGTGAACAATATTTCAGGTTCTCACCTCTTTGTGGAGTAGGATGTTGTTTTAGCTGGTGAAACATCCTCCTTGGTGTAGGTTTTAATGCTGTGAATGAAATTGTTAAAAGGTTTAAGAGAGAAGACACATTTTTCAGGTTAATCAGCAATCTGGATCCATGTTATTTTCTGGTTAGTCAGCAATGCTGTGTTTACTGTACCTTGACGTGGTCTTGACAGGTGAAGTTGGTCTAGACAAAATGAATTACAGGTTTCAGTTAAATAAACGCACAAAAACAAAACAAAAACACAACAGAAACTGAAATTTAGTTGGTTAAATTTTACATTCTACTACAGTGGTTTAGGACAGAATATCCTTAAAAGTCAAACACAGAAGTTTATTACTTTTACCATAAACTGTATATTCCAAAAAATATGCAAAAAAAATCTAACATTACCCTTGTGAAAAAGAAGTGTGAATTATTGTAATGAATGTGCACCTGTACTTCAAATCTTAAAAGTATATTTTAAAAAACTGTACTTTCAGATAATATAAAAATAAATGAAATAAAACACCACTTAGATGTCCTTTCATGACTGCTTCTTACACTTTTAAAAAGTGCACTTTAGTAATGTCAAATAAAAAGATTTACTTTTAAAGTATATTTTAAATCATTATGTTTTCATAATATTGTCATGTTTTAAAGAACTACACTTTTTTTGATGTGTTGACTAACATACTAAAGCTCAAGTAAAGTACTTATAATTTGAACTGTAGTGTATTATTTGATATTACATTTAAAGTTAATATTTGAAACTTACTAAATTGTAACTTCATCATTACAAATGTGTAATTGCAAATATATTTAAATACATGACATACAAGTACATTCAGCAATACACTTTAACTGTATTTGCAATTACATAAGATGTAGGCTACTCAAGTCCTGTGTGGGTCAAAAAATACTCTAAAGTTCAGTTAATTGCACTGAAAATAAATGAAGTACAATGCATTTTCATTAAATTGCTATTAACACGCAATTAAGTGTCTGAAAACAGTTCACACAAGTTTATACTTTTAAAGCATATTATTTCCATAAACATTGCTCTTTTTTCATAAGGGATACAATATTTGTTGGAAAATTGGAAGCTTTTCTCCTCCCTTTTAAAATTTGATTAAACCTATTTATTTTGCTATTCTGTGAGTGATTATATGGTTAGCTGCATTTTATTATTTTCATTTAGTATTGTTTTGTCTCTGTTGTCAGTGACCCATCAGGATAGGAGATTTGTGAGTCGTGACCCTTCAGTTGAGATGAACTGATATGACACTCACACATCAATGATGTCCTTTGATGACTTCACAGTAACCACCTCAGTCTTGTAGTCACTTTAGAGACACATAACATGTGCAATGAGCAACATTTCAGTCACTAAATGAAAGATCAGTGCCTTGCACTGCATTATTTTTTGCAATAAATATAACAATTCAAGTTCTCACCTCTTTGTGGAGTAGGATGTTGTTTTAGCTGGTGAAACATCCTCCTTGGTGTAGGTTTTAATGCTGTGAATGAAATTGTTAAAAGGTTAAGAGAGAAGACACATTTTTCAGGTTAGTCAGCAATCTGGATCCATGTTATTTTCTGGTTAGTCAGCAATGCTGTGTTTACTGTACCTTGAGGTGGTCTTGAGAGGTGAAGTTGGTCTAAACAAAATGAATTATAGATTTGATTTTAATACATACACAAAACACAACAAACGTGTTTAGGACAAAATACCCTTAAAAATCAAACGTCCAAGTTTATTACTTTTACCATAAACTGTATAGGTCAAACAATATGCAAAAATAGACATGCAAGAGATTTGTGAGTCGTGACCCTTCAGCTGAGAAACACTGATCTATGACACTCACACATCAATGATGTCCTTTGATGACTTCACAGTAACCACCTCAGTCTTGTAGTCACTTTACAGACACATAACATGTGCAATGAGCAACATTTCAGTCTCTAAATGAAAGTTCAGTTCCTTACACTGCATTATTTTTTGCAATAAATATAACAATTGTGATGTGAACAATATTTCAGGTTCTCACCTCTTTGTGGAGTAGGATGTTGTTTTAGCTGGTGAAACATCCTCCTTGGTGTAGGTTTTAATGCTGTGAATGAAATTGTTAAAAGGTTAAGAGAGAAGCCACAATTTTCAGGTTAGCCTTCAGCCATCTTCATCCATGTTATTTTCTGGTTAGTCAGCAATGCTGTGTTTACTGTACCTTGAGGTGGTCTTGAGAGGTGAAGTTGGTCTAGACAAAATGAATTACAGTGTCATTGTTAATACACACACACACAAAAGATAATAATGTAATTATGAGATCATATCAGATTAAACAGATTTTACACACACGTAGTGACACGACACAGTATACCAAAATAGATTACTGTTTAACAGTACACAAAAATATCCTTAAAATCAAACACTGAAATTCATTATTATTATTAATATGAACTGTATAAGCCCAACAATATGAAATATGAAACATTCCATAAGCTAAAACATTTTACCATTTTGGTTTCTAAATGTAGTTTTTGCAATTTTATTTATGCTTGCCCTTGTGAACAAGAAGATTACTGATTACATAAATAATACTTAAAAGAATATACTTGAGAGCGAACTGAACGTAATGTTTTCAGACACTTAAATGCATGTTAACTGAAATATATAATACATTTAAAATGTATTCTAAATTAAAATTATATTCGATGCTATTAGCTGAACTTTAGAGTAGTTTTTTGACACATTTACATAGGACTTCAGTACATATATGTAATTTCATAATTACTTCTACAGTCTTTTAAATATGGTTAACGTGCAATGCCAAATGTACTGAAAAGTATTTGGTAAACTAAAATATACTTTAATGTCATTTCTATTGAAATTTGAATGCCATGTCTTTAAATTTGTAATTGCATGTTTGAAACAATGAAGTTTAAGTTTTAAAGAATGACAAAAGATTATTAAATCATGATTTAAAATGTACTTTAAAGTAAAACTTTTAATTTGACACCATTTCAAAGTGCATTTTTTAAAGGTTTACTTAAGTGTGTTAAGACACTCTTCGAATAAGTGGCTTTTTATTTCATTAATATCATATTATCTTCAAGTACAGTTTTTTTTAAATATACTTTTAAGATTCTAAGTACTTACTATACTTTCAAGCAATTGAATACAATTAAGCACACTTATTTTTCACAAAAAGTTGAAGGTTGCATTAAGCATGTTTCCCCCTACTGTCCATCATTTGTGGGTCGTGACCCTTCAGTTGAGAAGCACTGATTTATGACACTCACACATCAATGATGTTCTTTGATGACTTCACAGTAACCACCTCAGTCTTGTAGTCACTTTAGAGACACATAACAAGTGCATTATTTTCTGCAATAAACACTAGATCTTTTAATATCAGTTGTTGGACTACAGAATCTTGTGGCGTGATGAGGTTAATATTCTGATTAAAATTAAATGAATAGGATGTTAAGTTGTTTAGTTCATAAATATGCAAATGCCACATACCTGCTATCAGGTTTTGTGTATGCTGACTTGACTGGCGTTGGTATGAGGGTGTCAAACAGTTGATCCTCAGTGCTGTAGAAAAGCATTCAGTGATGTTCTTTGTCTTACAGTGAGTGAAAAGCATTTACAGGCGATTACTTGGAATTATCTTTCAGGATCTCACCTCTTTGTGGATCGGAGAGAATATGATGTTGTTTTAGTTGGTGAAACATCCTCCTTGGTGTAGGTTTTGATGCTAGAATTGAAATGAAAACGAGGTTAATAGAGCAGCCTCATTATTTCAGGTTAGTCAGCAATCTGTGAGCAAGGCTGTGGTTACTGTACCTAGTGGTGGTCTTGAGAGGTGAAGTGGGTCTAGATAAAACATATTATAGATTTAATGTTAATACAAACCAAAACTAAAGTAAATAAGCTAAGATTAATTTAATTATATGATTGTGTTTCTCCTATATAATCTATGTCACTCACCCATCAACAGTGTCCTTTGATGACTTCACAGTAATGACCTCAGTCTTGTAGTCACTTTAGGAACATATAACATGTGCAGTGAGACATACAGAGACCATGAAAAGTATTGCACACTTAAGGCACAACTGGATATGAAATTCATTAAATTATATAACATAATCATCTTAATTTTGAACAGTATAATTTACAACCAAAATAAATGTTGTTTTTGTTGTTTTTTTGTGCGAAAAGCATGAATTTGAATATCAAAGTTGTTTTAATATTTTGTTATATGCAACAAAAAAATCAAACATCAAATGCATGATTTACCCAGAAGTCTTGGTCTTTAGAGCTGCCAGGTCTTTATCAGTGATAGTTTCAGACTTGGTAAATGATTTCACTACATCCTGCCTGAGGACAAGAAGACAACACAGTTTGGAACAGTTCAAGCTGACCTTGTCATTCATAACATGCAAGTAAAGAGTGTGAAATAGTTATGATAGATCTGCCATTTTGATATCCTCTCAGTATCTTACTTGGTAGTGGTCACCGTTGTCTCGGTAGTCTTTGAACCATTGATTGTTGTTGTAGAAGTGCTGAAAGAGCAATCATCAGTTTTGTAAGAAGCTTGTCTTCATTCATTCAATCATTCATTTAACCAGGTGTGTCTCAGAGGCTTTACCTTGACCTGGGCTGTGTTCTCACGGTTGTTTTAGTTCCTATGGTTCTGTAGGGTTGGGTTGAAAAGATGATTGAGCTCTTAAAATGTTTTAAATTCCCAGCATTTTTAGCTTGCAGACAGGTTTTAAATACAGCAAACATGGTTGACAAATCATATTGTAAATGCAAGTCCATGTTCTTCAACAGATTAAGCATTATTGTACTGTAGTATGTATTATTGTGTTGTATTTTACACTTCATTATTTTTCTAAATTAAGTACAGAGACAGATTTAAACATTAACAGTTGGAAGTTGTGATTTATGTGTATATTTTACCTGGTTTCATTCAGCTTGTCCTGGCTGCCACCAAATCTGCACAATGAAAACAATCACGTAAGACTCTTTGATCTAATTTGATCACATAAACTTTTTACAAAGCACCATATCATGGAAGCCCATTTCTTCCACACATAAGAGAAAAAAAATGTTTTGGTAAATCATAATTATGAAAAATATAAAAAGTATAAAAAGTTTTGTGAAAATTATGACATTATCTACATTAATTCATAAAAGTAGAAATCAGGAGAGCCTAAGTCATTAAAATAGAAATTATGAGAGCCTAAAGGCATGTTCTCACCACAAGCGATAACTATAATGATAACTATATTAGAGTCCACATCACCAGACAATATCGCAGGAAGGATTCTGATTGGCTGTCAGTGTTTTTATCGTTCATCAGCTATAAAAAATAAAAATAAAACAACTTTCGGAAAGTGATTCCACACTGTAAAAAAAAAAAATACATCCCCAAGTAAAAATTTTCTAGTGACTGGTCACATCTAAATTTTTCAATTAGTCTGACGTATTATTTCTCATTGAGCCTATGTTAACAGACTATTGCAACAAGAATTGCACTTGGGCCAATTAAAAAATTTAGATGTGACCAGTCACTAGAAAATTTTGACTTGGAGAGGTTAGAATTTTTTTACAGTGCAACAATAATGTTTCTCTGTGCCGTTATCAATAGTTGTGGTCATGACTCTGCAATTCTTTTACATTTAGAAAGATTTTTAGAACATCTTTATCGTTAACTTATTATTCTACTTATCGTCCTTGGTGTGAATGGGCCTTAAGTCATAATAATGAGTTAAAAAGATATATATTTTGTCATTATTATGACTTTTTGTTATATCTATGGCTTTTTTATCTCATAATTTTGACTTTTTGTCATAACTGACTTTTTGTATCATAATGTCAACTTTTTATGTCATGATTTCAACTTAGTATCTAAAGCATGCTTGTTTTTTTCTTATGTGTCGCTGATGGGCTTCCATAAGAGTGAGTAATGTTATGTACTGTGTAATTCAAATGCACATTTGTAAACTCTGTAATGTGTTTAATGTACTGTATGAAAGTGATAAGTGCGTCTTCAGCAGTGCATTACCTTTTAGAGAGAGCTTGGACAGAGGTACCTCCTGGTGAAGTGGTGACGGTGGTGGTTTTGCTCTCGGTTTTGCTAGTTTTATCTTGAGGGCTTTGTGAAAAAAAAGAAGGGTCTCATATTCATATACATTTTTTTATGTCAACACATGGGATAAACACACAAAAGCGTTAAGACGAGATTAACTACCTGACGAGGTTTTCGTTGGACTTGTAACGGCTCAGAACAGTTTTGCCAAAGTTCGGGTCGCTTCTGTTGGGAAATGGGAAACACAAATTCATCTCGTCAGCTGTTTAGTCTGTCAGACACACATAAATCCCATTGACAAAAAGCATCTGAAAGATTTGCAGCCATATAACAGAGGAGAGGTGTTAAACAAGTTGTATCTATCTAGTTTGCTGTCCATTGATGAATGTGTTGAAAACTCACTCGACTTGCTTGTCCTCGTTCACATTTGCCTTGATCCAGCTATTGTCCTTCAGCAGGGATGCTTTCTTTTTGCTGTCCTCTACTGCTTTAGCAGTACTTGAAGTCGTACCTGTTTTCAATATAAAGTATTAGGCAAATAAAATGACTTGATTATGGATGTACATATGATATATTAAGAACAATGGGTTACAATTTACTTCGATGGTCCACTTTTGACATTCTACTAACTGTAAGTAACTTTGCAACTACATGTCAACTAACTCTCATTTGAGTATTAGTAGTGTTGCATACTGTTGGTTTTAGGGTTCTGGTTAGTAGAATAAGCTGACAAGTTGCAAAGTTACATATAGTCAGTTGAATATCTGTTGGGGAGCATCACAATAAAGTGTTATCAGATATTAAGCAGACAGTCTACTAATACTCCAATGACTGCTAGACAAGTAGTTACTTATAGTATACTTATAGTTAGTATAATGTCTAAAGTGGATTGTCGAATAAAGATGTCATTTTAATGCATCTTCTCACCTGTTTGGACTTTACTGTATGGTTTTCCAGTGAAAGACATGGTTTACGCTGTAAGATGGAATCGAAACACATTATTACGTTTGTAGTGGATACAGTGTAGTCACTTCTGCATATATCATACTAATAGGCTACTATCCACAAGATGGTGCAACCAGAAAAGACATATTGAGTATGTCAATGCAGCATCATGTTCATAAAAGGCATAATTTCACAATTTACGGTTAGTACATTCCATTCCTAGTTTTGATGTAGCATTGTCCTTTCACTTCATACCTCCCTGGATACACCCAAAACTAGTCTGTCCTGATCCCTGTAGAGACACACCCTTCAAACACCTGCCACTGAATCCATGGCAACATGTTTTGAAAAGAAACGTCAGATGTATTGCACTTAACAACATCAGCTGAGAGGTTTCGATGGATTTTATGTAGCAAAGGTAATAATTGTAAAAAGTGGTAGTGATAATTGAAAAATATTTTTATATTTGCTCCATATTTGGGTAGCTGACATTAAATACTTACTCATGGACATGCTACACACTTAAAAGTATTTTAAACAGCTCTTTACCAATCTTATATATATATATATATATATATATATATATATATATATATATATATATATATATATATATAATTTATTTATTTTGAAAAATATTATGCATGCATGTATGACTAACTTTTAGAGACTACACTATATATATAATGCATGTATCTTATGAATGACTACCTTTTAGAGACTTCACCATATATGTGTATATCTACATATATATATATATATATATAGTGTATTCTCTAAAAGTTAGTCATATATGCATGCATAATATTTTTCAAAAAAATAATGTTCTGTATATATATACACACACACAGACCTGTCAACCAAAGTTGACCAAAACAAAACAACCAAAACATTAAACACATCAAACATAAATACAGTAAAAACAGTAATATTTTGAAATAATTTTTTCAGCATCATTACTCCAGTCTTCAGTCACATACTGAATAACTGAATAAATCATTCTGCATTTGCTGCTCAGCAAACCTTTCTTTATATTAATATTATCAATGTTGAATTTTTTTTTTTTTTCTTTTTTTTTTTTCTGCTTAACATTTTAACCATTCAAATATTCGTGGTAAGATTAAAATATATAGAAATTAATACTTTGGAAATGATGCTGAAAATTCAGATTTACCATCACAGAAATAAATGACATTTTAAGATATATTTAAGTAGAAAACAGCTCTTTTAATTTATAATAATATTTGGCAATATTCCTGTTTTTACTGCATTTTTGTTTAAATAAAATATTTGACCAGGTACTACTAAACTTCTGTGTAGATCTACTAATTTGAGCAGAAAACCACTGTCCCTGTTTATGACAAAAACCTCTATTCTAATTTTATTTTGAAAAAGCAATAATCTGAGACAGTGTCATGGTCTTCAAATCCACCTTGACATTGAACACTGTTTTAGTAAAGCGCCCTGCGAAATACTCAACACAACATTTAATTAACTGTTCACATTGTGTACATAAATCCATATGCCAAGAGAATCCAATTGAATTAAGATGTTTTAGTAAGATCACACTGTTAACATAAAGGATAAAAATATTAACCATGAAAATGATTGACATATAGAATAGAATCAAGAGAAACACCTATAGTGTGTACAATCATACCTTGGTATTTCAGGTGTGCAGGATGTGATAGAGTTCTGATGAGAATAATATACCGTTTACTGCTCTTTCCCTCTTACATATTTGACATGGGTAGGGAAGGACCAGTGAAAGGTGTGGCTTCATACGAGAGCAACTGAACCTGAACTGTCAGCACAGCAACGTAGTTTACAGTAGGGGTGTGTTTTATGAGGTCAGCTGGGGCATGATGAAAAGGCACTAAGTAATGAATGTCATTGGGACATAGCCAATTGTCTGTCTTAGGAAACTATGCGAAAGCCGCCATTACAACCTTCAATGTCAAGATAAGACTGCTTGGGGTGTTGTTCTTAAGGTTTAAAAGTTCAAAAGTCTGCCATTCTAAATGTTTCTTTTATTTGATTTAGTTACATATTTTGCCAGCAATTATTGTAGTTCAGAACTGTAACTTTATAAAACTATTCAGAGCCTTAACTGTTAGCAGGTGTGCAAAATCATTATTATTTATTATTACTTCTTAAAAGGCCGTGTCAAAACCTTTTAGCAACGGTGGAAGTCAGAGTTATGTCGTAAAGGTTTTCTGTGGTGTTTGGCCAGTCTTAAAAATAAAGGTTCTTTATTCACTTTTCTTACTTAGTATTTTTGTCTTGTTTCCAGTCCAACTATCTAAAAAATTCTTAAATCAAGAAGCATTTACTAGAAGTTAAATTATATCATAAATGGAGTTTTTGCTTAAAACAAGCACAATTATCAGCCAACGGGGTAAGAAAAATAAAATGTGTTTTTTCTTTTTTTTTCAGAAAACAAGATATCATTTCTTATGTCATTTTACATCTCTAGTAGGCCTAAATGCTTCTTGATATAAGAATTCTTAGATATTTGGACTGGAAACAAGACAAAAATACTAAGTAAGAAGCATTTTTTTTTGCAGTGTTGGCACTGAGGGATCCAATATGAAGAACCTTTAGGGACTCTAAATGTAAGAATTTTCATGTAATGACTCGGGACGTTTTGCCAAGAAAATCAAAAGAATGTGAAGTTCACTCTCAAGAGCCTCTCTTCTGTTCAATCACACAGGAAATTGGACAATTTTAAGGATAATGCCGAAAGAGACATTCTGTGCTGCATGTGATACTATTGTGTCAAGCAAAGAAAATAGAATAATAGTCTCAAATATATTTATATATATATAAATATTTTGATAATTTATAATCAAACTATATCATAAGTGTCATTTTAATTACCTCATCCGTAAACATGATGCCGGTAAATTGCAGAGCTTGAGCAAACATATTCTCATAGTTATGATCAGATGCTTTCTTAACTGTTTTCTCAAGCTGGCGGCAAATATTTACATATTCATCTCAGCAACACGGCGTCAGGAATCAGGATGTTCGTTAACAACAGACAGTGCATCACTGCAAAGGAATTTCCTACTTCTTTTTACTTGTAATCGAAGAATGAACAAGATCGGGGCCTTGAGTCACGTGTAGTTTCTTGTACGATATGTTATAATGTGAATGATTTGGCCGCTGACCAAGACTATGTACGTTGCTCACTAATGGAGTGTGTGTGCACGAGTGCGAGCCGAGCACGAGCAATGGCTGCATTTCACATTTTGATTGGCTGGTTCTAAATTAAAGGTTGTGTTGTTGCTGAAGCATGTGGCTTGTTAGGTTTATGCTTTGCTGTGGGTGGGTGAAGCTCTCTTTGCGAAAAGTAAGCTAAAGTACATGTCTTACAGCAAATATGAAGAGCATGTCTGTTGGGTGTGACACTAATGTTCATCACACCCTTACTAAATAGTTTTAACATGCGTAATATGCTAAAGACAATACAAAAACTTGATGACACAAAAAGCTGCTTCTTATGTTTCACCAAAACATTTTTATAGGCTATGAAAATACTAATGTTTGCACATACGAGATTTAGAGGAGTGCTAATACGATGATTGTATTTATTTAAGGAAATATTGTGTTTGATTTAAAACAAGATAGATTCACTGGAAAAAAGTTTGCTGCTTGCTTTATTAACTTAATTAAAATGAGCTAAAGCAACACAATTGAAGAACATTTTATCACAACTTAATTTCATTGTGTTCAATCCACTCAAATATGTCAAATCTTTTTAAAAATCTAAATTAACTAGTTTTATTCAAGTCAAAAATATTATTTAACATCACTGAATCACCCCAAATACATGAATGCATACCAGCAAACATTTGGTTATATCAGGTAATAGCTCTTTAGAATTGCAGGTTCATTCTTTCAGTGTACATGAATCATTTTTGTTGTATTAACTAAAACTGTATCGGTGGATTTTTACTCGCAGCATTTCCATAGGACTGAATTGAGATTAAAAGTTAAAATTAAGTGTTATTTTATAGAATTTTGATTAAAGACAAAGACCATTTCATGTTTATTGTTCACTTAGGTTGGCAAATTAAATGAGTTTCTGTTGTTGAAGTTTTTGTGGTTACCACTGTGCTAAGAGAGCTTGTTGGTTTGGTTATGTTTGAATGATTTATGCTTCATTCAGCAATGCTAATGTCAGTACAGTCACAAACTAAATATGTAGTCAAATTAAGTGGATTGAAAAGCATGTACATGTTCAGTTAGTTTTTCTTAACCTAAAATGATAATGCACTGCTACTGAAAATGTTGCTATTTTTTAGTTAGTTTTTCACAAAACTAGATAGATAGATAGATAGATAGATAGATAGATAGATAGATAGATAGATAGATAGATAGATAGATAGATAGATAGATAGATAGATAGATAGATAGATAGATAGATAGATAGATAGATAGATAGATAGATAGATAGATAGAGCCACATTCTTTCACCTTAACACTGACGTTTCTCACCACTAGATGGGGCAATAAACTAAATAAAATGGTTTTGATTAAAATTCTCCAGTTCGTCATATTTTTATTTTAAGAATTTACTGTAGTGACATTCTAATAATTTCGATCTAAGAATGTATACATTCTTTTCCTGCTCTCTGCATTAAGAACAATATTTAATTTTAAGATTTGAATGCATGTTGTGTTGTTAGAAGTAAATTTTCATCTAAAATATAATTTGATAAAAATCTTTTGTCCAACCGTTGTCCACAAAATAAAGTTATTTCATTTTGACTGGGCAGAAGTGAACTCCCTGCAGAGGTGAAGATGTTCTGTCAGTCTTACCTCTATTACCATTACTGAATCTATAGGTTGATGATTGTAGGGTAAAGGACGTCAGTGCTGCTGACACAACCAGTGTCTGTGTGTGTGACACAGTGAAGGGAGGAGGGAAATGTCATCTCTCAGTATTCGGGTTATGTCCCCAGTCAGAGGACATTCATTGACCTTATTACATCATGTGCAGTTCCTCTCACATTATCTTTTTCTGGCTCTTCTTGTTTTATGGACATCCAGATCCTGTCTCTATTTTGTTTCATGTACCGTCAGATTACAGAATTTATATCAAGGAGAAAAGTCTTTGGGTTACAAAGAGAATATGTGGAAAATCTTACTTTAATGAAGTGGGTCAGTATTTCAAAGACATGTTTTTTGGGTGATTTTTTGCCTTTATTGTGATAGGATAGTATAGAGTGGACAGGAAGCGAGGTGGGAGAGAGACGGGGGACAGGATCGGGAAAGGTCCACGAGCCGGGATTCGAACTCGGGTCGCCCGAAGCACAACGGCGCCATATGTCAGCACGCTGCCCATGAGGCTTCAAAGACATGTTTTTGAATAAATACATATTAATACAAAATGCTATTTGTCAGTCAGAGTGTCAGTCAGCCTCTTTATAGGCAGCTGATTTCCTGTATCAACTTTAAGCAAAGAGTATAGAAGCCCTCTTTGCTTTAAGCAACCCTAAATTTGAATGCACACAATCTGGAGATCCCAGAGAGAACAGCTCCATCTAGCATTGGGTTAGAGGATTTTCTGCATTCAAATATGAAGTGGCTGATCTAGGCATCACTTGTTCACACAGTAGTATTAACTTGACTCTTGTTTGATTTGTTTATTTGGATTATCTTGCATTAAGTGATGCCAACACTGCTGAAAATAGTCTCCATAGCGGTATTACACATATGAACAGTAATGAAGTTACTAGTCCGCAGCCAGCTATAGTCTAACTATCATTAGTGATTTCAGCAATTATTGAGAAAACTTTGTTTGCAGTTTCTTATTTCAATTCCTATCGAACAGGGGAAGGGAAGGGGTAGGTGAAATAAAAACAAATATTTCTAAGAAATTGTAAAAATGTTCTTTAGATTCAGAAAATAAATATTCGTTAAATTTTCAGAGAATGGCAATTTGTCATTGTATTTTGACACATTTTCCCCCACACAGTATCTTGTATTATTTGTTATATTTGTGTATTGTTATATTTAAGCTGAGGTAATTTGTATTTTTTATATCAAATACATTTGTAGCTTTTTTTTCAATGTGTTGCTTTTTTTAAATGAAACTTACCCACATTTAATTGTTGATGAAGAATGCATGAAGCTAGAATAAAACGTTTTTGTTTTTAAAGCAGAGGCTCTGTTCTTTCTTTTGATATATTGCATGTTCTGATATTCATACAACAAAATATTTTGGGGGCCATTACATTTTTTCATAACATTATCAAATATTACTGGCGATGGCTGACAACTTTATAAAAAATATATCATTTAAAAAAAGCTGTCGGGGAAAGAGTTAATTGCAATTAAACTTTCCATTTATATTAAGTGCAATTAGCTGGACTTTAGTGTGCTTTTTTGACCCACTTATGTACATCTTTATACGTAATTTCATAATTATTTATACTGTCTTTGAAATATGGTTACTGACAAGACATGTCTATTTATGTAAACTAAAATATGTTATGTGATGTATGCAATTGCATAAGTTTTGCATTAAGTTAACATTAGTTTTTAATGTTGTTTAAATGTCAATGTGGTGTTTTTAATATGCTGTAAGACAAACCATGTGCAAATTCATAAGTCTACACCATTGTATCTTCTCCTTAAATCTGCAGTGAACCAAAAATGCAGTTTGAAATTGCTGGTGTTCTCTACGTCACAAATGTAATATCAGTTAAAATTTTAGAATCAAGTATTTTATTCATTAGTATGTTAGTCAGTACATCAAAGTACAGTAAGTAGGTACATCTAGCACATTATTACAAAGTGCATTTAAGTGTGTTAAGAAAGTGTACTCTCTTTAAGTATACTTAGGTGGCTTTTATTTCATTAATATTAGTATCTGCTAGTATGTTTTTTTTTTTTTTTAAACATACTTTGAGGATTTGAAGTACAATTGTATATTCCATAAAAACCAAGTGCACTTCATTTCCACATACTCCGAGTCCCAATATTCAGATTTGTGGGTTATCTTTTTTTTTGTGGTTGTTATGATTTCCAATTCTTACTCTCCAAGGTTACATCCTCAGTTATAATAACAAGTCATTGGTAAGGGTGCTTCATGGTAACCCTATACCAGAAACAGTATGCCAGGTAACATGCCGTAAATCCACGGAAAAACATTCTGACAACAAAACTAATGTTTTGGTGTGAGCAAATTATTTAACATGATGAGGCTTATTTTGTGTTACATACTCATTTTTTCACAGCTGACACTGTGCATTACCCTGATAGTTCACCCAAAAATGAAAATTCTGTCATAATTTACTCGCCCTCATGTCATTCCAGATCTGTATGACTTTCTTTCTTCTGCTTGAACATAAAAGATGGTATTTTGAAGAATGTTGATATCCAAACCAAAGAGTTTTGATGACCAATGACTCAAATAGGAAAAACCTGACATGAGGGAGACAAAATGATGACAGAATTAAAAAATGTGGGTAAACCTGTAAGCACTGACCAAATACACCAAATGAACATGACAGGCCTGATGAGATTATTTTATCATGTGGAAAAAGAATGTTGAGTCCTTTGGACAAACAATTAAATATAGCCTACAATGCAGCATACATTAATTAATTGCACAATATACACTTATTACAAAATTATGCTATTGACCAATCAGAAGTAAGTATTCCAGAACAATTTGTAAATACAATAACGAGTAATACAACATCTTATAAAATAGGCCTAATATGACCAGACAGATATTCATGGTTATTGTCAGGAAATAATAACCATACAAATTGAATGTACGCTTCACCATGCCCCCTAAGGACATAATCGCCCTGCATGTGTTTTTATAATCGTGCAGTAAATTCAAATTCTTCTGCGATAGGAAACGACCGTTAAAGCATCTAAAAGCTGCGTTATTAAACTCGCCCGCTCCATTACTACAGCGGTCGCGTTTCAAAGCCTACCGAGTCCCCTAGCAAGAAAGCACTCTGTGCGCGTGGTTCATTATCTTCGTCCGACCGCCCAAACAGTGTCTAGGTAGTGCGCGCACTGCGCTTTGAGCCACAGCCGGTGTGTGTGCTACGGATGGGAATGTATCCCAGCATGCTTGACAGTCAGTCAGCAGCGACATGAACAGGGAAGGATGATGAAGCTAAGATGGCAGCGCTACTAGGGCTGCTGTCTTTACGGGGTCAAGAAAAACAGCAGGAATAAACGCAAAGCACGGACGTCAGCTCGCGCGTTTGACTCGTTTCTCTTCGGGCGGTTGAACGCGGTCGGACCGCCTGCAATCGAGGAAATAACGGTTGGTTTTTGAAGCGTATTTCGCAGTCGCAGCAGAGCGGCTAACCGTCAACGTCGTTTTAATTGGAGATACTCGGATGTAATTCGCCGGGCGTTTTTGCGGGTTTGCGGAGCGGATATATGGGGTGTGCTCGGGAATTTTAGCTCTGTTGATTGACTTTGTAATCTAATATATGCGTTGTTCCCCTAAACGATGATGTGTGCTGCTGCGGCGGCAGCGGGTGCCGGTGGCAGCGGGATTGTGTCCTCCTCATCCCACTCGATGGGGCTGGGTGTCAGGGTTATTCCGGGAGCTGGACACGACTTCGCATCGATCGGATCAGGGATGGGCTCCTGTCCCGTTGTGGGGGCCCGCTCGGATTGTCGGAGCCGCTACCAGCTTCTTCTCTCAGGGCGAGCACTGGCGGAGCGCTACCGGAGGATATACACCACCGCGATCAACGACAAAGAGCAGGGGCTAAACCTCGGCAGGTGGGTCTGATTTACATGTTCGGTTCAGGTTGAGAGATGGGCCGTGATGCCGTGCGGATGGATGTGTTTGTAAACAAAACCCAGTGGGTTAAACATGAGCTCATTTGAGTCCAAACAGTAGTGCAGCAAGCAGTATTAGCAGTTAGCATGCGGCTAACTTCCTTAGCGATAACACATTAGCGAGCGCAGCTAAAACTCTCGATTAATCTCGTTCGTGTCAACGGAAAAGCTCAGTTTGTGGTGGTTTTGATTTGTGCACTTTTTTAAAACGTCACCTCTGTGCTGTCACGGCTAACACAACAGTCTTGCACAACCAGACTAATATAACGTTAGTTGTGCTAATAGGACATAGCTGAATGAGTTTGATATATATGCTATAATTTTAATGGCTTCAAATACAATGCATAGACTATGGTATGCTATGCAAAGAAGGAAGAATTAAACCTTTCACCTCAACATTTGTTTACATTTAAGACTGGATTTTGACTAGTGAAGTGTTGTCAGGCTTATGAAATGTGTTATAGTCCCAGTTCAGGTTTTATATATTATCCTTCTTCACTGAATTGCAAGTTTAAGGTTATTATTGTTAATAACCAGCCACTTCATTTTCATAATGCGAGTTATTGAACGACATTAATTATATCGCATGAGAGCTCTAACGTTAGCCGTGTCTCGTTTATGCGAAGGGCTGGGTTCTGTTTTGCCTGACGTCACCCTGCTGTAGCGAGAAGCGCACACACACACACACACACACTCTTTCTGACGTGCTTTACCTCAGAGCAGTCTCTTATAATTGATCTTCCTGTACACATCATTATTGTTTCTGCTCATATTTATACTTTTACTTTGTCCATCGCAGTTTCACAGTTAGAAAGAAAATCTAAATAGACGACAAAGTAAAAATGACATTCCGTTTTACCATAAAACCTTCACATTCCTACTCTACTATTAAATCGAACTCTTTAGCAAATAAAACAGTAGAATTTGATTTATTTTAGAATAAGATATTCAATAAATCAAACTCATTGTTTTTTTTAGTTTTTTTTTTAGATGTACTAAATTGCTTTTATGTATTTAAAGTTTACAGATAAGGTTCAAAATTAACATTAATTAAGGTTTAGCCTACACATACAACTCAAGAGTCAAAAGTAATAAGCGCTGAATGACCGGAGGTCAATAAACAAAGATATGTGAGATTAAGGAAAAAAGGATCATGAATATTGTTACTGTCTTGTTTATGCAAATTTTTCTTTGAGGTTTAATAGTCCTTTTACAAGTGGTTTAGTTGTGTACACTTGCACCATCCACTTATGACATCACTAGCGTCAATGCAAATTGCGCTGAACCCTTGAACGCCCCTCCCAACCTTCAAGCTCTTCATCACAAGCAGCCTCTGTGCTTTCACTTTTCACTGCATATAATCAGCTACTGTTTTGTTTTCCCATTGTTTACTGCCCGTACACGAGCTCTAGCTTCAACACGATTCCTACATAAGGTTGTACATAATAGCAGATTCAGATCGCTCTCTTGGTAAACATGAAACTATGATCGCCCGCTGTTGCCGTCGCTGTGAAGGATTTGCCACTAGACCAGTGTTTCTCAACTGTTGGTGTGCAGCCCAAGAAATAACATCAAAAATCATAATTCTATGTGTTTTTCTGATGCGAGACTTTTATTTTGACATGTGAAGCTGTTGACTCTTCTGTCAGATGCAGTTTAAGTAAAGAAAAAAATGGTTTGTCCTAATTCAGTATCCACTGAGATGTTTTTAGGCTACATGTCAGTGTCATATAATATTCGAATATTATTTTCGTTACTTGAAAGAATTCGCTACAGAATTTAATTAGCTCTTTATAGTGAAGTTAACTATAAAAGAGAAAATTTAATTATGAGCATGTAACGTCGTAGTTACGTTGTCAATTAGTAAGTCATGAAATGATCAAAAAGTACCAATAAATCACGTTACTGGTATGTCGTGTGTCGCCTGGGAAGGATTTGAATGCCGCTATGATGTTCAATCTATTCATCAGGATTACTGTCCATATGTTTTATTAACAGTTCATGTTATTGTGTGTTTACTATTTTCACTTTGTTATTTTTTTATACTTTTAATGACTGTGGGTGCTCATAAAAACTTAATAACTTAGGCTTATTGTATTAACAAAAACCAGTTTGGGACTTTAATTGCATTACCTTATACTGTTTATTCATCACTATTAGTGATATTCTTATAATTTATGTACGTGTGTGTGTGTGTGTGTGTGTGTGTTTGTGTTTGTCAACTGTCAACCATTGGAAATAAATTTGCTTTATTCAAATGCCTATAAATGTGGGTCTTAGCTTAATGGACATATGTAAATGTGGGGTTTATGGCCATACCAGTTGAGAACCACTGATTTAGAGTTAGACTATGTGCAAGTTCCCTTGTTAGACAAACAGTGTCATTTTACAGAGTTTAAGCACATTCAAACAGAGGCAAAAAAGACCAACTTTTGTTTTATTGCAAAGGTGTTTGTTAACATGCCAGCAACCCATTTTTTTGAACTGGGTCCTTGAAATAGTATATTTTTGCTCTTACAATCCATGCTTATTAAAAATGCATGTTATTACAGGGATGACACACCGCTACATATGCTGACCTGTTAAGATATCTGTGATATATGACCTCTGGACCTTTTTACTAGTATATTGAATTGATATTGAAAACCTGACAAATAGGTTAGTAGTGTCAGCCTCAGACGGACTGTCTGGTTCATACTCGGAGATATGATTTCTCTATTTTTCAGCCTTAAAAGTAAGACCCACGTGAACTGTGTAAATATGAGACAAAAATGGTTGGTTTGTGATGTGATGACTGATATCACGAAATAGCCTTAAACAATTACTAAATAAACTGCAAAATGTAACGTTTTCTAATAGCCTACACGTATTTTATGCACGGAGTGCTTCTGACAGCGTTGCACAAGCTCGCGGTGTCGTCTGCGGGACACCCTTAGCCAGGGTTCAAAGCGGCAAATGCGAGTAAAAAACAGCATTGAAACTGTGTTACTGGCCAGTTGCCCGTTAACTTGATGAATTTTGACAATGTTGTGAGAATGTCAATGTCATATGGCTTAGTGCGTTCACTTTAATGGCAATGAAAAGGTTATTAGTCAGTTATTGAAATGTCTTATTTTCAAAAATGTCACTGATAAAAGTAAAAACATGAAAATCCTCATTTAAAAGAAAAATGTCAGACAGACTTAGAGATTTTTGCATTAAGTCTTCATGTGCTCTGACGCTGCATGATTTAGATGCAGCTAAAGATTAACATGATAAAGTTTCATTTTCATTTTTGATTCACAGTGAATGCTACTATAATTTGCTGATCACATGTCTGATACATTCAAACACTCTGCTTATTATAAGTGTGCGCTGCAGTTTTGTCATCTGCTGATTTATATTCTCGTGCTCTCATGCAGGGCAGATTGTCTGTATTGACAGAATTGGCTGTAAATATTTTTATCTTTCATCAGCTGGATATTGTTTTTCTGTGGTTTTCCGTTATCGTTGTAGTTGTGGTGTGGAATGATATATATATATTTTTTTACAGAATGATTTTAAAACATCTTTATTGTTATTATTGTTCTTGGTGTGCCCAACTGTAAATCAACATGCACCAAATGCTACATTTTCCATATATTGTAATCATTATGTTCACAACTTGTAATAATTACTTTGAGCTCATTGTTTCTTCCTTAAATTAATACATTGTTTGCTAACTGCATGATTTGTATAATAGTACATTACTTAAACACCTCTGATAACAGATCACTCTAAATTGTAACATAGACACATTCTGTAAAGCTGCTTTGAAACGATATGTATTGTGAAAAGCGCTATAAAAAATCAATTTGATTTGAATGTGAATTGGTGTGAGTAGACCTTTAAACAAACTGTTATTATCTAGATAGACCTTTGTAATAATTTGATTATTGATAGTTGACACTGCAAACCCAGATCTAACATGTGCCAATATTTTCCAGGGGAAAGAAAGCTTTGAGCAAGAAGAAACTAAAAAGGCGGCAAAAAGTCAAATCAAAAGTGAAAACAAGAACAAAGGTAAGATTGATAATCCGTCTTTTGAGTACTATAAGATTCATTGCTACACATTTGCTGATTCAATCAGACACTAAAGTTATATGGTTTAAAAGAAATTTTTTGCTAGCATAATTTGCATAATTGTAATTTTTGAAGACAAATGCTCCCATAGACTTCTGCTGGATCTGTCTGTATTTTATCTTTAGTCTCTCAAAATGCATAATGATTTGTCATCTCAAAATCTGTCAACTTCTTTCCCATCAATATCGCATCTTTAACATCAGATAACAATGATTCTGTTACCAAATGTGGCCATTTTGGTGGAATTCTTAATTCCATTAAGATATTTTTTTATTTATAATATTAGTTTTGACACCGATCACAATACAGCACATATGAATACATATTTATACATACATATTTTCATGCTTTTAGTCATCACATTTGAGAAGATACCAGTAAACACTCACACATGGTGGAGAATGCGGGAGTGGCGAGGTCACGATTGGCTGTTGCATGGCGACCCATGTGTTGCACGTTTCCATGGCAACAGCTTCCTCCATCTCCTGCAATGAGCACCTATGGTGTGTCTGGCAGCCGGGTTTGTCTCGCTATGTCTACAGCGTTAACCAGCGCTCAGAAAATAGGCAGAGACCCAAAATGTCCCGTATTGCGTATTGTGTATTGTCTTCCCATTCCCCAAAGCATGTGTGGGGGTTAATGCCTGATTGTGTTTGGATATCCTTTCCCAGGCACTCTGTTTTCCCTAGTGGATGTGAGTGCTTCACAGGCAGCGGTAAGAGAGAATAATGTGATTGTAGATAGTGGAGAGGAGAATATGCTGTAATAATCCTCCACCCTAAAACCCTGCTGGCTAAGGAGTAAAATCTCATTTATATTTCTCCTTCTCTGCCACAGTCACCTTAAAAGGAGCTCCGTGCCTTTGTTTGCTTATAAACAGATGGGTGGAGTTCCTCCAGCAGGGAAGGCTCGGCTTCAAGACAAACTGCTGATGTGTCTGTCAGTGTTCAAGCACTTCAGTTTGCTTTGTTTGATGGATCAGGATATAAATTCATGAGTTTACTGCCCTTCTGCTTCGACTCCATTCCTTATCTGTGATATTACGCAATCCCAGACAGCTTTGTGCTACTGATGACTAAGACTGGGCGATCCAGCCAAAAAAAAGAAAATCTCAATACAGGGCTCCAGAAAATTGGCTCCTATTGACCTTATGTGGCAGAGAAACAAGCGCGCAGCCATCTTTTGAACATTGTTTTTGCGGTCGCTCTGTGTATTTCAATGGCATCGCTGTCCAGGAGTAATTAGCTGGTGAAGTGGATTTACTTATTGTAAAGTTGACAAAAGTTATCGTGAGGATTGTGATGTTTAAAGCAGATTAGGGCTGTCAAACGATTAATCGCGATTAATCACATCCAAAATAAAAGTTTGTTTTTACATAATATATGTGTGTGTACGGTGTATAATTATTTTCTATATATAAATACACACACATGCATGTATATATTTAAGAAATATTTGCATGTATATACTGTGTATATATATTTATATTATATATCATTTATATTATATATAAATATTTTATATATAAATAACACATTTTTCTTAAATATATATGCATGTGTGTGTATTTATATATAGAAAATAATTATACTCCATACACACACATATATTATGTAAACACAAACTTTTATTTTGGATGCGATTAATCGCGATTAATCGTTTGACAGCCCTAAAGCAGATGTCTTGACAAAAGTCAGTAGACCGGGAAGATTTTAAAAGAGCCGTCAATATCATCAATACGCAAGATCAAGATCGTATCATCAATACGCAAGATCACTGTGAAAATACAGACCGGAAGACGAAAGACAATGAGTGCAGTGCTGAAAAGGGGCGGGGCTACATAAGGTCTATGAGGGGAAAAAATTGGCGGCAAATAATTTTTTAGGTGCCACTAGGGTTGTAACGGTATAAGATTTTCACAGTGTGATAACAGTCTCAGAAGATTTAACTTTTTCACTGTATATCGTTTTAAATAAATAATGATTATTTCATCAGTTAAGGGTGGGGTAGGCATTTTTCGACATGGCCAGCAATAGCAGGTTAGCTTTGAAAGCATGAGATACCACCCTCACTTCAGAGCGTCTCCAAAGCCACAGCTTCTTCAAAATACCTGAGCACGCGTGCACAGCTGAATCTGCAAAGCGCCACAAGATGAGAGACGGCGTTAAACTACCTCATGTCTCAAAGCACATAACATTACAATAATAATGAACATAAACAACTTAAAAGAGCACTGACCTGTAACACCTGACTGCTGCAGATTCATTTCGCCGTTGATAGTGTTGCCATTGAAATGCATAAGTTCCAGTCACAAACCACTCTTGAGTAAAACGTCACAGGTTTCCATCTTTTACAAATTACAGTAGTTATGGCGTGAACGGAGCATAAGCTTGTTGTTGTAGTTCAGGAGGAACTGTAAAAGTTGGCTGCTGTAACTTATAGCTCTGCATAGTATGAAATGTGTTGATAACGTGTGATGTCTGCGCGGGTAGACAGGCAGGTATGACATCGTACCATTGCATTTTTGGTAGAACAAATGCTTTATTATAACAAACTTGCATTTATTTGTTTTTGTTTCCTAGTTGTCCTATTCTACTGCGCTCCGTCTGTTTGACGCGCATGTGCGCATCGACGAATCGACGCTCGTTCATCGATGTCAGTGAAGTTTAACAAGACTCGCTTGTTGTCAATATGTGCAAAATTGGAATGCTCACGGATGCTTCTAACATTTTCAGATAATAATATAACTATAAAATGTAAGTTGCGCGCTGAGGAAAACACGTGTCAGAGGCATTAACATGACAGGGCGAAACGTGGTAAATACTTATGCTTTTGTTTGAAGCGCTTATAAATATAAAGCATTACCTTTCCCGAAGCAGTTAACTCTGAATCCTTAGTGTTTTTCCATGTGTGTTTTGTCCGTAGAAATGGGTTATTCACAACTATAAAGCGTCGTGACTGTCTGGTTTACGAGCACAGCGTTCACATGCGTCTAATCGATAATCAAATTCGTTGTCGATTATTTTCATTATCGATAATAATCGATTTTAGTTGTTGCAGCCCTACCTTCATTGGGGATAAAAGAGAAGGCTGTCTATGAAGTAAATGTATCTATTTAGTGGTATATTAAACTAAATATAGTCACAGCTAGGGGTGGGCGATATGGCAAAAATATCATATCACAATTTTTTTCAGGAAAATCACGATTCACGATTTTATCACGATTCTCTTTCATGTTGGTTTTACTATTTTGCAAGTGACTGAGCATTACAGCCAAACTAATTTCCCTATTTTATAAACAAAGCCTTACAAGGTAACAAAATATGAAAAAAAAAGAAGAGAATGGCAGACAATTAGGCCAAAGTGGCGCAAATAAAAATAGGCTACACAACATAAAATACAAATGAAATAAACAGTGCTTTATTTTTTCAGCTACAGTAGGTGTATTTAAGGTGCATTCAAGAAAGCAATTAAATGAGCAAATATAAAAATAAAATACTACATAGACATAACTGTATAAATTATACATTGATTCTTATTAAAGCTACTTTTAAAGTTCTCAATCAAGAGCAGTGAGTGATTTTCTCTTTGTTTTGTTGTTTTATTAACAATAAAAGGATTAGTTTCTGTGAGAATACAGGTAACTTTTGGCTCAGTCTCTTAACAACACATTGCAATATGGAAAAATTTGCAGCATCTGTAAAATCTAACTCGATATCTTCAACCAGTGCTGGTCTCTATTCCTTCACTACATAGATGCCTGATTCCTCATTGCATTCCAATACTCTACAACTATCACAAAATATGAAATAGAAACAAGTTGGTGTTCTTTAAACGCATTTTGTAACAGTGTAACCATGCATGTAACTTATTCTAATGTCATTTTTATGTCTATATGTATATACATACATATGTACTGTATATTTGTATGTGTGCATGTTTGTATGTGTCCCCTTTTACCTTTCTTTTTTCTTATGTTCACCTTCTATACTTGTAACCTTTTGTTTTGTTTTGTTTTGTTAAATAAAATAAAAAAAAGAAGAAAGTATCAATATCAGACTCGTTATAGAAAAAGTGGTATCGGTTCATCCCTATTACGTATTATTACAAATGCCTACATAGGGCACCAATGGCCTGGTGTTATTGTTGTCCCACTTTAGAGTAGGTCAAATCCTTATTTAATATCGGCCAAATGACATTTAATTCAAATGTTAACTTAATCTTTAATATTTGGCCACTTTTTTTACGATAAAAATGCTACATCCACAGTTTTATCATGAATAAGAATATGTGGACATTAAAACACGAGCGAGTGTTTAAACTTTTATTTTGAAATCGCGATGAACAGTTTGCATATTTAGAAACACATAGATTTATTCTCCTGTGTTGGCGTAGGTTTGTAAATAATTTACGTTACAAATCTGATGAAATGGCACAAATTGCTTTCCCAGATGAACGTTATAAGCAACCCAAACTTAGCATATGCAGAGATGGAGTTTGATCTCTACGCATGTAAATGGTAACAGTTCAACGTGGAGCAGCATTTACTGTGAACAAAGCCGCTCTGAGGCTAACCTAACCTACACGCATGTAAATAATTAAAGTGCATATATAAAACACGCAGGGCATATATTTATTTAATTGAATCGCAGCCTTTGTGAATTCACTATAGCACTATGCTATAGTATGGTTTTTACATTTAATAGGCCTACATAGTGCAGCCTTAGAAAACGATCTAATAATGCAGTTCGTGGATTCTCGTCCTTGGAATGTGCCACTTCCGGTATTTTGCTGGTTACTCGACACGGTTAAATTGTAATTCAGGATTTTTTTAAGTCGAGTACTCCATTTTAATCGAGGAATCGTTATAGCCCTACATCCCTAACTTATCATGAAACTTAGTTTGTAACATTTATACTTGCAAGGGTGATCTTAAAACTAGCTATTCTCATTTCCGTTTCCTTGAAGCCGATATTATTTAGCTCTTGACCTTTCAGGGCAACAGTGGTGGGACTTGTGGGTAAATTGTATACAGTATGACTCATGTACCTTTGAACAGACAACTGGCTTTTCACATTCTAAATACAACATTCAGGCCCCTCTGTGTTTTATTTAGCTAAGTTCTTGCGCCATGGTTTGCCTCGTTACAGCTGAAAGTCACCAAATGTTGCTATGATCAACCTTGATTGATATCACCACAGCGAGATTCATAATTGTCACCCCCTTTACTGACATAGAGGCATTGTAGTATCAATCAAATTTGCCGCAGAAAAAAATGGATAAAATCTTCTTCATACCATCTGTCTAATAAAGAACAGGTGTATTAGGTTTGGTGCCAAAGTGTTACAGAGCTGCACCTTATGAATGGCTTGCTTATAGTAATCTCTGGTCATTAAGTGTAGAATCAATTTATGAATCTGTTTTGGTATTGAGTGTGAAGAAATGGTAAAGTTTGTCCACGATGTCTTTGATAAAATGGAAACTCCTTATGCTGTTCAAAGTACATTCATTGTCTTTCTTGAGGTAGCAGTTAACCACAACTGACGTGGTCATTTGAAACATCCCCTCCCGTTTCATGCTCGTATACTAGACTTTATTGTCTGTTCTTTGGCCATTAGGTCTATATTCTGTATTGTCTCCTTTCCTTACATTGCTCAATTATGGTTTTGTTAAAGGTTATTCTTCCAAGTGCTTATGTCCCTTGGTAACTTGCTCAGTATGTGGCTGATTGCATTGTTATTGAATGAACAAATGGCATTGGAGTCTGGGGGGAAAACAGCAGAAGTCCTCTTTGGTGAGCACAGTACTTCTGTCGCTAGTTCTCAGGGCTGCTTTCTGAGGCTAGTGTCTTTCAGTCATAAGCATAACAAGTGACAGGATGTCTTTACATGAATATATTTATATGTATAAATACACACACATACACATATCAAACGCTCCAAGAGCGTAATGAAACAGAGCTGCTGTGCCACGTTTGAAGCGCACCACAAGGGCCATTTATCAGCTCGGCTCAAAACACACTTCAGTGCGAGCTTACAGCGAATGCATTTACTTGATGATCGTCTTAATCACATCACTACTAACAACTGTAAGACTAACGCGTTCGAGAAAAGCGTTACACAAACCATACAAATCAGGATTTAAACCAAGTCAGATAAAATGGCGCTGATGTTCTCAACAACACTGACTCAGAAAACAGGAGAAACATTAAGCCACAACGGTCCAGTTAGAAGGCTTTTCAATCCACAAACTATTGTGGCAGAAATGTGGGATATTCATATTGAATATTATTATATTATTAATGTAGACATTAAATGTATTAACTGAGTAATGTAATATATTTACAGTATTTTTTGATACTAAGGGCTATAGCAGTTTTGTGATTTGTATTATACTAAATGTCTTTAGGCTATGTTTTTTTCTTAAAGGAGTCATAATGTAGAAATTTCACTTTTCCACGAGAATCAATGTATGTTATGATTGCATAATGATTGTACACTGGCCGGGAAGCCGATATTTAAAAGTGAAGCGTTTGTTTACCTCAGGGTTTGTAAAATAGGCCACGTGCACGCGCACGAAAAAACGAGATTTTGATTTCTTCCCCCTCTTGACGTCAAGACGGGGGAGGATATACCAAATATGGACACCGCAAACCTATGCCGCGGGAAGCCCGCCCCTCTCCCCCTCTCCCCCTCAGATTCAGTTTAGTCGACTCGAGAAAGATGGAGAAATCGAGTGCACACCTGAGATGCTCTGTGGTTGACTGCCACAAACAACATGCAAATGTGTTTTATCTACCAAAAACGGACGAAACTATCAGGGAACAGTGGAGGAAATTCATTTTTAATGACGCTGTCCCAACAACTCTTTCAAGTGGCGTATCGTTAGGTGTGTGCGCTAAACATTTTACACCGGAATCATTTACAAATTTGGGGCAATATCAGGCGAACTTGGCCTCGAAGCTCCGTTTGGGAAAAGGTGCCATCCCCACCATCAGGGACTTGCCAGAAATTGAAAAGGTAAAACTGTGTTTTTATTGCTCTACTGTGGTTAACAAATAGCAGCTAACTGCTAATGCGGCTATTGTATGTAACGTTACCTTCGAGGTAAACACGGGGAATGGACTCTACGAATGCTAGCCACATCTTTCCACTTTGTTTTACACTAGCAGCTACAGTAGTGACGGTACAGGAGTCCATGCTCAGTGGCTAAAACTGTTTAAATGCAAGTATGAAAACAATATACCACTAAACATTATTAGCCAAACTCATGCAAAACATGCAGTTTGAAAATAGCTTTCAGTTAGTGGGGCTTCTGTAAGAATGTATCTGGAAATGGTGTATTTTTTCTACGACCAATCAACGCGCCCCTCATTTGCATTATTATAATGACCGTCCACGACAGCCAAAACATCGCATCAGATCTCGCGAGACAATAATGCCTTTAGAAATAAGGGTCTGAGGGGCTCTGTGTTGATTTTTTTTTCCACTTTTCTTTTTTAGAAGTGCCTGAAAGACTATAATAGAGCATTGGGTATCCAAGGTAACACAACATTATGACTCCTTTAAAAATACCATAGAAACAGTATAGTTCTCTTTACCATGGCGGTGAGGTGCAATACATGGTTTTACCTGTGGTTAACATTAGTGGTGTAACGATATTCAAACCTCAAAACCATCAAACTTAAAAACCGCAATACACTACTAGGCATGTGACGGTATCAAATTTCATGTTGCGATAATTGCTGAAGCTTTTCTCACGGTATACGGTATTATCACGATATTGAAGTAAGTTGCAAAAAAGTGTTTTCGTACTATAACAGTTTTAATAACTTTTTCTTAACTTTATTTTCTTAACTTAAATGTTCAGTTCTTTTAACTAAAAGCAAAAACTTTTGAAACTAAATTGCAAAAGAATTATAAAGAACAATAGGTAACACCTTTACAATAAGGTCTTATTAGTTAACGTTAGTCAATGCATTAACAGATTAACAATGAGCAATAGCTACATTTGTCACAGAAGTTATAATTCTATGTTAAAGTTAGTTTAGAAAATACAACTGTTAGTTAATGTTAGCTCAGATCCATTAAACAATTGTTACAAATTTTGATTTGAATAAAGTGTTGTTCAATTTTGAAATTAAATTAACTAAGATTAATAAATGCTTTAGAAGTATTTTTCACCGTTAAATAACGGAGCCTTATTGTAAAGTGTGACTGAACAATAAAGAATCAGAACATATTCAATCAATATCTAGGGCATGTTGTAGTCCAGATTAAAATATTAAAATGTTTTAGTTTGAAAATAAACATCCTTAAATCTTTAAGTCTTTAAGTTTTTGGTGCTGTGATAGCGAATACAAAAAATAAAAATAAAAATCTTCCTTGACATTTGATTAAATAGTACCGTAATTAGAGGTTTAGTGGTACACGTATTCGTCCCGCTAATTTTCGTGTGTCTTCAAAACGAATACAGCGTTGTAGCCTAACCACCATTAACCACCACCAATAATCGCAATAAGCTCTGCGTTTTGTTACTTTTGACAAGAAGAAACTGTCATTTTCAACAAGTTTTGTCCATTTTTATCACAAATTGAAACAATAAATGCCATTTTGATGCACTTCAATGTGGCTTTACAGATCACTATAGAGGCGCCTCAGTTTAAGCAGCAATGAGTGAACACGATCATCTCTTCCTAATAAACATGAATGAACATCTGAAGGCATGTTGAGAGATACTGTACAACTTACTGAAACATGAGAAATTAACTCTTTTGCTAAATATATGCACTACATTCACCTATATATTCATTGTATTTATTTAAGACTTAGTGGTCTTAATTTTTGAATGTATGTTTAAACACTGTGTAAATTATTATATTTCAACAACGAATTGGAGTAAAAACAGCTTTGCATCACAGGAATGAATATTTTAAAACATATTCAAATAAAAAACTGTTGTTTTAAATGGTAATAATATTTTGTTTTTATCTTTAATGGTAAGCTTAAGAGACTTCTTTAAAAAAATATTACTGACCCCAAACTTTTGAATATACTGTATCTTGTTTTAAGAATAGTAAACTAGACAAAATATTCATTAATAGCCTAATTAGATTTAGAAGTTAATGCAAAAACTGCCTGATGTGCAGTTTATACATTTGCATAAAATTGTTTGATTAAAAATAAATGCAACAAATTTTAGGCTAATAGGTTTGGCTCTGTAAAATGTTACCCTTAAAAATGAGGTTGCTTCAATTTTTACATATTATAACCTTCAATTTCATAAAATGCGAGTGAAACGCTCACTCTGTCGAGCCCTGATTGTTATATATTAAATGAACAAACTCATTTGCTGTTTGCTGTCAAGGACAACTCAATAGAAAGACCACGTTATCTTGTCTTTATTTTGCTCCATTTTGTCGCTGTGGATTTGCTTCATCACTGTAATGTGGTGCAGGAAACTGGCTTCAATTACATAGTTTGAATTGTTGTTTTTCTGGGGCTTCTCTATACCTAAATGACTAATACAATAAGAAAGAGGAGGCAGAACAGTCTGTGTTTACTGAATGGATGTAAATCTTTTTCTCATTTAAACTATGGGCCAACATGATTTACTTCAGTGAGCTTCACATTCATTTACTGCCAAAGTAGGGCATTGCAAATTCGGGACGTTGTAGTGGAGAGCAAAGTCAGAGGCAGTCCGGCATTCTGTCAGTCCTCCTCCATTCTCAGTCAGCGAGTGTGATACACCTGTGACTTATGAGGACAAGATTTCAGAAGCAGAGACTCTAGTGGGGTAACACTTTCACCATGCTGTTAAAACTGATAGCAAATCACAGGAAGTGTTAGGACTGCTCGATTATGGTAAAAATCCTAATCACGATTATTTTGCTCAATATTGAAATCATGATTATTTAACACTATTATTGGTGGGTGATATGATTAGTCTTATTTTGTGTGATGAGTAATTTTAAATGTCTGTGAAATTTCACAATTATCAAGACTTCAGCAAAAACTAATACTAAAAAATTCAGGAAGATGTGCTAACAGTGGTATTCAGCTAAGTAATAGCCTACAACAAAAATTAAATTAAGTGATCAAATGTAAAATATCACTGCTGTATACATTAAATATAGACTAATCCTTATAAAAGCTACAGTTTATTCATTCAAGAGCAGTGAGTGATTTTAGCTTTGTCTTTTGTTGTTCGATTAGCAATAATGACTGCAGCAGATTTATTATGCTCACAGTATACTTTGCTTATTCGCCACTATCTCTTTTCGCGGCTTTATACGCTGTTTAACAACACTGTTTAATAAAGAGCACGTCACGCAGTTTAGCAACAGTAGACTGCATTTTACAACACTTTACATTTGGGTGTCAAGCTTGGGCTTTTAGTGAGGAACAAAAGTGCACCGCTGTGAAGGAAAGGAAGATGCACTCACTGCGCCGGACGGAATGGTAGTGGCACAATAATAGTTTTGCATCGATTATCTTGTTTTTATAATAGCTGGAAGCCAAAATCGAAATTGAAAAATGAATTACGATTAATCACACAGCCCTTGGAACTGTATTGGGGTACTAAGCATGGCTCAAAGATGTGTGGCTTCCTACTGACTTCAGATGTCTGATGTCATTGGCCAAACACAGGGGGGTAGATTTCTTTGTGGTGTCCGCCTAAAAATGAATGACCTTCTCTGCATTACATCATCCTTTGTTATCGGCAGATAGACAAAAATGAAGACAAATTTATGAGTTAAGCCTATCAGGGGATGCATTGATGAATGGGACAAAAACGTTAGCTGTATTATAGGGATGGATAATATGATGGTATATGCTGTACAGTTTTGCTGTATTGTTTATTACTACGGTTGATGCAATTATCAGTGATCAGAACTGCTTTGTGTTATTTACAAGTGATAGCAATGAAGAAACATCTCAACATGTGTGTTGTTGAAGAGAAAATTACATTGTCTGCAACAAATTGATACACTGAAATAGGGCTGGGTAAAAAAATATCGATTTCTCGATATTAATCGATTCTCATTTTTTTATGAACCGATATTGATTCTTAAATCTCAAGAATCGATTAGTCATCCTGTTTTCATTTGATGAATGAATGGAACATTGTAGTGCGCATCCCATCCAATAAATCGCAATAATCTTTGTGCTTTGTTACTAATGATATGAAATAAAGTCTTACAGTTCAAATTAAGTCCATTTTCTAACAAAATTCAAAAACATAAACAGGTTTGGCGCTGTGGCGTGAGATCGCTCTGGCTCAGCTCTAGAGAAGCAGCAGTGTGTACAACTTATCGAAATCATGGAATCGCTCAGTGTTTCAACGTCATTTAAACAGCTTGTAACATGTCATGTAACGTCACATTTACCTCAGAAAAACCATGTGACCATAAACTCATTAGTCAGCTAGAAAAATTAACTCTAGAGAGGAGCAAGTTCATCATAATTTTTAATGTTCTTCAGTATTTAATGTTTGAATAAATCTGGCAAGTTTTTATGACAGCCACCATTTAAATGTTTATATTTCATATAACTTTCTTATTATACAAATAAATAAAAGTGTAATTTAAGTTTGTATAGCTACAAATTAGTTAATTTTTACCTTCAACATTATAGTAGGCTACAACTGACTCCCATATTACAGCATTAGTTAAGCGATTTGTTTTCCTTGAGAAAATTTGCCATGTATTGTACCTGATATCCAAAATAATCAATATTGAATCGAATCGAATCGAATCGGTATCAAATCGAATTGCAAGCTTGTGAATCGAAATCGAATCGAATTGTGAAATTTGTGTCAATACCCAGCCCTACACTGAAACAATATTTAAGTGAGGTTAGGGAATGTGTGTGTGTTGGCTTTTTTACTGCATTTTCAATAGAGGTGTTGGGTGTAACGGTTCTTGGTAAAAAAATTATCCACCCACGGTTGGGCTGACGGTTCTTAAATCTGACAACGCATCTATAATATGGTTTATTGAAAATAACAACGTGTAAGAGATGGACGGACAGACAAAGTTCTGCTAATGCATGTTTCTGATGATGGGTTTCACATTCTGGGTTCCCATTCCCAATACATTACAACAGCGATGATAAAATGACGAATGAATATGACCAGTCTTTTACGCTGTTCATCCCCCGGGTGTTAATAGCGCACGAGTGCAGGTGAGACTGTTGTTGCTGTCTGTTTAAACTAAACTCAGTTAAGCCTTGCCAATTTAAACATTTAAGAGCCAGAAGACGCGAATGAGAACTCGCGTGCGCTGTGAGATTGTGTGTGTGTGCACTCATCTGAAGCGTGCCAACTCAGTCATATCGTCATATTAAATATTTTAGATATATAAGTAATATAATATCTGTGTTTCCCCAAGGCCTGTAGTACTACATGCATCATAACCTACTGTCTCACAATATTTCTCCCTTCCTCCCTCCTCTTATGTATCGCTCCTAATTCTTTATGTATTTTTATCGTCTGACAGACAGAAACTCTGGATGGGGCCTTTCCAGTGCCTGACATCAAACTCCACAGCAACCCCTCTGCGTTCAACGTCTACTGTAATGTACGGCACAGCGTGCTGGACTGGCAGCAGAAGGAAGCCGTTTTGGCCCTGGCCTCCCGGAGCTCTGTGCAGAGCGGCGACTCAGACAGTGAGGAAGAGGAGGAGTATCGCGAACCCGCTGTCAAACTGCCGAAGGTCAGTGAAAGACATCAATGCATATACGAAGCCCAATCATGTGGTTTAGTTCTATCATTCATGATTAAGCCTATGATTAACATAGGAAATCTATGATTCCATTGACAGTTCTTAGCACTTTTTACTAAAAACATGGTCCTTACTATATAATAAACAAAATACTGCACTACAAAAAATGATGTTTTAAATCATCATACCACAAAAATCTGTGAACGTCTGTCTTTAACTACAGATTATCAAATGAACAACTAGTCAGTTATCACTCTGATTAAAGTCTCACAAGCCCTGCAGTCAGATTTGACAAAAATTTTAGTTGTTGGCAAAAACTCAAGGAGCTAGTATTTTTTTGTTTCTTTTTATGATAACTGCAGTGATATATCATAAAGTAAACTGCTGTGTTCTAAATATTTGAGATTCTTTGGTCGGTCGTGATCAAAACTTTAGCATCAAATTAAATTAGTCTAGGCTTTTTTCCCTTTTACACTAGAAATGATTTTCTTAATTTTGCAAGGTATCTTACACTGTGTCTACACTGGGTGTGACAGTGTCGCATCGACATCTTGCCACGCTTCAACAGCTCGAGGCTTTCTACTACTGGAAACGCCAAAGTAAAATTTCCAGTCCGTTGGTTCTGTTGTCGGAAGTAGCGCATTCACATGGAGTACATTAGAAATAGCAATAGTGTTAGCAGACAGCAAATTTTGCTGCTTACCTTTGACCCGCCCTCGAACAATGTAGTTGGTTCATGTTGTACATGTCTAGAAGATGCCGCATATTTCTGTGCTGCAAAAGCAAATGATTACAAAGAGAATTTGTAAATTTAACTTGGCCAGTTAGAGTTTGAGTCATTTCTACTTACTCATTTTGAAGTTTACTATGCAATACTATTTCAAGTATATTTTAATGCATGATGGAAAACTCTAATATCAGCAAGTTGAGTTGGTTTTACATAATTTTATAACTTAAAGAATCGTAAAACTAAACAAAAAAAAAAAAAAAAAAAAAATCATAAGTTCAAGCTTTAATTAAAAAAACAAACATGTAAAAACACAAATGTCATTTCTATATTGATTACTTAATTCAAGCTTGTAGAAAGCTTTTTCTGTAGTATTTACTTAACCGTAAATCACTGTAGCTTTCATTTGTTTCTTTAAAAACAACTGTTTTTTTTTTTTCTTCATGTTTCTTGCTCCCCGTTTCACATCACAGCCATATGTGGATGGGTGGCTGATTAATTCCAATCTCCACTTCAAAGATCTCAAGCTTAGGCTAGAAGGAAATGTGCTTAGGGATGGGAAAATCAAGGAATTCAATTACATTTTTAAGTAACGTTTCAGTTTTTTTTAATTTATTTTTTATTCCATTGACAGTTCTTAGCACTTTTTACTAAAAACATGGTCCTTACTATATAATAAACAAAATGCTGCACTAAAAAAAATTATGTTTTAAATCAGCATACCACAAAAATCTGTGAACGTCTGTCTTTAACTACAGATTATCAAATGAACAACTAGTCGGTTATCACTCTGATTAAAGTCTCACAAGCCCTGCAGTCAGATTTGACAAAAATTTTAGTTGTTGGCAAAAACTCAAGGAGCTATTTTCAGGATCTAGAAATGAATATTCAGATTGGACCTAAGACTATGTTAAACATTCTATTGTGTGACATCCTGATGCCTGTTATTTTAAGATGTGCAAATGTTCAGGGTGTTGTGATTCACTAACACATTTCTGTATTTATTAAAGGACAGGTATTTTATTTATAGAGTTTAGATGGAGGGCTTATTTATTATCCAAACCTTGAGAGACGCTACACGGGATCATTTTTTTTATTTCTTTCTCTCAGATGTCCTAGGACAAAGCACAAATTCCTTTTTTAGATGATGACCTTGAAAGATGAACCAGTGCAGGCCTTTTGCTATGATAGCCCAACATAGTGTCTTATAACAATAAGGAAGCACTTTTAGAAACAAAGATTCCTTCATTAAAATATACTGGTAGATGTTCACAGCTGCAATACGGTCTCTGGAGATATGCTAAACAGCAAGATCCATATCTTAACCACATTTTTAGATAACCCCTTAACGCCTGAATTTATAAAGCTGTATATAAAAAAAAAAATTCTGTGTGTTTTTGACTTTAGGTAGATGGTAAATAATGTTGAGATTATCAATTTCACTTTTGCACAACAAATAAATAGAAATTTTGGTATGTTGCAAATTTGCGACAACAGGCATTTAGGGTAATTTTGGTATGTTGCAAATTTGCGACAGTGGGCATTTAGGGTATTTTTTTACAAAATGGAAAAATTAATAAAACACATTTTCCCATCTCTGGAATGTAGATTTTATTCATGGCACAAAGTTGTTAGAACTTATAAACTTTATACTTATAAACTTTGACAAATTAATGAATCTTGACAACAGCAAGAAACAAAACACTCTCCTACTCCCTAACATTGACAGTAGTTTTTATACATTCCATGTTACACTCTGTTTAACTCTTTCCTTGTTTCTCCAGTGCATACATTATATATTCTTATAGTGTTATATCCTAACATGCTATTTTTTGTGAAAAAAAAAAAAATTTTTTTTGGCTGAAACCATCTAAATACAGCATTATTATAATATGTAGCCATTAGCCCAATCCAGCCGTTATGGCCCAATGTCGCAAATTTGCTACAAACAGAAATCTACAAAGTACGTAAAAAATATTCGTCACATGAAGTCTATATGAATAACATAGCTATAGAAGCAATCAATAAGCTGGTACATATTTTTATCTTAGCACAACTTAACTCATTTTGGGAAATTTCTCCACATTTGCGCACTTGATATGCGGATTTTGCAAAACAAAATATTAGCTTCGGTGAACCGGATGTAGTTCCCACTCCGACCGCTCCTACGATAAACCAGTGCGTGCAAAATGTTCCTAGGTATGTATCGAATGTGCACAAACAGGCATTGGGGGAAAACACACGCTATCTCGCCTGCAGTCTGAATGGAAGGGGTTTGTTGCAAATTCGCGACAGTAGGCGTTAAGGGGATAAAAGAGGCATAGTCAAACTTGCTTACATTCTCATCTGATCCTAATGTTCTACATGCTGGTTTTCCCATAAACCCATTAGGTGAAACGGCAACACTGTATTAAAAGTCAGTTTAACAACAAACACATGGACAACCAGTTGTTTATTCTTTTTCAGTCAAAGTAAACCACATATGCTCTTCACGGCACAACATTGTTGCTTTAGTAATAGATTTTTCCAGTCATTGAATTCAGATATGGCCTTTTCTGTTGCGTGAGGATGGTTTTATACTGAATAATCCACATGATAATTTGTTTTTATTTTTGCTGGAATCAGTATTACTTGACCTAATGTTCCTCACAGAGTGAGCATGATGGACTTATAGAAGTAAAAATACTAGTGGTCAGGGCTTGACATTAACACCTGTCAATTGCTAAAAATATGAATGAAAAATAAGTTATACTGTAACGAGCAGTACACTCAGTAATCTGGTAAATCTGTGTGCACTGGGAATAATTTTTGGAATCGATGAATGTTATATCACAGCTATGTTCTTCTGCTCCTCAGATCATTGGTATTGGGCTATGTGGAGTGTTTGAGCTCATCAAGGAGACTCGTTTCTCGCACCCGTCACTGTGCTTACGGAGCCTTCAGGCCCTTCTAGATATGCTCCAGGGACAACAGCCGGAGAGCTTTCAGACCGAACCTCCAGATGTGCTGGGTAAGTAACTTTCTTAAGTGAATTTGTGTAAGTGAATCTGTATATTTCAATCATGAAACCACTGTTGGACCTGCAGAGTCTCTCTTCCATCTTCTGCTGGAGACAACGGTGCGGAGCACAGGGATGAACGATCCCACCGGTCAGACCCTCACTGCGTTATCCTGTGCCTGCCTCTTCAGCCTTGTGGTGGCCTGGGGAGACACTGGCAAAACCCTCCAGGCTGTATCTGCCATCCTCACCAACAATGGCAGTCATGCATGCCAGACCATCCAGGTGAGTGAAAGTTTTGAGATTGCATTGAGCACCAAATCAGTGTATTAGAATGATTTCTGAAAGATCATGTGACACTGAAGACTGGAGTAAATGCTGCTAAAAATGTGGTGAGGTCTGAAATAGTTTTTTTGGCTGTCTGTAGCACCTACTGCTCTGCATCTGTTCTTAAAGGTATAGTTCACCCAAAAATGAAGATTCTGGACAGGAATGAAAATGCAGGTTTAGAACAACTTGAGGGTGAGTAAATGATGACAGAATCGTACATTTTTGGGTGAACTATCCCTTTAAGGATTCACACTTAAGAAGAGTTCTTGAAGTTTATTTTTAACAATGTTACTGATTATTTCAGTCAGTTTTTTTAACAGTTTAATGGATTTCTTGCTGGGTAAGTGAGGTTGAGATTTTAGACTGCATAGAAAGCTTCTGTTCATCTGAAGTCAGGATGACAGCACATTACCGCTCATCTCTCAGTGTGCAATAGCCATAACTGCAACTGCATTTGGAGGTCAACAATCGGATTGGCTGAAAATGTCAAATCCCTCTGATTTCTCGTCTTTATTATATTACTCTGCCAGCGCAGACTCCCTCAGCCAATTACTCCCCCTCAGTCTTCTGCCGTCTGCATGATATGGCATTTCTTTTGCTTATTTAAATGTCTTAATGCTCTCTGACAATATCACACACTGATATAAGCCCTATTCGCTCTGGATTAGTATTATCTGGGGACCTCGTGTGATTTAGAAATGACCCACCCACATCTGAATTTGTGTGGCGCATTCGCACGGGATAAGCAAAGCCTGTGATTTTACTCGAATTTACTGACTTATCTCACGGATATGATGTCAGTAGGCTATTGCTTGGAAATGTCTTGTCGTTATAGGTCTAAACAGAATAATTTTCCTTACCGCATGGTGCTATACATGTCATCCACCCCCATCTAATCATTCGTTTTGTTTTCGCTCTTCTGATGATTTTCAACTTTATCTTTCTGCAAATTGTATAGTTGTGGTTTAGGTATAGCAATATGACCCAGCACCCAAATTACTATCAAAACACTCCAACGCAGCCTCCATTTTTCGCGAAAGATGGATAAAAAGGCGCACAGGAAACAAAAACCTTGAAAATATTATATACGACCCCACCGATTCGCACGGGACTAATATTATCACAGGACCTTGGTGTTCGGCGAAATATTGTAGGTCATTCGCGGGGGAATTTTTACTTTATAAATTACAGACATGGCCTTTTCGCACGGGATTAAGATCACAGACAACCTCCGCAATTATTACAAATGACTAGAGGTCACCAGGCAATACTAATCCAGTGCGAATAGGGCTTTAGACATCAGAGAAACTCAGTTCATTTGTTGTTGCCAAGGTAACTACAACTTAATTGGAGCATGAGTAACTTGCATAGCTTGTGTAAAGTGTGATATCTGATCCGTCTCTGTCAGTTCACAGTGCACAAGTCCAACTTGAAGTGATTCAGAATGAAAGTGAAAAACAAGCAAAGGCTGTTGTGTATATTCTGATCAAGTGCTTTGTAGAGCTGGACTATATTTTTCATATGTATGTGCTATATTTTATTTTATTTTATTTATTTATTTATTACTTTAAAAAAAACAATTATTTATACATATTTATATATTAAACCCCATCCTTTCAACCAAACAGCCCATTAGATTCAATATATTTAGATTATATAATAGATTATATATATTTTTAAAAACACTATTTTTCTTTAAATAGACTTTAGGAACAAACAATACTTAATCATTTTCATTTATATGCACCAATATAACATTACATAGTAGCAAACATCAATATTTACTTATTATTTTTTTCTACATGAAAAAAGAAACCGGGATTTCCATGAATAGATAGTTGAATCTGAGGATTGGAATCGATTTACTGACATGGATAGTTTGAAAAGAATTATGGAAATGTATGTATGCATTGCTTTGTAAGGTAGCTGGCAATACCCTGTCCTAATGTAAGACTTTGGTAAAGAACAGAGAAGTGTAGTGCAATAAAACTAAATGTCATTATTGAATTGACTGTAGAGCATCTAAAGCAATAAACCTCTCTGTCCTGTGTAGCATCATTCATCAAAGTACCTCCTTACTACCTCCGGCTGAATGTTAAAGAAAGATCAACATAAATATTAAACAGGGAAAAGAATGTGTCCTGTCGATGAGATAGATTGTGAATGGACTGGTAAAGGTCAAGTGGTGCAGAGAGGTTTGGTAGGGGTGTAACTCCACATAATCACATGAACAACCAGTCAGTAACTACACTCTTTTAAGTCTCACAAGCCTGAAAGTACAACAATAACAGTGGCTGTTCTCTTTCATTTCGAAACAAAACTTCAGTGAGTGAGTCATGTCAGTCTGATTCAGCCAGTGAGTGAGTCATTAGACTGATTCAAACAAAGGACACATTATTTTGATCGATTCCAGGATTTTTCTTTTCACTTGGGCTAGTGGTTCAGATTTTTTCCTTGCCCTGCCAACATTTTCATTGACTCCTCCACAAAAAAGTAATTTTTGTGATGTTTTCGTTGTTTTTTTGACCCATGTATTCTTGCATTCTAATTAGAAACCTACATTTTTAGACATGATACCAGGGAAATCTCACAATTCTTGATTTCAATTTTGATACCACAGCAAAAACTAATTAGTCTATCTAATATATATATTTCAAACATGATTAAAGACATGTAAACGGGTAGTTCTTACAGGAGTATTTAATAAATCTTCACTGTATTAATTAAATATAGAATCATCCTTACAAAAATGTGTCACTCAAAAGCAGTAAGTGATTCTCTCTTTCCTCTCTTCTTTTCGCTGTCAACTGTCATTCATTTCTTTCATCAAAAAGAACAAATTGAACTGCTGGTTACCAGTGTTGTGGGTAACGCGAGTTATGTAGTCAGATTACTTTTCTCTCAAGTAACTGGTAAAGTAATTGATTACTTTTAAATTGACAAATAAGTAACAAAAGTTACTTTTTTACCATTTATTGACTGACATTGTGTGCGCTGTGAAACCATGATGCTTATTGTAGTTCTAGACTAAATGTGAGCAGGCATTTACTCATATTACTTGCTCAAAAACAAATTCAGTATCCCTCAAAATGAATCAAAACAGTTTAAAGCAAACTCAGAATATTAGGCAAACCTGCAAAAATGAAATGTTAAATTACACAAATATACTTTATGTATTTAATCTCACTTTATTAACCTATGTATTGGCTGCTGACCTTTGATGATCTAATTCAACCATAAGCAAAATTACTTTAGATAAACAGCACATTTGTGTTTTAATTTGTTACAAAAGTGTAGAACTTTCTTCATTTACGTCATATTCATTTGCATTCTAGAATGTCAGTACAGCTGAAAGGTTTGTTTAAGCTGCACCCTCTTCTTGTACCGGCGTGAATTTGCATTTAGCCTGAGGCCTTTTCATTTAACTTTTGGTGTGAAAGGGCCTTTACATTTTACCAAAAATATAAACAAACAAGCAAGCCCAGCCCAAGTGAGAAAAAGTAACGCAAAAGTAACGTAACACATAAGTACCATACAAAGCAATGAAGTAATGCAAGTCGTTTTTTTTTTTTTTTTTGTAGGATGTAGTGTTGTTTCCCCAATGCTGCTGGCCACCCTGTGTTTGTTTTTGCATGTACTAGTGAGGACATCATAAAAGAAAGATTGTTGTTTATTTGTTGTCTTTGTGTTATTGAGTGCTGCCTAGTTTCTCCATGATCAATTCAGACCCAAGCTCAAAAGTGGTGTGGAAAACCCTGTCAGAGTATTGTAGTACAGCATTCTGTCCAAATAAATTAAGTGAAGAGTGCTCAACTGTATGATCAAGATCTGACCCGATTGTATTTGTGCACCAAAAAGGTTCCAACAATCCTGAACGCACTACAAAGGAGTGTGCAGGCGGTGCTGGTGGGAAAGATCCAGATCCAGGAATGGTTCGGAAACGGCATTAAGCGGGCCGCGCTGATGAACAAATGGGTTCTGAAGGAGGTGAACATCGATGAAGATGAACGCTGTCTACTTCAAACAGACGGTTCCTTCCTCTACCTGCTCTGCAAAGATGGTCTCTACAAAGTAGGCTCAGGGTACAGCGGCACCGTGCGGGTGAGGACATCTTATGTTTAACTGATTACCCATTGGAAATAAAAGAAGTTATTTTGCCAAGCAAATTTTCAGACTAAATTACTGTTAAGTAGTTCTGTAATTAATTTAGTAATTAATAGTGATGCACCAAAATTTGGCAACTGGAAATATCTATTTTTTCAGTTCTTTCTTAAAATAATTATTTTTTTCCTTTTTTTTTAGTGTTAAGAAAATTCAGTTAATTAATTGAATATTAAATGAACTTTATTTAAGTGAAAAATTCATTTTGGTGCGTCACTAGTAATTAGTTAGTAATAAGTTATTACGTGTTGTTAGTGTTCATTTACTTTCTATTGATATAGATTAGAGAAATTTGACAATGTTTTTCTCCAGAATCGGACAGTTCTGAGATTTGTGAAGTCGTGGATCTCGTTTTGTGCTGAGGCAGCAAGTTGTTTATCATTGTGTTTGTGCGGGTGCTAATAAGTGGCTATCGATTGCAGGGCCATGTGTACAACTCCACATCTCGTATCAGGAACCGTGAAGAGAAAAGGTCATGGCTGGGATTCGCCCAGGTATTACCCTCTTGTTTTATGAGCGTTTCTCCTGGTATTCTTGTCTGCTTGTATAACGCCAACGTAATCAGTGTGTAGTACTTGATACAGGTTTGAAAGCTTGATCGTATCTCCTAAATAAAGCATTACGTGCTTATGACGTTTTCAACCTTGAAACCTCTGTGAACAACAAAAATGTCATTCATTGAACTGCCTTACAAAAGCATGTTTCTTGTGGTGGATTGCTTTACAGGGTTGTTTGCTCTATCGAGACATGAACAGTCACAGCATGGCAGCCATTAAGATCAACCCAGAGACTCTGGAGCAGGAGGGCACCATCACAATGCCGGGTACAAACACCCCTCTTGTGTGCTATTGATCGCTAAGAGCAGTGCAAATAAATGGCTTGACAAGCACACTTTTCTTCCCTGTGTTGACAGGTTTCCTATTAAAACAGGACGAATCCAAGGGCTTTAATTTTTTTCCTTGAATAGCCAATAGCTTTCTATATATCTATGCCTCTATATAGCTCTAGATATATTATGTGGTTATTCAAAGTCGTTTATTTAAAAAATATATATTCTAAAGATTGTTTATGACTAGCCTAAAACGTTCAAATTTTCTCTTTAACTTTCACTCTCTCTTTCTCAGGTCTACAAGCAGATGGACAGAACATCGTATTCACTGATGGAGAGTTTATCAACCAGATTGCAGCCTGCAAAGATGTAAGTTGTTTTATTTATTGGCGATGTTGCTGTTCCAAAACCTAGCGAGCTGTCTTCGTAGGTAGCATTTTAGGCATCGCAGTTGTGCAGGCTGTTCCAAAAGGTAGGCAGCAATATGCCAAATTATAAGGCAGCGTTGTATGTATGCTTCAGGGTGAAGGCAGGCCCACAATGCATTGTGCTAAGTGAAAAAATAAATCCAAGATGGAGGCAAGAGATATTTATTGATTATATACAAATACTTGTATTTGTATCAGGGTTTCTTTTGTAATAATTATACTGATCAGTAGGGCTGCTCGATTATGGGAAAAATCATAATCACGATTATTTTGGTCAATATTGAAATCACGATTATGTAACACGATTATTTCACATGACTGGGAACGTGTTGCATTTATTAAAAAGACACGGTAACACTTTACAATAATGTTAATTAGTTAACATTAGTTAATGTATTAACTAACATGAACTAACAATGAGAAAAACATTTGTTACAGTATTTATTAATCTTGTTTAATGCTAGTTAATAAAAATACAGCTGTTCATTGTTTGTTCATGTTAGTTTACAGTGCATTAACTAATGTTAACAAATACAACCTTTCATTTTAATAACATATTGGTAAATGGTGAAATTAATATTAACTAAGATGCTGTAGAATTATTGTTCATTATTAGTTAAATTTTAACAAAGGTAAGTTAGTTATAATGCTAATTAATGAACCTTATTGTAAAGTGTTACCAAAGACACCTTTCAACAATTCTTAAAAATCGAAATGTGAACATTGATTGTACTTTTTGACCTATTAAAATAAATAATGTAACAGATAATACTTCAATGAGTATTTTAATAATTCCCGCAGGTCTACCACTTATAATGCGGGAAATTCCCCACAAACATTGATTCACTTTAGCATGTAGATTGTATGAATATCTTAAATGAATCCACACCGATTATAAAATCAAATCAATAATTTTAAAACTTTCTCCGAGACGCAATTTCACAAACCGCGTGAGTGTTCAGCGGCGCCGCGTCTCCTCTCTCTCTCTCTGCCTCTCTGAATGTGCTGGACAAAAGCAAGCGTCGAAACTACACTTTCGCGTTTATGAGTCGGGACATGATGGAATTGTCACTTGTACAATCGGGCCAGTATGCATCGTAACTAAAGTTTATCATTTTCACTTCTTTTTAAGTCTTATCAGTTTAAACATTCAAGCTGAGAGAGTTTACGGCATCGGGAGGGGCGGATGTGCGCGTGCGCGCATCATTCAGAACACAAGACAAAATAAGAGAGTTCTTTTAAAACAGAAAATGGCAAAATAATCGTTTTTACTCGATTATACTAATTTGGTGATCGTTGGGAGCAAAAATCGAAATTGAAATTCAATTAATTGCACAGCCCTACTGATCAGTAAATGTATGGATTAAAGAAGGTTAAAAATAATAGAGCATAGTATAATGCACTACTGTTCAAAAGTTTTGGGTCAGCAAGATATGTTTTTGAAAAATTGATTTGATTCAGCAAGGATGACTGTAATGGGAGAGAGAAGAGACGAGCAAGTAGGTCAAGTGCAAATGACGAACACCTGTGTCTTATTGCTGTGATCCGCGTGGAGAGACCGCTTATAAGCCGCGCGCTGGAACGAGAGAGAGACTGAAGAGAAAATTGGACGCAGAGAAAGAAAACCGGTGGATCCGAGCTCTCATTTTTGAACTGTTTTGTGCCGTCGCGGTTGCCACGGGGAATGCGCGTTGTGCACGACTTTTGTTTGTTTTGCTTTATTTTAATAAAGTACGAGTCCCAGTCACGCCGACCCGTCTTCTTCCTTCCTGACTCTTGAACCTCATCACACTTTTATTTCATTAAAATGAATTAACCGCAAGTAAGGTTTAATACTAAATTGGTTATCATAGATGTTACTGTATGTCGAATTCATTGTTGTGATAACGCTGCTCAGTTTTACGTGTTCTAAACAATTGTTGTAAAAGTACATTCGAACATACCCACATCATTTGCCAAAATACTGATTAATCTTTATGTATAACACATGCTATATTTATTTACATGGCCATAAACACCAGACGTGATAAACAATGTCAATAAACTAAACACAAATCTAAAGCAATAATACTTCCCTTACATAAACATAACTATTACCGAATGCTACATTTGGAAAATATAAAATTAAGCATGCTTTGTCGACAGAACCAGCTGCAATCGGTAAAGAATAATTGTGTTCCATAACGACTGCACAAAACAAGCTAACGTTTGTTGCTTGATAGACGCTACAACTACAACTTCCGCATTTGTCCAGGACTCCACGCAGTACGAGCGGAAACCGAGGGTAACGCGGATATGACGCAATTGACTGGCGACTCCCAGCTCCCCCCTGCTCTAACGCCCCGTTTCCTTGGTTAAAATCGCAATTTTCTCACGATTTAAAAATAGTTGGAAACATTTGGGATATTGTAAGTAATCAACTTAACAAAATATATAACACTGGCCTTGAGATTATGGGATATTTTAATGCAAAATTCTTGCATATTGTACCTTTAAGTAATGATAGTAATGATGTAACTAAAAATTCAGCTTTGCCGTTACAGGAATAACTTACTTTAAAAAAATATATATATATTACAATAGAACACAGTTACTTTGAATTGTAGTAATATTTCACAATATGCTATATTTACTCTTTATTTATTTTTGATCAAATACATGCTGCATTGTTGAGCATAAGAGACTTTTAAAAAATCCTACCAATCCCAAACTTTTGAAAGGTAGTGTGTATACAAGACTATTTACATGTGCTTTTGTATCCTGCCATTAGTTTTGCAACATGCTGATGTTAATCCTTGCAATCAATCGTATTTACTAGAAAACCGTTATTTGCAGGAGGTTTTATTGGTTGATTTTTCAATGATTTGCCAAACTGCTAGGTGACAGACTGATATAGCCAACCAAGACATGTGTTCAAATCGCTTGTTTTAGATGGAATAGTGGAATAGATGGATAATAATGCAAGAACCCCAATAAATATTTGATCCAAAATGAACAGCCTGTTTTCTTCATCAGACGACAACCGATTTCCCTGCCCCTCCCCCGGCACGTCATAAAAACATGATCGTTGCCTTTTTCTCAAGTGGTGTGATTGTGGCTGTCAGCAGCACCTGATCTCCTTTGTTTCAGCCGAATTCAGCTCTGCTGTGTGTGTGTTGAGTGTGTTTGCATAATAGCTGTGTAGGCAGGGGAGGGACTGCAGCACTGGACGTGGGCATATCAGCGGCTGATCATGAGTGGGCCGCAGTTACGGGGAGGGGGATGTGATATTCATATCTGCCTTTGAAGATCCCTTTTTGAATACATGAATGAGGAGTGCAGGGGTTAAGGAGGGAAGTCGTGAGGGATAATGTTTTGAATTGCTGTGGCACTTATCTTGGAGGGAGGAAAAGACGTGCATTTCTTAGCGGTGTGATCTTTGCCTGGAGCGTCGTTGTTTGAAAGCTCACTAGTATGCTCATTAACAGCTGCAAATCAAAGACTCCAGTGTGTCGTCTTCTATTTATTTTTTTATCACATGCTCACTCATGCAGACTCACAGACTACAAGCCGTGGTCTCACCATAGTGTACACACCCTGAACTTAGCGTGTGTGTTTCTGGATGAAACTGGCCCAGTATATGTGAGGGTGCTACTTTGCATCTCCTATGCGCATGCTAACACAGTTCAAATCTAAGACTGAAGACTAAAGCCTCTAATGTTGTCAAAGACTCTGAGATAATTACTTTTTTATTGAGCTTTGGAACAAGCCCAGTCATCAAGAAAAAAAAGTTTAACTGTTCAGTATTAAGACGCAGTCACACTAGACTTCAAGCATGCATAATTTCTTTGGGCATTGAAACGAATCTGATTATCAAATATTTAAATAAAAACAATAATTTAAAAATGTGAAAATATGCCATCTAGTCCACATTTCTGCAATAAAACCAGCTACTTTAAAAAGATGGTTCAATTCTGACATTTGCTCACACTCATGTTGTTTCAAACCCATAAGTCTTTCATCTTCATAACACAAATAAAGATATTTTTTAGGGATCGACCGATATGGATTTTTTAGTGCCGATGCCGATACCAATATATATATTTTTTTCATCAGCCTTGGCCGATGACCGATACGGGCTGCCGATTTTCTTGGGCCGATATTTGGAGCCGATACTGCTTTTGCTCACTCAATGATGATAACAAATGTTACAAGTCTCAATTTTAAAAAGGAACATTTATTGAACTTAAAAAAACAATATTTGACAAATATTAAAAACATGTGAGGTAGAACAAGTAAAAAAAAAAAAGTTCAGTGCTGAAAATACTGAAAATAAATATTTAAGCATAATTCAAATTCTGAAAATAAATATTTAAGCATAAATAAAATAATTACACTATTCCACACAGTAGCAACAAGCAAGCAGCATAATAAAGTGCAAACTGTACTATACTTAATTTTAAAAGTAACCAACTATTTACAACCTAGTCATTTAATGCTTAGGCCTAAATTTTAGTGCACTTAACTTAATCTCTTGTAGAGCAAATGGCTTTCCTAAGAAAATGGCTTTTCCTCCATTTTAAACAAAACAAAAACGATTTTAAACCAAATAGATTATCAGTTTATTATGAATTAGGGACTGTTCACATATCGCGTCTAAAAACGTGTGGAAAGCACGGCCGCTCCGCTTTCTCCTTTCTACAAGCGCTTGCGCTCCCGTGGCGTCTGTCGTTGCTATGCAACCATGAACTGCACTCTCTATGATGACGAGGAAGGAAGGATTAATTTATTTCTAGCCCTTTAACGACTACATATATTTATGGAGATGAGAAATAAAAACCCGCCCTGTCCAGCTATGATCAGCTGTTCGGCCGAGCTTTCCATGTTGTCATGGAAAGTAGGGTTGGGCGGTATTACGGTAATATCGGATACCGCGGGATCTTAAAATAGCACCGGTATCAGTTTCAATACCGTCATTACCGGCACTTATATAGCCTATAATATATATAATTTATTTATTGCCTAAAAAATGCTTATGTGTGGTTGCAGTTTGGCAATATTTCTGGTTCCAACCGAATGAGAAGGGAGAGGCGGTAAATACAAGAGATGTAAACACCTCTAACCTAATGTCGCATCTCCGAAACAACCGCCCACTCACTGCTGCCAGGATGCATTTTGTTCTCGAGTTCATTAAATAAGCGCATTAAGTTTCGTATTTGTTAAAATATTATAATGTTATTTTTTCCATCTTTGTTGATTATGAAAAGTGAACGGCACAAATAAGATGGGATGCATCGGGAGTCAGACGATTTGACCACTTCAATAAATTTCGTTTTGTAAAAGGCCTCTTTAAAACGAATTTCGTTTTGTATATATTGTTTCTTAATTTTAATACATTTTTCATCAACCAATTGCCTGGATAATCATGACATGATGGGCATGCCGCGGTCACTTGCATTGAAATCTCATAAATTAACCGAAACTCAGTGTAGGCTATGCCTCACGGACATGACAAATATATATAAATAAAGCTTGAAATTTATTTAAACGAAACAATTAAAAACGAAAGAAATAGGCTACTCACTGATTAGGCTAAGTAATCCATGATGTGCATTTCTCTCTAGGCGCGTTCATACGGAGATGCGATCATCAATTTCATTAAACGAAACCACTCAAAACGAAAATAAATAGACTAGCCTACTCTCTGTAATCCATGATGTGCATTTCTCTCTATAGCGTTCACTACGGAGATGCCGATCGTCAATTTCTTTAAACGAAACAATTCAAAACGAAAAGAAAAAGGCCACTCTCTGATTGTGTAATGATGTGCATTTCTCTCTATATGCGCGTTCACTACAGAGATGGCGATCGTCAACTTCCATCTTTGCAGAAAAGTTTTATTAAAAAAAATCAATGGACACGCGTCACCGGATTACAAAGGCACTTCTTGCTTGTTGCACGCACACAGATATTATGTTGAATAATGGTGGGCTCGGGCTCATAATAACAGTTAATGCCGTCGGCCGGACTCAGACACAACGTGCACGGGTTGGGCTTGATTTTTTTATTTTTTTTATTTTTGCCCGATCTGGCATTCAGTTTCTGAATGGTGTAGGCACAAGCCAACAGTTTGGTGACGCCGTCTGAACCCATTATGTCATAATTTTTAATTAGTCACGGTAATACCGTATACCCCGGTAAAATAGGGAGGAAGTTTGACGGTATCAAAATTCGGATACCGCCCAAGCCTAATGGAAAGGTCAGTTGTTTTTTTGTCACATGACCTGCGTGCGCTTGCGGCACTCTGAAAAGTTTAGATGTTTCATCTCACCACGGCATAGGAGCACCCGGACAAACGAGTGCTGCATCGCATGCGTGTCGCAACCGCGTCGCTTCTTTTATGAGCACACGTCCAAACCTCAGCCGGGTTGTCGCTGAATAAAACTCCCACAAATATCACGGAACAACGTCGGCATTATTTAATCCTATGACCAGTGTTTGTAACAGCTGCCGTATGCATATGGATAGCCTCAAACTTAGCTATTTGCAGCTCCCTAAATACAGTGACAAGCAGTTTTATAGGTGAGGCATTCGGCATTCGCGTTTTCCATTTGGACCCACAAACTTGCTTAGCTATAGTTGCACGCACATATAGAGCAACGTGGTTCCACTTTCAAAGTGTATGGCAATATTTCAGCTAAGTCAAACAGTTAAAAGATGCTTTGTCTTGAAGAGGCTTCCAGCACTCTGCTAGTGTGGGAGGGGCAGTGCATGGGCTGCACGTGAACTGCAGCGTCTCCAGCAACACAGAGCTGCCTGCGGACGCCTGTCTGTAAATAATGCCGGGGAAAAACTATCGGCGAACGCAGCAGCCGCGTATCGGCCGATGCCCGCAAATATCGGCCCGATATATCGGTCGATCACTAATATTTTTAATGAAACTCGTTTCAACTTTAATGAAATGAAACATTTCTTTAACTCCACTTCAAAATTTTGAGGCTTCAAAAAGTTCATAAAGACGTTATAAAAGTAATCCATATAAATCGAGTCTTCTGTAGAGACACGATCACGTCATGTGATGAACAGACTAATGCCCTATTCGAACAGAACTAGTTATCCAGGGGGACGTTAGAGAAATTCTGAGTTTCAGAGACGTACTTCCGAATCTGCCATGTCAGTCAGTGTTTTTCTCACTTAACCTCTGTCAATATTCCAGGGCAAATTACCTACTGTTGTTTTGGCAAACTGAACGGTCCTCTGAGAAATCTAATCACGTCCGAATGCGAATGTCTGTGATTGCTGATGTTCTATTATTCAAACGCTGCTTCTCGTGTGTTTTTGACCTGCCTGAACACAAATCTTCGGCATGCTTTCATTTCGTTTCAGTATGGATTAGGGCTGCAACTAACGATTTTTTTTTTTTTTTTCAATCGATTAATCTAACAGTTATTTTTTTTATGGTTAATCTATTTTTTTTTTTTCTATTTTTTTTCTTTCTGAATAGTCATTTAATTAATTTACCAATAAATAATAACCAATATTTTTTCAATAAATGATAACCATAACTAATCTATGTATGAACTTTTACCTAATTATATTATTTGTCACAAAATGCAGGTTTATGCAGTTTAAGCCTAATTAGCCAAATCAACTAATTCACGTCGACATAATCAACGTGTTATTGCAGCCCTGATATGGATGGTATCTGACGAAAAAAATAACATACAATCAATAAATAGTCAAATTACGGAAACTTTGAATCAGTGTTAATATCAAGATACTTCTCATTGGGTGATTTCACTTGAGGGTGAAAGATATCCCCTTGCAGATTTCACAACAGGTTTAAGTTGGTCACGTGAATTTCACAGCATTGACCAATAGAAAGCGGCTTGGTTTAAAAGTGAATTCTGTGTGAGCTGTGCTTCAATACATCATTGCACTATTGACAATACATATAGATCTTTTTTTGCCGTGAAATTTCACCAAAATGTCACTGCACCTTTACGAAAGAAGACTCTTGAGTCTTCCGGCAACTAATACATGCACAGATCTTTCACAGCCAGTGCATGAATCTAAATAACTCGCTTCGTGGAAGCGACCGCCAGCAGAAAGACATAATTAAAGCTGTAATGAAGTTAAGTAAAAGAGTGACATTGCAGAGTCCCAAGAAGTCCATATGTGGCGACATGACAAAAGCATTCACTACTGAAGACTGCCTTAAAAATTAAGCACTGGACTGGGCGGTTTGGTTTGGCAACTTATTGAGACCGCTTTTATCATCCAGAAGGAATAAAACAGAACTGGCCCTGCTGCTACTGATAGTCACGCCTCAAATTCGCTTTGTCAAACCAGAGTCACTGTATCAAACTAATTGGAATGATCAAACAAACAGAACCACGTATTAAAATGTCTTAAAGACTAGGGATGTCCCGATCAGGTTTTTTTGCCCTCGAGTCCGAGTCATTTGATTTTGAGTATCTGCCGATACCGAGTCCCGATCCGATACTTAATACATAAAAAAAAGAATAAAGAAGAGCGAAAAAACAGATCCAGGATGTTCCTTATTTTTTATTTAATTCACCTTATTTTAACATTCAACAACTCTGTTAACAAACAGAGCACTTCTGTGAGGTAGCTTGAACAATCAAGTAATAAATAAATTCTTCACTTTTGGACTTTAGTGCAACAGCAAATATAAAAAAAGTCTAATATATAAACAAATAGCACCTCAACTTAAAATACCCGGTAGGCATGTAAACAAATAAAAAATAAAAGTGCTACAGTGTTTGCAAAGCCAGTAATGTGCTTTTAGGAACTGCACTCCTAACTCTTACGCCGGTTTCACACTGCACTGTTAGCAGAGCGTGCAGTGCGTATTTTTTTCGCCGCCCATGTTAACAGATTAAACCAGGCTTTAGAGCATTCACACTGCGCGCGGAGGCGGCTTGGCAGTGAGTAGCAGAGCAGAAGTGCCGCGATCGTTTCGGCGCCGAGTCTATTTTTGCTGCGCCGCTTTTGCTGAATTAAAGTGACAATACATTGATCATGGCCAAAATACACCGCAGTTTTATCCAAAAAGTGCATTGATGATATCTATTGTGTTTTAAACAGTCAATCAAATGACCAACAGCAATTTAAAAAGAAAACAAATGTCCAAAAACAAACTTGTTGCCATAACAATAAAAACAAAGATGAACCAAAAGTTATATAAATGAAATTATTAATAAAATAAGCTTCTTGACAAGTCTTTTCTCTTAAATGTATTTGAAAACGAAATAAAGCAATGCCAACTTATCCATTATAGCAGCACTTCTCAAAGTCCGGACTCCGGTCCGGATCCGGACCCGGAGGGAATTCAATCCGGACCCGCCTCCATTTTGTATTTCAACAGCAGTAATTGTGTGTAAGGGATTAAAAGTCTGGATTTCCTACTTTGATAAACGCATGTCAAAATCATTTGTTTAGTGTTTTATGTCTTTTTGGAGATGGTCCGAAATTAAATCGAAGGCGAGATATTTAAAGTTTTCCTCCGTGATTCAGTTGCCATGACATCCAGTGAGCGTATACTTTTGACTTGTATACTTTTGACTTGTGTCAACGCGACACTTCACCGCAGTAAGCGCTTGAATCATAGACGGTATAAGAAGGTTTGAATGGGTGTGGAGGATGTCATTGTCCAGGAGTTTTCAAAGATGATTCGACAGAGAGGTATATGCGTTCATTTTGCCCCAATCCAGCACGAAGCCATTCTGTTTGATTTATAACGAGACAGTTTGGAGTTGTGAAGAGTGGAAATGATAAAACGGCATTATGAAACAAAACACGGTCATTTTGAACGGCAATTTCCACAAAATACAGAGGTACGGACAGCAAAACTATGACAGCTAAAGTCTTAATCTGAATCAACAAATAAGTTGATTGTAAGACAGTGGGGGCTGGTGAAAAATATCTTAGGTGGGGCTGTCATATTCAGTCGGTTTCAATAGTCTGGTAACCATGGGAGTCTTTTAGCGTAACGTTAGTGGCTCCGAGGTTGTGGAATGTTCTTCCTCAAGACATCTGTCAAACATCCACCCTTCTCTCCTTCAAAAACAAATTTTTTATCTAAATATTACTCTTCAGCTCACATTCTGTAAATTCTACATTGTTATTGATATGCTATTTGTTTGAATCCCTCTTTGTTTGTGTCTTTAACCTAACTTTGTAAGTGACCTCTGAATATTAGGCCTACTTTCTGCCCTTGGTATGTGTATTGTGCTTTGATGTTGATATTTATTTTGTTCTATTCCTTAACCCAGTCCCAGTGGTTCTTAAACTTTTTAGAGATGTACCCCATGAGGCTTTTAACATCCTTCTGCGTACCCCCACTCTTCATTCACACCTTTTTAAGTAAGGGACAATATTTGCCCCCTTAAATCGAATTTTCCAGTGCATTTTTACCTTTACAAATACCTTTATAAAATAAATAATGCTTTAAATTACCTTATTTTTTTCATAAAATGAATGTTGATTTGTTATACATGTTTATTAAAAACAAGTTTTGTAATTACCAATAGTTCCAACTTCCGGACCTTTGTCATTGATGAAAATTCAGATTTGGACCTTTGAATGTAGACTTTGAGAACCCCTGCATTATAGAGTACTCTGTCTGTAGCCTACACAACCCGCGGTTCAGTCGCGCGTGACAAACACTGCCAGTGTGAAAGCAAAACGCGCGTGTCCTCCTCCTGCTCACCATACACACTGCTTATGCTCTGCTAACGCGTGCAGTGTGAAAACGGCGTAACTCTGTGCCACCGCATAACTATATATGTGTTAAAAAATAATGAGAATATATATACATATATATCCGAGTCCTGATCGGGAGGTAACATCCGATTCCGATCGAGTCTGAAAACACGTGATCGGGCCCGATTTCCGATCACGAGATCGGATCGGGACATCCCTATTAAAGACACTCTAGTGCAGGGGTTTCCAAACCTGCTTCTGGAGGGCCACTGTCCTGCAGAGTTTAGCTTCAACTGGCCTTCAACTGTGCTTGTTTTTTAGCATTGAAAAGATGCCACACATCAGCCTGAAGAACATCCTATTGCAGCTCAGCTTAAGCGTTTAATAACTGTAAAATTGTGCTTAAACGTTTATGCTTGCTGTACCAAACATTGATGCTCCGTCGTGCAGATGTAGGCGCACTAGAAAGAGGCAGTGTTTTATGATGATTAATGTTTTTGTGTGTGTGTTTTGGTTTATTTAGGACGGCTTTGTGGTGCGGATCTACGCCACCAGCTCAGACCCGGCCCTACAGCAGGAACTGCAGCTCAAGCTGGCCAGGAAGTGTCTTCATGCCTGTGGCATCTCGCTCTTTGACCTGGAGAAAGACCTTCATATCATCAGTAAGACCAGTGCTTCAGTGCGCACACATCTATGCATGCAGTCAGTGTTTAGGAGGAAGCAAGTGTTGAAATGAACTGACTTGGTGTTGTCTCTTTTGTGGCGTGTGTGTTTCTGTCCTCAGGCACAGGGTTTGATGAGGAAGCAGCGTTGATTGGAGCTGGCAGAGAGTTTGCTTTGATGAAAACGGCATCTGGGAAGGTAGACATACCTCTCTATATTCCTCAGTGTCTCTTCATTCATATTTAACTGAATCTGTGTTTACAGAAATGTTTGATTCTTCTTCATGTGGTGGTGAAACTATTTAATTATAGTCATGCATAATTACAGCATTGGATTAGAGGTAGAGATAAAGCAGATCAGGATTGGGTAGATGTATTGTCCTTATTAAATGCAGCTAGTTCACAATCATCTGACCATTTAACATGTACATTTATTTTGTAATCCTCATAAATCTACAAGTGTAGGTTGTGTGAGTGAGTATGTGCGTGCCTGTTTGTTTCGCCAGTGTGTGAGCGTTCACACTAGGGCTGATGGCAGTAATGGTGTCTCTTGTGTGAAAGGGACGGCAGCAGCAGAGAAGGCCTGTAGAGTCGCACACATGCTTAAATAACTGGAAGTAATTTGATTATTCTGCGCTTCCAGTTGAGCGCCGAGGCTCTTTGACACTCTGTGAGGCTGGAGTGTTTGAGAGGCCAAAGAGAGCACAGCTTGTGTGTATTTACACATGCTCCTGGAGCAGTACAAATAAAGGGGAGTGGACAGGCTCCAAAACTGACACACAATAAGGACTAAATGCAAGTACAAATTGGTTTTGGCGAGTACATAAAACAATTTAATGGTAACTTGATTAGGATAAAAAATTTTAAAAAAAAAAGTTCTGTTAAGTAATGACCTTAATAATTAATTGCCGGTTTATTATCTCAGTTGAACTGCCGTTGTCAGGTGTGGCAAAATGTTAAATTTGGACACTGGGTGTGTCTCATTGATCTGAAGTGTTGGAGTGTGTTTTAGGGAGGTGGAGTGAGTGTGTGCCAGGCCTCGTGAGATATGGGAGCTGCTGTAGGTTTATCATCCTTTAAAACTTATCTGAAGATTATCCAGTCCAGTGAGCATAGCAGTAAAAACAGGCCTGACTGAGTCATGACTGGGCAAATTTCCTAATAAATGCTGTGGCTGGTAATAGAAGAGAAGGTTATGTAGTTCTTCGCACGCATCATTAATGGACTGCAGAATGCTGATCTGTGTTTTCTGTCATCATTGATTGTAGTCCTTGAGTTTTCCATTCCAGAAGTATAGTATTTATTTGATATATTTTAATTCGTTTTTCATTTTCAATTTTATATATATATATGTGTGTGTGACAAACAAGAAAAAGATTTGGTAGGTCAGATACACACACATATTCTATTATTATTATTTAAATATTAATTCTATGAATAAAATATTCTATGAATAAAATACAAATAATATAATTAAAATATTTAAAATAAAATCTTCATTTAAAATTGTGTGTGTGTGTGTGTGTGTATATATATATATATATATATATATATATATATATATATATATATATATATATATATATATATATATATATATCTATATCTATATCTATATATATATATATATATATATATATATATATATATACACACACACACACACACACAATTTTAAATTAAGATTTTATTTTAAATATTTTAATTATATTATTTGTATTTTATTCATAGAATTAATATTTAAATAATAATAATAGAATATGTGTGTGTATCTGACCTACCAAATCTTTTTCTTGTTTGTCTTCAAACACAAGACATGTCAAGACATGTAACGTCAGGTTTGTTGAATGATCCCAAACGTCGTTTGCCTTTGCGAGGCACGTATTCAAATTGCACAAATGATATTTCAGAGCTAAAGGGCATTTGTGATATGAAGAAATATAAGAATAAAGGGGTCATTTTGTTGGGCAGTGAAAAAAAAAAAAACTTTATCTTTTGAGTACGAACCATCTATTAAGGGCTTAATGTTTTTTTGGGGTTTTCACACATTGGTTTATAAGAACTAACACAAACCTCTTGAAAGCGAATATATGACTTGATATATCTCTTCAAATGAGATTAAAAAATATCTCTCTTCACTTGAGTTTGCATAGGGCACAGTTTTTTCGGCAAATTCAGTATAAAATAATTATAATAATCATGATTTTTATTATTATTATTATTATTATTAAATATATCAAACAAAATAAGAAGGATATTGCAACTGTTGTACTGTTAAAAAGGATTAAATAAATCTAAAATAAATCTAAATTTTTTTTAGTACAACTGTAAAATTACAACACTATTACAATACTATAATACTATTCAAATTTAATCTCTTAATTTTTACCAATCAATAATAGAAGTGGTCTAACTATAAAAAAAAAAGTATATATGTTCTGTGGAAGTGTCTGGACCAAAAAATTTTCGTCCAATCATTGCATTCAGTCCATTGTAGACACTTGTAGACAGTCCATTGTAGGCAGTGAGCGTCGCAACAAACAGCAGCCACCTTTTACAGTTCCAAGACAACAAGCTTGTTCACGCCATGTCATAATTACTGTAATTAAGAGATGACAACCCGTGACGTTCTTCTTGGAGCTGTTCCCGTTCTCAGACTCAGATTTATGCATTTCTATGGCAACACTATCAACGGCGAATTGAACCTGCAGCAGTCAGGTGGTAAAAGTCAGAGCTCTCTTAAGTCGTTTCATTATTATTGTAATTTTATGTGCTTTGAGACATGAGGTAATTTAATGCGCTTTGCAGACTCTTCTCTGGCTGTGCGCCTTCATGTGTTTTGGAGAAGGCGTGGCTTTGGAGACACTCTTTGGAGCTAGCCTCTCTGAAATTGCCTACCCTAGCTTTTAAATCACTGTCTGCACATTTTCACAATAGCACTAAGCCATATTGTGATATTGATTTTATTTTGAAATATTGTGCTGCTTTAATCCTGCCTAACATTTACATTTACAGGTTTAGAACGACATGACGGTGAGTAAACAGTGACAGATATTGCATATTTGTGTAAACTACCCCTTTAATAGGCCAATCAGGCACAGTTATTGTCTGGTGCAAAATAGTTGTCCTGTCACTTGAATGCCTTAACTAGTGTCTGTATAAGAGTTCTTGAGTGCCATTTCAGCGGTTCATTTCTATTATCTGAAAGAGGTACTGGTTTGTGCCATTGCACACAGGCTTGATAACACACAAGGGAGATAAACGTGACTGTTTTCCTCTCCACTAATGCAGATCTACTATACTGGAAAGTATCAGAGCCTTGGCATCAAGCAGGGCGGCCCGTCGGCTGGGAAGTGGGTGGAGCTGCCAGTCACCAAGTCGCCCAAGTTTGTGCAGTTTTCAGTGGGCCATGATGGCTCTCACGCCCTGCTGGTGGCAGAGGATGGGAGCGTCTTCTTCACGGGCTCCGCCAGCAAAGGGGAGGACGGAGAGTCAAGTATGAACGGAATTATCATCATGTACATACTTTAACTGACCTAATGATTAATGGTCAACCTCATATAATGGTGTCTATCTTTAGCAAAGAGCAGGAGACAACCAAAGCCCTACAAACCCAAGAAGATGATCAAACTTGAGACCAAGACGGCCATCTACACGGCCTGCAACAATGGCAGTAGCAGCATTGTCACTAAAGATGGAGAGCTCTACATGTTTGGCAAGGATGCCATTTACAGCGACAGTACCTGTAAGTACCCATTAAAGATGGCAGGAAAGAAATGATGGCCTATCATATTGCTGTCTGTAAAACCATATATCTGTCCACTGTGGGAGAGATTATTTAGGGCCAGTACATGATCCACATTCACAAAAGGGGGATATATTTAGAAAACTCCATATTTGGATGTTCAGACTATGTACATAAACGGTTTCTTTTTTTTCTTCCTCTTATGATTGGATTTCTGCCAGCTTATTTTTGCTGATATAGCAAATATTCTTGCAGTTGATGCCCTACATACGGGATACTCAGTTTTGCAATTTATAGTCATGTATCTTTTTTTTATTTTAAATCCTGAAGCGGAGTTTCAGGATATGCAAATACTGTCATCCATGATTGCTGCATATTGATGTGCCTCTTGCTGCATATTAAAACACCAAACTATGTGTAGCCCATTTAAATGGCTTTATGAAATCAGTTTTATTTTTTCTATGAATTCCGTTTTTTCTGGGTTCAGTTTTCTGGGATTTCCTTCTTAATTTTTTGTCTTAAAAACGCATGACTCATTAATTGAGATCACGAAACTTGTACAATTTGACGATTTCTTAAAAGTTTAACAAAAATAAAAGATTTAGGGCCCATGCAATCTGTTTATTTTTTCTTAAAATCTGTTTTATTTTCCCCACATTTCATGTTTTCAGTTTTAATTATTCTAAGAAAACTTGTTTTCTTGTCTCTTTACAATTATTACAATTTTTACAATAGTAGGGCCCTATAAAATGTTTTATTTTTTCAGAAATTCTGTGTTGTCTGCTGTGCACAGCACAGCAACGTCACGGGAGTGTAACCGCAATAGAGGCAATAGTTGAAAATCTCCAAAGTTTCTAGCGGTTAATTGTGTCTCCTGGTATATCGCCCACCCCTAATTTGAGTATCATTCTCTTCACCGCTGCTTTATGTTAAAATGTCATGAGAGATTTATTAGCATGCATGATTAATTTTTTTTTTTTCATGATTCATTTTTGACTTGCAGGTCAGGTGTCAGATCTGAAGGGACAGTTTGTAACTCAGGTAGCCATGGGAAAAGCGCACACTTGTGTCCTGACCAAGAGCGGGGAGGTGTGGACATTTGGAGTGAACAACAAGGGCCAGTGTGGTCGAGACACTGGAGCCATGAGCCAGGCAGGGAAAGGTGAGAACCGCTTAATCAAAACCAAACATGAAAATGTACAATTATACACTAGCAAAGGCCCTGTGAATAATAAATTAAGTAATTCTTGACCTTGACAAATGGACCAAATGGAATGATAGGTATAATGCAAAATTTTCTATATCTTTTGTGGAGTTTCTTCACAAGAAAATGAGATGAGAGGGAAAAGGGTTTTATTTGTATTGTTTGACAGTATATTGAGCTACTAGTATTTATTTCTGATGTGTTGTGCTGAGTAGCTTCACCCACAGTAAAATCTCATCAGTTCAGAATCCCAATCCTCATATAGATAAACTAGGGTAAAGAGCTGGTCCAGTGTTCTACAACCAGGACGAAAACCGCACTGTTCCTCCTGAATCCGAGGTTCTACTATCGGCCGAATTTTCCTCTCCAGTACCCGGGCATAGACTTTCCCGGGGAGGCTGAGAAGTGTGATCCACCTGTAGTTGGACACACCTTCTGGTCCCCCTTCTTGAAAAGAGGGACCACCACCAAGATCTGCAAGCCCAACCGCCACGTGATGCTGCAGAGGCGTGTCAGCCAAGACAGCCCCACAACATCCAGAGACTTGAGGTACTCAGGGCGGATCTCATCCACCCCCGGTGCCTTGCCACCGAGGAGCTTCTTTACTACCTCGGTGACTTCATCTTGGGTGATAGACGAGTCCACCTCTGAGCCCTCGGCCTCTGCTTCCTCAATTTCCTCAAAGTATTCCTTTCACCGTCCGACGATATCCCCAGTTGAGGTCAACGGCATCAGTCTACCGTTACTCCAAATTTATTTTTAAAGGAAATCTGTTGGTATGAAATTGAATTTACATTACTTATTTTAGAAATAATTTCACAAAAACAAAATATGATTTATATTAGTGGGCCTATGAGTGGAAACATCGCAAGCTGTCTCTGATGTGCTGTAACTGTCATTTAAATAAAAAAAATGGTGTTCACATTCATGTACATGACTGTTTTATAGACAGATATATTCAGAAATATTCATGCCTGACCATAACTAACATTTTGAATCTGAATCTCAGTTGGCTCTGTCAGGTTGTGTAGTCAGCTGCGTTTGAAAGCATGTTTTTAATGTGCTCTGTCATAGCGTTTGGTGTAGAGAACATGGCCACCGCCATGGACGAGGACTTGGAGGACGAGCTGGACGAGAAGGAGGAGAAATCTATGATGTGTCAGCCAGGCATGCACAAGTGGAAGCTGGACCAGTGTATGGTGTGCACCGTGTGCGGAGACTGCACTGGGTACGGCGCCAGCTGTGTGAGCAGTGGCCGACCTGACAGAGTGCCGGGAGGGTGAGAGAAACCAAACAACACACACAAATCACCATAATCCAGCTATTATTTCAGAACAAGAAATTGCCATGAATACAGTATTTTCTTTCATTGTACTTAACCGGCCACAAGGGACATGACTGAAAAGAAAGTTAATTATTATAATAATTTTTTTATGCTTATCAAATAAAAAATTCAACTAATAAATAATACATTCTCAAAAAGTAAGAATAAATTAAGTTATGGTTAAAAATGTAGCTACTTTTAATTATAAAATAATAATAAATCAGTTATAATTTGTACTTTTAAAATAACATTTAAAAACATTTCTTTGTTTTTGCAGTATTGAAATGGCACAATAGTCAACTTTTAGCGTTTCAATTTCTTACAATGTATTTTCTTACATTTTTCACTGCACATGTTTAGAACACTTAGGTATTGTCTTTTTTCTACTTTTGTTGAAAAAATAAATGTAGAAAAGCTGAATAATTTATTTTTAATCAACTCAAGTAAAAGTACCATGATTAAATTCGACTGAAATTTTACTTTTTAATTATTTAATTATAAAAGTAGAAAAAAAAAAAGTACTGTAATGGGAGTATTTGTTACTTTTTAATTGTGATCTTTACTCTCATCAATATCTATAGCACTACTGCAGTCCTTACCCATTCATGTGTATCTCTCCTCTGCAGGATTTGTGGCTGCGGCTCTGGCGAGTCTGGCTGTTCGTCATGTGGCTGCTGTAAGGCTTGTGCCAGAGAGCTGGACGGTCAGGAGGCCAGGCAGAGAGGAATCTTTGATGCTGTGAAGGAAATGATACCGCTGGACCTGCTCTTAGGTACTGAGGTGTCATCCAATCACATTCGTTACAGCTCCATAGCCATCAAATCATATCTCTTTCCTGTCTGTGAGCCATTTTCATGTCAAATGTTGAACCATACTGTCTGCATGCATGAAGTATTCCGATTAGGGGAGGGCAGAATGCAAATATAACAATTACAAATTAAACAAACAACATTTTTAAAATATAATTTAAAGTCACCTTGAAACGCAAGTTGTGATAGTCATTTTCTTGCCTATTGTGATGTAAATTCGAGTGAAATGGCTTCTTGAACAAGGAAAAAAAAATGTAGTACGGAACTTGATTTTGTCCATCGGGAATTGATTGGATCGTTGGATGGTTGTGGTTTTCTGTTGCTGTGATGTCATGTGAGTGACAGGTTGTCCTGCCCTCGCATTAGTAAACACGTCATCATAGAAGAGGGATTGGAAATAATTTTTAATAGAGATTTGAAGGGCATGTTTTAAAATACTTTAGTGCATGGATAAATCATTTATAATAAATACTGCAATATGCCATACAAAATAAGAATTGTACATTTTGTTTTCATGGTGACTTTAATAACTATGTAGGAAAAAATATATAAATTTAATAATTAATGTGTTTTTGTTTTTGTTGAGGTAATCCTATCTGCTAAAAATAATGAAAAAATAAAATGATAATAATAATATGCATTGCAATAAAAAAAAGTATTGCAGCATTCATAAAAACTATATTGGTCGATCGCTAATTTCTAAAATGTCAACTGTCATTCTGTCCAGTCCTAATGGAGATCATTGGTCACTGGCTGCTTTGGCAATGTTGTCCTTGTATATTTGCCTAGTGAAGCAGCACTTTGTGTGTGTGTGTGTGTGTGTTTGGTTGGGATCACCTCGCTGCTCTTGTCTCTCACTGTCTTGCATTGCGTCTCATGCTCATCATTCACCTGCCTGTGTTGTTTCTCGTTTGTCTCCTTCTTTGGCCCCGCCTGTGCTGGACCTCTGTTATTTTAGCTGTGCCTGTCCCTCCTCCCCCAGGCGTCAATATAGAGGAGCACATCCAGATTCGACAGGAGGTGAAGAGACAGCGCATCAACCGCCGGCACCGGATAGAGGAAGGTCGAGGTATGACGCCTACATGACCAGACCCCAGAATAAACCCAGACATCTCGCACGTGTTTGACACACAGTATTTTTCAGTATTTACTGTGTAAAGCCAGAGCTGGGCGATACATTGAATATTCACAATGTATTTGAGAGGAATTTGCCGGCTACTGTTCAAAAGTTTGGGGTTTGTAAAATTATGTTTTTCAAAGAAGTCCAAGGCTGCACTTATGTGATCATAATCAACAGTAAAACAATAATATACTTAAATATTTTTACAATCTAAAATAACTGTTTTCTTTTGTAATATATTAAAATGTAATTTATTCCTATGATGGCAAAGTGGCATAATTGAAAGTCTTCATTGGCACATCCTTCAGAAATCGTTTTGATTTGGTGCTCAAGAAACATTTCCTATTATCATCCAAGTTGAAAACAGTTCAATATTCAAAACAGCTTAATATTTTTGTAGAAACTTTGATACATTTTTCAGGATTCTAACGTTCAATAAACAGCATTTATTAGAAAAGAAATCTTTTGTGACATTATAAATGTCTTTGTCACTTTTGTGTCCTTTTCTTGCTTAACAAAAGTATTGTTAAGTATTGTTAAAAATTTCTTTAAAAACAAAATCTCACTGACCCTAAACTTTTGCAACGTTATGAATATTGAGAATTTCTGTAGCAAAAAATAGCTTTTGATTCATTTTTGTGAATCAGGTCCAACTGTGTTTCAGAAAAATGGATTAAATTGAAAGTTTAGATTGCTTTGCATAATTTTTCAGAAGTATAAACGAAAAGTTTTGAGTAAATATTGCTGTTTAATGTTATATATTGGTCTCCATGGTGTTCATATGTCTTGTGTAGTTTAACTAGATTTTTTACTTTATTTTTTGCAAATTACACATTTTGAATTTGCAATAGCTATTTTTTTTAATCACTCTTTTTAGCCAATTAAGAGCAAATAAATAAACTTTGATATTTATATATATTTTATAAACTCAATTTTTTAAATTGTATTTTTATTTAAGGTTTTAGGTATATCATCCAGCCCTAATAGTATAATTCTTTTTAACATCGAAACAAATTTTTTTTGGACCATAAAATTACATTTGACCTAATTGAATGCCATAGACAGGCCTCTGCGAATGTCACTAATCCCTCCCCCATCAAAACATCTAATCATAATCCATTCTCCTGTTCACTTTGTCATATACAACCTTGATTATGAGCACTTCATACATCCATATAATATTCCTCTGGGTTCATGGATGGAGTATTATTACCTACTCGATAATACTCCAAAAGCGGACTGATCACCCGAACTCTCAGCCTTCTACCTTACGTTTGCTTGTCTTCTCTGGGAGTGGGTTGCTTGTGGAAATTCCCTTCTTGCTTGTGTTTTCATAATGTACCATGTGTTATATACCATGTTTTATTTTCCATTTGTGAGATGCTTTTCCCCATGCATGTGAAAGTTTCTCTCTCCCCCCATAGGCCCCCTTGTTTTCCCTGGTCCCCTTTTTATGAACCAGCGTGAGCAGGTGCTAGCAAGAATAAGACCCCTTCAGGCCTTTAAGCTAATGCGGGAGAGACTCAAAGGTACTGCGGTCTTCACTACAGACTCCACCTGGAGCCCCATAATGCAGTTTTTTTCCTTCTTCCTTCAACAAACTGTACTCTACCGCTTTCTTTGGTCCCAATAACATCTCTCTGCCTGCATCTATTCCTCTTCCTCTCTGGTGAAAGAATAAGTACCTAACTTTACTACCTCTTTTCTCTTCATAATAATCAATTGGCCATATGTTGTATGCTGTGTGCATTGAACAATCAGACCCTGCAGGCAGGTAAAAAATATCATTGCTGAGGTTTACTATTAAACCAATCGGCTCATTTTCTGATCTAGACTGAGACTAGAGAATTGTCATGTTATGGTAATTATTACTGGGAAAACAGTGGCCAAATCTTCACTTAAAATAGCACATGGCTTGTCATAGTTTTCACAAGGGCTTAAAATAAATCCTAGTGCATGGCCAATATAAATAGAACTTCATGCTTTGTAGTTATTTTAAGAAACATTGAAATAATAGTTGTGCTAATTTACCATCTGAATACGTTTTATTATTTGCCCAATCCAATGTCTAGGTCAATATCAGAACTTTTCTATTATTAAAGGAATAGTTCACCAATTTTTTATTATTATTTACCCTCTTTCATGTCGTTCCAAACCCATTTGCTGTTGTTATATTAGTTAAGATTATATTTTATATATTAGATTATGGGTGGAAACTAGCATTAGGGTACAATACTGCCACCTATCATGTTGGTATGTCAAACAGATATTTACTGGCAATGGAAGATTTGATCTGCTCTGTGCTATCGTGTCTCTGGAGCGGAGTAGATTGTGCAGACATTGTGATGGTTTGCGTGACATTAACGTGAAACCAGACTTCATTCGCCCCAATGGAAAGCATATTTACACTGTACCATTCACCATGTAGAAAATAGTAAATGTGTGAACAAATGACCGATTTTAGCTGTAGCTTCAGCATCCATTTATAATGTAGGGCAGTGGTTCTCAACTCCAGTCCTCAGGACCCGCTGCTCTGCACATTTTGTATGTCTCTCTTATCTGACACACTCAGTTCAGTTCATGGAGTCTCTCCTAATGAGCTGATGATCTGATTCAGGTGTGTTAAATAAGGGAGACATACAAAATGTGCAGAGCAGTGGGTCCCGAGGACTGGAGTTGAGAACCACTGATGTAGGGGGTGGGACGCTGTAGATTCTAGAGAGCATTTGATTGGACAGAAAAGCTGAAGTGCAGAGTGATGTCATCAAAATAATTTTTCCATATTAGCGGAAGTGAAAGACTGTACGTTTGGGACGCTTATATCTTCTAAGTGTGAATTTTGTCATTGTTTTGGAGCACACTAGCTTATAGATAACCTTAAGGCTAACATATTCATTCTAAAAGCCCCAAAAAATTCAATTTTGGTTACATAGGGACTTAGGTTGCTTAGGTTCACAAACTCTAGAAGTACTAACATATTCAGGAAAAAGGGTAATGAATGGATCCCAGATCTCAGAAAATATACCAGTGTTGCCCTTTATTGTATACCTAATGTTTTCCAAATGAATGAAGCTCTTAACATCTCTCATCCAGTCTTCGAAAGATGAAGGGGAATTTTGTTTCCGTAGCAGGAGAATGTGCCGTCTAGCTAATAATGTTGAAAAAGCAAAAGCATTCATAGTACATCTAGGCAAGCCAGTGACATTTGCCTCCAAATTGCAAAGAATTGCAAAAAAAAGGGCAAGGCTCAATCTGTTTCTTTGTCACAAAGGAAAAACAATTAAAGTTTGATTGGCAAAAATAAGTTATTGATGGACATAACCAAAGCATATGTATTAAAGGGGTAGTTCACCCAAAAATGAAAATTCTGTCAGTAATTACCCTCATGTTGTTCCAACCCCGTAAGACCTTCATTCATCTTCGGAACGCAAATTAAGATATTTTTGATTAAATCTGAGAGCTGGATCACTCCTCCATAGGCTTCTAAGGCATTATCACTTGCTGGCCCAGAAAATGTATTGAAGACATCGTTAATATAGTCCAAGTGACTACAGTGGCTCAATCTTTTAAAGTTTATAAAGCGACGAGAATACTTTTTGTGTGCAAAAAACAAACAAAAATAAAACGACTTTATTCCACTATACGCGCTTCTGTGTTGTACGTCACACGCATCACACACATGACCAGCGTCGGCCAATAGTGAGCCTACGTGTGACGTACAACACAGATGCGCTGCGCAGTTATACTACGTGAAAAGACTCGAGACACTGTAGTCACTTTGACTATATTAACAATGTCTTTAATACATTTTCTGGGCCAGCAAGTTATAATGCCTTAGAAGCCTATGGAGGAGTGATCCAGCTCTCAGATTTAATCAAAAATATCTTAATTTGTGTTCCGAAGACATGAGGGTGAGTAATTACTGACAGAATTTTCATTTTTGGGTGAACTAACCCTTTAAAACTGCAGGAGCCTAATGGCTACAATTACATAAAAGATCAACACCAGTCTTTATTTTTACCAACCTCACTTTTTCCCAGTGAATTCTATTAATGCATTTTAATTGGATAAGACTGTGACGTGCACAAATAGAATAGAATAGAATAAATAGAATAGTATGAATACAAATAGAATAGGTATGAACATCTCATCTTCAAATGTGAGGCAAAGATCCGACTCCCACTGTTGTTCAATAAATGAGAGAGAGGGAGTTGAGATGGAGGAAATATGCCTGTATAGAGTAGACTGTGCGCCCCTTTTATCTAAGGCTACTACTTTGACAATCTGACCTAGCGAAGATTCGGAAAGTCAGGGAATGAATTTTTTACAATTTCTGAGCTGCAAGTATATGAAAACTTTACTAATGTAATCATTCTAATAAATGTATTTTGTAATGTACTCATTATATATTCATAAAATCATCTTTACATTGCTGGCACACTCTCCATTTAAGAAAAATGACTCAAAAATTAGAAGCGTTCTATACTAATGCGCTTTCTTCACTGTAGCTCACGCACACACATTCAGACTATCACTCACACAGTCATTCAGCAACACAGAAACTTCTTTTATCAGTAAAATAGCTTCACCACTGAAGAGCTCCAGTATTTTTTTCAGCAATGAGTTGGTAACATCACTGTTTTTGAAGCATTGAAACTCACCGCTTCACTGTTAATAGAGAAACGCGGCACAGACTGAGGTAATTCATACATGCACAATCTCTCTCTCAGGCCAATAAATGAACACAGACTTGATATATTAAAATTTTCTGTGAATAGAATATTAAACTGCAAGATCACCAGTGTTTTCAGAAAGCCAGCGCTTTTATCCACAGTGGAGACCACGTGTACGTGGTTGCCAGGTTAAGAAAAATAAGTAAAACTCTTCACTGTAAGTGTGAAGCTCTGATTGGGGGATTACTTCTCCTGATATCAGACATCCCCAGTTATGTTTCTCTGCAGGCCAGAACTTATTCTAGCCTATGCTATAGACCTTATATAGCCCTGCCCCTTTTCAGCACTGTGCTTACTGTCTTTTGACTTCCGGGCTGTATTTTCACAGCGATCTTGCGTATTTATGAATGAATGGCTCGTTTTAAAATCTTCCCGGTCTACTGACATTTGTTAAGACATCTGCTTTAAACATTACAATCCTCACGATAACTTTCGTCAACCTTACATTAAGTAAATCCACTTCAAAAGCTAATTACTCCTGGACAGCAATGCCATAGAAATATACAGAGCGAACGCAAAAACGGAAGTTCAAAGACAATATTCTAAAGATGGCGGCGCCCTCGTTTCTCTGGCGCATAAGGTCTATATTATATTCATTAATTTCGAATAAACATGTTGTTGTATTCAAATTAAGAGCAGTCCTCTGCTGTGCGCGTGCACGGAATCTATACAGAAGCAGCTGATCTACACCATCTCAATCAGTCTGCAGTAAAAGGAGCCCACTTTTCTTGTTCCTCCTTTGGGTTTGTGCCACAAATCAATGTGAAATCTATTTTATTAACCCCAGAGAGAGAGAGTATTTAAGGATGTGTACAATCACTTATAATCACTTCCCGCTCAGTTTATCTCCTCGCCCTTTATTCTGTTCCTCCAGTGTCCACGCATGCCAATATTTCACTCCTTCTCTGTTTTTCTTCTTTCCTCTGAGGCACCAGCTCATTTCTCTTCCCAGGTCGTTAACAGTCCCCAGATTCACCTGCTGCCTTAAGACATCCATCTCGTCTCTTGCTGTCCTTGTCTGCCCTTTACCTCACGGTCTGTTCTGTGTTACAGATGGCAGCAGTGAACGTGGGGACAAAGATGCCAGTAAGATCACTACATATCCTCCCGGGTCCGTACGCTTCGACTGTGAGCTGCGAGCCGTGCAGGTCAGCTGCGGTTTCCACCACTCCGGTGAGTGAACATCTCTTCTAACCTTGATGATGTCAAAGGAAGCCATTGTTCATGTTCCTCATCATTATTTTGGATCAATAGTTGATGTTCCTATTTTATGATATGGTAACTATGAATTGAAGTACTATATCCGTTTGTAATGGTAAAACTGTTTTTTTATATATATATTTTTGCAGTGGTATTAATGGAGAATGGAGATGTTTACACCTTCGGTTACGGACAACATGGACAACTTGGACATGGAGATGTTAATTCTAGGTAATGAGGGTTTTGATTCATTAATTAATTAATTTATTTTTAAATGATTGCCAACAAAAAATATCAACTCATGGCTCCTTTGATTTTATCACTCACACAGAGGGTCTCCCACTTTGGTGCAAGCTCTGCCTGGCCCCAGTACTCAGGTGACAGCAGGCAGTAACCACACTGCAGTGCTTCTCATGGATGGACAGGTCTTCACCTTCGGGAGTTTCTCAGTAAGTTAGCTGTTTCGGTAATTAAGTATTTTTATATTGGCCTGATTTTATGTTGGCTGAGATCCTGAAGATATATCTCGTGTTGTCTCAACAGAAAGGACAGTTAGGGCGACCCATCCTAGACATGCCCTACTGGAACGCCAAGCCCTCTCCAATGCCCAATATTGGTGCCAAGTACGGCCGAAAGGCAACGTGGATTGGGGCCAGCGGTGATCAAACCTTCCTTAGAATCGACGAGGCGCTAATCAACTCCCACGTCCTGGCCACCTCCGAGATTTTCGCTAGCAAACACATCATCGGTATGTTCTCTTGCTTGATTCACTTGTGTGGTTTAAAGGGCCTATGCGTTGTCTCTTGTTGACTGTCTTTGTTGACTGTCATTCTGCTCTCTCTAGGTTTAGTTCCAACATCTGTATCTGAGCCTCCTCCCTTCAGATGCCTACTTATCAATAAACTGGACGGGAGCTGCCGCACCTTCAATGACTCAGAGCAGGAGGATCTCCAGGGTTTCGGCCTCTGTTTGGACCCCGTCTATGATGTCATCTGGAGGTGAGGTTCATAGCTGTCTGGAGTCAGCTGACTTAAAGAGATAGTTCACCCTAAAATTAAAATCAGTAAATTATCGTTTATTCACCCTGGTGTTGTTCTAATGCCTTCTTTCGTTTTTGGACCACAAAAGGAGAATTAAAAAGAAAATGATGTCTGTATAATGGCAGTGAATTGCGACCAGCATCAAGCTTTTTAAAAGAGGCTCAAAAGTATCATAGAATGATCCCATGCAATACGTGCCATATATACCAAGTGTTCTGGGGTATATGATTGGCTTTGGTTAAAAACAAGCTGAAGTTGAATGCATTATTTAGTGAAAATCGTGATTAATCAAGATTAATAAATATGTGACATGAAATTTAACATCTAGAAATCTCCAGACCAGAACTCTGTTTGATGACAGTAAGTATTACAGTTAACCGATGTGAATGTTATAACTCGAACGCAATGGATATATTCACCTCAGAGAAGGTACATGGATTGTATTTCATGTCTTTTTCTGGGTAAGACGGAGTGAACTGTGGCACTAATAGTCCCACAAACACGCTCGTCACGTAGCCGTGCACAGAAGACCAACGGCCAAGGTCAGGATTTTTGTTAAACAATACATTCAACTTTGGTTTGTTTTTAACCAAACCCTAGTGTATACCCCCAGAACATTTGGAATATATGGGACATGTCGCATGGGATCAATCTGTGATACTTTAGCATCTTTTTTTAAAAGCTTGATGCTGGCCGCTATTCATTGCCATTATATAGGCAAGCGTGAGCGGGACATTTAAAAAAATTCTCCTTTTGTGGTCCATAAAAGAAAAAAGGGCATACAGCATTAGAACAACACCAGGATGAGTAAATTATTATTTAATTTTCATTTTAGACTGAACTATCCCTTTAATACAAAAATGCCACATTAAAACACTACACAATTTCTCAGGATTTCAGTGGTCTTCATCTGTTCTACTGACAATAAATTATATTTTATGGAATATTTAAACAACTATATCTTCTCAACTAAGCCGTCTCACTGTTCTTTCAGGTTCTTACCTGCCACACGTGAGATGTGCTGCTATAACGCCGTGATAGCAGACGCCCGTGTGCCCTCTGCTTCGGACATCCAGGCCCTCTGCAGCATCCTGAGTCCTGAACTGGCTCTTCCCTCGGGCTCCCACGCCAGCACCACCCGTTCCCATGGAGCGCTGCACATCCTGGGTACCACAGCATCATTCTACCTCAGCTTTACTCTGTTTGATGTGCAGTTCACAGCACTCTCTTGTCAGGCAGGATCTCAAAACCTGTCAGGAATGAAGTCACTCGATGGCAGAACTTTCAACGCTTGCTATCTGTTCCTCATTGAGTTTTGCTGCTGTACAGAGCTCTTTGTCTGACGTTGTCTAAGGAAGTGTGGCAGTCTTAATAAAAAATAAAACTCTCTCAGCCCGGTCTTGTAGTTGTAGTGTGTCTTTTGGTTCTGTGCAGGTTGTCTGGACACACTGGCTGCGATGCAGGAGCTGAAGATGGGAGTGGCCAGTGCTGAGGAAGAGACTCAGGCTGTGATGAAGGTTTACTCTAAAGAGGACTACAGTGTGGTCAACCGCTTTGAGAGTGAGTTCATCCAAAATCATCTATATATCTATAGCTGTTACATTTCTAAATAATATTTTAGACTGTTAAAGGGCATTCACATACAGCAGCTCGAGTGGGAAAACAGCCAGTAGTCAATCATGAGCGATTTCATTGATTTACTTTATTTTGTCAATTAAAATGAAAGGTAAAAATTTGATTGATTTGTGTTTTTTGCACACTGTTTTTTCTAGGCCATGGAGGAGGCTGGGGTTACTCCGCACACTCAGTGGAGGCCATCCGCTTCTGCGCCGATGCTGACATCTTGTTAGGGGGTTTGGGTCTTTTTGGAGGCAGAGGGGAGTACACTGCAAAGATCAAGGTTAGGTCCTATCTGAGTGTTTCCTTAGTTTTGACCTTCAGCCCACTTCATTCTCACGAGTTTTCTGATTTTTGGTTTTTGATTGAAAGCTGTGATTGTGTTTGCAGCTGTTTGAGCTGGGTCCAGATGGAGGAGACCATGAAACTGATGGAGACCTACTGGCCGAGACAGATGTTCTGGCCTATGACTGTGCTGCTCGGTATGCCTATATTCAAAACAATATCACTTCATTATTTCAAGAATGCTGGTTGAGTAGTGTATCTAGAGAGCAGGATACATGCTAGTTATGTATATCCCAAAGTAAATGCTATTTATAAGTGTTATTTTAGTATTATTTATATACTATTATAGTATTAATTATAATTTTCATCTTAATTTTTGTTTGTTTTAGTAATTTTTATTTTAGTAATATGCTTGTCAATTTTATAGTTTTTTTTTTAATATATTTCAGTTTTAGTTTGTCTTTTTAGTATTGCAACCTAAACTTTTAAAATGTTATCTAATTTATATTTTCTTTTATTACAGATTTATTTAAATTAAAAACCATGCACACTTTTCAGGCTAAACATTGCACAAAAAAGTGGCTAGGTTTTAAATTATACTGTAGATGTACTTTTCAAAATGAAGACAAATACAATTTTGATCATGATGAGTTCAAGGTGCTGAAAGTGTTTTCTGAGAAACGCTGTTGAAAGTGGATCACGCACTTGTAGCCAATCAGCAGTAGGGGGCATGTCCATTCATGATTGGTAGGTCAGAGAGTGAGCAAGAGGGAAAGAAAGTATGGCTAAGAGACATTACAAAAGAAGCTCAGAGGAATATCACTGGAAAAAAGAAGGGTTATGATCACACAAGAGCTCCAGGACCCACGTTAATATTAGAAAAGCTTTCCAGCGCTGGTGAGACGTTAAGAGAGCGAGAGGGCCTGAAAACGGATGCAGAGGTTGCGTTAAATCTGCTCTATTAGTGAGTAACATTGGTTTTGCTGTGTTGCACAGAACCAAGATATGCTGTTGTTATAATGTTAGCTATAATAACAGGACAGTTGTGAGTAGGCCTGTCACGATAGCAAATTTTGCTGGACGATAAATTGTACAAGAAATTATCGCGATAAACGATAATATTGTCGTTCTGAGACCATTTTCATTTAATATAATTATAGTGGCATAATAATGCAGGTACACCTTTTCAGCGATCTATAAACTTTTATTTCTAAAGAATATTAAACATTGAAAACGGAAAACATTTTAAATATCCAAAAAAATGAACAAAACAACCAAAAACAATAAAAGCAATGGACTCTTAGTGTCTGTTAACAAAATAAATGTCTGTTGATAAATAAAATGGATGTAAACAAAATTGCACTTCAAAAAATATTAAACATTAGGCTTTAGACATTAGGCATAAATAGTGATACATTCCATAACAGGCAAAACTGACAGTTAGGACCTTTGTAAACAAAACAAAAAAAAGCCTCAACAAGCCATATCGCACAATTTTGCACTGTTACTCCTGTTACTTTGTCAAGTGATTGTGTACTGTCGGGAAGACGGAGACACGCTTTATTGCGTGTAGCCTATATGCTATGCACTGAAAATACTTGGTTAGGATTAGGGGTGAGGAGTGCGTGCGTATTACACGCCATAAAGAGCGTATCATATGCACGCAAAAACTATTTTTGGCGTATAAATGGCACAAGAAATAACATTCGTGGTATAGATACGCATTTTCATGTGATCGGGCTCGCGGTCGCAACTCACAACTAGCGTCTTCTCTCTCTCCCGGCAGTCGCCGTAAACAAGTCCCGCCGGCGCTTTCCCATACAAAGACCATGTGACTGACAAGCGCCGCGCGCCACCTCCCCACACAAACACCATGCAACTGACAAGAGGGTTCACTCCTCCTATACGCTAAAGAACCGAGAGTGGTCATCCAGTCTCTTTGGTAGAGACTGAGAGAGAGAGACGAGGAAAACAAACAAGCATGCAAATGGAATTATCGTGGCCGGAAAAATTATCGAGCTCATTTTTTTTTATCGTGCGATTAATTGACTTATCGACTATCGCGACAGGCCTAGTTGTGAGTGTCATTGTTTGTCTGGAGCTGCTTTGCTGCTGGCGATGAACAACCAACTCTTGCTGTATACACTCTTGTGTACTGTATGTTCAGTTTGTTCTTCCTTGTTTTGTTCATAATCTTTGCTTACTTTTCACGAAGCATAATTTTGCATCGCTTCAGCTATGATAAAGAGACATCCACACTTGCATTGCGTGTTTGTGCATTTTGGGGGCGGAGCAATGAAGGGAGAGGGGTGTGTTTGTTTGGGTTAATTTCAAATATCAACAGTGTTTCTCAGAAATCGCTTACTGTGCCTTTAATATGATGAACTATATCTCTGCTAGATCTTCATACATTGACTAAAATATTTAAAAAACAGCAGTTGATTACAAGACAAAATGAGCAAAATGGCTCATAAATACTGGTTATTTGTGATGGTTCGTTTTGAATATGCAGGGAGAAGTACGCCATGATGTTCGATGAGCCTGTGCTGCTGCAGTTGGGCTGGTGGTATGTGGCGTGGGCTCGCGTGTCTGGACCCAGCAGTGACTGCGGCTCCCACGGCCAGGCAACCATCACCACTGATGATGGGTACGAACACACTTATTACTGTGATTATTTTCGCATTATAATGCTAGAAGGCAAGGATTATCATCATGAACTCTCTCCTGCAGTGTGGTGTTTCAGTTCAAGAGCTCAAAGAAATCAAACAACGGTACTGATGTGAATGCTGGACAAATACCTCAGCTGCTGTACAGGTACATGACAAAATTTAGTTCTGTGCCTGTTACTTTGATGTATCAGGTGTATTATTTCATTCACATACCCATTTTGTTCTGATTTTCCAGGTTGCCCTCTAATGATGGTAACACATCCAAAGGAAAGCAGCAGACCAGTGAGCCTGTTCACATCCTCAAGCGTTCTTTTGCCAGGACTGTGTCTGTGGTATGTGTGTGCAAAAACATACTATTTGCTTATGGGCCAGTGATGTGAAGCTTAAATGTTTGTTTTTTTTCCCCTCCTCTAATGTTATCCTCAAAAATACATTACCGTATTTTCCGCACTATAAGGCGCACCGGATTATAAGGCGCACCTTCAATGAATGGCCTATTTTAGAACTGTTTTCATATATAGGGCGCACCGGATTATAAAGCGCATAGAATAGAAGATACTGCAGTCAAACGTTTGACTGGGTTTGCGTTATGCAGTGGTCACCAACCTTTTCAAGCCTAAGATCACATCCAAAGTCCAAATGTAAACCAAGATACCTTGTTTATACTCGACGCGTCCGCATGACGCGTCCGCAAGCGCGAAGTTAATAAAAAAAAAATATCCGTCTGCTCAGGCAGATTCGGCTTAACAGCGCGCGCGCCTCTGAATCCGAAGATGCCTGACTTTGAGCCGAATCTGCCCGAGCAGACGGATATTAGTAGTACATCTCATCACACCGGCACCCAGTTTGCGCGTCTAAATCAGTTATATGGTCTGGTGTTCAGTCTAAAACAAAACAGTTGCGTCAGGTATAAATGCCTCGTCTGTTTGGGGAGTTGCGCGCGCAGTCAGCGGAGGCTCTCCGGTGTCAGGCGAAAGTATAAACAAGGTTTAAGTCAGCGGTTGTTTAACAGACGTTAACATAAGGCGCCAGATCCATATATAAGGCGCTCTGGATTATAAGGCGCACTGTCGTTTTTTGAAAAAAATAAAGGCTTTTAAGTGCGCCTTATAGTGCGGAAAATACGGTAAATGTAATTCATATTTACATACAGAGTACAGGCTTGATGGTTTCACCACTTGACACAAGTTACTGAAGCCAAGTTGAAAATTGTGGAAGCCACTTTTTAGGCAAAATTGGAAATATTTTCATAGAGAAAAAAGATTCTATGAATCAGAAAGTAAAGAAAAAAAAACAACCTCAGACAGTTTGCCCTTTTTTGTCATGGCAAGGACATAAACACACACAGTTACTTGCACTTGGCACTTTTTAAACTAGATTATAAAAAGACAACTCTTTTCCACCATCGCTGGCATCCTTGTTTGTCATTGACCCATAAATATGCTCATGCTCAGCTTCAAAAGTTTGTCCTGCAATTTCCTGAAAAGGAGATGTTAGCATTACTAGCTTGTATTTTCATAAAATATGCTTCTGTCTTATAAGAAATTGGCAAGGAACAGATGAACAACAGCCAATTTGGAATGGTTTATACTTTAGTGTATTTGTATTGCTTGTTGTTCTTTAAGGAAATCCCTTTACTATTGGGGCTTTTTTCCTGGTGGTCTATCCGCTTGGTACAGTCAAACAAACAAGCCAAGTTAATAAAAGGTCAGATCCTTGGTTCATTTCCAAGTTTTCCAAGTGTGTGTTTGTTCTTGTCTCAGGACTGTTTTGAGTCTCTGCTGAGTATCTTGCACTGGAGCTGGACCACGCTGGTGTTGGGGGTGGAGGAACTGAGGGGACTGAAGGGTTTCCAGTTCACAGCTACTCTTCTGGACTTGGAGCGCCTGCGGTTTGTGGGCACCTGCTGCCTGCGACTGTTGCGTGTCTACATCTGCGAGATCTTCCCCATTTCTGGTATTATATCTCCTCTGTTGTTTAAAGGATGTTAAAGTGGGGGTAGCCCACTAGCTGTTTGTCAGCTAACAACGAAAAATTATCAATAAATGGTATAACAAACATCTTAATTATCATTTTAAGAGGTCTTATATTTGAGGATCGAAAAACAGGAGTCGCGATACAGCCTTATGTGAATATTAAACTTCAGTCTTTCTTTTGAATGAGCAACATTTTAATATTGGCATATTTCAGGCTTGTTTATAATTAAAAGTCCTGCATTATGCTTAAAGTTTTTTTTTCTTTTTTTTCTGGGTTATTATTAGTAATGGTTACACAAACTGTATAGCTGGAATTTAATTCAAAGTAAACTCTTGTTGATTCTGTTTGGGCTGCCCTGTCACAGGAAGGAAAGAAAGCATTGTATAACACACATTATTCAATATATTAGAATTTTTTTGATTTTATTAGTATCTGTGTTTTACCAATATATATACAGTTTACGCACTTTAAAGTAGGCCTGTAAATAAATACTTATTTATTAAATACAGTTTGAAACAGAGATATTTAAAAACTAATTATCCATTTTGCTTGTAAATGTCGTTGTTTTTATTAAAGAAAATTTTATTGTACAAATTTATTTTATCAAAAAATGTTATACAAAATGTTGTCAGTACTTACTCTTAAGTTGTTCCAAACCTGTATGATTTTCTTTTTTTTGTTGAACACAAAAGAAGATATTTTAAAGAATGTTGATAACCAGACAGTTGACGGCACCCATTGACTTCCATAGTAGGAAAAAAAAAAAGTCAATTATTAAAATAGTCAATAGGAAGTTAATAGGTTAAAATATCTTCTTTTGTGTTCAACAGAAGAAAAAAATTCATACAGGTTTGGAACAATATGACGATGAGTAAATGATTTTCTTTTTGATGACAAATTTTATTTTTGGGTGAACTATCCCTTTAAGAGCACAAAAGGTGTTAATCCCTGTTCAAATTGATTTTGAACACTTCTGTGACTCTCTTGACACTGTACTAGTAGACCTTGTCACCTGCTCTTACTGTTACACACTGAACCTGTGCTGTCACTTCTTACTGAGTCGTACTATCGATGTCACAAGTGTAATTCCCTTGAGTTACAGGTGTAATCTATATTGATTGGCAGGGTCTCATGTCACACTAGTCCTTTAAGAACATGTAATGAAGAGGAAGACAGCTTTGGGCCAAAGGACTAATCTTAAGGACCTTTGACTGAAAGCATGTTATTTAGACAACATCACATCTACATTGTATCTTATACTTCCCGTTTGTGTCTCTTATCTAGCCAGTACAAAAGCTGTTGTGGAGGAGTCCAGCAAGCTGGCGGAGTGTGTAGGAAAGACACGAAGCCTCCTGAAGAAGATCCTGTCAGAAGGGATGGATAACTGCCTGACCAAGCTGGACAATGACCCGCAGGGATATTTGAGTCAGCCCCTCACGCTGCTGGAGGCCGTGCTGCAGGAGTGCCACAACACCTTCACCGCCTGCTTTCACTCCTTCTACCCCACGCCAGCCCTGCAGTGGGCCTGCCTCTGCGACCTGCTCAACTGCCTGGACCAGGTATTCACAAGCATTAGATTGAAGGTGTGCTTAAAGGGATTGTCCACCCACAGGGATAGACCCTCATGTCGTTCCAAAACTGTATGACCTTCTTTCTTCTGTGGAACACAAAAGAAGATATTTTGTTGAATGTTGGTAACTAATCAGTTTCGGGTTCCAGTGACTTCCACTGTATGGAAAAAATACAGTGGAAGTCAGTTTTCCAAAACCGTCTGGGCATCAACATTCTTCAAAATATCTTCTTTCATGGTTAGCAGAAGAAAGAAAGTGAGTAAATGATTCCAGAATTCTCATTTTTAGGTGGACTATCCCTTTTAATCAGCAAACGGCTCATTTAGGCCAGTCTATAAATCATAAATGGATGAATCTCAATAAACCTGTCAAGAACAGTTCCAGGTCATATCATAATTTCATTCAACATCAAAAGGAAGAAACAGCAAATTATGATTTGCATAAATAAACTTTTGCCCTATTTTAGGACCATTGTTAATAACGATTGTCAACATCAAGAATAATGTAACATTTAATAATGTTAAACATAAAAAAACTCAATTAAATTGTTCTCTATTTGGGTGGAAATGTGCCTACTTGTAATGAAAGCAATACAAACTGTATATATTTGTTACATTATTATTAGTATCATCTTCATTATTATATTTTTATGGTTTTTTACTATTTATAATTAATTTATAATATTTTTGTGTATTGGGTATTTTAGTTAATTTGACTGAAAGTGTTAACATTGGGGAAAATGTAAAATTGTGGTATTTTACATATAGCATTACATATTACATATATATTTATATATAGCCTATTTATATGCATGGATGTGTATATGTATGGATGTGTGTGTATGCATGTATGTATGTTACTTTTAATTTTGGGGTGAATTATGACCTAGATACGTTTTTGTGAGAATCACCTCTTTAACTGAGAGGCTTTTTCATCTGAACCACTTTCAGTTCCCAGCTCTTTCTGCAAATGTGCCGCTTGACAGATTTAGGCCTGATGAATTTGAGCTCTAAAAGACCTCCAGTGACACTCTGAATCAGAAAGATTTTATAAAAAAAAAAAAAAAAAAAACAGCCTCCACATTTTTTCTTTTTTTTAATTTCTGAGGAATACAGTTGTTACTTGATTGGTATTGGACATCTGGTTTGGTTAATTGCAGCAAGTCTCTACTAATAACATTAACCTTCATGTGGACCTCCAGGACATTCAAGAGGCGAACTTCCGCACGTCGAGCAGCCGTCTGCTGGCTGCGGTGATGTCAGCGCTGTGTAACACATCGGTCAAGCTGACCTCCATCTTGCCCATCGCGTACGACGGGGAGGTGTTGCTGCGCTCCCTCGTCAAGCAGGTCAGCACTGAGAACGACTCTGCCCTCGCTCACCGCTTCCCCCTGCTGGTGGCACACATGGAGAAACTCAGCCACGTGAGTACCATCATCTGGTCAAACATGCATAATCAATTAAAACATTGTTTTAATGTTCAGCAGTTACAAAATTCTCTTTTTGTCGTGTTTTGATCAGACGGAAGAGAATCTCATGGGCATGACGTCTTTCCGGGAGGTTCTGGAGAAGATGCTGGTCATTGTGGTGCTTCCTGTGAGGAAGAGTCTGAGGAAGGAGGTTGAACTCTTTTCTCCTCATCTGGTGTCCAACACGTGTGGCCTGCTGGCCAGTATTGTCAGTGAGCTCACCGCCTCTGCTCTCGGCTCTGAGGTTAGAAGGACAGATCTCCTACTTCTCTCTCATTCCTCTCTTCCTCACATACACACTCTCTTTTCCTCGTCTCTTTGTCCGCAGAGCATTCGCCTGCTGCTCTAATTGCATTACAGCTACAGCCACGCCAATTCCATAAATAGCATTTAGGTGGTGGAGGAAAAATTCTATCTTCATGTTCATGAATCTGTATCTGTATCTGTATCCGTACAGCTCCACAGAAAGCTCACAAGTCTGTTATTCATCCCTGTACCATGTCCTTTGTTTCAAATAGTTTATATTAAATAAAAATGTATATGGTGAAATAAATATAAATATAAATATATATATATATATATATATATATATATATATTTACTGAAGTACCTGTACTTTTTTTATTACATATTTTGTAATCTGATCAATAAGAGTGTGCCACACCAACTGTCTAACACTCTGAACTGTTTTAACATTTTACCATGTTTAAAAGCATTGAATGCTGTAGATTTATTTCCCATAATTATCGTAAAAATGAAAGGGGCACAGATTCCATCTGGCCTGCTCATGCGGGATTGTTGTAGTAGGAAGCTGAGTCATGAGAACAGGTGTGTCCTCCACAGGACCACAACAGTCTACTGCAGTCCGTCTCTCTCCGACGGCTTTGGAAAAGGCCATTGGCTCGTTGCCATGGTAACTGGCATGTCATGCTCGGTTAGAGTACGTTATGGAGACTGTTACAGCTGCTTTGCTGCTCTTTAACACTGTTCGTTGCCAAAGGTGGAATATAAATCGTATGCTGGCTAATAGAGTAACAAAAATGGCATCCAGTCTCTGTTGTTTGTAATAGCACAGGAAGAGCAGGGTTTTAGGTGTTGGTTGTCATGGAGGCTCCTGTTCAATAACAAAAACATCCTCTCAGTTAGTCTAATCTGGCCTACTGCCACCTGCTGGAAGAACATGTGAGAGTTCTTCTTCAAAGGATAGTTTTCCCAAAAATGTCACGTTTTTATTTACAGATGAACTATCCATTTAATGTGTTGCGACTCCAAAACAAATATAAAATGTAAGAATGCCTCTAAACTAAATGTAAATTCTTATCTGCCCTTTTGAAACGTGTGGACTGTTGTTGTGCAGGTGGACGGGCTAAACTCCCTGCACTCGGTGAAGGCCACCCCCAACCGCTTCACTAAGACCAGCCAGGGACGCAGCTGGAACACGGGGAACGGGTCCCCCGACGCCATCTGCTTCACTGTGGACAAGCCAGGGGTGGTGCTGGTGGGTTTCTGTGTGTACGGGGGAGGAGGCATCCATGAGTATGAGCTGGAGGTGCTCGCTGATGACGTAAGTTCTTTTCTATATAGAGGGGATGCATTGATGTCACTTTCTCAGCCAGACTGAGTGGCAGAAGAGCTGCTGCGTGATTGGATTTAATAGGGGAAACTGTGAATAGGCGAGTAAAACGAGTGATTATCAGGTTAAACTAAAGGTTGGACTCGATACAACTTACTAAAGATCCAGTGATCCATGGATATTGACATGCAGCCAGGAATCATATTTCCTGACATTTATATGTGACTGATTTCTACGCCGGGGAAAAACATAAAGCAAATTTGCCTGTGAACGCTTTATATAAATACAACATAGGTAGGTCTTAATCCGGGTGATCAATTATATCAATGTTATATATATATCGTCATATTGTTCAGCTCTAAAACTTGTATAGTTTTTTGTCAGTGTTTATTTAAAAGCATCCAATTATGCAGAATATACGATGGTAAATATTTAATTGATGAGTTGTCAATACAATATATATGGTGTGATTTTACCCCAAAATTCTGCATATTGACACAAAATAAGTGCAAATCCACCTTTCGCTGCCTGGGTCCAGTTGTTTCTATGAATTGCTGTGATCCATTTGCTTCTCTGTTCTGTAGCTTTGGGCAGTCTGTAAAAACTTACCTCAGATTTCTTGTCAAATCTTTTAATAGTCAATCGAAAAGCTCATTCCAGTTTTAGATGTGTTTCGCGTCATTCACTCTGAAAACCAATGCTGCTCAGCATTTTTGCCACTCAGTGGGCGCAGTCACTCCGGCCTACGGTGACGTTACGCATATACCCCTCTATTCATCACTTTGTGGCTCTCACGAAAGCTATCTTTTTATCCATTTAAGGTAATAGTTCACCCAAAAATAGAAAATGTCCCATAATTTACTCAAATCTCAAACCGCACACAATCAAGAGTTATAAATAATATTCTGGCTCTGTAATGGCATTGAATAGTGACCGACTTTTTGAAGCTCTAAAAAGCACAACCATCCAGGCAGCGCCCGTACGTGTGTTCACAAGAGATTTGTGTTTTTTGCAAGAGGCGTCTGTTCTCACGTAAGTTTACACCTACGTCTTAAGGCTGATTTATACTTCTGGGTCGGAGCGACGCTGTAGGCTGCGCGTCGGTTTTCGTTTATACTTCTGTGTTGTTGTCCGCATTGATGTGCAATTACACTTGCAGAGTGCGAAACCCGAGGCAGCAGTTCTAGCAGACCAATCACAGCGCTTGCGGTCCGCATAGAATTGGTGCGTTGTTACATTTTTGGAGAGGTGCACTTCAGGGAACGCCGAAGTTCCAAATGCGTACCGCATGCTACACAGCCTACGACGTAGCTACGGTGTGAGTTCGACACAGAAGTATAAATTGGGCTTTACGTCATACGTTGGGTCAGAGGTCACCCTTCCGATGGAAATTTACTCTTTCATGAATGCGCTTAAGGTTGTTTCTGGAAGCCAGTGATTATAGTTTATAAAGTTTTATGTTATAACTTATTGGAGTCATATGGATTACTTTATGATGGATGGATGCGCTTTTTGGAGCTTCAAAAAGTCTTCAGCACTTTTCAGTCCCGTTACAAATCACTGGTTTCACGATTCAATTAGATTACGATTATCATGTCAATAATTCCATTCGATATCACAATTTTCAATATTACTACATGGCTACATTTTTGTCAATGAATACAAGCAGTCAGTTATATGAACTCCCTTTTTATTTCATCTGCTCCAAGAAAGTAAACTTTCTGAATGTAGCAAACATCAAACAATAATTAAGTCTGAACACAGCAGACGACAGGAGCATTTAGAACTAATAAACACTAGTAGATACTAAAATACTTAAGTTACAATAATGCTCACACACTCTCATGCACACACTCACAGAATGTTAAAATAGTGGGTGCACTTTTTTTATTACTCACTTTTGTGTTTCACCTCACTTTGCCATTTTACACTAAGCGAGACAAGCACTTATGCGATGAAGGACGTCAGAGAAATGTCAGTAGGCTATAATCAATGATGGTCTTTTGCGGCATCGTCCACATCCACATCACGATGCATTGTAGAAACGATTAATTTCAACAAGGTGAGTCAGTTATGGGGTAATTTTCATTTTTGGGTGAAGTATTCCTTTAAAAGAAGTTCACAAAAATATATTTTTTTAAATGTCATTATTAAATGTCATCCTCATGTTCCATTCTTGTTTGCGGTTATTTTTAATTTTTACGTGGAACATAAAAAGGTGGATTTTTGAAGAATCTTCTCATTCCTTCAAGTTCGAGCGTGTGAATGAGTTCTCCCAATGTCTTACCCTGTTGTTTTCCTCTGTGTTCCTGTTCTGTCCATCTGTCCTGTTTTATCAGGCTCAGACGGAGCACCCCGGAGATTCCGCCCACTCCCACAGATGGACGTCTCTAGAACTGGTCAAAGGCACTTACAGCACTGACGACTCCCCCAGTGACATCGCTGAGATCCGTCTGGACAAAGCTGTTCCTCTGAAGGTGCTGCGAATTTTACACATGAATCACGCAAAGAATAAACCTCACTTCGGCACAAACTCACTTCCACCCTGTTGCTCTTGCAGGAGAGTGTGAAATATGCTGTCCGCCTGCGTAACTATGGCAGTCGCACAGCCAATGGGGATGGAGGCATAACAACCGTACAATGCTCTGATGGAGTCGCGTTCACCTTCAGCACCTGCAGCCTGAGCAGCAATGGCACCAACCAGACCAGAGGCCAGATCCCTCAGATTCTCTATTATAGGTCCGTACTATATATTCTTTTATCTGCGAACAAAATTCCTTCTTATTTCTTAAGGATGCAACATCTTGTTGACGGTGATTGTTTGCTACAGGAGCGAATATGATGGCGACCTGCAATCACAGCTGTTAAGCAAAGCCAATGAAGAGGACAAGAACTGCAGCCGTGCTCTTTCTGTAGTCAGCGTGGTGGTGCGGGCGGCCAAAGACCTCCTCCACAGGGCCTTTGCTGTGGACGGTGAGGATCATTTTCTTAGGTTTCCCCAAATACTTTCCCGTCTGTTGCACAAAAACATAGTCCCAGCCCTACCTCATACTATTTGTTGAGATAATTTTAGTATGATAGAAATAACAAATTATATATTGCGTAACATGAACATTTTGCATTATAATACACATATCATACACTGTTCGTTCGTTGGCCAGAGGAGAACTGGCCCCCCCACTGAGCCTGCCTTCTACCAAGGTTTTATCCTCCATTCTTTCATCCGATGGAGTTTTGGTTCCTTGCCACTGTCGCCTTTTTCGCCTTTGGCTTGCTTAGTTAGGGACATTTCATTTAATATTCAACAATATTATTGATCTGCCTGCATTGACACCATTATATGAGAACTGAACTGAGCTGGACGATGACATCATGGTTTTCTCCAGAGCGGCTATATATATAAATGAACTAAATTTATAACTTTTTTACAACAAAAATGAACCATCACTGAACTTACTTAAGCTGGACTGTGACGCTATTTTCTTCTAGAAACAAACTTTGTTGCATTATTTTCCTGTTATCTCTGGAAAGCTGCTTTGAAACAATCTGTATTAAAAAGCGCTGTATAAATAAAGGTGACTTGACATATCATTGCCCTAATGCAAAAAAGATCTCGTTCTCATAACCGTGATGAAACATTATTTTAATTGAAAAGTCTTTGTTGATCATGGTAATGTTCAGTACAGTTATGTAAATCTCATGCGATTCATTATTAAGAATAATGGGAATTAAAAAACAAACTATGGAATTTAATTATGTAATTAGTAAATTATGGAATGAGAATTGGGGTGAAATGTGCTTAATTGTCATAAATGGGTCTTTATAGGCTATATACTGTGTGTGTGTGTATAGGTTTGTTTTGTGAGATTTACCCTTATAGATCAGCATCATTAGTTATTTACTATTAGTCTCTTTTAAGTACTTGATGTTACTGATGTCTCTACAGTTGAAGACATTCCTGAACTCCTGAGTTCCTGCAGTCTCTTTTCGATGCTGCTTCCACTTATTTTGGCATACATCGGTCCTGTGGCTGCATCTGTTCCTAAGGTAAGGGAGTTTTTCTTGGTGGAATTGGCAACCTTGGGTCTTGATGTGACAATGATCAGTCTCCTCTAGTCTATTGTTAGCTTTCTTGTTTACTTTTCTCATGATACCTTCGCCCGTTTTAAGTTTCACAATTTTCTATTAGGCTGCAGTGGAGGTGTTTGGTTTGGTTCAGGAACTTCTTCCGGCTGTTTCTGCTCTGAACCAGAAATATGCACCACCTGCCTTCAATCCTAACCAATCCACAGACAGCACCACTGGGAACCAGCCGGAGCAGGGCCTATCAGCTTGCACCACCTCTAATCATTATGCTGTCATAGAGAGCGATCACCCCTACAAGCAGGCTGGTGTCACCCAGTACAAGGTACAACATTAGTGATCACAAAATGAGGGAAGTCAAATCTATCTAGCAACTGCCTAGCATTACCCTGAAAACTACCCTGAACATCTTTGCAACCATCTAGCAACTGTCTGCAACAACTTAAAACACTGTAGCAATGCTCTAGGAAACACTCATAACACTTTAGAAACTGCTTAACAGGATGTGACATTAATGTAGGGCTGAACGACTAATCAAAATAAAAGTAAAATCGCAATCACTTCAATTTAATTAAAGAAATATATGCACTGTATGTTTTGGAGTGAAGCGTGGCATTGTGTTCATTTACACTCAAGCAGCTCATGATCAGTTTTTTTTCAGTGTCTCAGAGCAGCTCGGTTCACAGTAAATGCTGCTTTACACAAACTCATCTTTGCATGTGCTCTGAGTTTGAGTTCCATATCCTGATAGCAATCACTACGTTAAGCGGTCTTAATGTATTTTTATAAATATATATCGTCTGTTGAAGGCTGTTGAATGTTCGTTCAGAGCTTGTCTTTAAAAAATATTTTTTTTTCTTGTTACAAATTGAGATGCAGTATGACTAGTGTTCCTTAATAAGCGCGCTTAATCACATTTCCATCCTCTGGATTTCAGGTTTCCTTCCCAGACTGCGTTCGCTGGATAACCGTTGAGTTTGATCCTCAGTGTGGCACAGCGCAGCCAGAAGATGTCCTCCGTCTCCTGATCCCCAGCCGATCGATGCACTACTCTGGGCTCGGCTCCAAAGCCCTGGCTCACGAGACCATCAACAGCTGGACCGAGCTCAAGAAGTTCTCTGGCTCCAATGGCTGGCCCACCTCTGTCTTGGTGCTGCCAGGTAACGGTGATGTCCCTGTAAACCAAGCTTTAGAAATATTTACTTTATATCTTCATGCTGATTAAGGTGCTGTTGACAGTATTTGTTGTTAATCTTTAGTAATTAAAAAGACATTTATTGAGATGTTAACTTAACACCACTTCCAGGCCCTTGAGTAAGAGTTGTTACGCTGTTAACAGATAAATCTTTTATATGCGGTCCCACGGAGGGTTTATAAACACCGAATCTCAACAGGAAGATTGTGCGGTTGTTTACAGAATATTATCTCTATGAGGACTGTGATTATATGGGCAGCTGCCATTTTATTATTATTCAAAATGAGTTATGCTACACTGGCTCAGTCATTAACTCATTTCCATTCCCTAATGTAAGGTAATGAAGCCCACTTCTCCTTGGAAACTGCATCAGATTACGTGAAAGATGAGAAAGCCTGTTTCTACGGATTCAAATGTGTAGCTGTCGGTTATGAGTTTAACCCTGGTGTTGATGAGGTATGAAATTTCTCCTTGCCAAACAATATGGATGTGTCTTTAACCTGAGCACAATGCATGAAATGTTCAAGGAGCCCATTTTATCTCGCTTGTAAAACAATTGTCCGTGCACATAATAATTAGCATGTCAACATTTATAGCAATATTTAGAACATATTACATATTAAACATGAACAGCTCTGTTGTTCAAACAAGCATATAGGGCTGGGTTGAACATATTGATTTCTCGATTTCAATCGGTTCTCATTATGATTAACCAATATCAATTCTTAAATACCATGAATCTATATTTTTAGTCTATGCTGTTTTCTCTTGATGCGTGAACAAAACTTGACTAAACATTATTTGCAGCATGTCTCCCAATGCAAAAATCGCAACAAGCTTAGTGCTCTGTTACTTTTGATATGGAGTTTCATATTTTGACTCCATACTCTCATATGGAGTCTGAGTTTTCATATTTTATGCATTTTAATTTGAAATTCAAGCAATACATAGTTTTAGCGCTATGTCATATGGCGTGACGGATCGCTGTCGTGCCTCAGTTCAAGCAAAGCAACAGTGCTGAGTGCACATGAACCGATCAACTCTTCATCTTTATTTCTTGTTAAAATAATAAAATACTAGCACAAAATAAACAGGAGTGAACACCAGCAGGTATGCTGAAATATATATATATATATATATATATATATATATATCCAAATTAATCAGAATCAGCACTGAATTGAATCGCAAGCTTGTGAATGGAAATCAAATCGAATCATGAAATTTGTGTCAATACCCAGCCCTAGAAGCATGTTTATTAAACTGTGGGTGAGAACCAATTTTCAGCTTGGACATCCTAAATAAAAATAATTTTACGTCTACCACTGCTAGTATCTCAGTTATGCATTGCTTTGGACCAGAGAAAGGATTAGTGATTCATATCTCACATGTATTTGAGATATTTGTCATGTTGCTGTGGTTTCAGGGAATTATTCAGCTGGAGAAGGAATTGGCCTATTTAGGGAGCATGTGTGCAGCTGCACTCATGAAAAAGGATCTTGCCCTACCAATAGGTAAGAATGACTGCTGCTTGCCGGTGTTGGAGGAGATGCATAAAAACTGGAGTGGGCCGTGCTCGTGCAGTTAAAGCATAATCTGAAGTCGCTAATCACAGTGGGTGATAATTAAAGGGCAATTTCATACACTACCATTCCAAATTTTGAACTTTCTATTCATCAAAGAATCCTGAAAAAAGTGGTTTCCACAATTGGTTTAAACATTGATAATAAGAGTTGTAATTTAACTAAATATTTAGCTTAAAGAAGTTTTTTAAAATTAGTTCATTTATGTGAACCTTCTGAATGAAGTTCAGCTTCATCAGAATTAACCCACACTTTAAAGCTACAGTGTGTGTTTGATTATTACCTCCGCTTGCTGTAAGGCATAATACAATTTGACATTTAAACAGCAATTTTGTGTTTTGTCATATTGATACTTTGTAACTGATTGAAACATCTGAGCTGTTGTTACTCTAAGTTAGCATCTCCCCAACACTATTACTTTTATTGGTGGCACTGATAAAATCACAAGAACTTCCTTTGTCTTTTTTATCTGATTGTATGGATTATTTACCATCCTACAGGGAATGAACTAGAAGAAGATTTGGAGATTTTAGAGGAAGCCTCACTCCAGGTACTAAATAAAAAATAGTTTTATTGTGTGTAAGTGCCGCACATCATCAGAATGTGCTCTGATCGTGTGTTTGTGTTGAGCAGGTGTGTAAATCCCACTCAGGGCTCCTGGGAAAGGGACTGGCCCTCACTCACTCTCCCACCATCCTAGAGGCACTGGAGGGGAACCTGCCACTGCATTTGCAGACTAACGAGCACTCGTTTCTAGAGGACTTCATTACCTGCGTGCAGAACTCCAGTGGTGGGCGGCTCGCCAGGTCTGTATCAAACATTTTACAGCTCCCTTTATTCTTTATGGGTCTTTTGATAGCTTGAGGCCCTCATTCAAGCATCTTTACCATTCTATGTTCCCAGGTGGCTTCAGCCAGACTCCTACGCAGACCCTCAGAAGACCTCACTCATTCTGAACAAAGACGACATCCGCTGTGGCTGGCCCACTACTGTTGTGGTGCAGACCAAGGACCAATATGGAGATGTTGTGCATGTGCCAAACATGAAGGTTAGCATCTTTCTGAATCAAACGCTGTGTTATGAATCTGGCACATCTAATCGTCTCTGATCTGTGTTGTAGGTTGAAGTCAAGGCTGTTCCTGTCTCTCAGAAAAAGTCCATCCAGCAGGAGAACATGAAGAAACTACAGCGTTTGCCAGGCAGCTCCTCTAATTCTGCATCAGGAGCTGATCTCACCTTTGGTGGCCACCCAGCACCCAAACTGGAGGCGACATACGAACCCATGATCATCAAAGAAGCACGTTATATCGCCATCACCATGATGAAGGTTCCTCTCATCTATTGACTTGATAATTATAGTCGACTCAAAAATTATTTGGACTAGGGCTGCCCAATTAGTCAAAATAAAACTGGTGTGATTATCAAATTGCAAAGACTGCGATATAATTAAAGTGCCCCTATTATGCTATTTTAAAGGCTCCTAATATAGTTTTGAAGGTTTGAACAGGTTAACATGCATCCAAGTTCAAAAAACACTTTAATTGGAGAGAAGAGAAGTCTGTCCTTTCACTGAAAGATCCAGTTATGACATTTTTAATATATTATTAAAAAATAAAAAATAAACATTTACACTGATGATTCGTTCACAGTAAGATTAATACACTTACAAAATATAGAGAGGTTCATTTTCATTTCAAAATGACTTCAAAAATTTGTCTCATTGCAATTAGATAGTTCGATATTTTGTATGTTTTTCTTACATTGTCACTTACTGTCTTTTTTGTCCAGGCATATGAAAATTATTCCTTTGAAGAGCTTCGCTTTGCCTCGCCGACACCAAAGAGGTTAAAAGACCTACCTGTCATATTCATATTACAGTCAACATTCAAATGTAAGAACAGGTTTCAGGTTCGGTTTGTCTGCTTCTTACTCAGGCCCAGTGAGAACATGCTTATCCGGGCCAACACAGACGGAACATACAGCGCTAACTGGACCCCTGGTGCTGTTGGACTTTACACCATTCATGTGACCATCGATGGCATTGAAATCGGTAACTGGATTTTAGTTTTTATTAAAGCTTTGTATTAGAGCACTTTGTTGTATAAATATTTAAGGAGTGTCCAAAGTGGATAGTGTATGTTGCTAGTGCTCAAATAGATTTTCATTATCAGCATTTTCCCCCCATAAAATGTAAAAAAAAAAAAAAATTACATGATAAAATATGATTTATAGAGCAAATGCAAGATGGGGGAACAGATTATGTCTTAATTCTTTTGCGTTCTCTCGTTCTTAAAGTTTCCCCCAAGACACTTTGTGTCGTTTCTCAACACAAAGTTTCTCGTGGTAATGCAAAAAATGTTTTGCGAGAGAACGCAAAAGCATTGACATTTTTTCCCCTCTCGTCTCATGTTTTTTCCATCACCGTGTCCCTTTAGGGGCTCTGTACTATAGTCCTCATACATAAAGGCCTGTGGTTAACTCTTGGGCCTGGTTTCACAGACAGGGCTTAGGTTAAGCCAGGATTAGGCCTTAGTTCAATTTGGGCATTTAAGTATATTTTATAAACGTGCACTGATATGTCAGTGTAAATTGCTTTCAGTTAAAACTGCTCAAGCATGCATTTTAGTCTGGGACTAGGCTTAAGCCTTGTCTGTGAAACTGGGGGTTGATATTGTAGAGCTCATGAGTCTTGAGTTTTTTGACTGAATCATATTTGCTCAGATGCTGGTCTGGAGGTCGAGGTCAAAGACCCACCCAAAGGAATGATCCCTCCTGGCACACAGATGGTCAAACCCAAAGCTGAACCTCAACCTAGCAAGGTGAGTTTCCGAGTTAAGGAGTTAAAGCGGTGCTACTCGGCCAGATGTATCCGGTCCAGGTTAACCTAACGTTCAAAAATTTGAGGTCGGTAATACATTTATTTAATGTTTTTGAAGGATGTCTCTTACGCTCACCAAAGCTGCATTTATTTGATCAAAAATACAGTAAAATGTCACATGATCCTTCAGAAATCATTCTAATATTCTGATTTGGTGCTCAAGAAATATTTCTTATTATTATCAATGTTAGAAACAGTTGTGCTGCTTAATATTTTTGTGGAAACCAGGATTTTTTTTCTTGGTTTCTCTGATGAGTAGAAAGTTCAGTAGAATAGAACATTTATTTGAAACATTATAAATGTCTTTACTGTCACTTTTGATCAATTTATTGTGGCCTTGCTGGGAAAAAGTATTAGGGTGCTTTCACACTAGGTCCAAACCAGAGTTTGATTGCTTTCCCCCTTCCCCCGCTGGTCTCTATTCACATTATATTATTTGGGTCCAAACCACGGTACGCTTGCGTCATCAACTTTCAGCGACGTACCCATGTTGCTAGGCAATGGCTATGAAGGACAAAGCGCCATAATGGATAGAGTTGCTCGCATCACTTTTTTTGATCCTTTGGTTTTGCTTCCAAAGCGTCAGCACATAACAGCACTTGCGTCTGTCTGCTGCGAATGTACTGTAAATATGTTCAAAGAAACGCAGGAGTCCATTTGTGCTGAAGGTGAGCAGAAATGAGATATACGTTTGCTTGTCAGGAAAGTGAGAGAGAAGAACACACACAAACACAGTTTTATCGAATCATACATCATCAATAGCGGTTCACTTCCGCAATTTAGTACGGTTGCGCTCCTATCAGCAGCGAACTGTACCAGAGTTCACATGTGTGAAAGCACTTTCCCTCACTTTCCATAAAAAAAAACCTACTGACCCCAAACTTTTGAACAGTAGTGTTAATGTTCACAACTGGACTGTCATTCTTTGGAAATGGTGTCCGAAAATGTTTTACGCTGAAGCAGATAGTATACGATTACAGCTTTTTTTTAATGAATATTATTTATGACGTTAAATACTTTCTGGAAGTTGATGTCCTGTGGCTTGACAAGCTCAAATTCAAGTATAATTGTTTTATAATTGTTACACACACCTTTTATGAGCTCATATTACTTGAGGGACCACATGGACAAAACGTTGGGCGGCTAGAGACTAGACTATTAGTGTGTAAATAGCTGTGCGGTATCAGTGCTATGTATATGCGAGTGCGGTGTCACTATATTTCTTTACCGTGTATTTCTTTACTGTGTATTGAACTCAACTGGGAAACAAGCAACACAACTGCACAAAATCAAGTGTCTTTCATGCTTTTTTCTGCTGAGTTTCTCACACCTCATTGGATGGACTGACGTTTCCCTCGTCTGATAGGATGTGCGGGTTGGGTTCTGTTCTCTTCTGTTCTCGTGCTGTGAACCTTTACTCTCTGACTGCAGCTTCCTGCCAACTTCTCATCTGTCTTACAGTCTCTGTCTCTCCCCCTCTGCTTCTCTCAGGTGCGCAAATTTGTGGCCAAGGACAGCGCAGGGCTGCGCGTGCGTAGTCACCCTTCTCTGCAGAGCGAACAAATAGGCATAGTCCAAGTCAATGGCACCATCACATTCATTGATGAGGTAAACCACTCTAGAATAGGGACCAAAATGTCCTGTATTTAAGTCCTTTTCTGTTTTCTCTTCCTTTAATCAGAGAACACAATTATGAATGATTAATTAATTGTTTCTGTTTTAAAACAAAAAGGCTTTTAAAACAATTTCTGCATCTTTCTGAGCTTTCTAATTTACTTATGATTTGGTCAGAAGCGGGTTTTTTTTTTTTTTGTGCATATCCTTTGCTTCATTTACATGCAGGAGACTTTGAGGCTGTAGTTAAAGCTCATATAAGAGCTATCTATTCCAGTTCATCACTGCATGCCAATCACTGATACTCCTATAAGACCCAACCTCACATCCGCAATGCTGTCGGTTGCTCTAAAGGCCCTTTCACATGAACCGCCAGTGCATTGATCTCTATGGAGATAAGTGTCAACCTTGTAATGTTTTGCTCACCCATTTGCCGTTTCAAAGCACTCTTAATTAGAAAAATTGCATGACTTTTGCATGACAAGTCAAACTGTATATAGTATATAAAATAAAATAAACTACCAGTCAACATTTTGGACACACTTTCCTGAAATTATATTTCATTTCATAGATTACTTTACTTATTACTTTATTTACCTTACTAATATTTTTTATTATATTGTGTCTTAATATTGATTATCTGTTATTTGTACATTTATATACCCTACTGTTCAAAAGTTTGGTTAATAAGATTTTCTTTTGTTTACGAAATAAGTCTCCTATTCTCACCAAGGCTGGATTTATTTGATTTTACTTCAGTAAAATCGAACAGTAAAATTGTCAAATAGTATTACCATATGAAATTACAAATGTAAATAATTCCTGTGATGGTAAAGCTGAATTTCAGTATAATTACTCCAGTCTTCAGTGTCACATGATCCTTCAGAAATCATTCTGATATGCTGATTTGATGTTAACCAATTCTCATCATTATTAATGTTGAAAATGCTGCTTAATATATTTGTGAAAAAAAAAAAAAAAAAAAAAAAATATATATATATATATATATCAGGATTCTTTGAATGTAAAGTTAAAAAGCAACATTTATTTGAAATATAAATATTTTGTAATATTGTTATAAATGTTGTTACTGTGAATTTTGATTAGTTTAATACATTCTTACTGAATAAAAGTATTAATTATAGAAAACAGTATCTTACTTGCCCCAAACATTTGAACAGTATTGTATTATCTATCAATTATTATAGTATCAAATCAAAAGAACTGTTTAATGCTCAAAATTCGTTTTTCTGATTAATTGCTTTGCAAAAAAAAAAAAAAAAAAAAAAAATGTTTTAATGTATGAGTGGGAGGGGATAGTAAAGGCAAAGCAAGTGGATATAGAAGTGTATTTAATTTACTTAAATACATATATACAGACATATGTCCAAACTTTTGAGTGGTAGTGTTAACTCCCTGCTTTCTTGCTAACTTGCTAATTGGCAAACCCGTAGAATTACCCTTCGATGACATGGCAGTGCTTTTCACATGCTCAAAGTGGCGCTTAACGCTTGCGCTGAGCAGTGTCTTGAAGCCCCCCACATAAGTCACGTGAAAGGGCCTGTTGTTCCTTGCTGTCAGGCCCTACATGCATATAAAAATTCTGTAGATGATGCATCTCATTTTCTCTCAACACAACTGGACATCCACTGTAAATCCAACTGGTTGGTGTCGCGCATTTACGCAATTGGTTCTGCAGCCTCAGAGGCTCATGCGAGGGGCGTGTTAGCAGTTACAGGAGGGCATGGCTCCGCTCTGTTGCTTGTTTCCCATAGATCCACAATGATGATGGTGTCTGGCTCAGACTGAATGATGAGACAGTAAAGAAGTATGTTCCCAACATGAATGGGTACACTGAAGCCTGGTGCCTCTCTTTTAACCAGCATCTGGGCAGAAGCCTCCTGGTCCCTGTCGACGTAAGTAAAAGGCCTCCCCCTTCGTAGATTAGCCGGAGCCCCTACACTGCTCATTTGGGAACGGGACTTGTAACTGTCAGCTTAACTTCAGTCACATTTTAGGATGATCATTTGATATACTTCAGTTTGGCTCTTTCTACAGTGAATCACGGGCATCCAATGACCCAGTCCCAAATGCCTACAAGCATGCTGTGTTAATTACTTACAAAGGCCAACAAAATGTGCCCTTGCATGTGTTAGTGCTACTCTGTAGTTGAGTTTGGGCACGATCACTCAGAGACCAGGATGGACATTTTTAAGGGGGGGTTGTGCATGTTGCCAGTCCCTTGGCTTATTAACTCCTGGTTGAAAGACACTAACTCATGCACTTTGTTTTGTAGGGCTGCACCATTATGAAAAAAGTTCATATTTTGTCTATTTTATCCCTTGGTATTTTAAATAACTTGGCAGTTATTTATTACAATTAACAATGTTCATTTTAAAATATTACATTCCTTGTAAATAATGCAATTCTCACCACATCTATTATTATTACTATTATTATTATTATTAATAAATGATTTTTAAAATCTGAACAGATTTTAAAACCCTATACATTACACACAGACGAAAACTGCATCTAAATGTTTCTCGCAAAAATGAAAACAATGTGTTTTGAAATTGGTTCAAAATATCAAACATGTTTGACATCCTCCAACTGTATAGAATTGAATTATAGTGTGAAGCTAACATTAACAATGCGATTTTCTGCAAAATCTGTCACCTACGAATGTCCAAAATCTGCAGAATGGCCCTGACTTTCGGCAACTATCGTCGACTCTTCCAGACTGCAAATCAGGGCAAATACCTTTGTAAAAGTCGTGTAGTGTATTTCAGCCTTAACAGGAGTGTTCTAGTTTTGGTGTCAAAACTTGTTCTGGTGTATGTTAGGTTTCACACCATGTATATCAGGGATGGGCAACTTTGGTCCTGAAGGCCCACTGTCCTGCAGAGTTTAGCTCCAACCCTGAAAAAAAAACAAAAAAAAAAACAAGCTTGTAGCTTTCTTGACATTGTCCGAAATCAAATACTATATAATATGTTAAAAAGAGTACGCCAACAGAGTAGTATGTCCGAATGCATAGTGACCTACTACTTCCGGCGAGATTCTGAAGTGTGCATTCGCTGGACACTTTACTATCCCATGAAGCCATGGGAGAGGATTTATGAATGGTGGTGAAGCGACGCAAGGGTTGGGCTAAACTCAACAGAACAGGGGAACGAAGCTGCCCACCCCTGATCTATATTGTAAGTGAGCAGCTCAACATGTCACGATGCTTTTCGCTTTGCCTCTACTGCTTTTTTTTTTTGAGAGTCAGGTGATGTTTCTACAACTTTCTTTTTCATAATAGAAATGAAACAAAAACACTGCTTATAAATGTGCTCATTAAAAGTGATTGATTTCTAACAGGCCTATAGATTCCCCAATGCTCAAGCGAATGCTGTAATTGACACTTCATGATTCGTTTGTTGCGTCAGCCATTGTCATCATCTATTCAATTAATTGTGCAGCCCTACTGTGTTGTTGTTCATCATATGTGGTGTGAAAAATAGCTCTTGTGTGATACTGAATATCAGTGAACAAAGCTTTGCTGTTTCCTGGCCATGACAGTATGAGCTCAATGAACGCTTTAACCTCTTCATATAGCCAATTTGTAAAAAAAAAGATGAAGATGTATACAGATGAAGATTAATTTGCTTAAAAATTTGCTCAATGGCCCTGAAACCTTTTCAACAATTGGTTTGAAAGTGGCTGATCTTAAAAATTTTAGCTGTCTGGGTCCCGCAACTTTTGATGAGGTTCCTGCCATGAAACGAGCCGTTTTCCGAACTAAAAGCCTGAGATTTGGGCCGTGATTGTGAGAGCATAATTACCTCTGGATGTGAAAATATCATCAAGGCTCCTAGTGTGAACAGCATGACACACCACCAATCTTTTTTGGAAGATTATGAATCTTCATATTTCTTATGTGATTTATTTTTCATTTACCGTATTTCCATGTGATTTGAATTTTGTTGCAAAATTCTCAGTCATAATCTTCAGTAGATCCCAGAATTCTAGGTTTAGGATTGTTTCATTTGCTAGACTTTCTTCTCAACCTTCTCTCACTGTATCGTGAAGAAAATTCGAAAGGCATAAAATACACCCAAACAAACTGTCACGATAACAAATCCATCTCTTCCAAAAAAAGACAAACCATACCATCTGCGTTTCTGATTGAAGCTAATCCCCAACCGTGTTTTGACTTGCTTATAATCTGTTGCTCAGAATATCTTTAGCGCTAGCCAAGGAGTCAGGGATATCGACTTTTTGTCTTGGACGACCTTATCTTGTTTTCCCCAGGTGAGTTGTCAGAAGATGAGGTGTGTTGTAGCTTGGCTGCTGCTTTGCTTTTCACCAGTGTTTCTCTTGATTTTGAGATTGTGATTTGTACATGTAGTATTGGAGCATCATCATAGTTGCATGTTTAATTGTGTAAATAGTGAGCGACACAAAATATGTTTTATCATCTTTTCCTTGTATGCACAAAGTTTCCAGTACCTAATGATCATTACATTACATATATGTTAACCTTGGGTAAAGCTTTTTTGCGTTTTCATGTAGTTGTTCACAGTTGAAACAAAGAAAGTCAGTTGCATGAGGATTTAAAGGAATAGTTTACTCAAGAATTCAAATGTTGTTAATGTCCTTCCAAACTTGTATGTTGTTTTCCATGGAAAACAGAAGGTGAATTCTAGTCCATACAATGACCACATCTTTCAAGCCCCAAAAATCATTCATACAAATAAGTTGCTGTTGATGTTAATGACGCCAAACCATATATGGAAGAATTTATTCGAAATTCTCCTTTTGTGGTCCATGGTAAAAATAACAATTTGAATTTTAACTTTTGTGCGAACTATTCCTTTAATAAAAGCAGAATATGTGAATGCATGTGTTTTTGTTTTGTTTTTTCTCACACAAATGCAAAATTAATTTTGTCAGTTTATGAACAGCATATCGATTATATTCATCAGTAGTACTTGGCATCAGAACACACTGTTATGTGTTATAATGATATCCATCCTGCTAAATGAATAAATGTAAATGTCATCCCACAACCTAAAATTAGTTACAAGTTACAATTAGGATAACATGATATTTGTAAAGACTGTCTTATTTTTGTATGTAGAAGCACAATTGACTGGTCTATGTATTGCTGATGTAAGCAGGTACTTCATCCTGGTAGCAAATTATGTTTAAAGTCAGTGATGTCCCTTTTTTTCCCCTTTCGGATTAATTGACTATTGTCTGCATGAATTTAGTTGTAAATGTATTTTTGAATAAATTATATTCAAAAATGCATTAACAGTGGCATGAATACGCTGCTTTTATAAAGACTTTTCAATTTTTGAATTGGATATTGAGATATTATTGTGGAAAAAAAATGTCAAGGTTGTGTAACTGTCCCGCAATCATAGTCTTAAAGTCATAAAGGTTAATTATTTAACAACAACAAAAGATTTTTTTTGTGAAAATTGTATTAACTGTTTAAAAAAAAATGTGGGCCAGTTTTACTGCAAAGACATTTCTATGGACTGTTAAACTAGATCTTTGAAAGGTTTTTCTTTTTCATCATATCGGACATCCTTATTTGATGGAACGAAATATTTTGAGGACATAATTTTACGATCTATAACATACTTTCAAACTTAAATTAACTGGTGTCCTTTGGTTTTGCAGGAGGGCAGGTCAAATTTGGATGATTATGGAAAGGAGACCAGTGGCCACCCTTCTCATGACGCCACCGTACGAGACATGGGCGCAGGCCAGGGTGGTGGACCGGGTCTTTATAAGGTAGTGAAGACCGGACCTTCGGGTCACAACATCAGAAGCTGCCCAAACCTTAGAGGTATCCCCATTGGAATGTTAGTTCTGGGGAACAAAGTCAAGGCGGTAGGCGAGGTATGGACTCCCAACTGTGTTACTGTGGCTGACAATAAATGACTAATTAGCCAGATTTCTTGCTAGTTCTGCAGTTTCTGTAACACAAATTCTTCATTTTTCTTTAGACAATTATAGATCCCTTTGTGTAACTTCTTTTGATAGAGGCCATACATGCTATGGCTCTGGTGTGTGGGTGTGTTATTGTTCTGTTCACATTATTAAAGCCCCTTTCAAGAACCACCAAGCATGGCTTCAGCTTTTGCACAGTAACAGTACAGTGTAATCTGGCATGCTCTGCAGGAAAATCTGTGTGATGCAATAATTAATAAATGATCTATTAACAATGATGGCAGGAAGCATGTGAATTACAACAAAAACTGAAGTCATCTCATAATTTCCACTCTGTTAACACCAGGGTTGAGCAAAATTCAGAATTAAGAATGGGTTCCCTTTCGATTCGGGAATGTGAATTTGAATTGAATTTACTGTGACCCACAGGATGTAGAACTGGAATTTGAATTGTAATGATGGGAAGAAGAATTTACTGAATTGCAGTTCAACACAGTCACACAACTGAGGAGTTAAATAAGTCAAAGTTTAAACAAAACATAAATAATTCAATTTATTATTAGTAGTTATGACACTATATTCCATTTTAAAGACCCTGGTATATTATATTATATTAAATTATATTGTCATATACTGCATGGGCAAAAAAAAAAAAGTCTTTGTTTGAATTGACTCAAGTATTTGCTTATTTAAATCCAAACTGCAACCCTTTTTTTTTTGTTTTTTTTTTTTTGGCTGGGCAGTGTATATTTCTATAGATAGCACTCTAAACATTATTAATATTGTGTACTGTTTCTCAAAATAGCCAAAAAGTTATGTGTTTTACTGGCATCTTTGTGTTGGCCGATATGCTCCATTTTCATATCGTCCAATCGTCAGCCTGTGAGATCTGCGATACACAATATTTTCGTACGGCGGACGGGGCTTACTTATTTTTATCATTAACTAGCTTATTTATTTGCTTATTACTTTACTCATTAATTTGCTTATTTAATGACTTCGTTTTATATATGATAATCGTTTTCTACTTTGCTAGCAAAGGTCGAGTGTTTCCTACTACCACATTTCCTGGTAGTGAGGTAAAATATAGCCTAACCATTCCTGTATCTGCCTCAAGAGTATTCAGTTTTATTATGTCTGTTGTGATATTAAATAAAGCATTAAAAACTGAAGAGTATTTCAACATGTCAGCGGGAAATTTACAGACACATATTATCATCTCATGCGGTTACAGATGCAGCATTTTGACTGTGGCTCTTCTGCACGAGATGAGAACAAGATTTTATCATTCCTTGGGTCAAGAAAGACTCTGAGTTTGTGATTATATTTCCTCCTTCCGCGAAAAGCTCGCTCTGTCTGGATGCGCTTAAAAGCACAATAAGTACACTTTCCTGTCATAGCTATCACATACATGCACTTTTAATGCAGGTTAATGTGTTTACATGCCAGGAGAAATCGGTGTAATAAATCTAACTGAGTCGAACAGTTTATGCTTAAGCTTATGACTTGACTCCGATAAAGGAAAACGGATTCATGTTTTTACAAGACCACCTGCATTGTGGGCTTAATAAACATAATCGGGTTGAGAACGTGCATGTAAACGCGCGCACTTATTCCGTGAAAGTGAAAGCAGAAACTGAGCTTTTGACATCTGTCTCTGCATTAACAGCGAGACAACGAGATGAACCTACCTCAACAAAAGCTGATAACGATAGCCTATATCAACTATCTTAATTTACTGACTTAATATTTATCTTGTGGACCATACATTAATGACCGTGAAAAAAATCAAAGTCAGTTTGAAGCCGCTTTTGATTTTCACAGATAACTGATTTGTGCTGTGTTCGGACCTTTAGACTGTTATTAGGCTTATATAATTTTAGGGACATTATTATTATTATTATTATTAATTTGTAATTTTATTGTTTGTTTTTTTTGTGTGTGTTATTAGTGTCATTAAAGGTTTTGTTAATGTGCTATGCTGACGAACAATGATGCAGTTTTCATCTTGGCTAAAACAACAACTATAGTATAAGAATGATGTGTGTCTTTTATAACAAGCACTCTTGACAGTTTGTGTATAGATCACCTTCCAATTCGTTTTAAATGTGGGATGTAGTTTTGTTTTAAAAACATTTTCATTGAGGAATCCTCATACACACATGTCGGTGTCTCAAGTGTGGTTATGTGATGTCGTTATAAAGTTCTAGGGAATATAATATTATTATATTATCATTTAATAATAATACTAGCCTTATAATAATAATAATAATAATTGAATACATTAATGGGAAAACGGGCCAGTTATCATCTTGGCAATATCACCATCGGCAATATCTCTGACTATCGTTGATACGCGATACTATCGGCACAACCCTAATTCATACTGACAGATCATTTTTCGATTACTTATATGAACTTTCTTTGAATTTTATTTTGTCATATTTCTACTTCCTTAAATTCAATTCCAATTCCAATTCTGCATCCTGTATACTGCCTCAATTCAAATTCAAGAATTGAATGGGAATTCTGAATGGCGCACAACCCTGGTAAACACCTGTCTTTTATGGCATTTGAATAGTCTCCATGTCTGATCATGGAAGGGCTGGTCTTTGCCTCTCTCTTCTCTCGGTAGAGGTTGTGGTGTGTCATGCTGTCTTCAAATGCTCTCTTAAAGTTGTTGCCTATGAGCCTCCCAACTGGCACAAATACTACTGTTCTTCTCACGAATGTCAAGTCAAATTTGAAACAGTGTCTTTGTTCAAAGTGGTTTCATTTCATAAATCTTGAGAATTGAATGGTGCATCATATATTTGTTTTCACTTTTCTAAATGCGCTTAATTTTAGAACTGCCACTGAGTTTGTCTTGCTCCTCTGGATTGATGTGGTGCCAGGTGTGTATAAGAGAGGAGGTAAATAAAGCTGTGTCTGTATCAGGTGATTAACTCGGAAGGCACCTGGGTTCAGCTGGATAAGAACAGTGTGGTGGAGTTCTGTGAGAGTGATGAGGGTGAGGCCTGGTCGCTGACCCGAGACAGAGGGGGAAACCAGTACCTGCGTCATGAGGAAGGTAACGCAAACACACTCCAGTATTTGTCATGGCATCCCTTGTGGAAAAAAAAATTGTGTGCTTAATTGTATTGAAAGTGTTCTTCAGATCTTAAAAGCATATTTATATATGCAGATAATATAATATTAATTAAATAAAAGATCATTTAAGGTGTATTTAAAAAGAATACACTTATGACATGTTTTCAAAAGTGTACTTTAAAATGTCAAATAAATTTTACTTTCACTTTTTGAATCATCATGCTTTAAAGAATTACACTTATTTTGATGAGTTGACAATCATACTAAATAAGTACTATAATTTTAACTGTAGTGCTATCAGACTTAATATATTTTAAAAGTACTAAATTGCAAATTCATCATTGCAAATGTGCAATTACCATTGTATTTAAATACATGCCATACAAGTTTCAATAGAAAATGCATCGATGTATATTTTAATTCACACATTTTTGTCATTACATTCAGAAGAACACGTTAAATATTTCAAAGACAATAGAAGCATTTATGAAATATATAATCCTGTGAGTCCAAAATCGCTACTTTTCAGGAAATAGAAAAACAAATGTTTTTTTTAAATAATGAAACACTATGTTGTCAAAGTTGATGTTGTGGCTATATATGTAGTCAGAAACTTGCACTTGTCATTATTTTATTAACATTCTATCGAAAGCAAGCTCAAATGGATTTACAAGGTTTTAATCCAGTGAATATCAGACAAACTTTTTTTTTCCATCATCAAAACAATCGCATCTAAGCATCTAAAGCAGTAAGTGCATCATGTTACTTTTTCATTTCAGGTTATGAAGTTTATTGTATTCTATGTGGGCGCTCAGTTTTTTCTGTCATTTGGCCCAAATCTCAAAAATTGACAAAATATGGAGTTTCTGCCCGACAGCAACATAAACATTTCTAAGCGTTATAAAGATATACTTCAGTCCTACATAAGTGGTTCAGAAAAGCACTCAAAAGGTCAGCTAACTCCATTGAATATACTTTTAACTATAATACATTTTCATTAAATTGCAATTAACATTAGTGTTCAAAAACATTACATTCAGTTCACAAGTATATTCTGGAAATCAATAATGTGGTGCACCAAAAGGACAGCACATGTAAACCAAGAGTTAAATACAGGTGGCTTTTAGTTGTTAATGCTTTTTTTCCCTCTGGAACAGAGCAAGCAGTTTTGGAGCATGGAGCCCAGACCCCTCCTCCCAGCCCATTCTCAGTGCAGGCGTTTAACAGGGGCCTGGGCAGCTCGGGAGCTCAGGGCTTCGACTACGGCATCTCCAACAACAAAGGTGAGAGTAAAGATCCGGGGGAGATAGAAATAAAATGTCATTTATTATTGAGTGACACTTAAATCTCTGTTTATATGGTTACAGTTCATCTGCCAAATGATTTTTTTTCATACCATGTTCTTGCAAATATATCTCATTCTTATTGCTTGACGTTAAGAGTTACTTCACAAAATTGATTTCAGACCAACAGTGGTAGAATAGCTAGTCATCCAGGATTTTTCTATTTTATCATTTTTTTTGTAACTTCCTTTATGTTCCTTATGTTTGAAATTGTCTTGTTCTTCAGGTAAAATCCCTTTGGCTTTAATAAATTAAAGGTGGAACAGAATGATTATTTTCATACACTGTCATTCAAAAGTTTGTTGTTGGTTATATATATTTTTTTGTTTTTTTTAAGTCTCTAATGCTAAAAATACAGCAAAACCGTAATATTGTGAAATAAAATTGCTTCAGACTTCAGAAAGGGATTTATTGGCAAGTATGTTTTCACACACAAGGAATTTGTTTTGGTGGCAGAAGTAGTTTCCTGTGCATAGAAACAACAATAGTACTCAGAGTAAAATAAAATAGACAAATTTGTATGTACAGGTGTGCTATATATAAATAGAATATATTAGAATTATCAGGCAATGAAATCAGAAGAGGTAGGGTATAGGGATGGGCATTTTTGCCAAATTTTCCTTTCGGGTACTGGATAGCTCAATCAAACGATTAATCTGGATTAATTTGGGGGCAGGGGTTATGAGTGTCATGACAATAATGAAACTATTTTAGCATACCGTTGATGACAATATGACAAGAAAATCATTATTCTTATTGTTTAATACTGCACCATCAATGTTTTTGAAAAGGAAACATCTATTATAATCTATCTCATTACAATGTGATTTATATGGCAGATTGGCACTGCACATATTGCACTAAACTGATTTCAGGATTCACTGCGCACTTTCAATGCCCTAGTTTCACTTCAGTTCTCCAGTTTGGATGGCATGATGTCTAACGTGAACCAATCAGACCTCATGTACTGCCCACAGTGCTGCAATCAGAAAAAGATAAATATATTTTTAGAAGTCACTGTGATATTTGTTTTCGATCGATCGTTGCTGTCACATTTGAGTACTTATTTCTGACCCTAGTAGGGTATTATTAAATAAATAAATAAAAAAGTGGTAGTTTTTGCACAGTTGGGAGAACATTTAACATATCATGAGCATTTATTTGAAACAAAAATGTTTTGTAACATTGTAAATGTCTTTACTGTCACTTTTGATCGATTGAATGCATCCTTGCTGAATAAAAGTATTATTTAAAAAAAACAATCTTACTGATCCCAAACTTTTGAATGGTAGTGTGTAATGCACAAATTAATAAAGGAATTGTTTTCCTACTTTCAACAATATTTCATCTACTAGAAGTCGATCTTTGAGAGAGAAATCTATAAATTACCTTTTACAACAGGAAAAGTCATGGAAACGTCATGGAGGCTTGGATATACTGGACATCAAACTCTTTTAACTTTTTAAATGCTGTATGACCCTTGTGCTTTGAAATGTGATGTTTTTAGCAATAATATAGAATATATGAAACATGCACCAAATGATTAATAAGCAAACACAATCATTTGCTCTTATTCAGCTCCGTAATCAGAGTAATTTTGTTCTGCATGCTGTGTGTCTTGGCTGTCGTCTGTGGCGTGTGAAGGCATCATTGTGTGCATGGGCGAGACTCTGTGTGCTGCAGCTGGGTCTTACCCACCATACTGTTCTCATGCACCACTGCTTAGTGGCGTTACCCATAGACAGCTGTCTGATGGGTCCTTCATCATCTCTTATACTCATTTCGATCTTTGTTCATCTGAATAAAAAGACCTAACCTAAGTTCACCTAACTATGAAGCTTAACTAAACGCTTCTTGACTAAAAGTCAACTTTGAAGTCAGTATTAACCTTAATTAATCCCTTTAATACACATTCCTAGTCTTACTGTGCTTGATTCATCATTGCTCAATATTCCAAAGAAAAATGTCTGCCTAATTTTTCTGAATTTAATATCTTGCTCTTTTGGCCAATGTCACCTAAGATTATATATCTTAATTATATATATAAAGAAGTTATATATCTGCAATTCTGCCACTATTTGCCAATAATGTAAAAATTCTGTAATTTGATAATGTTAATATAATACAATAAAGTATACACCAAATTTTACAATTAACAAGAGTTACGAATTATTACAAAAGATACTTCCAGTGGGATACCATGACATTTTCTCAAGGGTGAACTTGACCTGAAACAGTCAAAAGGCCTTCTCGGAATTCACTGCAAACTCTGATCATGTTCCATTCTCTTATGAAATTCCTACTTTTTGTGATCCAATCAGTGCCTGATAGATAAAATCAATTCCCATTCTACATTTTCCTGCCGGACATGCATCACGGAAGTCTTTTCATGTTGACTTTAACAACTCAGCTAAAATATTAGTTTTCAATGATATCATGTTTATGATATAATACTTGTTAGACTATTATTAGAAAATAAAATGTGTAATACTTAAATAAGACAATTTGGACAAAACAAATAATTTCCAGAGTTGCACTATAAAAGGGATGAAAGCATAGCATTGGCTTTGTCTGCCAATGCTTTATCTGTGACCATGTGGATGTTCCAGATATGAGGTTTCATGAAAACCTGACCCACGGCTGCCCTGCCCATTCCCTATTCCCCTCAAGTTGGTTCAGCTGACCCACTCACACACCCCATTACTTCCAGTGAGAGTGCTTGTGTGGGGCGTTAAACTGACTAGCAAGTTTCTATGGCTCCTTTTAAGGATCATATAAGCTACAGCACTCCCATTGTCTTCCGCATTGCAGGTGACCGGCTGAGTGCCATACTGAATTCCGTTCAGTCTGGGCCTTTCCTCCCAACTCCTTCCATGTTTGAGCAAGCTGCCAAACCTCCCTCTTCCCTTGTCCACAGCCCATTTGTGTTTGGACAATCCCTTTCCCAGCAGCCTCAACCGCATCCACAGCTTCCGAGTAAGTCTGTCCGTCTATAAGGTAGTGGCGGTGCTTGCTTACACAGGTGCTGCTTGTTCTTGTCTTAAGCGCTTAATTGTTTAGTATCCCTTAGGTTGTGATGAGTTCTGTTCAGGCTTATTTCCCCTGCTTTTCTGTCGGCGTCCACCCGCTTGCTTGCCATGTTTGAATTGGTGATTATTTTCTTTCTCATCTCATTTAAACTTAAGTGGCCGAATAACATTTAAATTCATCTTTTGTATTTCCACTGTAGCTACTAACAGTATGTTTCATGTCAGATGTTTCTGTTGACTTGATTGCAGTTTAATTTTATTTGCTTGCTTACGTGTAGAGTGATTAATTCGATTATTCATTAGCAAAACAGTTACCAAGAGGTCCAGGAATCTGTCCACACAATCAAAACCATGCAGTGCTTTTGCATTTAACCCCAAGTGTAATTCAAAATGCACTACTGTTTGCATAAGGAAAATTAAATTGGGTTTTTTGGATTTGAAAGTGTCTCAATATTTCCACAGCCAGAATACTCTTAATCTGCTTTTCACATTCATTACAACTCATCACTCAACCATTTTATTCGGACTTATCTGCCATCCTCCCTGCACTGGTTGATTCCCAGTTTTGTTTTAGCCTTGTCCCTGCTAAAACCAGTCTCTGTCTCTCTCACAGTGTCTGTCCTTCTACTTGTTGCTTTTTCTCGATTCATATATCTTTCTAGTGCCCTATATGTTCCTCTGGCCCTGTTTACACCTAGTATTGACATCCATCTCTGGTGATCCGCTCACCAGTTACACGGCTTTAATGGGGTTGGAATGCATATCATTTTTGTCAACTGATTTGGAGGTAGTCAGAAACCACATTGCATTAGTCGTGTAAACTGACCTGCTACTACTTCACTGCACAAAAACAATGGTTTTAAATTGTAAACTACCTGTCTTTAAGAAAATATTACATTTGATATAAAAATATATATATGTACACATATATACATGACTTTTCTGCAGTAACAGATCATGTAAAATGCCCAGTTAATAATCACTCAAGTCACGTCAACTTTATTTATATAGCGCTTTATACAATTCAGATTGTTTCAAAGCAGCTTTACAGTGATAAACAGGAAAAATTAATTTCATGAATTCAGTTCAGTGTTGATTCAGATCCGTTGTGAAGATAATCAATTATTAAATTAGTTCATTTTATCTAGAACAATGATTCCTTGGAGGTTGCATAATTAAGATGCATACTTTCTAAAACAGTCTTTATATAGGACACCTGTGGTGCCTTAAAATTCTGCTTTACCTGGTCACTGGGTTTCTGAACAGAGCAACTGGCGTAGTAAGGTAACAGACCCATTTGAGATGCATGTAAATACCAGGTGTAAACTGAAATCTCTCTTGGCTGTTCACTTGTGATTAGATCACCCAAAACAAATGTTAATATCAGTTTTAAACAGGGCCAGAGTCATTTTCTCATACTAGTACACTCCATCATTCTTTGGCTCTCACTCTCTTTCTCATTTTCTGATTGTTTTCCTTGGTTCAAGCATTGGTGCTTACTTTCCTTGCCACTGTTTTCCGCTGTAGATGCTTCATCACGCAGCCTTGCTTCACGTGAGCGTGTGCACAAAAGCAGTGCGACCGGCCCTGGCACCGCTCTATCATCTCTTGTTCTCAGACAAAAGGGTGGGTAATGCATGTCTTCTCCTGGGAGCACCCTGGAGACTCACTACAGGGATGGGTTTCATGTCATCCTCTCTACCACAGTACATTTATTTCCCCTCTTAGGCATGGCAACAGAGTATGTACAGTGCTTTGGAATATATATGGGGACCGTTTTATAGGCTTGATGAAACAGTTCACATGACCTGGGTGCTTTCCATTTGCATCAGTTATTTATGCATCGTGCTACCTTAAAAATTACTTAAATTCTTGTATAAAGAAATTAAGGTAATTCTTGGATTTCAGTGGATACTTGTCGATGTTATTTTTACATCTATTGTTTTACATTTCATTTCTTAAGTTCCTGTTGTTATTTTTTTCCTTTTATTTTTAGGTGTCATAATTATTTTATTGTCTTGATTTCTTTCTTACTCCCTACGTATGTGAAAAGGCCTGACAAGACTTACCCCCTGCATAAATGAGTTAACTGTTGGTGTTATAATACGCAGGTGACAGGGATAACATGGCCAGTCGGTCTATGTCTCCAGGCAGCAAGCATCGCCAAGAGAGTCGATCCTCCAAAACCGACAGTCACTCTAGCCGATCTGTTGACCAGGTGAAGAGCAAGAACAATGACAGTCTGTCTGCCAGCGAGGCTCTCATTCTCAAATCGGACACTGGCAAACTGAGGTCTGACTCTCACAGCCGCTCTCATTCCCCCAACCACAACACCCTACAAGCCCTGAAAGCTGATGGCCGAACCTCAGGCCTTAGGGCTGAGTCTCCAAACCCTGGTTCGCGTTCCTCCTCACCAAAACAAAAGTCCCTCACTTCTGGCAGATCTAGCCCATCCAGCACCAGTTCCCCACGCTCATCCTCTCCTCATGATAAGAACCTGCCCTCTAAAGTAAGTCCTTCTTCTAAAGCTCACCTGGACCCTCCCCGTGAGAGATCCAAATCTGACTCCTATACGCTGGACCCTGACACACTTAGAAAGAAGAAGATTCCTCTCATGGAACCTCTGAGGGGCAGGTCTACATCACCCAAACCAAAAGTCCCACCCAAAGAGAGCAATGGAGGAAGCAGCAATGCTGAAAACCGAGCCCCATCTCCCCATGTAGTTCAGGAAAACCTCCACAGTGAAGTGGTGGAGGTGTGTAGGTCCAGCGCCTTGCTATCCAATGATGAAGCCAATGATGAGAATGCAGAGTTGAACAATGCTGAAGAGGGCTCCTCCAAGGTCCACTTCAGTATTGGAAAAGCCCCGGTCAAGGAGGAACTTGAAAGTCGTTCTTCACCCAAAGTCAGCCGTAAAACCTCCAGCAGGCATGTGAGACCTAAAAAAGACAAATCCGGGCCACTCTTTAAAGGTGAAAACGTGCGTCCTACTGAACCCGCCAAGCAAGCCATGTCACCTTCTGTAGCGGAATGTGCTCGTGCTGTTTTTGCTGCTTTCCTGTGGCATGAGGGCATAGTACATGATGCCATGGCATGCTCTTCCTTCCTCAAGTTCAACCCTGAGCTGACTAAAGAACATGCACCCATCCGTAATTCTCTTAGCTGCCAGCAGGGTTTTGACGAGAAGGAGAACAAACTGAAGAACCGCCACTCTCTGGAGATCTCCTCGGCCCTCAACATGTTCAACATATCACCACATGGCCCAGACATTTCGAAGATGGGTAGCATCAACAAGAACAAGGTTCTGTCCATGCTGAAAGAACCACCTTTACCTGAGAAGTGCGAGGATGGAAAAAATGATGCGGTCTCTTATGAGATGACCAGCCACTCCTCTATGAGGTCTAAGTCCATCTTGCCTCTCACCCTCCAGCACTTAGTAGCTTTCTGGGAGGACATATCCATGGCTACCATAAAAGCGGCTACACAGAACATGATTTTCCCAAGTCCAGGATCTAGTGCTATCCTTAAAAAGAAGGAGAATGAAAAGGATGGCAAGAAGACCAAGAAAGAGAAGAAGAAGAAGGATAAAGCCGAGGTGCGTCCCAGGGGGAACCTCTTCGGGGAGATGGCACAGTTAGCTATGGGAGGCCCAGAAAAGGATACCATCTGTGAGCTGTGTGGAGAGTCTCACCCATATCCTGTTACGTACCACATGAGACAAGCCCACCCAGGTATAGTGCCGTGAATTATTGGGTATTATTCAGAACAGTTCCAAGGAAAGTGATAAAGACCGATGTATGGAGATCATTCATCAGTGTCCTTTATTGTGTTCTCTCAGGTTGTGGCAGGTATGCTGGAGGTCAGGGCTATAACAGTATTGGTCACTTCTGCGGAGGCTGGGCTGGTAACTGTGGAGATGGTGGAATTGGAGGAAGCACCTGGTACCTGGTGTGTGATCGTTGTAGAGAGAAGTACCTGAGAGAAAAACAAACGGCGGCTAGAGAAAAGGTATGCCTGTCATTACCAATGTATGGAAATACATAATATTTGTAGATATTGCATGTCTAAAACACTGTATACATCTTCCTTGGGTTTAACCCGTTGGTTCTTGGATCAGGTTAAGCAGTCAAGAAAGAAACCTCTACAGGTGAAAACCCCACGGGCTCTGCCAACTATGGAGGCCCACCAGGTGATCCGTGCCAATGCACTGTTCCTGCTGTCTCTGAGCAGCGCTGCTGAGCCTAACCTGCTTTGCCATCACCCACCCAAACCCTTCCACTCACATCTGCCCAGCCTCAAGGAGGGAGTGTCTGAGGAACTGCCCAAAGGGATGGGCTGCCTCTATCTACAAACCCTAGCCCGGTAAATACATTGTGTTCACCTTGATCTCCATGACCAAGAGCAGCCTTATTGTAGTAATTCAGTGTATTGAATCTGCATTACATTGAGTCTTTATCAATATCCTTTTTGCAGTCAACACACTGAGAACTTTGGGGCCTATCAAGATGACAACCTGTTTCAGGATGAGATGCGTTACCTGCGTTCTACGTCAGTCCCTGCTCCCTATATCTCAGTCACCCCAGATGCCTGCCCCAATGTTTTTGAAGAACCAGGAAGTAACATGAAGTCTATGCCCCCAAGGTACTGTAACAAGCTTCCCATCTCCCAAAGTTCTATGTTCTAGTAACCTAGTTTCTATGAAGATTTTATGCTTCAGGTATTCTTATTATTTCTGTAAAATGTCTTCTTCTTTTTTTTTTACTTTGTTTCTTTAGTTTGGAGACAAGTCCAATCACAGACAGTGACACAGCCAAGCGGACAGTATTCCAGCGCTCATATTCAGTGGTTGCCTCTGAGTATGATAAGCAGCACTCAGCTTCCCCAGCACGGGTCAAAGCAGTGCCGAGACGCAGGGTACACAGTGGGGATGCAGGTACTGTTGTGTCCCTTTTTAAAACAAAATTACAAATTACTCTGTATTACCATAATTTACTGTGTAAGCTACAAGAATGCTGAAACTGATTATATGCACCAATATAATGATACATAGCTTAAAAAATTGCCATTATACCTATACCTTTTTTAGCAATGTTTGAGTACTTGAATCGTCATAGCAGAGTTTGGAATTAATTAATTGAAACTGTCAGTACAGGAATTGTGATAGCTGACCAGAAATATTAGATGCTACTTTTTTTATTTAATTTTTAAATATTAACAGAGTTTACTTCTAAAATGGTGGTATTGCCATGATTTGCAATACTCTAAGTTAAGATAAATATTTAAAATCTAAGTGAAATATGCTTGTTTCTACAGAAGTTGGGTCATCACTGCTTCGTCACCCTTCTCCTGAGTTGTCTCGGCTGATCTCAGCCCATGGCTCTCTAAGTAAAGGTGAAAGGAACTTCCAGTGGCCCGTGTTGGCATTTGTTATCCAGCATCATGACCTAGAGGGCCTGGAGGTGGCTATGAAGCATGCACTCCGCAAATCAGCCTGCAGGGTGTTTGCCATGGAGGTCAGCGATATTCTTTCAGACATTCCTCAATTTCTAATTTCAATCCTCTTCTGCCTGTCCCAAATTGTTCAGGCATAGACAAAAAAAATTGAATAATAACTAGAGGGTTAATTAGATGGTTCCAATAATCATGGAAAACCTGAAAAAATCATAAATGAATAAAATCTGAAAATCGTCAGTTTGTCATTAAATGCTTTTTTTATTAAAGAAATCACTGAAAGAAAAACGATATATAAACATCCTTGTCCAGTTTCTCTTAAACCTTCTTTTCTGTGTTTCATTCTTAGGCCTTTAATTGGCTGCTGTGTAACGTAACCCAGACCACCTCCCTCCATGATATCCTGTGGCACTTTGTGGCGTCTCTGACTCCGTCTCCCTTTGAGACGGAAGAAGAGGAGGATGAGGAGAACAAAGGGAACAAGGAGAACCTTGAGCAGGTGTGACCTGATGATAACTCTTCCAGTGGTTTATTAATAAGTCACTGTTCACTTGTGATGAAAAGAGGTTTCTGACATGGGGTAGTTTTCCTCTTTCTTGCAGGAGAAGGATTTAGGTGTCTGTGAGCACCCCCTGTCTGACATCCTCATCGCAGGAGAAGCGGCTCACCCGCTGCCCCACACCTTCCACCGTCTGCTCCAAACCATCTCTGACCTTATGATGTCTCTTCCCAGTGGAAGCTCACTTCAGCAGATGGCTCTGAGGTATCTTCTGCCTCTGCATAGAAACACCATTAGCAGCATATAACAATCTTGCAACTTCATATAAACATGCTAAAAGAACTCCGCCTCATTACACAACTCACATTTTCTTAAAAAATATACAAATCTAGTCACTTTTTGCTGTTTCACCAGGTGTTGGAGCCTTAAATTCAAACAGTCAGATCATCAGTTCCTGCACCAGAGTAATGTATTTCACCACATCAACAACATCCTGTCCAAATCAGACGATGGGGACAGTGAAGAGAGTTTTAACATCAGTGTACAGTCGGGATACGAAGCAATCAGTCAGGTGGGAATATTTTCATCAGACTTTTTTCCCTGTTGCCTTTACATTTGTTTTTTTTATCTAAAACACCTTATATTGCATTCAAGGTTTCCATTTTACATATATTGCAGGAACTTTGTGTGGTGACCTGTCTGAAAGATCTGACTAGCGTGGTGGACATTAAAACATCCAGTCGACCAGCCATGATTGGCAGCCTGACTGATGGCTCCACTGAGACGTTCTGGGAGTCTGGAGATGAAGATAAGAACAAAACAAAGAGCATCACTATAAGCTGCGTGAAAGGCATCAATGCGTCATATGTCTCTATCCATGTTGACAACTCTCGTGACATTGGAGTGAGTTTGCGAACTGTTGTTCTTTCTGTTTGTCTGTCTGTTCTTTGTCAATCAGTATATCAATAACACTATTGGCCAACTGTTAATTCTGTATACACACTTAATGAAGTGTTCAAAGTACATAAAACCTTCACATATGGTATTTTTTCTTGACCATTTTCTATTTTTTGTGTGTGTTTTTTTGCTCATTTTAATACATGTGGCCATTAACAGCAATTGATTTATATAACCTTTGCTCTGTTTTCTGTCAGAATAAAGTCACATCAATGATATTCCTTTGTGGGAAGGCTGTGGAAGATCTCTGCAGGATCAAACAGGTAGGACTTTGAATTTTCACGCTGTGATATGTGTCTACACCAAATGCACTGCAGTTCATGGATTTTCATGCTGATATGTGTCTATACCAGATCCACTGCTGTTAATTCACTTTAACAGGCTGGGTTGTACAATTTTTTTTTTACTTTGGCCTTTTTGAATTTATCAACTTGTTTTCATTTCCCTGATATTTAAATAGATGTATACTATTGCACTTGTCTATGTAAATGTAGATGTAGAGAGACTTCATAAATTAAATTAAGAAAGATAAGCTAGTTGCTCACCTTTTATTGCACACATCAATAAATTCTTTGATACCAAGCACTGGTAATTACCATAACATCCAGAATAATTGTGCCTAAGGTAGATTTTCATTATGCAATGACTCGTTAAATACAATGTATATTATTATATTTCGAAATACATTTACAAATGCATTGTTTCAGCATTTAAATTCACTGGGGTAATGTTTTTAAAATAGAGAAGCAATTTAGACACAATATGATATTTTCTTATTAGTCGAAAAGAAAAGGGTTTATCTATGAAAGTGATTATCTATCAATGTTTTTACAATTTGGTAAATGACAGAAAAATGTGTTAACACAACCTCTTGTCTGTACTTCTGCATGTCACATTATTTTAATTTAGAGTTGAAAAGACAGTTAAACTCATAGTCTTGAGGTTAAGGAGCTACAAGGCAACAACCAAAATGTCTGCATCGAAATGTAGATCACCAGACCAGTCTGGGTCCCTAAGGGTCTTCAGGGACATTTCACTGAATGGTCTTTTTGTTGTCTCAGATTGACTTAGACTCAAGGCACATGGGCTGGGTGACCAGCGAGCTGCCTGGAGGGGACCACCATGTGATCAAGATCGAGCTTAAGGGTCCTGAGAACACACTTAGGGTTCGGCAGGTCAAAGTGCTTGGCTGGAAGGAGGGCGACAGCATCAAGATTGCTGGGCAGATATCAGCCAGTGTAGCCCAGCAGAAAAACTGTGAAGCTGAGACGCTGCGTGTCTTCCGCCTTATTACGTCACAGGTAAGCCCAAAACCCTCACAGGTCCTGTTTGGTAAACTTGCACCCGCAATACTTAACAGAATATCTGGCCCGTTATACAACAGCAGCACTTATTTAATTTTGTACCTGCGACTTGACTAGTTTGACACGAAGACATTTATCCAAATTGTGAATGGAAACAGAAAGTGAGCAAAGTACACTCCCTTTATAAACACTGTGAACCTGTCAAATGCTTCAGTTCAGTGAAACTTCTACAGAAAACACCTGTTGACTACACTGCACCATAAATCTTTTATTTACATCGTGTCTACACTATTGGTTATAATGAGAGGATTCGTGAGCATGCAGAACTCAGTCAGTGAACAAGTGCTGAACTGTTTTGATTGTGTCTGATCTTAAACAATGCTCGACGCTGCTAAACGCAATACATACCTTTGACACACTTCTGAGCGTAAACTCAAATATGCAGGGGAGCATTTGAAAACCATCTCAAACGGGTCACTAAGGCTGTTTTCACACAAATTGCAGTATTTTTATGTTATAAACGTTTGTACCACCATACCAGAGACATTGATTATACATCAAACACTTTTGTGTGAAAAAAATGTTTTTTCAGCATTTCAAACACCCATTTCTGGGTATTGTTTAAAGGGAAGGCAAATAGTATAATAGTCATGTTGATGTGTTCGTGTAGGTATTTGGAAAACTAATTTGTGGGGATGCAGAACCAACACCAGAACAAGAAGAGAAGAACCTGCTCTCCTCACCTGAGGGTGAAGACAAGGTCAGTACCAGCATCTGCCATGTTTGGTGGCTCCTTACAATCATTGCTTAATGCCATATCAAGTGCTGAAGCATGAGATGAAATTGGTAAATTCTGTTTAAATGTTTCGTCTTCAGGCTCCATCTGATGCAGACTTAAAGGAACACATGGTTGGCATTATTTTCAGCAGGAGTAAACTGACCAACCTTCAGAAACAGGTAACACCATTAAAACTACTCTAGGCTCTCTAAAAAACCTAGTGAGCTGCCTAAAAATCAGATAGAAGTGTTGAATATAAATATACTAAGTTAAATACCAAAAATATAAACAAAAATTGTTTAATCTAATGACAAATCGATTGTTTAGCCACTATTTTTTATTTATTAGAGTATTGCATTATTTGTTTAGTGACATGCTAAAGCAGCGTTTTCACTGTCTCCGGCATTCTCATAAGATTGCCGCATTTCACCCCCAGTGGCAGTCACTGACTTCTTATTCACCATGGTAAAATTAATTAATTTATGAAAATATCCACACAAAACAAGTGTTTGAAAGAAAAGCAAAGTGGTTTTTCTAGGGCTAATAAATAAGTATTTAACAATTATAAATTAATTATTTCAGACATAATTATTCATAACTGCTCAATTTAAAGTAGTAGTATTTAGGATTATCATTTAGTAGATGGTAGCTTGATGATATGCGTTTACCAGCCGTAGCGAACTTTTCCGTGAAGTGCTCTATCCAACTCCTGAAACGAACTCCAAACAAACTTAGTTTTGGCCTGATTTAGTTTGAAATGTCACACCAGTTTGTTCTTTGATTTCGCTTGACTGTTTGCCTCCCTTAGGTATGTGCCCATATCGTCCAGGCCATCCGTATGGAGGCCACGCGTGTGCGGGAGGAATGGGAGCATGCCATCTCCAGCAAAGAGAACGCAAACTCTCAGCCCAGCGATGATGACGCCTCCTCTGATGCGTACTGCTTTGAGCTGTTGTCTATGGTGCTGGCCTTGAGTGGATCTAACGTTGGCCGGCAGTATCTAGCCCAGCAGCTCACCCTACTGCAGGACCTCTTTTCCCTACTTCACACTGCCTCGCCACGTGTCCAGAGACAGGTTTGTGAATGCATCATGAACCCCGCTAGTCTTGACTTTCTAGTATCAGGATCTGATGTGCAACACTGTACTTGCCATACAGGTGACGTCACTGCTCAGACGCGTTCTTCCTGAGGTCACTCCCATGCGCTTGGCCAGCGTCATTGGCGTAAAGGCGCTACCACCAGCAGACATCAGTGACATCATCCACTCCACTGAGAAGGGCGATTGGACCAAACTGGGCATATTAGATATGTTTCTGGGCTGCATCGCCAAGGCCCTCACTGTGCAGCTCAAGGCGAAGGGCACCACTATAGGTGGCACAGCTGGCATGGCAGCAGGCAAAGGGGTCACTACAGTCACCCTACCCATGATCTTCAACTCAAGGTCAGCTGGCTTGCAATTGGCCATTCTCAAAATTTGATTTCAGAATTGTTTAAAATACTTCATAAAATTTAAGTGGGATTAATCACGGTGTACATTTAAAGAGATAGTTCACCCAAAAAATTGTACTTCTGTCATCATTTACTCACCCTCATGTCGTCCCAAACCCATAATACTTTCAAAAAACAAAGTGAAATGAAACCTGAAGGATTTCTGCCCCTCAATTGAAAGTTTGTTACACCAAAACATTGACGTTTCAAACAGTTCATAAAGAGATTGTAAAACAAATCCATATGAATCGAGCAGTATAATAAAAAATGGTAAACAAATCTTGAACGTGCTTTGCGTGACACGCAAGAAAAAACTTTGGTTGGTTCTTTGGTTCTCACACATCATTTGAGCTTACAGCGTTACTATACTTGATGTGCTCGATGTATGTGCATTGATTAATGTTTATATGAGAATAAAAGCCTAAATTAAACTTGTTCATTATATAAAGCAATCATGTCTCTTCAGAAGGCTTGGTTTAGATGCGGTTAGATGATTTATATGGATTATTTTTATGATGTCTTCATGAACTTGTCAAAGTTTTGGTGTAACTGACTTTTCGTAGATTTTAATTTGATTAAAAATATCTTCATTGTGACAAATGTTTTTTGCTGGCCACACTATTTTTTTTATTAAAAATATGTTTATTTAATAACCTTTTATTGGTGTTTGTGCAGTTACATACGGCGTGGATTGAGTCACTGGTGGATGAAGGGCTCCACTCCACCCCAGATCGCTGAGATCATCATTAAACTAGTCAAAGACATGGCTGCCGTGAGTAGTAATGGCCCATCTAATCCTGAACACCATTTTCATCTTAATATGCAGCAGATTTGCTGTTCAGCTGCATGTTTATGAATGATATAATGTATAATCTTTCACTGCTTAACTTGATCTCCTGCAGATGTGTTTAATGCCTTTGCAGAAATGGTCCTTCATCATTTAAGTGTCTTTTTACCCCAGGGACACCTCTCGGATGCCTGGTCAAGGGTGACTAAGAATGCTATTGCTGAGACCATCATTGCTCTCACTAAGATGGAAGAGGAGCATCGCTCTCCAGTGCGCTGCATTGCCACCACTCGGGTACGACTCCACTGCACTCACTCTGTCACAACTGAACGTTTGCAAACTAGGTCAGTATTACTCAGGATCCTTCAGTTAGAGCTGTCAGATACATCACAGGGTGTCTGCACGGTAGTAAAAGGTAGTAAAAAGAATCTACCAAAATGAAGGCCCTTGAAAGGTAGTAAAAGGTAACAAACGCAATTTGACTTGGTAGTAAATTTTTCATCACCACCTCAATATATGAGTTTCCATTTTTTTTGCTTAATATTTGTGTCTCCGTGTTTTAACTTCATCTAGCATAGTTTAAAAATATATACGGTGCTAACAGGACCTGAGTGAGTTGGAGTTGATAGCAATGACGTAGAAGTAAACTGTGTGAGTTCCGTGGTTGATAGCCTATCAGCGACGCCAACAACATTTACCGCCTTTTTACCTCAGTTGATATTAGCCTTACTTTAGCCTGATATTAGCCAGACTTACAGTGTGAAATGGGGAAATGTACGTTTTCGCAAACTTGGGTTGACGACCCGTCATTTAAAGACTAGCTTAAGCCCGTCATGGGAAATGACTGGGAAGCATTTTGCACTGTCTGCAAAAAAAAACTATAAATGTTACCTGGAACGGCATTACCGCTATCAAGTCACACAGTGGGTCGAACATTCACCAGCAGAGGATTCGCGTGAGGGGGGAGCAGCTCCCTATTTCGTTGTTTTGCGATGCTAGCAGCACTACACAGATCGTGGCAAATCATGCCAACTTAAGGTCAGCTGTCATCGCACCACCTCAGCAGCAAACCAGAGCCACCACGGCAGCGATAGCCAGACAGCAGACCTTACCGTCACAAACATCAGCCCTCAGGGCTGAGGTTCTCTGGTGCCTGAACATCGCAGCCAACCATCATTCATATAATTCGAATGAGGGCATTGGGGAATTGTTAAGCATTATTCATTTAATAGTTTATATGACTGTCACACTTATACCTTATAGTAAGTAGTAAGTGGTGCTTTGCATATTTTGTTTTTATTTCTATGCTTCAAGTCAAGTCACCTTCATTTATATAGCGCTTTTAACAATATAGATTGTTTCAAAGCAGCTTTACAGTGATGATACAGTAACAGAGATTGTTTTGGCTTTACAGCAGCTCTGGAATAAAGTTATTGTCCAGCTAAAGTTAGTTTTTATTGATTCACTTCCGTTGTAAAGATCATTAGTCATTAACTTAGGAGCCGCTTAAACGACACCGTTCTAACAGAAAAGCCTCAATGCGATCTGGCTGCTCATTTGCACAACAACAGCTTTAAAAAAAATTACCTCAAAAGAAAAGTACAAAAAAAAAATATTACCTCAAACCATTATACCAACTAAAAATATAACACATAAATAACATTTTTATAAATATATTACAATAAATATAATCCTTATCCAGGACTGGAAATGACTTTAAAAGTCATGGAAATTCACTGGGCAATGTGTGTTTGAAAGACTTCCATATAAAATTCAAATTGTTCTACTTCCTCTCTTTAGCTGTGGCTCGCATTGGCCTCTCTGTGTGTGCTGGACCAGGACCACGTGGACCGACTGTCTTCAGGTCGCTGGATGGGCAAAGATGGGCAGCAGAAGCAGATGGTACGGCACATTGGGCTAAATAGGCCTCTGGGATGCTAATAAAGCACAATCAAGTTCATTACAGTCCTTCACTCGAGAATGAGCTCTTTACCTCTTCACCTTGACTTTTATTTCCCAGCCCATGTGTGATAACCATGACGACGGAGAGACGGCAGCCATCATTCTGTGTAATGCATGTGGAAACCTGTGCACTGACTGTGACCGGTTCCTCCATCTCCACCGGCGCACGCGTTCCCACCAGAGACAGGTGAACCCGAGCGCTCACACAGATCCAATCAGTGTCAGTTTGATAAATTATGGTTCACAACTTGGGTTGAGAAGCGCGTAGTTACTGGCTGGTTGTTCAAATGCTTTGTTTGTTAAAAATACACACTTGAGATTAATATAATAAATGGTACTTGGTAAATATGGTATAATGATACAGTTATAAGAACAAAAATAGGTGCTTCTGTAAAAGTACTGCAGGAATTGAATAATTGGAGTTGGAATAAGAAATAGGATCTTATTAAATTTCTCGTAACACAATGTCTTGTGCAGGTCTTTAAGGAGGAGGAGGAAGCCATTAAAGTGGACCTACATGAAGGTTGCGGTAGAACCAAACTCTTTTGGCTCATGGCATTGGCTGATTCCAAGACCATGAAGGCCATGGTGGAGTTCCGTGAACACACAGGTGACTTTTCTTCAATTTGTAATCATGTTTAATAATCTAGAGAGAAGATGGGACATGTTGAGGAGAAGAGGGGAAATGTTGCAAACTGGACTCAAACTTTGTCAGTACTGCAGTGTTCAACAAAGTATTTGTATAAAATATAATATAAATATAAAACCTAGCATGACCATTTGAATCAAGTATATAAATTCACAGTTAGAGCAATTATGGCTAGAGATGCACCGATTGATCGGCTGGTGACCGGAATTGGCCGATTTTCACGTGATCGGCCATGACCGGCGACCGGCCGGTCAGTCTGACATATGCCGATTTTATGCCGGTCAAATGCACTCGGGCGCCGCATGATTAACCTTTTGAGAGGTACGGTCTCATATATGGGATTTTTATTTCTGTGCCCCTGAGAGTAACGTTACGGTGCCACATTTAGAATGTTCAGTGACGTCGCATAACTGCCAGATTCAAACTGTGCTTTCGCGCGTTGGCTGGCGCTGAGCCAGAGTCGGACGCGTTCAGCGCTGTCATATATCACAACTAAGCAGTGTTTACTCTATTCTTCTCAGTTCACCGGCCACTTTCTTGCATTTATTTCGGGAGAAACTGACGAATTCACGTGCTGTAAATCCGACTGACAGGACAACATTGCGGCACCCATCTCATGTTATAGATCAAGATTATTTATAAAGGTTTTTAAACGACCAAACACACTCACTTACACGTATTTGAGAATCGGAATATCAGATAGGCTAGTTGATGACATGGTAAGCAAGTTTGTTATATTATAATATTTTGAATAAAAAAGGAAAAGCGAAATAAAAGCGACACATCTATCATACAGTATTATTGTGGCTGCGGTGTATCGCGTGACGCGTCCCCATGGAAACATTAAAGGGAACGTTCGCCTTGAAAAAACTCACTCTGGGAGTGGGGGTGTCAGTTAGAATATTTTAAACTTACGCGTGAAAGGGTTAAAGAAAAGATCGAAAATAAATATTTGTGTGTGCTGTAAAGTGGTTAGAAAAAAATTTAATCGGAATCGGCTAAAATCGGTATCGGCAGGTCAAACTCAATGAGAAATCGGAATCGGCCTAGAAAATTGTAATCGGTGCATCTCTAATTATGGCTGTTACCTATGAAATGAAATCATACACAAAAGTAGTTGTAATTAATGTACAAGTTATAATAAATATTCTGATATATTTTAATTGGCTGGGCACTGTTATATTTCATATATATTGACTGTTTCAAGCTTTAGTTTTTTGGGAGTGTTTTCTTCATATTCAGTGTTTTCATAGCCGTTTTCTTTTATTGATTTAATGTTAATCACTTTATATAACCTACACAGTCAACAGCACTCACCTCTGAGACTGTAAATACAGTTACAGGTCACTACAGAGGCACTAAACCCATCACGACATAAGCCTATAACAGAATATCAATACATGTTAGATAACAGATCAAATCAGAGCAGTTCACTTCAGGGGTGCTTTGCCCGCACAATTTAATTATCTTGGGCATTTTTGTCACTTTTGCGTAATTTCTGACCCTGACCGTTAACCGTTAGGCCACAGCTGTGATTCATCCTATTTTCAAAATTCCTTTTTATCTGAATTGTGGCTTTATTGTACAAATAGTTATAGCTAAAATAGCATCATTGTAATGTCCTTCAGGTAAACCAGCTTCCAGCAGTTCAGACGCCTGCCGCTTCTGCGGCACCAGGAACGGCACAGAGCTGTCCGCTGTAGGAAGTGTATGTTCAGATCAAGACTGTCAGGTATTTGCTCAAAATGTTAACGTTTTTTAGCAGAATGATATACTTTGTTTACACGGTTAAATGTTTTACTGGAATTGAGTGATCTTACAATCATATTGTGTATAGGAGTATGCAAAACTGGCCTGCAGTAAGACTCATCCGTGCGGCCACCCGTGTGGAGGGGTCAAAAATGAAGAGCTGTGTCTTCCCTGCCTACATGGTTGTTTCAAAACTGAAGCCTCTCTGAAACAGGATGCTGATGATATGTGCATGATTTGCTTCACTGAGGCTCTGTCTGCTGCCCCAGCAATCCAGGTACAACAGAATAATTCATGCATACATACAGTACATGCATACATACAGGAGATCAGCGTGTAATTATCTGCCCTGGCTTGTTTTCAGCTGGACTGCAGTCACGTGTTTCATCTTCAGTGCACAAGAAGGGTTCTGGAGAACCGATGGCTTGGGCCTAGGATAACCTTCGGGTTCATGTCTTGCCCTATTTGCAAGGTAAATAAGCTAGTCTGGACTCGCTTTAGGAGAGTTAAAGGTAGGGCTGAAAGATTAATCGAAATTGCAATATGGTTTAGTGCGATTATAAAATGACAGACTGATTTAATGAAGTATATGCGCCATGCGTTTCAGAGTGAAGTGGGCCACTGTGTTCATTACTCACGTGAAGCTCATGATCCAGAGTTTTCACTGGAAATGCAACATGCACTAACCATCTTCCCAAGCTTGTAGTGAAAAGCGCTTAGGAAAGAGAATGGCTGGACTGCTCAATTTTCTGCCAAAAAACCTTGGATGTTTAATATTTTAAAATGAAGAATTTAAGACATAAATATTTGTATTGTAATTTAACAGTTGTACTGTAAAATATTATTGTTTTTTTCTTAAATACCTTGCTATATATATTTTTATATTACTACAATAGTAGTGTTTCTTATAGGAATGCACCATACCACTTTTTTCCAGAATGAGACCAATACCAATACTTTCATTTTTGGTACTCGCCGATACCAAGTTCTGATACCTGTATTTTTATTGCATTTGTAAAAAAAAGTTTAATACAGTTTAAGTACAATAAAAAAATATCGGACAATTCGATTTTACCCCTAATCTTATAGTTCAAGGGATAATGAAAAGTGAAAATTCTGTTATTTGCTCAGTCATATCAGTCCAAACTATGACTGATTTTCTTCATAGAATGGGAAATTTTGAAGTATGTCGGCATAAATGATGATGAAGTGAGTAAAAGATGGTAGTTTGGGGTGAACTATTCCTTTAATGGCTGTGGCATCAAAACCAACTAAATCACGTACAAAATCATGTTTTCTTCAAGAACCAAAGCCAGTCTCAACTCTATCAGCTAGACATTGCTAGTTCATGATATCCAACGCTTGATGTGCCATTTATTTATTTATATCTGTGCTGTTTTTTTTTTTTTCTTTTAAGAACAAAATAAACCACTCTGTCCTAAAAGACCTGCTGGACCCAATCAAAGAGCTGTACGAGGACGTGAGGAGAAAGGCTTTAATGAGACTGGAGTATGAAGGACTACACAAGAGTGAAGCCATCACAATGTCTGGAGCTCGATTCCACAACAACCCCGCTGGATTTGCCATGAACAGATATGCTTACTACGTTTGCTTCAAGTGCAAAAAGGTTAGATCTTCATGTCACTCTGTTCCCTGCGTGTTTTCTGTTTTGTATAGTGGTTGCAAATCTTCAGGGGAACACAAAAGTTTTTCAAGAATCTTCCTGCTATATAGTGGCTGAGGAAACCTTCAGAAGAAAGAAAGCATTTCTCGATAATTGGGTTTGAGTGAACTGTCCCCTTAGAGATGTCTCTGTTTACTTTGAATAAAATGGAAAAACATGGTTGACAAAAAAGATGAAGCGCAGCTCACTCCTGTGGGGGAAGAGCTATTTGCTTGGCATGACGGCATGAAATGAGATTTAAAAGAACAGGCGTATCTTAATCTGTTTAGAAGACATTGCCGTAATGAAGCTGTTTCTCCAGCTGTCGTGCTAACAGTGGAACTTCTTACTCATCCAGGCCTATTTTGGGGGAGAAGCTCGCTGTGATGCGGAAGCAGGACAAGGTGACGATTATGATCCCCGTGAGCTCATCTGTGGAGCGTGCTCAGATGTGTCCAGAGCACAGGTCAGTGGGACAACAGTGTGTTTCGGGGTGGGGGTGAAGCACATTTCATTAGTGTGCCTGATTTTAAACACAATAGAGCGCTGTAGGAATGAATCCCCAAACTTCTGGTTCTGTTGTCCTGAAGTCAATGGGGTTTTTTAATGGGTTTTTGGTTAAATGCTTGAAAAAGGTCTGTGTTGAACTTAAGATATGTGGTATTACTGATGTATTTTATGTCATAGAATAAAATCTTGAGCTTGTTTTCTGCAATAATCCAAGTCAATGGAAAGATCATATTTGCTTTTTGTCAAAGGAACCAGGGTGATGCTAACCTCCAGGCTCGCCTACAAAAAAACTTTGCAGCGCTTCTGTTATACATTGGCCAGTGATTGTTATTGTATTGCATGAGGTCCACTCACCCAAATGATTTAGTTTTACAAATTTAAATATTTACTTGGGTGATCATGGCTGCATTTCAGTTAATCAGCAGGTCTGTTTTCAATCAACTTTAGGGTTTTTCAAAGTTCATTGGTGAATCGCATGAAACCATTTAAGAACATGTATTTCACATTAAAATAATTACATTGAAAAAATATATATATTACATTTTTTATCTTATTGTTTAATCTTAAGTAAATTTCTCCCCCAAATTTTCATCACTATAATGCTTCTTGCATTACAAAAGCGTTTGGATGTTTTCAATACTTTGTTATGGCTAATCATAGCAAAACAGAGAAGGAATGTGGTTATTTGGTATGAGTTTGTTTAGACCTCTTTCTCTTTGTTGTAGATGTGCTCTAAACATGGGACAGATTTCCTGGAGTACAAATGTCGTTACTGTTGCTCTGTGGCTGTGTTCTTCTGCTTTGGGACGACACATTTTTGCAACGCCTGTCATGATGATTTCCAGAGGATGACCAGTGTCCCAAAAGAAGAGTTGCCCCATTGTCCTGCTGGTAAAATGCTTTTTCAATGTTTTAAAGGGATATTCACCCAAAAAAATGAAAATTTGCTGCTAATTTACTCACCCTCAGGCCATCCAATATGTAGGTGTTTTTCTTTTCTTTCAGTTTTTAGCTAAAATGGTGATTCATAATGCAAGTCAATGGTTGCTGTCACTTTGAGAGTCAAAAAAAATATATAAAGGCAAAACAAAATTAATACACATGGCTCCTGACGATTCATTGAGGTCTTATTATAGCAACTGCAACTCTTTATGAAAGGGTTGAATCATTATCACAAGGAGAATTTGATTGTATTGTTCCTTTTTACTCATTTGCTAGAAGGTAATACCAAACAAAACAAACTGTTTACCCTTTTATATACTCCAACAAAATAGTCCCAATAATGGAAGTCCATGAAATAGGCTCATTGGCCTCAAAGCGTCAGTCCCTTAGTCCATAGAAATAAAAAGTAATAACGCAAATAATACTCATCAGTCTGATGAATCAGTCCTTTTTCTGCCTTGGGCAGTCAGCAAACCGAAAGTCCAGATGGAAAAATCCAGATGGGTTATTGTCCAGCTGAAGAAAAAAATTATCCTCAGAGTAGAGTCTACAAAAAAGGGCGTATTTTCCAGACTAGAGCGTGGACCTATAAAGCAGCTCTGAAGTCTAATACACCGTGACTATTTTCAGAAATAATTTTTGGACCAATGCTCTTGAGTTAAGGTAGCAAAAGCATGCCACCTCACCACACCACACACACAACCCACTTCAAAATGGCCGCCCTTCTCTTTTTAAGGGTGGCCCATCATAATTAGTCCCTCTAACTCCCCCTCAAACAAAAAGCATATACAAATGCTCAAGATCAACATACTGTACATGCAGATGAAAAAATAAATAAAAATGTAGCATATACAAAAAATGTTCTTTTCTTTTTTTACTCAAATGAGCATCGTGCAGGGCTTTACTGTGGCAGTGTCATATTATGAAGGTAAACGATCAGTCTGCAAGAAACTGAACATTATTTACAACATTATTACCTGTAATCTAAAGCCTCTGCAAACAGTCTTGAGCAGTGACAGTCTGGAGCGCGAACTTCCTGTCGCATGACATAAGTGCGGGACCTCAGACATTGGGAACCTGGGATAAGTCAATCTTCCCGATTGAGATCACGCATATATAGGATCCAGGATAAGCACAAGTTCCACTTTGATGAACAATAGAACATTGTTGTAAACAAACAGTGTCAGCTCACGTGCGAGTTTGCTCCCGCACATACAGTACGTCATTACGCGCCAGGAAGTTTGCGTTCCAGACTCCTGTGAACACGCTCGGGACCATTTGCCGAGTCTGTGGATTACAGGTAATAATGTGTCAGTTCTTTTACAGATGATCATTACGCTTTATAAGATCTAAAAAGGATCGTCAGGAGCCACGGGTATTCATTTTGTTTTGCTTGTATATGTTTTTTTTTTTTTTTTTAACTTTCAAAGTGACGGTCGCCATTGACTTTAAATCACCAAGGACTACGGTTTCAGCTAAAAAAAAAAACAAAAAAACATCTTGGATGTCCTGAAGATGAGTAAATTAACAGTAAATTTTAATTTTTTGGAAACTCATGTATCATCCTTCTCTTGTTGAATAAGCCTCTGTTCTATTACAAGCTGCTTTCAGTTATTGAAACTTTAGCCAACAAATTGGCAAGACAGCATGTTGACTTTCTTTCATTCCTCCCTCATAGGACCAAAAGGAAAACAGTTGGAAGGAAGCGAGTGTCCCCTGCATGTGGTACATCCTCCCACCGGAGAAGAGTTTGCGCTGGGCTGCGGTGTGTGTAGAAATGCCCATACCTTCTAAACGCCATGGTCCTGTAATGATCTCTCTCTATATATATATTCACCCTCCTGTGGCGGCTGACTCCCTCTTCAGCACAGCCTGAGAGCAGATACTAACCGGACGTCCCATGCTGAGGACGCTGGGACTGGCCGCCGTGCTCCAGGGTGCATCCTCCCTCTCTTTAGACACTGAAGAATGGAAAAAAAAAGAACAAAAAAAAAACAAATCAAACGTTGTGACGTGTTTGCATGCAGCCGTTGTAACCCTGCGGCTTGTATAAACGTTGCACACCTCTTGACCACTGAAGTCTAACAATGTATGGAGGATTTTGAACCGAATCGGAGACCACCATGGATGGGCCATGATTTAAGCTTCTCAAATACAAATTAAAGATTCTATTGTTGTATGTTAACTATGTTTTCGTAATCCTGTACAGTATTCCTTCACTTTGGAGTGCATCATGGTTTGACGGCTAAAGATTCAAATGCTATAAGAGGACTTTAGAATGTTACGCTGGAGGAAAATAGTGTACGATTTATCTAATCTTGTATATAAAGACAGTAACCCTTCATATGTGTATTCCGATGTTGCTACTCTACACTTCAGTTTTCTTTGATAATTCTGGGTTATGTTTTGAGCCAGAACTTTTAATGAAGTGCAATACTTGGGTGTGCCTCCTCGCAGATGTAAACATATGGAATGTATGTCAATAAAGCCACTGTACATTTTTATACAGTGATACACAGGCTCTTGTGTTTTCCCCCGGCAAGTACAATATCATTTCTGTAGTCAGAATGTTATCGAGGGGCTTATTGTCTGCGGTGTCTGCCCTTTTGTCTCAATGACGTGGTATAAAACCATTTTTCTGTTATTTTAATTAAAAACAAAAGGTGAGTATGTTCTGCTTTTGTATTGTAAGAACATCTTTGGGGCCAGTCTTCACACCAAATCGAAGAAACGCGAGGCAAAACGAGATATATTAGAAATTGTGGCTATTTAGTGGTTGTTTTGGAGGCATATAGGAAGGAATGTTTGGGGGGTGGGGGGTGATAAACAGCTGCTGTAAAAGACAAAAAATGCAACTTGTGAATATGCTTTGTATTATTATCTGTGGATGGAGCTGAATGGTAATAATAAACCGGGTTCTCTGTTCAGCAAGGTACATTACAAAAGGAGTGTCGTGTGCTTTTTTCCCCATCTCATTCATTCATGAAATATGTAAGTTTGAAAATGAAAGCAGCAAAATAGGCAGAGCTTGGCGACCCGAGCGTCGTTTCTAATGCTGTACGTGTAAATACTTGATTTCCTGAAATATGTGCGAGGCTGCATAAGATTTTGTTGCGTAAATGTAGTCATAAATATGCCACGTCAGAGCAGTTTGCCCTTGGCTCTGTGTGGTACCTGTGCTGTATGTGAAAAAGATGCAAGAAATACTTGTAGCTGCTTCATAATACAGAATACAAATAGATGTGAGAAACCAAGCAAATCGGTATTTATACGCAATTATCACAACACATTGTCGTTGGTTGTCGTCTTGCCGTATTTCGAATGGATCAAATGTAATTTAATGTGAGGTGATTTTCAAACTGAATTAGTCTTAAATGTAAAAAAAAAAAAAAAGTATAATGTTTTCAAAAGAATAAAAGCCTAACACTGTAATTATCTACAACATTTGGATATAGGCTATAGGTAGGTAAACAATATAATATAACAACAACAATAATAATAGTAACCTTTTTTTTTTTTCAGTGTCATTTTCACCGAAACGAATCCAGACCAGACATAGATGTGTATAAAATATATCTATGGTCCACTGACTGATCTGTATAATGATCTATATTCTATAGATCAGTTGTGGTCCAGTAAGCGTTATTGTCACGTGGCACTTTTCTCCGCTGGCTCGACTAATCACAGTTGCTTGTTTGTTTGTTTTTAATTTTCTATTTGTATATCACTCAGATACTAATCGTTGGAAATTGCACATTAAAAAGCGTATATTTCCTACGTGTCTAAGATAAAAACCGAATGCTGCTCTATGCTCTATCTATGAGGTGTTATGTGTGTTCATCTTTCTGAGCCGCCGTGCGCCCCCTAGAGGAAGAGCCCAGTTTGACTCAGAAATACAGCACTCACTCTCAGCCGCTCAATGCTATTCTCTCTCACACTCGACAACAAGTTAGGCCTACAACATCGCCATTTTCAGCGTTGAGAGGAGGCGGGGACGCTGAAATCTCCCGCGGTACAGAACAGAAGTAGGTCAACTAGAAATATCGCCGAGACTTACGCACTCAGACTCCCGAAAAAACGAGATATAACTTCATAAATCTGCGCTCATTCGTTTCCAATGCGTGCGTTCTGCTCTACTCTGATTAATTCAGGTTCCTGTCCGGGTTGACATTCTCACGAGTTACCAGGATTTTGTTTGTTTTTCACTGTTTGCGAGCGAGCTGAACGGAGATAACATGAGCAATACGCAAAACAGGTAAACACGGGATTCGCAGCAGCGCAGGAAGGCTGTTGGTGGCTTAATCTAGCTAGATCACTGGCTCCATGACTAAATATATGTGTGGAACGGGCTGATTATGTTTTTAATAATGGATAATATCCCTGCCATGTAATTGAGACGTGTGTTGAGCCGAAGAGGACTCACTTGCACTTGTTTCTAGGAAAGTTAAGAGCCATTTAAACGTGTCATGTATAGGCCTATTTAAAAAAATGACACGTTATATGTAACGTTATATGTGTATATATATATATATATATATATATAATGACACATTGTATGTTGTATGTGTGTATATATATATATATATATAAATAATGCTCTACTCTGTTACATGTTATAACATAGTTATATAACTATTACATTGTTACATACAACTATTACGTTATATATATATATAATTACATGTTATATACAACATGTAATTATATATATATATGTATGTTTATATATATGTGTGTGTGTGTATATATATATATATACACACAACATGTAATTATAATTATATATAACATGTAATTATATACTATATATATATGTGTATATATATATATATGACACATATGTTTATGTATGTGTATGTATATATATATATATATATATATACAGACCCTTTCCAAAAAATTTGAATATCATGGAAAAGTTTATTTATTTCCATAATTCCATTCAAAACGTTAAACTTCCATAGATTATAGATTCAGGGCCCACAACTTAAACGATTTCAAGTATTTAGTTGTTTATTTGTACATAATTTGGGCTTCCAGCTCATAAAACCCACGAAAACAGGATTTTAAAAAATTAGAATATTACATGAAATCACACAGTAATTCCACAGTGATACCATGGTCATTGAACCAGGTTTTGGTTATTTTGGCAGTGTGGGCAGGTGCAAATCCTGCTGGAAAATGAAGTCAGCATCTCCATAAAGCTTGTCTGCTGAAGGAAGCATGAAGTGCTCTGAAAACGTCCTGGTAGACGGCTGCGTTGAGTGGACGGCACAGTGGACCGACACCAGCCGATGACATGGCTCGCCAAACCAACACAGACTGTGGAAACTTCACACTGGACTTCAAGCATCTTGGATTGTGTGCCTCTTCATTCTTCCTCCAGACTCTGGGACCTTGGTTTCCAAATCAGATGCAAAATTTGCTCTCATCAGAAAAGAGGACTTTGGTCCACTGTGCTTTATTAAATCCAGAGTCGACGCAGCCGTCTACCAGGACATTTTCAGAGCACTTCATGCTTCCTTCATTTTCCAGCAGGATTTGAATAAACTTTTCCATGATGTTCAAATTTTTTGGAAAGGGTCTGTATATATATATATATATATATATATAATTACATGTTGTATGTGTGTATATATACACAACATGTAATTATATATGTGTATATATATATATATATATATATATATATACATACATACAGTATATATACAACGTGTCATTTTTAAATATATATATATATATATATATATGTCTAATAATTGTTTTAGGATGCTTCTCTTCTCTTTGTGTGTATTTTCACTCGGCTGTTTATACTTCGCTCCTCATGCTTCACAGTTCTCTCAGGCCCCCAAGAATGAAGAGGAGGTTGAGCAGAGAGCGAGAGGACAGCAGCACCTCGTCCTGCGCTGGGCCGACGGACTCCTGCAAGCGGGTCAAACAGCCCGACGAGGACTCCGGAGAGCAGATGTCCCCCTGGACTCGACTGCCCCAGGAGATCCTGCTTCACATCTTTCAGTACCTGCCGCTCCTGGACCGTGCCTTCGCCTCACAGGTCTGTCGCTGCTGGAACCAGGCCTTCCACATGCCCGAGCTGTGGAGGTGCTTCGAGTTTGAGCTCAATCAGCCTGCCAGCTCTTACCTGAAGGCCACACATCCTGACCTGATCAAGCAGATCATAAAGAGGCACTCCAATCATTTACAGTACGTCAGCTTCAAGGTGAGAGGCACATGAGGACGTTCATGGTTACCCAATTACTGCTTTAAACATTACAGCTCACAAATCATGCTGGCCTTAAAGGGATGGTATGAAATATTTACTCGCCCTCATATCATTCCAAACCTGTATGACTTTCTTTGTTTTACTGAACACAAAAGATATTTTGAAGAATGTTGGTAACCAAACACTTTTGTCTCCCATTGACTTCCATTGTATTTGTATTTTTTTTTGTCAGTGGGAACCAACCATAAACCATACATGTTTGGTTTACAACATTCTTCAAAATGTCATGTTCTGCAGAAAAAATACAGGTGTGGAATGACAGAATTTTTATATTTGAGTGAACTAACCCTTTAAAGGGACGGTTAACTGAAAAATGAAAATTCTGGCATCATTTACTCACCCAAATCATTACTAAATCATTACAAACCTATTAGAGATGAAAAGATTTCTGAGTGATTTCTGTTCCTCCATTGAAAGGCTTCAAAAAGTTCATAAATACATTGTAAGACTAATCCATATAATTCGAGCTGTTTAATTTTATATGATGATATGATGAACAGATTTAATTTGGACTTTTATTCACATATAAATATTAATCACTGCACATAAATAGAGAACATGGAAATGGAATATGGTAGATATGATATACTTGGTTAATATGGTGGACTTGGATTCAACCTGCTCGATATCGATTATGTTTACAATGTCTTTATGAACATTTTGAACCAGTTTTGGTGGAATGGACAGAAATCTCAGAAGTTTCATTAAAAATGAAGATGAACGAAAGTCTTGGGTTTTTTTGTCATGAGGGTGAGTAAATAAGGAAATATTGTAGATATGTAGACTTGCATTACTAAAGAATTCAGTAGATGTGTGCAATTTTACAGTGGTTTTGAACATTACTCATCTGATCAAAACCTAAAATGCATTAGTAGACGCTAAGATATTACAATAATATTGATCTGCCTGTATTGACACCATTATATGAGAACTGAACTGAGCTGGACGATGACATCACGGTTTTCTCTAGAGCGGCTATATACATATATATATATATATAAATGAACTAAATTAATAACTTTTTTACAACAAAAATGAACTTACTTAAGCTGGTCTGTGACGCTATTTTCTTCTGGAAACAAACTTTGTTGTATTATTTTCCTGTTATCTCTGTAAAGCTGCTTTGAAACAATCTGTATTGTAAAAAGCGCTGTATAAATAAACGTGACTTGACTTAAGGGTTTGTGTTGTGTTTGCACAGGTGGACAGCAGCACAGAATCAGCCGAGGCTGCGTGTGATATCTTGTCTCAGCTGGTGAACTGCTCTCTGAAGACTCTTGGACTGATCTCCACTGCTCGCCCGAGCTTCATGGAGCTTCCCAAGGTATCAGGACATGCGTTACATGGCTGAGTCGTGTGTTAGGACGATGGGCTGGATGTTTCCTGATGTTTTATTGTTTCCTCTTTTCAGTCCCACTTCATCTCTGCACTAACCGTGGTGTTCGTCAACTCCAAGTCTCTTTCGTCTCTGAAAATTGATGACACGCCAGTGGATGATCCTTCGCTCAAGGTCCTGGTGGCCAACAACAGCGACACACTCAAGCTGTTGAAGATGAGCAGCTGCCCTCATGTTTCTCCTGCAGGTATGACATGCGTTATTTCAGGGACTAGGGGTTCTTGGGATCCACTTTCCTGCTGAGTTTAGCTCAAACTCGCACGCCTGTTATGTTTTAGTTCTCCTGACGACTTGGATCAGCTTGTTCAGGTGTGTTTGATTAAACTCTGCAGGAAAGTGGATCTCAAGGGCCAGAGTTGAGAATCTCTGTTTTAGCTTGTTGGCAAGTTCAAGTGATCATTGGGAAGTTCGGATCATTTTGCTGACTCTCTTCGTCTCGTTCGATCTCGTTCTTCAAAATGAACGAATCTTTAATCGAGTCATTTCGTTCATTTAAGTGCCTTTAAATGTTATACTTTTAACAGCCAAATTCCCCTGAACACACTCCACCTACGCAATCTTGATCATATTTTGAATTAAGAAATCATTATAATGCAGCCAAAGATGATTTACAGGAAACATAAATATTTAATTTACCTTCCGAGTCTTTCGTTCATTTGCCACGTGACAGACACAATGATCGCATCGTTCATGAATGACCTATTACTAGCAAGTTCATGAAACACTCATCACCAGTTTCAATAGCTTGAACACACTCTTTTATTTAAAAAGCAAAATATTAATATCAGTGGTAACAAATTCAATTAAAATATAGTATGTAGTAAATATTCTCAAGTAAATTTAAATATTTTGCATGTTTGCAACACTTACACAAACTACGAGTAATAGATAACATTACTACAAATAAAGTAAACAGTGATTGGCATCTAACTGCAGTATTAAGTAAACATTCAGAATAAATACTAAAGTAATCAAATGTGAAACAAACTATTTGGCACTCAAAAGTTTGGGTTCAGTAAGAATTACTAAAAATAATATTAATACTTTTATTCAGAAATGATGCATTAAATTGGTCAAAAGTGACAGTAAAGACATTTGTAACGTTACAAAATATGTCAGTTTCAAATAAATGCTGCTCTTCTGAACTTTGTTCATCAAAGAATCCTAAAAAAAGTACCATAGTTTTCCACAAAAATATTAGGCAACACAACTGTTTTCAACATTATTAATAATAAATGTTTCTTGAGCAGCAAAACAGCATATTAGAATGATTTCTGAAGGGTCATGTGACTAGAATAATACCTTTGCCATCACAGGAATAAATTACATTTTAAAATATATTGTTTTAAATCTTATTAATGCTTCCCAATATTATTGTTTTTACTGTATTTTTGTTCAAATAAATGCAGCCTTGTTGAGCATAAGAGACTTCTTTCAAAAGCATAAAAGAAAATCTTGCCCAAACGTTTTAACAGTAGTGTAAATGATTATATTTTAATAGAATAAGTACAGAAACAAACTAAAAATATCGGCCAATTACACATGTATTATAGCATGCTATTATCACCTACAACAGTTAAGTCTGTGAATCACTGTTCAATCTCTATTCGTCACATGCTGTTAATAAACAAGGTGTGTACAGGCAGAATATGATAACTTATGTTTATGGCTTATTGACATGCCTATGAGACTGGCTTGCCAACTCAGTGGAAAAGAAAAACAAAGTGTCACCTTTGCTCTCCTCATAAAGACTACCGTAGTTATTGTAATAGATGCGCACCAATGTTTTCACTCTTGCTGGCTTTGACTGATGGGACTAGCGGTGGTGTATAAAGATTTCTTACAGGCCCGTTTAGCTCCTATTGGAGGACGGTGTGCTTTCATCCACTTCAGTATGATTAAAAAATAGAATTAAACAACAAAAACTAATCTTTTCATGAAGTTTGTTCTCATAAGTCCCTCTGTGGGTTTTAAAGGGATTGTTCACCCAAATATTACAATTCTGTGATTTATACTCTGCCTCATTTCATTGCAAACCTACATGACTTTCTCTCTCTCTCCCATTAATGCCAAAAATGTAAGTTGAAACCGTATTCTTAACTGCTTTTCTCCATATGGTAAAAGTCAATAGGGTTTAAAAAAAAAAAAAAAAATTCAAACTAACAAAAAAAGTACATGACGAATGTACTGCGAATGTTTTGCGAATGACAAAGAATCATGGGTTTGCAACAACATGATATGACAATTCTGAATTTAGGTGACCTATTTAAAGGAACACTCCACCGTTTTTTGAAATAGGGCTTATTCACCTTCTTTCCTACATTTAGATAGGTGGGCAAATGCATTTTTGTCTCAGTGCATGCATTGTTTTAGTTTGACAGGGTCAGCGCTAGCTTAGCTTAGCATAATGAATGGAATCCTTTGTTGCCAGCTAGCATGGCCTGAGTAAAAGTGATATAAAAAAAAAAAAAAACACCTAATTACTTCTTGTGGCCTGCGTATTCACAACAAGTACAAATAGTTAACACTAGGTGATTTCCTAGGCAGATATTGACTTATATATTAAGGACTATATTAGGGGGAAGCACAGGCGAAGCACTGCTACTTGGGCGTGATATCTCTGAGCCCAAGTAGCAGTGCTTCGCCTGTGCTTCCCCCTAATATAGTCCCATGTCAATATCTGCATAGGAAATCGCCTAGTGTTAATCTGCATCGCTATTTGTACTCGTTGTGAATACGCAGGCCACAAGAAGTAATTAGGTGGGATTTTTTTTTTTATATTACTTTTACTCAGGACATGCTAGCTGGCAACAAAGGATTACATTCATTATGCTAAGCTAAGCTAGCGCCGACCCTGTCAAACTAAAACAATGCATGCACTGAGACAAAAATGCATTTGCCCACCTATCTAAATGTAGGAAAGAAGGTGAATAAGCCCTATTTCAAAAAACGGTGGAGTGTTCCTTTAAGTAATTTGAAAAATGTATATTAAATTCTGTCATCATTTACTTGCCCTGAAGTTGTTCCAAACCTGTATGAGTTTCTGTCTTCTGCTGAACACAAAGGACGATATTTTGAAGAATATGGGTAACCAAACAGTTGATAGAACCCATTGGAGGGAAAGAAAAATACTAGGGAAGTCAATGGGGTCCATCAACTGTTTGGTTACCCATATTCTTCCAAATTCTTTGTTCATGCATATGTGGAATAAAAAACACCTGCCTCAGAATTCAGATTTTCAGAATCGTTGAAGAGAAATCACAATGCATCTGAGAATCATTTTTTCTTTTTTCCACCCTGGACGTTATTCAGACTGTATTATTTGTAGTGTTTGGTGAAAGCCATCCGTCTTCTGTTGTTGCAGGTATTCTGTGTGTCGCTGATCAGTGTCACGGTCTCAGAGAACTGGCTCTGAACTATCACTTACTGAGCGACGATCTCCTCCTGGCGCTTTCCTCGGAGAAACACGTGCACCTCGAGCACCTTCGCATAGACGTGGTGAGCGAGAACCCCGGTCAGCAGTTCCACACCATCAAGAAGAGCAGCTGGGACGCCATGCTGCGCCACTCGCCCAAGTTCAGCCTGGTCATGTACTTCTTCCTGTACGAGGACGAGTTCGGGCCCTTCTTCCGCGACGAGATCCCCGTCACGCACCTGTACTTCGGCCGCTCGGTCAGCAAGGAGGTCCTGGGCCGCGTGGGCATGAACTGCCCCCGTCTGGTGGAGCTGGTGGTGTGTGCCAACGGGCTCCGGCCGCTGGACGAGGAGCTGATTCGCATCGCTGAGCGCTGCCAGCACCTGTCGGCCATCGGGCTGGGCGAGTGCGAGGTCTCCTGCGGCGCTTTCGTGGAGTTCGTGAAGATGTGTGGCCGCCGCCTCTCTCAGCTGTCTATCATGGAGGAGGTGCTCATCCCAGACCACAAATACAGCCTGGATGAGATCCACTGGGAAGTGTCCAAGCACCTGGGGCGGGTTTGGTTTCCAGATATGATGCCCACCTGGTGAAATTGCACAACGATTGCTTTCAAAAGACCATTGAAAAGTACGCCTAAGCCTTTGGTATTATGGGCTTTTTATGTGGTCTTCAGTTCGTTCTCACGGTTTGTACATAGATTTGATTTGAGATGTAAATTCCCTCACTGCTCATGATTAATGTGGACTGTTGTGTTAAAGGGATAGTTCACCCAAACAATTCTGTCATTTACTCACCCTCATTTCAGACCTGTATGATCTTTTCAACTGTGGGACATAAAAGAAGATAGTTTGAAGAATGTTGGTAACCCAACAGTTTTGGTGACCATTGACATTGACAAAAAAACAACATTTTTAAAAATGTTTATATAATATATGTTCCACAGAATAAAGACGTTTGGAATGACATGAGGGTGATAGTTTTCATTTTTGTGGGAAATATCCCTTTAATGGCATGTTGTGGCAAATTTACACTTAAATGAATCTTACAAAAGCTTATTGAGGTCGCATTTAACTCTAAAATGAAAAGAAAAAAAAATAGTAAATTATCAAAAAGAAATTAAGCCCATTTTAGGACCATTAAGATTTTTGTTATTGTGACATTATTGAATTAACAATTAAGCGTTTTCCCCATCCCTTTAATAATGCATCTCTTTTTGATTTGTTAATCCCATTAGATTGTCATTACACTAATGTTCTATTTGTTTAATCAGCGTAAAGACACTACAACAACTTAGTTCCGTGATGTATATTATTTCTTAAAAATATATTTTTCCTCTGCATGACAATTTTAGGGATTGTGGGTCACAATACAACAACAACAAAAATTGAGGTTATTTGCGAAAAATATTTTTGTAACATTTACTATCTAAATAGAGCAGCGCTGTACACATCATACCATGTATATATGTTACATTTTCAGATTATATTGCAAAATATGTGTGTGGGTGGAGGTGGGAGTTGTTATTTAGAAAGGAAACTGAAAGCTGTTTTATTTAGATCAGATTCTAGTCATATGCAGATATATTCATCGTTCATGTCTTGACGTTCTCCGCAGATGCTCATCTATTTCTCCACTTCACTTTTTCCTGCTCTGTGTCTGTGTAGATGGCTGTTTTCAATGGCTCAAACTGTAAAGGGTGGATCTCATGTTAAATCATTCATCCATTAGAGCACAAACAGTGATAGTTAGTTTAAATGCATAAGCTTTATCCAACCATCCATTTCCCAAAGTGCTTGTCCAATCAATGTAGGGCGACAGGAATGAAGGGGCCTATCCCAGCGGCTCAGGCCATAATCCCATTTTGATGACATGGTTTGTTGAACCAGTTCTCACTAGGACTCTTCAGCAAGCCGTAAGACTTTAGTAAGAGCGGATTCCCTTCACCAACGAGTGGCTTCTTCTCACTAACCAGTTCACCAACACAAGCTCAAGGTTGAAGTGTACATACAATAAGTGCTCACTTGAAAGTGTGCTGATTTGGTTTATGTAGATAAAGAACTGTATTTTGTGTGATTTGCGTGTATTAATACATAGATTTGGTGCTTTTGTACAAAAATGTATAGTGAATAATATGCACCTTATACATACCAAATGGAAATATTTCTTTTGTGTGGTTTCAGCAAGTAGTTGCTCATATTGTGGGTTAGCAGGGAAGAGGGTGCAGAATAATATTTTCAAGGTATGTTGGAGTTGGTCAGAGAGGAAGGAAATAAAAGGATCAGTGTTTGTCTCACAGAACACTTGTGTCCTCAAATTTGGAAAGAGATGGTAAAAGAATTTTAGAGATACAATGAACCGTTGATTGGTTTCTATTGGATTGCATGGAGAATGCTGTGCAATGAAGAACTGCAGATTTATTTCTTTTCTGGATGCGCGTCTTCAGACCCGGCTGCATTAACATGCGCCCTTCGATTCAGTTCAATATGATTCAGTATTGGAGTGAAGCAGTCAAAACGTTTTCCTTTAAGAAGGAAGCTCCATGTGTCTGTATATAAAATGCTGTGTTTTTGATATAAATAGAAATACTAATGTATACTTCTGTGGAGGTTCAAAGTGTTTCTGTGCTGATCTCTTTCAGATGAGTGGGAATTATTCCTTGATGGATCTTTACCCTTTGTGATTAGTTGACCGTCAGTGTAATTTATTGATTGCTTTTTTTTTTCCTTTTTATTAATCTGCTTATACTGATAGTTTAACATTGAGTGAGATGCTTCATGTTGATTTATATGCATATTATATAATTTATAAAAAGTCAATCGCATGTAAGTTTTCTTTTGCTAATTATCCAGAATTAAAGGCTGTTTCGGCTTTTGTAAACGTAGCATCTAAATGAAGAAAACTAAGATTCCTGTCATCGTTTGAAAGCAAAACGTTCTTGAAAATGAACAGAAAAGGGAATCTACAGCGCGGTAGTTCACATACAATTTAGTTATATCATTAAAATAACAAAGCAAGGTTTTAGTCAGTGCATATCTTACAATTTTAACTTTTTTTTTTTTTGCTAGACATGACTTTTTGAAAGTGCATGCTGATCAACTCAAAGCCATTAACGTGTACAAATAGCATCAAACCAAGTGCTCATGTATTTGATTTTTCTGAAGCAAGTGAGCATATTGCTTGTATTGCTAATATGAAAGCATTACATTTCTTGTGTTGTTAAAACATGGTTATAACATTGTCTTTTGTTGAAATAAATAAAGGCAAATAAACATTTGCGCAGACACTGTGTGAATGTTTATCATTTCATTTACATTAAGGCAACAATATTCATGAATGTGCTGTACAATAAAAAAATGTATTTAATGCATTAGTACAAATTATTATCTGGAAAGGAAGTAGAAAATTGAAAATGTAATTTTATTCGGTATTAAAATACTGTCATTATGGAAAAGGAATCTCCTCGTAGGTTATTTTTAAGTAAGGATATTTCATCGGCAGCTTCCAATATTCAGAGTTGTAGTAGAAATAGAAGGTCTTCTCTAGGACCATCTTTTCATAAGCCTCCAACAGGCTCATAATCATTTCTATCACTGACTGGTGAGAGCGAAACGAGTGAAAGAACTCCTTAATGTCCGTGGCAAGATCTTTCATAGAAGACTGCTGAAAGATGGTGTCATCTCCCAAATAGAGAGGTTCTCCGCTGTACAGATAGATCTTTGTGTAGCGGGGTGGAGTTTGGCTCAACAGTTGGGCGCCCAGCTCCAGTAATTTCTTATATGTGCGGTGCACAAACTGAGAACAGTCGTAGGACTCAAACCATGTTGTGGCATTTGCACCAGGGTCTGACTTCACCGTCCACGTCTCGTAATACACACCCGTTTCATTGTCCTTCTGAACCCACAGAGCCAACTCATTAAACATCTCACCTAACAACACAAAAATACACAAGTGAGAAAAAGAATCAAATCCAGACGAAAATAAATCAGTATATCAGAATGATTTCTGAAGGATCATGTGACACTGAAGACTGGAGTAATGATGCTGAAAATGTAGCTTTGCATCACAGGAATAAATTACATTTTTAAATGTATTCAAATAGAAACTAGTTGAAACAATTTTTCACAATTTGACTATATTTTTGATCAAACAAATGCAGCCTTGATGAGCATAAGAGACTTATTTCAAAACATTAAAAAAGTTTCCAAACTTTTGAATATATAGATTACCTGAAATCTCTCCTATTTTCTCCAAAGTCCCATTCTGCTTCCAGTGTAAGTCGTCGATGCCGTCATAAAAGCACGCAGCTCCCTGGTTACACCAGAACGGAGCACTCACACCCTCTCTTTCATGAGGAAAAGTGCAATTCCCAAGCTGAAACAGCTCGTACCACTCCATAGTGAAGTTTCTCCCAGTTTTTGCGCTTCCAAAGCCAATGGCATCATGCATGACATGCTGAGGTGAAAACTCTTGATTAGACTCAGATGAATAGACTCTTAAAGAAAAGACGCCTGCAATTCACTTACAAACTTTCCCAAGATGTCACCATATTTGAACTCCCACACAGGAGTCTGAAGTCTGAACACTGAGATGACGTCGAAGTCTCCCATGACAGGTATCCGACCATCTGGATCTCCGGTGGGACAGAACGGGTATAAAGGCTGGCAGAAGGGATCGACATCTGGACGTCTGTCAAGTCGCCTAGAAATTGATATGAAATTGTGTTACGAATAGGTTTGGCCAACATGGTGGATGTCGCTTAAAATTGTGAAGTAGTTTATTTCAATTCACTAGAAATGTAAGTGTATATTTAACTTGCATCTACTTTAAGGCTCTTGCTTGCTTAGTTAGGGACACGTAATATTCAACAATATTATTGGTTCGACTTTACAACAGAACTGAATCAACACTGAACTGACTTCAGCTGAACAATGCCACTGTTTACTTGTAGAGCTGCTGTACAGACAATATTAACACTGTTTGCATCATTGAATTATTTTCCTGTTATCACTGTAAAGCTGCTTTGAAACGATCTGTATTGTATAAGCTCTATATAAATAAAGGTGACTTGACTAAGAAATCATACATTAAAATATTGTGATTAATGTATATTTGATATGCATATATTTAAATGTTCATATTCTACTGAGGTCCTAACTGAAATTAACATCGCCAACAGCACCTCTTCATTGTACATGACAATAATAATTGTATATAACACCAGTTTATTATCTACCTCTTGACATTAATTCCACTTTCATTTGCACATAACTGTTTATAACACATTCGTATACTTCCATTTTGCGCACAACAGTAAATTGTATATCTGAACATGCGTAATTCTGTCTATTATGATATTTTCTATATTACTGTATTGCATTTCATTTTATTGCTTTTTTTCATTTATTATTGTGTTGTATTCCTTTTCATTGCCCTTTATCCCAGTTTGTACTTTTTTCTGCACTGGAAGCTCCTGTCAACAAGACAAATCCCTTGTGTGTGTTAACAATCTTCATTAAAGCTCATTCTGAATCTGAAGACTAATTAATAAACCATCGTGCAAATTAACTTTAAAAAAAAAAAAAAAAAAAAAACGACTTAAGACCATAGACTGTCAAAGCTTAAGACGAACCGATATAAACACTTGTAGTCCTTAGCGCTGGCAATGTAACTGAGCTGAAGTGTACAGTGGCTGCAACTTACTGGTAAGGCACTGGCCAGACCTGCTTCCCATTGACCCTGGAGACGACCAGCCCCACAATCCAACAGTGAAGAACCGCGTGAATGAAGTGAAGGGAATACTTCATCTCAGCACAATCTCCGAAAACACCAATGTGCTGTCTTTCTTGCAGCTGTTACTGTTTTGTCTCACATCCTTGTTTCAGAGAACACTGATCACGTGACGGGCTAAATTGAGTCAACTGGTCAGTCACGAGTTTTTTGTTATTCATGTCAAAATAAAAGTCATGCACTAAAAAAAAAAAAAAAAAAAAAATAGTAATAATAACATGTGGCTATATCTATGTTTAAATTAATTATTATAATAACTAATAATACTACATTCTCAAAACTAAATTTTGTTCACAAAAAAAAAAAAAAAAAAATATATATATATATATATTTTTTTTAAATGATTGGTTAATGATTTGGGGGTAAAAAGAGTTTAGAAAAACCATACATGCACAATTAAATTTTTTCTACAAATCTAATCTCAAGCATTTAGCATAACGTTAGGTCAAATGGTTTTTAATAAAAAATAATTTCAGTCAAGTGTGTCCAATTGTTTTTTTAATTTTAACATATATATAATGATTTATTATAATATTTTTATTATAATTATTTAAAATTTAATTTATTTAATTTATTTAAAAACACTCGTTTTAGAAAGAAAGAAAAAATATGTATATATTTCTAAAACGAGTGTGACCGTTCTTGGGGTGAAACTGTGAAAGCAGGTAAGGGTGAAAAAGTCACTACGCATGTGTCTGTCGCGGCAGTGCTATGGTAACAGTAAACAGCCTTCAACTGAAGTTTTTCCTTTTGGGGTTCCCTCTTATCCGTTCATTAAACTCAAGTTTATCATGACAGACGCTGGCTCTGAAGAGTTTGACGACGAGCAAGGCTCTCTGGGGGTGAGTCTTTGTCACAGTTTATTCTCAGTTCGCAGTGTGTTCACCGTAGATGACAGTAACCGCTCTGTGTTGAAGGAGTATGAGGGAGACAGAAATGAAGCTGGGGAGAGACACGGACAGGGCAAAGCTGTCCTGCCTAATGGAGACACTTACCAAGGAGCATATGAAAACGGCAAGAGATCTGGCCAGGCAAGAGATCATGTCCCTCACAAAACACTTATGCAGTTTCTGTTCTCATAAACAAAGGAAAGATTTTATAAACCTTGTGTTTTCTGTATTTCAGGGCACATATAAGTTCAAGAATGGGGCCAGATACATTGGAGAATGGTGCATGGGTTTAAAACATGGACAAGGCATATTTTATTACCCAGATGGCTCCAAATATGAAGGTAAATCTTACATTATATTATCTCAAGTATATCAGTACAGTATATGTGGTTTGTTAAGGTTATCATGAACTAACAATGACTTTTGACTTTACTCAGAGTTAAGACTGAGTTGTTATTGTTAAATAAACCCTATAAACTAAAACTATTAAAACTATTTTTGTTAATTGAAATACAGCTGAAGTACTAGAATCACTTACTGTAATAAAATAAACTATAGAAAAACTATAGAAATATTCACAAACATGAATAAACAATGAACAATAGTATATATTTTAGTGCTGTCAAATCGATTAATCGTGATTAATCACATCTAACATAAAGGTTTGTAAATATATAATATATTTGTGCGTGGATGGATGGATGGACGGATAGAGATATATGCGATTAATCATGATTTGATTAACAGCACTAGTATTTAAAAATTATAAACATTCTGAAATGTGACTAGTTGTCTCTGACTTTTTGAACCTTGTCTCAGACTTCTAACTACAGTCTTCACGAGTGATATTTCTTCCTCTTCCTCAGGAAGCTGGCTGGATGACCAGAGACAGGGTCATGGTTTTTACACATACCCCAACAGAGACACATATGATGGTGAATGGCTGCAACATCAAAGGTAGTTGAAATGCGGCTCTCTTTTCCACTGATCTAATCCAGCAACCTGTCGAATCTATTAATATAAGTTGTAACAGTATTCATAACATCTTCAGTTCAGCTAAAAATGAATGGCAAACTATGCTTATTAATAAAAGTATCTGTCTGTCTTTTTCCCTCTTAGACATGGGCAGGGTACATACAAATATCATGACTCAGGTTCTCAGTACATGGGCAGCTGGATCATGGGTAAAATGGAGTCAGCCGGGGAGATCATCCATCTGAACCACAGATATAAGGGCAACTTTGTCAATAATAATGTAAGTATTACTCTGCATTTATGGTTCTGAGCTGGTGAGTAGTAGAAAATGGTTTGTAGATCTGTTCAAATTGGGTTGCGGACAGCAAGGGGTGGGGAGGTGAACTGTACTACATTCAATAATGAAATGCAACTATCTGTATAGTAAGAAAAGAATAGCAAAATAAATAGACACAAAAAAGTTTGAGAAAATGTTTCACACAGCTTTTACTGTCAAACACCTGAACAAGCTAATCAAGGGTACAGGAAAATTGCAGATAGGGGAGTTTGAACTAAACTTTGCAGGACAGGGCCGGATTTAAGGGACCCTGCTCTATATTAACTTTAATATAACAAGATATCTGCACTTCTCTCACACAGTGATCACTGTGTTTCTTACTAATTATTGTCTTGTTATTGTCTAGCCCTCTGGTCCAGGGAAGTATGTGTTTGACATTGGGTGTGAGCAGCATGGAGAGTATCTCCAGATAAATCAGGTATGTCTATTTAATGTTTTACAGGATGTCTTTAAATATCATGAGAATGGCTTATTTTGTATTGAATGAGAACTTGTAGTGTGCTTAATATTTTTTGATAGTGTAATTTTTCAGTAACACTTTATTTTACAGTGTCCTTGTTACATATGTTACATGTACTTACCATAGTAATAACAGTAAATTATGCATAATTACATGCAACTAACCCTCAACCAAACCCTAATCCTACCCTAACCCTATAGTAAGTACATGTAGTTAATTAATATTACTCAGCACTTAAATATTTATATAAAATTGGTTACACTTTATTTGAAGTTGTCATTGTTACAGTGTAATTATTTACACTGTAACAATGACACCTTCAAATAAAGTGTAACCAATTTTTCACAAGGGCAGTTTTCTTCTTGAAAAATATTTCCCTTTACTGAAACTCAAGACTGCACCAGATGAAGAAACCAGTAAGGAAGGGAAAGCCTTGCAGTTGTGTTCTCCCTTCTGCCATCAGATCCTCTCTACTGCCATTTTGGCCTTTGGAGATGAGGGTTTTATGGCAACTTTCAGATTGTTAATGTGCCTCTAAATAGTGCAGTTTGCCAGTTGCCTGGTGCATGTCAACAGAGGACCATGAAGAGAAAGTCTTATGCCGTGTTCTTTCCCTTAGACTGTAGTCAGTAGTGGAATGCCCTTAGAGCATCGAGTGGATGAAGCAGTTCACTGGAGTTTCAGAAGTTTTACAGCTTGGTATGCTAGTAAACATTGCCAAACACTAAATAGATGTAAATGAAGTAAATAAAATCTATCTCAATCCTGTTACAAGCAAATGAACCCTGTGAACTGAATACATAAAAGCATACCAAGACACTAAAAACATTTAAAGTATGTTTGTGTCTGTTAGAGATGAATAGTAGGACACCACAGGGCAAAAATAAACAGGGCTTGAATTTCGATTTTTTTAAATACAACAATAGCCACCACAGTACTGTCCTAAACACCTGTTTGTCTCTATGCAGTGTCAAATGTTTTAATTCATGAGCACACTGCATCCAGTGAATTATTAAAAAAAAAAAAAATTGAAATGTTTTACATGTATGTTTTTTAAATATGTATGTTCTGTTAATTCTTTTCACACAAATTATTTTGTGTAAATTATACCTTTTTAGGATCAACATGCATTTTGGGAATTGGGATTATTCATTTTAGCTCTGTTGTACCCTACCTATAAGAATAAGTCTATATTAAATGAATTTGTGTGTGAAGCCAAATCATAATTCATTTTTTTTGATAGCAGGACAAAGGAGATGCAGAGGAAGTTGAACCTGCCTCAACCACCGCCTTGAAGTGGAAACCCAAGGCACTTACTGGGTTTTCTGTTTGGGCTAATGAGAATTCTGCCCCGTCAGGTACGTCCACATCCAGTTCTAGATATAAAACATCTTGTTGTAGGATTGCATTTACACAGTAAAGGCCCATTCACACCAAGCTGTTGATATTTGAAAGCACCAAAACAAACATGCCCCTACCCAAAAGGATCACACCCCATCTTGATGGCTCCGCCCCCAAATGCATGAACACTATGCAACACAGGTGCCTCCCCCTTTATGAGTGGACATACTGCTGATTGGCTACAAGTGTGTTTTGGTGCTCGGTCCGATTCACTTTCAACAGCGTTTCTCAGAAATCACTTACTGCACCTTTAAGTGACTTTGAACATAGCATGGTTGTTGGTGCCAGACGAACTGGTCTGAGTATTACAGAAACTGCTGATCTACTGGGATTTTCACTCACAGGCATCTCTGGGGTTTACAGAGAATGGCCCGAAATAGAGAAAATATCCAGTGACGGCAGTTCTGTGGGCGAAAATGCCTTGTTGATGCCAGAGGTCAGAGGAGAATGGCTATTGTTCTGTTTATTCTAATCTCTAAAGCAGGATGGATCCTGAGTAGCTGTCAATGTTTTGGTCATTCATCATCTGAAAAAAAATTGTTCTGAAAGTAATCCCAACTATATTTCTCTGTGCCATTATCATTGTAGTTGTGGTGTGGACTCTGCTATTCTTTTACATTTAGAATGATTTTCAGAACTATATCTTTATTGTTATAGTTATCGTCCTTGGTGTGAAAGGGCCTTAATGCTGTAATGCGTGTCATTTATTAGCATTTGTAGTCACCTTCTCTCACCTTTTAAGATGTTTTTAATGTTATTGACCTATTATATTCACAAATATGTAAATGTAAGAAATGATAGAGTCCATCCTCATTTAAAGGAAGTGCATCATAAAACAACTTCTATATACTGCTATTTTACCATTTTAGACATTTCGACAAACATCTTTGAGTCATAAATTCAGTAAGTTGAACTAAAGTGTCTGTGTCTGTTCATTGTAGATCAAGCCGTGGTGGAAGAGTGAGAAAGACAGAACCCCAAAGATGATGAGAAGAAAGAGGATCTCAAGATAATTTATACCTGCACATATCTGTCACTTCTCATGTTTAGAGATAACTAAAAATACTGTAACAAATGCATTGCTAGTTATTGTTAGTAAATCCATTAACTAATGGGACATTGTTGTATAGCATTACTGCAAAATCTATTTATAGCTGATTTGGAGGCCCTGGGAACTGAAATGTGTTGTAATTTCACAAACAGCAGAGGGCGCAATAAACCAGCCAAAAATGATTATGAATTATGATGATTTTTTTTATTCATTAAAACAAACTAAAGCGAACGTCTGAGCCCTTCATTATTTTGTGTTTAATTTAGCGAATGTGGCCTGTAACTAATCTGTTTTGAAGACTCAGATAACTTTCCCAATCTAAAGCATGTTCGAGGAGCACCTTTTTTTTGCACATATTTCTAAACCGTTTTAATCATCAGAGATTCAGTAAGGGTCTAAAACTGATGTAGTAATGTCTTGACAAAAAATCTGAATCAGAATGATCTTTAAAATACAGTATCCTGAAAAAAGGATGTTACTTTTTTTGCTGAGATTATATACCATAATGTCTCATTCTTTTCTGGTGGTGATTCTCATTAGATTCTAATTAATGTAATACAATTGTTTGTTTGTTTTTTATCAAAAATGAATGCATAGCTTATTCAACAATTACTAATGATTAAAAAAGTAGACACTTACATCTACAAGCAGCATCTTCAGTCACAGGCTTTACTCAGGACAGCTGATGTGTGTCACTTTGCTCTGTTTCCTGCACCAGCCTGAGGACAAACACAGACCACTGTGAGTCATTCTGTTGACCCGATCGTGTATCAGTTCTGAAAAACATTTCTCTTAACCCAATTAACTAATCACTCTATCTGAACATGTTTAAATACATTTGTAGGCCCCTATATCCATTACTGTCTTTAAAACATTGAAATATTTAAAAACAGAAATAACAGTTCTCTCACTGTTTGCTTTATAACACTATCCTGCAACACTTTCTGAGCTGGTTTGCCAAACTGATTTGGTTTGCCTTCTTCCATAACGTGATGTAGCAGCAAAACCAGCCAATGACATTCTTTTTATTATTACTAACCCTTATTGTGCTAAAATTAAAATGGAAATGATTAGGAAATAAATACAATATGAGGGCTTTAGAATAGGCACATGTTTATGTAGTTCAGGATTTCAAGGCTTTGTCAATAATAATTTAAGCAGCTTCCTGATCTCATTGTTGTCTTAAACACAATAGAGGGAGCCGAGGGTGAGGGCAACGATTGGTCCACTGCATTGGTCCTCTTTCAATGCCTTTCTGAATCACGTCACCCACTCTCCTTCTGCCTAACAAGCTTCACCCTCCATTGGGCAAACAGACTTCTAACTGTGGCTGGGGGTGTGGCTTTAAACTGGCTTAACCAGATTTCCCAGGAGTCTGTGTGTTTTTTTTCTTTGATAGACATAACTGACACCAGTGGAGTGGAGGGAAAACTTGCACTAGCACATATTTGTGTTCCTGGAAGCTGCAATTGCCTCTGATGAATTCCAAGGACTTTCTGAACGCTTCAACAGGTCCGGCTTAGACCCTACTGTACAAGTCCGTGGCCAGATAAAAGTGTTGACAAAAAATCTTGGCAAATTGAAATGAAGCAATATTTATTCTTCCAGGGATTAAAAGCAATAACAGGCAATCTTTCTCTTTATTTGATCAGTTTAGAAGGGAGAAACCATGATATCCAGGATTCAGATAAAATATTCTTAAATACAATTTTCAGCCCTCTCTAGGTCAATGGAAGATCTCAATGTAGTTTTGGAAAAGAGAAATTATCATTATACATTATATATATATATATATATATATATATTCACTGTAGTCAACATTCGAAGGGATCAAAACCTTTCATTGAAGTTATACATAAATTTTGAACAATAACTGTTCTTGTCTTAGGACAACTTTAATGAGCCTTTTTGATCCACTTCAAATGTTGACTGTGTGTGTGTAACGCAACGCGTTTAATTACACGTTAAGCATTTTCTCCCATAGAAAACCATTATAAGAAAACGCTTAACGTGGCTTACTGTACTAAGACATTAATATTAAATGACCAAACTCTGCACACATCATATTAATAAACCATACTATGTATAAAAAATAAGATGAGCCCAGAAATTGAACGCAACGCGTTTAATTACATGTTAAGCATTTTTCTCCCATAGAAAACGTACTTGGTTAGTAACGTAACCTCGGTTCTCTCTAGAGAGAGGAACGAGTACTGCGTAGAATACGCTCGGGGAAATACTGAAGCCAAAAAATTATCCTTAATTTTGTATTAATGTAAAACGCGTTGCGGCAGCATACAGACATAGGCGAGGCAGCTCGCGCGCCTATTGGCTGGTCTGCTGGCAACTGCTTAAGCCTATCGAGCGAGACCTAGAGTGACGTCAGACCCAATGAGGGCGCTTCGCGCCCTCTGCGTCACGTCCCGCCGAAACGGGCGTGGCTTAGGTCTATAAATACCGCTCGCAGGCTTCATATCTCTGGTTTTTCATAGTCGAAGCAACCAGAGCGCGTGCATGCACGGCAGGATACGCAGTACTCGTTCCTCTCTCTAGAGAGAACCGAAGTTACGTTAGTAACCGAAACGTTCTCTTACGAGAGATTATCTCGTACTGCGTAGAATACGCTAGGGGAACCTACTGTAAAACGCCGTGCGTGCTGGGATCTGATACTATAGACTCAAGGGCGACAGCCCGGAGTTCATACAGTACACAATCACCCAGGGGACTCACAGGGAATCCTGGAAGAGGAGGGGTTTAGCCACTATCTTCCTTTATGGCAGCATAGAGCAGCACTGCAATACTCAAACAGCTGCATAACTGACAGCGTCAGTTTATGAGATTTGGCCATACTAGACCGACAGTAGTCTGGCCTGTAGTGCGGGAACCTCTAGGTTGTAAAACCTTATAAATGTAGACGGAGAGGCCCAGCCTGCCGCCATACAAATATCTTGCAAGGCAATCCCACTTGACCAGGCCCACGATGAAGCCATGCTTCTCGTGGAATGCGCTTTGACACCCAGCGGGCACTGCATGCCCTTGGTTGTGTAAGCTAGCGCTATTGCGTCCACTACCCATCTGGAGAGGGTCTGTTTCGAAGCGGCTAGTCCCTTAGAACGCCCGCTGAACGAAACAAAGAGCTGCTCCGTCTGTCTAAAAACAGACGAGCGAGACACATAAGCTCTTAACGCCCTGACTGGGCAAAGGGAGCTTTCGTCCATATTTCCTTCAGTGACCGGCAGAGCAGACAGGGAGATGACCTGTGCTCTGAACGGTGTATTGAGGGATTTAGGAACATAACCGTGCTTAGGTTTGAGTATAACTCTAGAGTCATTCGGCCCAAATTCCATGCACGTCGCGCTTACTGAGAGCGCGTGTAAGTCCCCTATGCGCTTCACTGAAGCGAGAGCCAGAAGAAACGCCGTCTTGAAAGACAGGTGTTTAAGATCAATCTTCTGCAAGGGCTCGAATGGATGACCTTTCATGGCTTCCAGTACCGTAGAAAGGTCCCATATAGGGACTGTGGGAGGTCTGGGAGGATTCAGTCTCTTAGCTCCTCTAAGGAAGCGAATGACTAAATCGTTCCTTCCAATAGACTGGCCAAGCGTGGTCGAAGAGAACACTGCTATGGCCGCTACATAGACTTTGAGCGTGGAAGGGGACCTGCCCTTATCCAACAGCTCCTGTAGGAAGGAGAGAACCTCCGTCACACCGCAATGCAGGGGTGACACACCACGAGCTGTGCACCAGCTAGAGAACACTGACCATTTTGAGGCATAGAGACGTCGCGTAGACGGAGCTCTGGCCTGTGTGATAGTGTTTAACACTCCCTGTGGGAGGTCAGCGGGTACCCGTTGATGGCCCACACATGGAGGGACCACAGCTCTGGGTGAGGATGCCAGATCGAGCCGTTGGCTTGAGAGAGGAGATCCCTCCTCAGAGGCACTGGCCACGGGGCGGTGCTCGCTAACTGCATCACAATTGGGAACCAAGGTTGGCTCATCCAAAGTGGGGCTACAAGCAGCACTGAGCATCCTTCTTCCCTGACCCGTTCTACCACCTGAGTCAGGAGGGAGACGGGGGGAAACGCGTAGAGAGGACGGCGAGGCCACTCGTGGGTCAGCGCGTCCTTGCTCTTCGAGAAAAATTCTGGACAGTGAGCGTTTTCTTGAGACGCGAACAGGTCTACTTCCGCTCTGCCGAATTTCTTCCACAGCAGCTGGACTGTCTGTGGGTGCAAAGACCATTCCCCTGTCGGAACCTGGTTCCTGGACAGTCTGTCTGGTCCTATATTTAGGAGCCCTGGCACGTGCGCTGCTCTCAGCGAGAGCAGGTTGCTGCGGGCCCATATCAGGAGGCGCCTGGTTAGCCTGTACAGAGTCAGGGACCTGAGGCCGCCCTGGCGATTTATGTAGGACACCACTGAGACGTTGTCTGAACGTATTAGCACGTGGTGTCCCTTTATGAGGGGACAAAAGCGCGTGAGCGCTTTGCTCACTGCTAACATTTCGAGGCAGTTGATATGTAAGAGCTTCTCCTGCTTTGACCATTGGCCAAAAAGCGGTCTGCCCTCGAGCAGCGCTCCCCATCCCGAGGTGGATGCGTCCGTGGACACCACCATCACTCTCGAGGAAGTCCCCAGGCTTACACCTGATTGGTACCAGTCTTTTGCCTCCCAAGGTTTCAAGGCTGCAATGCACGCTTGATTGACCTTGAAGCGAAGCCGACCGGAGGCCCACGCTGTGCGTGGTACTCTCTTTCTGAGCCAGAACTGCAGTGGGCGCATGCGCAGAAGGCCCAACTGGAGAACTGAAGATGCTGAGGCCATCAGACCTAGCATCCTTTGAAATGTTTTGAGAGGGACTATCGCGCCGCAGCGGAACGAGCCGGCTGCGCGCCGAATGTCCAGTGTGCGCTGAGATGACAGGCGTGCTGTCATTAGCAGCGAGTTCAGCTCTATTCCCAGAAAAGATATAATCTGTCTGGGGAATAGCGAGCTCTTTTCCCAGTTCATTGCGAGACCGAGATTCTCGAGGTGATCGAGTAAAATGGTCCTGTGCTCCACGAGCTCCGAGTGAGATTGGGCTAGAATCAGCCAGTCGTCCAGATAGTTCAGCCCTCGTATACCCCGTAGTCTGAGGGGTGCGAGCGCTGCGTCCATGCACTTCGTAAATGTACGGGGTGCCAGGGACAAGCCGAAAGGCAGGACTGTGTACTGATATGCCTGGCCCTCGAAGGCGAATCTCAAAAATCGCCTGTGACGTGACGCTATCTGTATTTGAAAATACGCGTCCTTTAGCTCTATTGACACAAACCAGTCCCCTCGGCGGACATGCGCGAGGATTTTTCTGGTCGTGAGCATCCTGAACTGGCGCTTCAGAAGCGCTCTGTTCAGCTGCCGCAGATCTAGTATGGTGTGAGGGACCAAGAAGCCAAGCACAAGGAACACAAGCTTTGCAAAACAAATGGGTCTTTATTTGAACCCAAGAAAAAATAATAACTTTACAAACTCATAAATTTCTTACAACAAAAATAAATAAACAGAAAATGAGATCAAGATAATTAGACAAAAACCAAACAAACTAAAACTACTGACCTGCTCAAATGAACAAAGCAACAGCTTATAAAGGAAAGGATGGGCCCATTACAAATTAAGAGGGGAAACAATTCAACTTTACATTCAACATATAACCATAAGTACATCAAAATCAAATCAAACAAAGATATATGGTAAATAAAGATAAGGAAAGCTAAATGTAATCAAATATCATAAATGTACAACTAAATAAATCAATTAACAACAACATTAACGTTTCTTCCTCCCCTGGGCAATTCCAGCAAATGGTATGTCCGGGCGGAACCAATAATGCATAAATTCTCTGTTCCTGCCCGGACTCCAATCCTTGTTACGCCAGGATGCGGCTGCAGCGGACCATGTCTGAAGTTCATCACGGTAAACTTAAACTCAAAATAGAAACAAATATAAATAACATATACAACGTAACTAATTTGTGTGCACTTCAAATCAGTAACAATGTATATAAAATGTGATGTAAATGTAAACATGAAAACCTAACAATAAAGAAATAATTAATATTGCTTGTTTTGTGTGGTTATTGTGATCCATCATTATACTGAAACAAATGAATATGAATAACAAAATAAGTTTAAATAAAGAGTTCTTAAATGTATATCCTTTGTGTAAATGTATGCATGTTGGCGTGTGTGCATGTGTGTGCGTGTATGCAAGTACATCCACATTACCGCTCTTGTGCGGCCACCACTCGGGCCGTCACATATGGGTCTGAGACCCCCATCTTTCTTGGGCACCAGGAAAGGATCTGCTGTAAAGCCCCCCTTCGCTTTGAGCTTGAGATAGGGGTTCTATAGCCCCTTTGCTCAACAGTTTCAGAATCTCGGCTCGAAGTAGATGAGCTACTTTCGATTCTACCGTGGTCTCGACGCGCGCCATGAAGCAGCGAGGGCGCCGGCGAAACTGCAGCGAATAGCCTTCTTTTATGATGTTCAGCACCCATCTCGAAACCCCGGGAAGCTTTTCCCACGCAAGTGCGCGAGTAACTAGGGGCTGGATGCGAAGCACGCTCTGATCGGCTCGCGATACAGCGGCTTTTGTGTGCTGTGACATAAGCGTCGCGCTCATGACATCTGAGGCAGGGGGCGCGCTGATAACAGCGGGCAGAATGCCCGCGCTCGACTCCTCTGCAGTGTCTAACTGAGAGGGGGAGGGCTGGGCTAGTTTCATGTCTGTGTGTGGGAGTGGGCGCAGAGCAGCGGGCACATACACCACTTTTACAGCATTGCTCGCGTGAGCAGAGCGTATGCATATTGGTCCTGTATTTACAGAGACCGTGAGACATGTGGGAAATAGCGTTTGTGGGCACTGGGTAGTGGGCACGTTTGCTACGTTTAAAACGCAATCGATCTGAGTCGATTTTATGTGCGCGAGCCCTGTGTGAAGGGCTGTGCTTGTGTGTAGGAATGGGCACTGAGTAGTGGGCATTTTTTCTACACATGAAACACCGTCGGCCGTGGCCGGGACACCAGAAAATACACTCTTTATGGGATTTATCTGGGTAGCCGTAAAAACGGCTTTTTTGTGCAGGCAAGCGGGCAATGGAACCGGCTTGTTGGCTGCTAAATACGCTGGACCAGTCACATTTCCTGGAACTGGACGAGCGGCAAGCTTTGGTGGAAGTCCGGCCGCAGCGGGACTTGGACACCGTCGCTTTCCTAGGCGTGCTAGGACGTTTTCAGGGCCTCTGGCTTCAACGCAACCTTTTGCCGCGGGCCACGCGGGGCGGGGCAGGGCGGCGGCCGGATGAGCGAGAGCGCGGTCTCGAGCTCTGGGTTTGGCGGCGTTGTGAAGAGGAGGCGGTGGGCGGAGGCTTAGGCTGTGAGCTCTGAGCAGACGGTTTCGCACGGCCTGCTGCAGAACTGGAGCGCTTCGGGAGGAAGTGCCTCATGGCCTGGGTCGCTTTCTGCACCTCAGCGAACCTATCGGCGAAGTCTTTGACCGAGGTTCCGAAGAGGCCGGCAGGGGAAAGCGGCGCGTCGAGGACTCAGTCATGTCCGAGAGCGTCAGCCACAGATGTCTCTCAGACACGGTGAGCGAGGCCATGCTCCGTCCAATGGCCTGTGCTGCCGACTTGGTGGCATGCAGTCCGGCACGCAGATTGCGTCAGGTCCTCTCTCATCCAGCTTACGGAGGAGATCGGCCTGGTATATCTGGAGCGTGGCCATGGTGTGCAATGCTGACGCGGCCTGCCCGGCGACGGAGAAAGCGCGGCGGAGCAGGGCTGACGTCGTGCGGCAGGCTTTTGTGGGCAGCGCCATCTTAGCACGCCGTCCAGCGGAGGGCGGGCATAAGTGAGCTGCAATAGCCTCTTCGACCGGCGGCAGGGAGTGGTAGCCTCTGTTCTTTGCGTCGTCGACAGCGGAGAACGCCAAAGAGACAGAGGATCGTGTCCTGGCCGAAAAAGGGGAGCTCCAAGACTTAGCGACTTCTTCATGAAGCTCAGGAAGAAAAGGCGCTGGCTTGGATGCAGGTGAAAAGCGCTCCCCAGGCAGGAAGTAGCCGTCCAGCCGGTTGTGAGCAGGCTGCTCAGGCGTAATCCACTCGAGGCCGAGGCTCGCCGTGGCCTGAGTGAGTACGCGCATGAGCTCCGCCTCAATGCTCGCTCTCTTCCCCGTAGAAGCACGGGCAGGGGGGGCGGGATCCTCAGAGCTCGCCCAATCCTCACTGCCTGATGCTAGGAGAGAGCAGGAATCCCCCTCTCGCAGCAGCGCGTCGATCTCATCAGCGTCATCGACAGAAGCGGCGGCAGACCGCGGCCGCTGTCCGTCCGGAAGTGAAGCTGATGAAACCGGAGAAGCAGGCGGGCGCACCGGCGAGCTTTGACGGCTGGGAGAGGGCTCCGGGATTCGCTGAGCGCGGCGCTTTTTACGGCGTGGCACAACAGCAGGTGTCTCGCTGAATAGTGCCAAGCGAGTCCTCAGAGTCGCTAATGGCAACAGCTCGCAGTGAGGGCAGCCGCCGCCAGCGAGCGCGAGAGCTGCGTGCTCTTGACCCAGGCAGGAAGCGCATATGACATGGCGGTCCCCGTCGCTGAGTGCGGCTTTGCACGAGCCGCAAGAAGGCATCTTGAAAAAGACGCAGCTCTTTTAGATAGTGTGAGTCGCGCCGGCAAACACACACACACACAGTGCAGAGAAAGGATATGGGCGCTGGATAGCGCAGCAGGAAGGCGATGAAGGCGGCGCGGCCAGCAGCTTCGTCGACTCGTCCCGCTGAGGTGCTTCTTCAACAGCGCGGCTTCTTCTCGGATCCAGCGATGTGAGTTGCTTCGCTGAAGGATGAAAAATCAGAGATATGAAGTCTGCGAGCGGTATTTATAGACCTAAGCCACGCCCGTTTCGGCGGGACGTGACGCAGAGGGCGCGAAGCTGGACGCAGAGGGATAATTTTTTGGCTTCAGTATTCTCGTGGAAAAGGATTTTCCCCGAGCGTATTCTACGCAGTACGAGAGAATCTCTCGTAAGAGAACCATTATAAGAAAACGCTTAATGTGACTTACTGTACTAAGACATTAATATTAAATGACCAAACTCTGCACACATCATATTAATAAACCATACTATGTATTAAAAATAAGATGAGCCCAGAAATTGAACGCAACGCGTTTAATTACACATTAAGCATTTTTCTCCCATAGAAAACCGTTATAAGAAAACGCTTAACGTGACTTACTGTACTAAGACATTAATATTAAATGACCAAACTCTGCACACATCATATTAATATATATTTTCTTGCCATATCCATTATAAGTGCTCAATGTGGCTGGCTGGACACCTCATTGTAGCCTATAAGTAACAGAGTTAAAGCAATGAGCTAAAATGCTCATTAAGCGTTTTCACAAGTAATGTTAACCTAATTTTAGCCTACTGGGTAACAAAGTTCACAAAACTTTATCAATAATGCATAAAATAGATTCAGAATTCTGCCATGCTTCCCTTTAACCCACAGCAACAGCAACACCAATCAGACTTTGAATATACATTATCTAAAGAATATATAGCTATTAAATAATTATGTAACAGAACAGAGACTCAAGAAAGAGAAAACGATGAAGAACAACAGTTTATTTGAGATAAGGTGGTAGACAGGAATTACCGGCGAGTGTGGCAGATACAGTAAGGTGAAAACGTGAATGTAACCAGAGTGAATACTGACAGTCTATTGTGTTGTAGAAGATGGAGGAGATCGTGGATGACAGATGGTGAGGGAACCGGTGAGTAGCGGAGTGACAGGACAGGAGACATGGAGGACCAGGAAGACAATGGAACATATTGGATTTAGCAGGAACAACAGGTAAGTGAGTCCTAGCTCTAAACAAGACCAGACAAAGTGCCAGAGTGTATATATGTATATGTATGTATAATAATAATAATATATATATATATATATAGAATAATAATAATAATATATGTGTAATAATAATAATAATAATATAATATATTGGATAATAATAATAATAATATATTTGTGGAATTTAATAATAATATATGTGTGGAATAATAATAATATATATGTGGAATAATAATAATATATCTTTCTTTTTTTTCTTTTTCTGGGGTATTTGCAACAGTTCACTCTAAATTTTATTTATCAGTGAAACCTGCACTATTCCATTCACAGTGTTAACACATTTCATTGTGTTTTTTAAATGTGTTGCCTCAGGAACAGCACATAAGACATTTATGATAATCAGTGCAAGCAACATCTAACCGGTCAGCTGATTTTGTGCATTTAAGGTGGAACCACTGTCTGCAAATAATGCACAAGATATAGTCATCTCTGTGCTTTGGGTCACCCTTGCACGTTGAGGTTAAGCAGAGAGTCCAGTCTTTGCTGTTCGGTTGTAGTCTTTTCAAGGTACCAGTGTAATCTGCTTTGCTTACATGTACTGTTTGTGTGACTGCCTCATATGTCTGTACTTCTTTTTTAACCCTTGTATGGTGTTCGGGTCTGTTGGACCCGTTTTCATTTTTTATCAAAAGAAAAATGATACAATTAATTATTTTTTCAAACTGAGACTCATTGGCCTTGGCTCATTTTCTGTGAGGAATATATATCAGAACACATTTTTTATGAAAACACACTGTACACCCCCCCTACACATTTATATTACACACAGGATGTTCGGGTCCACTGGACCCGGGGCTAATAAAAGTGTGGAAATTGTAGGTCCTGTGTACCTTTACTCTGTCCTCCTCCTGTCAGGGCCTGCTGTTAGTGTGTGTATGTTCTTTTATATGGTTTATGAGGACACAAATGTGTATAATGACATGGGTATTACAACGTAAACATGGTTTATGACGACATCTTTGTCCTCATACTAAAACATACTAAATGGGGTTTTTTGAAATTCAAAAAATGCCAAAAGTTTTCTGTGATTGGTAGGTTTAGTGGTAGGGTTAGTGTAGGGGGATAGATTATACAGTTTGTACATTAGAAAAACCATTATGCCTATGGAGAGTGACCGTACACCACATATCCAAGTGAGTGTGTGTGTGTGTGTGTGTGTGTGTGTGTGTGTGTGTGTGTATGTGTGTGTGTGTGTGTGTGTGTGTGTGTGGGTGTGTGTTTTGTGTGTGTCTGTGTGTGTGTTGTGGGTGTGTGTGTATGTGTCTGCATGAGTGTGTGTGTGTGTGTGTGCGTGTGAGAGAGAGATTGTGTGTAATTGTGAAAGAGTGCAAGAGTGAGTTTTGTGCTTCTACTCCTGCCATTCCCACATGAGGTTGCAATTCTTAAATGTGATCTAACAAAGGTAAAGAGAAAATATTGACCATATATGCTGTTTATATTGCTTGTAATTGGGATGAAGTAAACAGCTGTTGAGTATTTTAACATAACATTTTTGATTGTGTTCAATTAAAAACCCAAAAATGCAGCGGGTCCACCAGACCCACGAACACTGGCTGAGTAACAAAAATATGAACACCACACAAGGGTTAAAGCATTGCAGTTTTTCGTGTTAGAGTCCCGCCCTTCTGACCTTTGGAGGCTCATACTTTTCAATAAGGGTATGAATCCACATTCTTGCCTTGACACTGTTGACTGGACCTAATGGTGTGTTGTCAATGATAGCGCAAGCATTCACTACAGCAAAGACACCACAGTCATACCCATTTTCTTGTTGTGGAGTATTCACCACATCTGAAGTTTTCCAGTCAGAAGCCAGAAATGTTTCTGTTGCTGAAGTGTACATGCAAGCTACTACTTTCATTAGTTTTGTAGCAGCATGCTTCAAAGTTTTAAGACTGTGGATTGAATTGAACACTGAGAATTCTCTGAAATTTACGGTGGCAAGAACCCAGTGATAACCACGGCCAGTAATGTCAGTGTTGAAGGGAATTATGATTAGATCATAATTTAGAGCCTTTTTTGCAGCACAAAACTGCAAAATTGGAGTAAAGTCTCCTAGTGCAGCAAGCTGGTAAAGGTATGTGGGTGCACATAGAATTGAGTCTGACTTTTTTTGTTGATGAATGAAGACATTAATTGCCTGCTCAATTGTTTCCCCTTCAAGCCAGGTCATTGGAGAAAGGCAGCGGCTTTTGGTAGAGACCTTTGCCCAGTCACGAATGATGTCATTGATGCTCATCCAAGGAGCAAATGAAGCTGGTGCACTGTTTGGTGTGGATATTCTGGAAAGGTGTGGTTCTAGAGGCAGACTGTCGCCATTTGAAAGCCAAAACTGGTAAGTGTTCTCCTCTTTTTCAGCTCCTGGTCGTGCTGGCACGTTTGACAATGTAGCTTTATCAGAACACTCCTGCTCTGTATTTTTTTTATTTTCAGCATTCAAAGAAATTGGTGGCATGCTGTCCACCAAAGAGGCTGATTCATATGAGTACCCAAACTGGCAAGTATCTTTTCCAGCATCAGTCTGTGGTGGCTCCTTAGACAGAGCAGCTGTATCGGAACACTTATTTTGATCTGTTTTGTCCTCCTTTTCAGCATCCATAGGAATTTGTGGAATGTTGTCAACCAGAGAGTCAGGCATTGAAGACAGTAAGGAGTCTGGTGCCGGGTTCACCAAATAATCATAGTCTTTTGTTCTGGGTTTTTTAACTATTATAATGTTTGGAAGGGAAAAAATAGGAACTTTTAATTGGCTTTACATCATCAACTGTCACTTTAGCGCGAGGCCCTGTGCAGTCGCAGACTTGGTACTGTAAGTAGCATAACGTTATAGCATTACCTCCCCAGCCTGAGCTAACCATAGACAGTATATGAGCTAACTCGATCACGTCGAGCTAGGCGGGCGTGATTTCAGATAGACAGGCTCCTCAGCTCCACTCACGCTCCGCCTCTTTGCCCGTTTTTTGTTATCCGGGAGTGACGCGAGGCCAAGATGGCGACGGCCGGCTCCGCCCACTTTAGGCTTCAAAAACGGTCTTCAGAAACCTACGGGTGACGTCACGGATACTACGTCCATATTTTTTTACAGTCTATGGTCTTAAGTGGCTTGGAAATGCCACAAAAAAACTAAAACTGTTTTTTAAACCTAAAAGCGCCAGGTAAACTCCGAATGACACGACAGACAGCATTTTCCATCAAGTTCTCCGCATCTCCAATAGTGTAAAGGAATAGCCACTCGCAAATAATCTTAGGGCAATGCAAACAGTTTGTGCTGCCTGACTCCGACAAGTCGAAAATAAATGTGCGTTTTTCAACAAATTAATAATGTAAACGACAATCTCACGAGTCACGAGAAAAAATATATAGGCTATCTCAGAAAGTGCACTATCGCGCTGTGCTGGACTTCCCGTATCACCTCCGCTTAAAAAGCCGGGATCTAATCCTGTTTACATGAAATAAGCCTGCTCCCGAGCAGGTTTAAGTTTGCGCACCTGTTGCTATGACAGCAAGTCCAGGATGAGCGAAGAACCAAACAATCCAAGATCATGCCAAATCGCCAACAATCAAATCCAGCTAACTGAGTTAGCGACATACGAAGAACGGGCCCCAGAACCAGGAAGTATGACCATATTAGCCCGGTTCTGTCAACACTGCATTGGCTCCCTAAACAACGTATACATTTTAAAATATTTAATTAATTGTGGAAGTATCAAAATAAATTTGCAAACATTACCAAATATGACTAAATGTGGCAAACAAACAAAATGTAGCCTATATTTAAATTCAGTATTTGCAAACTGAATTATAGTAATAAAAGAGTACTTTGGACTAATACTGTCAACATGTAGGCAATAAAAGTCAAAATATTATACTGTAATGTTGATAGTGTCTTTAACATTAAAACTCACAAACCAACAAAGCTGCTCGTTAATCTCCTGACTGGCAGCGCCGTCAGCGCTGATGATCGCCACGCTTAGATAATGTTACACAGATGACATGTATGGTAGGGTATCATGTAAGTCTACATTTTTAAAGTGTTAAATATTGACGATCATTCTTAATAATTTTCTTTTCAAAACTGGCGCCTGTCCATTGACAATATCCAGGCGGAAATTCCTTTACACTACTAACCAGATCACAATGTGACGGCACGTATCGTGATGTTATTCCCAACACGATCTCATGAAAGTGCGTATCTATAGCACGAATGATATTTCTCGTATCATTTATACGCCAAAACTAGTTTTTGCGTTCAAATGATACGCACTGTAAACCCCTTGGGTATAGGATGAGGAGGGCGTGCATAATACACGCCATAAAGTGCGTATCAAATGCACGCGAAAACTGCGTATTATGTAGGCAAAAACTCATTTTGGCATATAAATGATAGGTTCCGACAGACATTAGGCCTACAGAAGACACGCAGGAGGAGACTATGCTGGAACCTACCCCAGTTGCTTCTTCTGACGAGGATTTCTACAATATGCCAGCAGACTTTCCACACACAACCCACTAGCTACCTTAAAGGTGCCTGTCCCCTGAACACACTGTAAAAAAACGCGGTCTCTCTAGACACCACAGGCTCCACAAACAGCAACAAAAACAAACTGGGCTCACCCGCACCACGGAAACATAACAAACTGTTCCAGCCAATAACTGACAAGAATTATTTGGGGGTGGGGTTTGGGGGGTTAGTGCGTGGATGAGGAGGAGGGAGGGTCTAGCTAGCCTCCGTTTTGTTTGACAATAGGCCTATGTCACACTTCCTGCTTCCGGAACGCGGAGTAGGGATTCAGAACTTCCGGTCAACAGTATTTCTCCATAAGGATTTAGATTATCAGCCATAATGTCTAAACCATCCGAGGTAGACTGACCACGAGCTATGAGGTTGTGAAACGAATGTTTTTGCTCCTGTAGAAGCTATAAGTTCGTATGAAATCAACCCTGTTTTAAGAAAAAACATGTTTTATCCGTGATCTTATGAAAAAAAACTACACTACCCACAATCCTAAGCGTAGCAGCAACGTCTGCTGATTGGTCCAACTCCCTGTTACCATAGAAACGTTTACCTTACTGACGGACAGCCCGCCGCTGTTGTTGTAGTGCACCGGGTTGCTCTGCGTCAGGACGTAGACAGCCATTCCTCAGCTTTCACGCTTTTCCACTTGAGAGTTTTCATTTACCATCCGAACCACATCGTCATATGTGACTTCAGGCAGGTTGCGGAGATATTTGGTCCAGCGGTATCTATCGGACTCCGCCATTGTAAAGAGCTAACCGGAAGAGCCGTATCCCTACTAAAAGACGTACTTCCGGTCTTCAATTTTTTCGTGACATAGGCCTATACTTCGAACGTCAACAAGAAGTGACATCACCCAACATCACTTAGAGCACCTTTAACATTAGCCTCGAGACTAATTTCCCACAGATTTTACTTGCGAGCCCTGTGAGGGACTAAAAAAAATACTGCGCTTGTATGGATTTCATTTAAAACTTTTCATTTAAAGATTTTTCATTTAAAAAGGTCCTGTTCTTCGTGATCCCATTTTTCAAACTTTAGTTAGTGTGTAATGTTGCTGTTAGAGCATAAATAATACCTGTAAAATTATAAAGCTCAAAGTTCAATGCCAAGCGAGATATTTTATTTAACAGAAGTCTCCTTTCAAAGCCTACAGCGAACGGCCGGTTTGGACTACATCCCTCTAATTCCTGCTTTAATGACGTCACTAGAACAGTTTTTTGACTAACCTCCGCCCACAGGAATACACAAAAAAGGGGGCGTGGTCTTGTTGTGCTCCCACAGAGAAGAGGAAGAGTTTGTAGAGTGTAATAATTTAATGTGCAGTCATGTAACATTCAACTTTTAATAAATAAATTATTGTAATGCATGGCAACGATTTCTTTTACACACATGGCAGCTTTTAAGGCTATATTCATGGTGAAAATAAAGTGTATTTATATATAATTGTTTGGATGAAAACAATTTCAAAAGAACTATACACACCAAAAAAGTATTTAATTAGGAGGTGTTACAGTACTTTTTGTATTTCTTTGCAGCAGATGTTTTCAACTTCCGTTGGCATTTTGTCACAGTTACCACATGTACACCTATAAAACACATATTACTAATCAAAACTCGTGCTCACGTGTAAGGTAGGAATAAACAATGCACTTATTTTAAAAATTCAACAACACCATCGCTAATTCGACAGACGGACAAAACCATATACCACAAGCTTTTATAGCAGTTTGTAGCATTTAACATTACAATTTAACCAATTCAAGGTAACAGCCAAACGTAAAAGTATGACAACTACTAAATAAACAGCTTACCATTGTGAAACATCCTGCAAAAGTCGTGCTTGAACAGGTTCTAACTGATCCTCTTCATCTATGTTCTCCGGGTCTGATTCCGGCTCAAATTGATAAGGTAATATTAAAGACATGTTTACAATAACACTGAGCGCATGCATCTCCACGTTATGGTAAGAGGCGTGACCTTTCCGGGCAACGTGCGCTAAGCTGCTGTCGAATCAAAACACAGGAACCGCTGGCACAATCAGAACTCGTTATGTATTTCTGAAGGAGGGACTTCATAGAACAAGGAAGTCATCAGCCCGTTTTTAGGACAGTGAAAACAGTGGAATACAGATAAGTAAATTGTGTGAAAAATACTGTGTTTTTTTACACGCGAAACATGAACACATGTTATATTGCACACTGTATACACAATCAAAGCTTCAAAAACACAGGAAAAACGGGACCTTTAAATACACAACGTCCACAATGAATACGATAATTACGTGATGAATTTACAATTTAAACTGCATATTTCAAAAAGGCTGCTGAAATAGGCTTAGCTGGTTTACAATTAAGGTTTTAATGATGCGGCATTTTGTAAAAAAAAAAAAAATCTAACCGGCTAGCTGTGGCTATTTAGGTTTCACAGAATAAATACGTTACCCCTCACACTTCCATATCAAAGACTGTATGTTGAATAGTGAAAATAGCTTGCTGTTACCACAACTTTTTAAAAATATAGGTAAACATTATTAACTTACCATAAAACACTGCCTGCTCCAGTGTGGCGTGCTCCTCGAGTTTGAAGTGAAGATCCAGAAAGTTCCGCAAAGAATAAACCAGTTGCTGGGTCAAAATAACCCAACCAGCTGTTTATTTGTGAATAGCCCCCTTACAACTCATTTGACCCAGCATTAGCAACTCAATAATGTGTTTACAGTACCCCAAACAACCCAACATTTTGACCCAGCACAATCAACCCAACAATTTGTTTACAGAAACAACCCAGCATTTTTTTTGCGTGTATTATTCGGTGTAGCCTAAATGATACACAATTTTTTTCGTGGGAAATAAAGGTGTAAATGTTCAATAGCTTCAATGTATGCGTCTATACCAAGCGGCAACCTCCCCATCTCTTGAAACCAACACGGAAGTGAGTTAAACTGCAATTCATTGACTGGCCGCTTGGGCTGGCTGCAGAAGTGAGTCAAATCTGTATCTCCCCCATGTTAAAATTACCAACTTTACAGCAGAAAAAAACATGTTTACAGCCTGGATCTCTATGTGGCTTTGGTCTATACAGCTAATTTTGCCCTTCATAACAACTGTGAGGAGGGTGCATTTTTTTATAATTCATCCGTTTAGTTGATTAATATTTAAATTTAAGGGTGTGGCCACTTGAGTGACAGGTGGGTTGTCGCTGATGTCAATGCTAGCCGTTTGTCTGCTGTTATTACTAGCCGTCACTTCACCTCAGTAAATGTTAGCTGCTGAACTTGCCTTCTCTGCAGTGTTTGTGCTTTTTTTCGGGATTATTTCATACAATTTAATACACCCATTACTTGGGTACAAAGCCCATATCTTTGGAGTCCGTCGTTGTCGTCGAGTATCGTTCGAGAGAACAACCAGCGCTGTATTTCAGTTGTTTTCCTCTGTGAACATGCACTAATGGATGTCTGGCAATTTCGTTGCTTTTTGGAGTTTTCAAATTTAAAAACGTCAATAAAGGCTCGTTCGTTCTGCTCTCACGGAACAGATGGATTATTATGTTTATGCTGTCAGATGAAATCCTGCAGGCGTCGGCGCTTTCTCCGTCCGTGCTATAAATGCACATGAATGAGCGCGGATTTTCTAGCGCATTTACTTGCACTTCAAAGGCAATATATCTATGGTTTAACCCATTTGAGAGGCGGCCAAAATCAGAATTTAAAATGGACTGAATAAGCTCTCTACGAACTTGAACGATGCCGCGCTGACGGACCATAAGAAAGAGTGACTGACATGTATGCACATAAATCACTGTCACACACACACTCTCGAAGTAATATTAGTGCATAATACATTTTCAACTAGCAGAATAGTACAGAATCACAATACACAGTCTCACTTGTAGCCATGTCTTTTAACTATTATAATATTTCGAAGGGCAAAAATAGGAACTTTTAATTGGCTTTACATAATCAGCTAACTCGATCACGTCGAGGCTCGAGCTAGTGATTTCAGATAGCCAGCCTCATATCTATATGGCTAGGTTCCTCAGCTCCACCAAAGCCCGTCACGCCCCGCCTCTTTGCCCATTTTCTGTTTTCCGGGAGTGACGCAAGGCCAAGATGGCGACGGCCGGCTCCGCCTACTTTAGGCTTCAAAAATGCTCTTCAGAAACCTACGGGTGACGTCACGGACACTACGTCCATATTTTTTTACAGTCTATGGTCTATATAGACTTTGAATTAAAAAAAATAAACCTATACCCTGAGATATGTTCCTGGAGTAAACAGTCTGACAAGTACAGTAGTCTTGGTCTTTCATTATATTACACTCTAAAAACTGCTGGGTTAAAAAATAACCCAACCTTAACCACACCACTGGGTCACTATTGGACAGAACACGCGCTGGGTTGGTTTGACCCAAGTGCTGGGTTTTACCATTTAACCCATATTTCTGGGTCATTCATTTGACCCAACCAGTGGGTGAAATCAGGGCTGGACTGGCCATCGGGCATACCGGGCATTTTGTAAATATTCAACCATGTTGGTCCTCACCTGTTGATTACACAAGTGGAAAGGAAGAGGCAGTAGCAGCCCATCTTTGCCCGCCCTCTGCTGGACGGCGCGCTAAGACGGCACTACCATCATAAGCCTGCCGTGCTACATCTACCCTGCACAGTCGCGCTTACACCGCCGCTGGGCAGGCTGCATCAGCGCTGCACACTATGGCCACACTTCAAATCTTCCAAGCCAACCTTCTCCGAAAGCTGGACGAGGAAGGCGTGGAAGCTATCAGCGTGCCGGATCTGAGAAGCGCTACGGATCTCGCTCTCCGCGCTACTAAATCCGCTGCACAGGCCATAGGGCGGAACATGGCCTCTCTCACCGTTGCTGAGAGACACCTCTGGCTGACACTCTCGGAGATGCCGGACTCGGAGCGCTCTGTGTTTCTCGACGCCCCCGTCCTGGCCTCTTTGGATCGTCCGTCAAGGATTTCGCGGACAGATTCGCTGAGGTACAAAAGACGTCGCAGGCCATGAAGCACTTTCTGCCGAAGCGCTCTAGCTTCCGCTCTAAACAGCCGTCTGCTCGCAGCTCACAGCCGCAGCCTCCCGCCGCCGCCTCACAGCGTCGACAGGCCCGGGACCAGAGACCGCGCTCTCGCTCTGCCGGCCGCCGCCCCCCGCCGCGTGGGCCCCGGCCGAGGATTGAGATAAAGCCCGAGGCCTCAAAGTCTTCCTAGCCCGCCTGGGAAAACGACGGTGTTCAAGTCCCGCTGCGGCCGGATTTCCACCAAAACTTCTCGCTCGTTCAGTTCCATTACATGCGACTGTCCCAGTGTATTCTGCAGTAAACAAGTCGGTTACACTGCCCGCTTGCCTGCACACAAACGCCGTTTTTACGGCGACCCAGATAAATCCCATAAAGAGTGTACTTTCTGGTGTTCCGGCCACGGCCGATGGTGTATGAGTGTAGTAAAAATGCCCACTGCCCAGTGCCCATTCCTACACACAGACACAGCCCGCCCCACAGGGCTCGCGCACATAAAATCGACTTATGTCGGTTGCGCACAAAATGTAGTAAACGTGCCCACGTCCCAGTGCCCACAAACACTACACACTGCATGTCTCTCGGTTTCTGTAAAAACGAAACCAACACACATACAGCCGGCTCAGGCCGACGGTGTTTTCAGTGCAAATGTGCCCGCTGTCTCGCGCCCACATTCACTCACAGACATGACGAATCCCACGGTCTCCCTCCCGCTCGTCATCTCTCAGCTACCCGCCATGAGAGAGTCGAGCGAGGGCGAACCGCCCGCTGTTATCAGCGCACCCCCCGCCTCGAACGCTGCAAGTGCGGTGTCTATATTACAGCATACCGATGCTCTCCGGCCGCTACTATGTCACGGCCAGAGCTCAGATCTCATTCAACCCCTAGCTATACATGCAAATGCGTGGGCAAAGCTTCCCGGGGTATCAGAATGGGTGCTGAACATTATAGAAAGAGGCTATTCGCTACAGTTTGCTCGATGCCCCCGCCGTTGCGCGGCGCGAATCGAAACCACGGTAGAAAAGGAAGTAGCACATCTACTTCGTGCCGAAATAGCGAAACTGTTGAGCAAAGGGGCCATAGAGCCTTTATCTCAAGCTCAGAGCGAAGGGGGGCTATACAGCAGATATTTTCTGGTTCCGAAAAAAGACGGGGGTCTCAGACCCATTCTAGATCTAAGACAGCTGAACAAAGCGCTTTCAAAACGCCGGTTCAGAATGCTCACGACCAAGAAAATCCTCTCGCAACACGGGGATTGGTTTGTGTCAATAGATCTGAAGGACGCGTATTTTCAAATACAAATAGCATCACGTCACAGGCAATTTTTGAGATTCGCCTTCGAGGGCCAGGCATATCAGTACACAGTCCTACCGTTTGGCCTGTCTTTAGCACCCCGTACATTCACGATGTGCATGAACGCAGCCCTCGCTCCCCTGAAACTTCGGGGAATGCGAGTTTTGAACTACTTGGACGATTGGCTGGTTCTAGCTCAGTCACACTCAGAGCTCATAGAACACAGAACCATTTTACTCGAGCATCTCGAGAATCTGGGTCTCAAAGTCAATTGGGCGAAAAGTTCACTGTCTCCCAGTCAGAGAATATCTTTTCTGGGCACAGAACTGGACTCGCTGTCCATGTCAGCTCAACTATCGCCGCAGCGCAGACTGGCTATTCAGCGCATGACGGAAACCTTCCGCCGCGGCGCTATAGTCCCGCTCAAAAAGTTTCAAAGGATGCTGGGTCTCATGGCAGCAGCATCGGCAGTTCTTCAGCTGGGTCTGCTTCGCATGCGCCCGCTGCAGTTATGGCTACAAGCGCGAGTGCCGTGTCGAGCATGGACTGCTGGCCTCTTTCGCCTCAAGGTCGATCAGAAATGCATTTCAGCACTGATACCTTGGAGAGCGACCGACTGGTACCAGTCAGGTGTAAGCCTGGGGACTTCCTCGAGTGTGAAGGTGGTGTCTACGGACGCCTCCACCTCGGGATGGGGAGCGCTGCTCGAGGGCAGACCGCTCTTCGGCCAGTGGTCAGAGCAGGAAAAGCTCCTGCACATAAACTGCCTGGAAATGATGGCAGTCGACAACGCGCTGAGGCGCTTTTGTCCCCAGATAGCAGGACACCACGTCTTGGTCCGCTCGGACAACATGTCAGTGGTAGCCTATATAAATCGCCAGGGAGGCATCACATCCCGAAACCTTTACAGGTTAACGAAACGCCTCCTGGTATGGGCTCAGCACAATGTGCGCTCGCTCAGAGCAGCGCACGTGCCTGGCCACCTGAATGTGGGACCAGACAGACTGTCCAGGAACTATGTTCCAGCAGGAGAATGGTCTCTGCATCCACAGACAGTTCAACTACTGTGGGAGACATTCGGCAGAGCGAAAATAGACCTGTTTGCGTCTCAAGAAAACGCTCACTGTCCGGAGTTTTTCTCCAAGAGCAGGGATGCTCTGGCCCCGCTGCCTGCTCTATGCTTTTCCCCCCGTCGCGCTCCTACCTCAGGTATTAGAGCGGGTCAGGGAGAACGGATGCTCAGTGCTACTAGTGGCTCCGTTCTGGAAGAACCAGGCCTGGTTCCCAGTTCTGATGCAGCTGACGAGCGCTGCCCCATGGCCAATACCAGTGAGGAGGGACCTTCTCTCTCAAGCCAGGGGCTCGATCTGGCATCCTCGCCCAGAGCTTTGGTCCCTACATGCGTGGGCCATCAATGGGTACCCACTGATCTCCCAGAGGGAGTGTTAAACACGATCGTGCAGGCTAGAGCCCCTTCTACGAGACGGCTCTATTCCTCAAAATGGTCTGTGCTCTCTAGCTGGTGCACAGCACGTGGCTTCTCACCCCTGGACTGTGGAGTAACGGAGGTTCTCTCCTTCCTACAAGAGCTACTGGATGAGGGTAGAGCCCCATCCACGCTCAAAGTCTATGTGGCGGCTATAGCAGCGTTTTCTAAACCAATGCTGGGTCAGTCACTGGGAAGGAACGATCTGGTCATTCGCTTCCTTAGGGGAGCTAAGAGGTTAAATCCTCCCAGACCTCCCTCAGTTCCCATATGGGACCTTTCTACGGTCTTGGAGGCCATGAAAAGTGCCCCATTTGAGCCAATACAATCAATAGATATTAAACACTTGTCTTTCAAAACAGTGTTTCTTCTGGCTCTCGCTTCAGTAAAGCGCATTGGGGACTTACATGCGCTCTCAGTGAGCGCGACATGTATGGAGTTTGGGCCAAATGACTCGAAAGTCATACTCAAACCAAGGCACGGGTACGTTCCTCAGTCCCTCAACACACCGTTCAGGGCCCAGGTGATTTCCCTGTCTGCCCTGCCGGCCTCTAACGAGGAAAAGGATGCCAGCTTCCTTTGCCCGGTCAGGGCATTAAGGGCTTATGTGTCTCGCACGTCTGTTTTCAGACAGACAGAGCAGCTCTTTGTTTCACTCTACGGACGTTCCAAGGGACTTGCCGTGTCGAAACAGAGCCTATCCAGATGGATAGTCGATGCTATAGCGCTGGCTTATACCTCTAAGGGCTTACAAGTGCCCATTATGTGTCAGAGCGCACTCCACGTGAGGCGTGGCCTCGTCGTGGGCTTGGTCTAGTGGGATTGCCTTGCAATATATCTGTATTGCGGCAGGCTGGGCCTCCCCGTCTACATTTATAAGGTTTTATAACCTAGAGGTTCCCGCCTTGCAGGCTAAGCTGCTTTCAGTCTAAAATCGGTACTGTCTGCCCCGATGTGTTCGGCCCAGAATACTGAAACTGCTTGAGCAAACGCTCGCTTATTGATCGCGCAGCTCTATGGGCAGTGTGTAAGACCCACTATATTCGTCAGTCCTGACTGTGCGAAACATCATCAGTATAATTACTCCTTATAGGATGTTATATTATTACAGGAATGATGCTATTCTAGCCACTCTTTCCTGGACTCTCTGTGAGTCCCTTACGACCATGTACTATATGAGCCCGGGCACTTGCCCTTTGGGACTTGGTGCTGGATCTTAGCATGCACGGCGTTTTACACTGTTTCCCCTAGCGTAAGACTTACGCAGTACGAGAGTACCTCTCGTGAGAGAACGTACTCGGTTACTAACGTAACCTCGGTTCTCTCTAGAGAGGAAACGAGTACTGCGTATCTTGCCGTGCCTGCACACGTTCTGGTTCACTTCGGCGATGAAAAACCGGTAAGCTAGCCTCTCGAAGCTATATTTATTAGCCCTAGGCCACGCCCGTCTTGGCGGGATGTGACGTATTGGGCGCGAAGCGCCCCCATTGGAGCTGACGTCACGAAGGGCCTTGTCGATAGGCTGCTGCAGTTGCCGCAGGGCAGCCAATAGGCGCGCGAGCCGTCTCGCCTATGTCTGCATGCTGCCGCAACGCGTTTTACATTATTTCAAAATTAAGGATAATTTTTTGGCTTCAGTATCTCGCGGAAAAGAGATTTTCTCCTAGCGTAAGACTTACGCAGTACTCGTTTCCTCTCTAGAGAGAACCGAGGTTACGTTAGTAACCGAGTACGTTTTCTCACTTTTAAATATGCAACGTCCACAATGAATAGGCCTACGATAATTACATGATGAATTTAGAATTTAAACTGCATATTTCAAAAAGGCTGCATATATAGCTGGTTTAATTGCAACTAAGGATTTAACGATGCGGCATTTGTCAAAAATTCTAACCGGCTAGCTGTGGCTATTTAATGTTTCACAGAATAAATACGTTACCCCTCACACTTCCACATCAAAGACTGTATGCTGAACAGTGAAATTAGCTTGCTGATACCACCACAACTTATTAAAAATATAGGTAAACATTCATATTAACTTACCATAAAACACTGCCTGCTCCGAGTGGCTTGCTCCTCGAATCCAGAAAGTTCCGCAAAGAATGAAAAAAGTAACCAGTTGCTGGGTCAAAATAACCCAACCAGCGGTTTATTTGTGAATGACCCCCTTACAACTCATTTGACCCAGCATGAGCAACCCAATAATGTGTTTACAGTACCCCAAACAACCCAACTTTTTGACCCAGCACAATCAACCCAACAATTTGTTTACAGAAACAACCCAGCATTTTTTTGAGTGTACAGTATTCATCATTGATTTCCAAAAAGGAGAGGTTAGACCAGAGTGGGAACTTATCAACATATCAGCTGTAGAACATAAACTGATGGTTCTTATAGACCTTATGTAGCTCCGCCCCTTTTCAGCGCTGCGCTCATTGTCTTTTGACTTCCGGTCTGTATTTTCACAGCGTTTTGCGTGTTTATTAATGAACGGCTCGTTTTAAAATCTTCCCGGTCGATTTACATTTGTTAAGTCATCTGCTTTAAACATTACAGTCCTCATGATAACTTTCGTTAACTTTACATTAAGTAAATCCACTTAAAAAGCTAATTACTCCTGGACAGAAATGCCATATAAATATACAGAGCGACCGCAAAACGGAAGTTAAAAGACAATTTTCCAAAGATGGCGGCGCCCTTGTTTCTCTGGTGCATAAGGTCTATAGAAAGCAAAGAAACTCTAATAAACAAAGAGGCACCTCTGATCCAATACAGCAAATTCAGTAAACAAACATAAGCTGAAGACTGGATTAGAGAATGTTTTGCAAAGCAGTAGAATTAATGTGTGTAGAATTAATGTCCTGCAGAAAACAAAAGCCACTCTTATATTCATAAGCTTTCTCCCTAAGGAGCTTGGGTGGGCTGTTCTCACACACGCATGCAACTGCAGTCTGTCCTGTGTGAAATCCTCGAACCGGATAGTCAGTGATTTGGAGTGCTCCATTTTACTTTCCTCAGACAAGTTCGGTATACCCACCCCTTGGCATTATGCTCACTTTCCAAAACCACAGTCCAGCAGGCTAGACCAAGGATAAAAACATCAGCAGTCATGCTTCTTACTTTTCGTATAGCAAGCCAGTTATTTAGAAGCAAACTCCTGTGAATGCTCATATATCATGTTCTGTGCAGTGTCAGAACAGACATTATAAATTACAGCGATCGTGATGAATGTGCAGAAGTGAAATGTGGACTGGGAAAACTGCACAGGTTTGGAATCAAGGCCTTCGTTTAATCCTTCCTTTGACACGAGAGCTGCAGCTGAAGGCAAAATGCATGGAAAAGCATCTGACAAAAATGTGAAACTCCGTCTGTGATTTTACTAGAAAAACACATGATCACACACCAGTGTTGTTATTAACTAATACTAAATCTATATTAAAAATCGCTTTCATTAATTGAAATAAAGCTGAAATAAGATAAAATATACATATTCAGTCAAGAAAATTAGAAAGTGAAGTACTAAAATAAAATTACAAACTAAAACTGAAATGAGAATAAAGCTAAATAGAAATATTTAAAAAATGCTAACAAGAATGACAGAAGCACAACAAAATCAAAAGTGAAAATATAAAACAAAAAAAGCTTATTCAAAATATTAATAAATATTATAATAGTATATAAATAATGTTAGTACTAATAAATACTAATAAGTTAACCTTGTCACACACAAAGATAAATCATTTCTAAATATTTGTATAATTCATAAAGTAAAAACTGCAAAAAATAAAGTAAACATTTCAGTATACAAAAATAGTTAGCATATTTGTAAAAAAAATCATCAAGGAATACTTCTGTCATTATTATTTTCACCCTGATGTTGCACGGAGCCCCTAGGGGACACAGTCCTGTAAAAAAAAAAGAGTTTTTTATTTTTTTTAATTGAATACAAAATTATTCATACAACCAAGGCAAATGTATTCATTCTACAGTACGTAAAAAATTTGAATGAAAGGCTCAACACAGTTTAACCAAAGAATTACTTAAAAAGGACAATAAATAGAATAAATAGGCCTACATATATGAAATCATATCTTACATGAACTTAGGGTAAAAAAAAAAAAAATTTAAGGGGCAATATCACACCAAATCATATGAAATCAAAAGGTCAAGCAGCTTCATCGCACTCAAGGGCTCTAGAAAAACACTTTAAATCATTTTTGAACACAACAAGTAGGCCTAGTGGGAGGGAATTTAAAAAATCTACATTTGTGAATTAAATATTTTGCCATTATTACAATCTTATTAATCAAATAAAAATGAACACAGCAGTCTTTGGGAATTCCAAATAAAATATGTTGTGAAGTAAAAGCAAAACCATCAACAACCACCTCCTTTTCTATCAACCGGTCATGTAAAAAATTTGACGGCCGCCCACACCGCCAACGTAATTTTTGCCGCGCCACCTTCGCGCTCGTGACGTGAGTATAAACCTAGCTTCAGGCGGCATTGCTATAGTAACAGTAAACAGACTTGAACTGCAGCGTTTACTGAGTTGTTCCCTCTTATCCGTTCATTAAACTCAAGTTTATCATGTCAGACGTTTACTCTGAAGAGCCTGAAAAGGAGTTTGAAAAGGTCTCTCTTGAAAAGAGCTCTCTGGGGGTGAGTCTTTGTCACAGTTTATTCTCAGTTCGCAGTGTGTTCACCGTAGAAATGACAGTAACAGTTAACCGCTCTGTGTTGAAGGAGTATGAGGGAGACAGAAATGAAGCTGGGGAGAGACACGGACAGGGCAAAGCTGTCCTGCCTAATGGAGACACTTACCAAGGAGCATATGAAAACGGCAAGAGATCTGGCCAGGCAAGAGATCATGTCCCTCACAAAACACTGTTATGCAGTTTCTGTTCTCATAAACAAAGGAAAGATTTGATAAACCTTGTGTTGTCTGTATTTCAGGGCACATATAAGTTCAAGAATGGGGCCAGATACATTGGAGAATGGTGCATGGGTTTAAAACATGGACAAGGCATATTTTATTACCCAGATGGCTCCAAATATGAAGGTAAATCTTACATTATATTATCTCTCAAGTAACTTACAGACCCTTTCCAAAAAATTTGAATATCATGGACAAGTTTATTTATTTCCATAATTCCATTCAAAACGTTAAACTTCCATAGGCTAAACAAAAACAGACCAAACTATATTAACCTGCTTTTGTTATACATAACAAACGCCAACAACGACAGCAGGAATCTGCTAAATTAGTTAGGCTATATCAGCAATTTGAAGACACAGTTGTACAGAATATGTTGAATTGAATGACTAAATCAATCTAAGACAATAAGTCAGTAATTTAAATTTGTTCATTAGATCAACGTAGTTAGCATCACGGCTAAAACCTTCATACCAGATACTGTGCAATAAACGAGTGGTAAACACTAAAAACGTAGTAATGTATAATAGATTTAGTTGATATATATATATATATATATATATATATATATATATATATATATATATATGTGTGTGTTTGAATATATAGTGAGTAGACTCTGTATTTATATTTATTTGGCGAGTTTACAAACCTTGTAATGGAGAGCCGAACAAACAGCGGTAGCTTTGATGAGAGTGGAGCCGTTACTTTCAAACCCGATGACGATCAGCTGAGATTTGTTGCACGCGAGCATCACTGAAGCGACGACAGCAGAGGAATAGCAGCAGTTTCGTGACAGAATAAAACTTTTCTCCTCCTGGTTCTTCTTCTTCATATTATTAATATTATTATTATTCACTGTTGTTGTTTAAATTAATCAATAAAATAGGCCTATACTAAATAAATGTAAGCTACCCAGGTGAAAGACGTAGGCTACTGCTAAATGTATTAAAAATGCATTAAAGTATATTTGTATTGTAGGCCTACTAAAAACACACTCAAGTACATTTTTAATACATTTAATAGTACGTCTTTTTCACCTGGGTATGTATACTGAATCAAACTTAAGTAGCCTATAATAATAGGATAATAATAATCTTATTCTGGCCTCACTGAACCATTGGGATCCTCCAGATGCTGGCTTTAACATAAGAGAGCTTCCAGGAACCACTTAAATGTTAAAAGATCTTCCAATAACCCTTTTATCGCATTCAAGTTCCTCTATTTTCCCCCAAAGCACTTTGAGGTCTCATGGTAATGAAAAGGTGACTCCAGAACCTCAGAACTAAATACAAAGTGCTTAAAGGATCCCATAAGTTCCAGCAAGAACCTCAAAGATTGTCAATGCTCCTCCAGTAGCCCTACTATAGGAGAAAGATCTTTGTGGCACTTAAATTACATTTTGAAGTTCCTTGAGTATCCGACAGGATGTTTGAGAGTCCTTTAGTTTTTAAAGTGTAGAATGATAATTTTTATCAAGCTCGTATATTTAAGTTCAATAATTTCACTTAAAGGGATAGTTCACCCAAAAATGAAAATTCTGTCAGTAATTACTCACCCTCATGTTGTTCCAACCCCGTAAGACCTTCGTTCATCTTCGGAACACAAATTAAGATATTTTTTATTAAATCTGAGAGCTGGATCACTCCTCCATAAGGGACTGAAACTTGCTGGCCCAGAAAAGTTATTAAAGACATCGTTAAAATAGTCATTTATCAAGCGACGAGAATACTTTTTGTGCGCAAAAAAACACAAAAAAACACGACTTTATTCAACTATTAATTTCCTTCTCTCTGGGCCTCGAGTGAGTTCACGTAGTAAAACAGCGCAGCGCTTCTGTGTTGTACGTCACACGCATCACACACATGACCAGCGTCGGCCAATAGTGAGCCTACGTGTGATGTACAACACAGAAGCGCTGCGCTGTTACACTACGTGAACTCACTTGAGGCCCACAGAGAAGGAAATGAATAGTTGAATAAAGTCGTTATTTTTGTTTACTTTTTGCGCACAAAAAGTATTCTCGTCGCTTGATAAACTTAAGATTGAGCAACTGTAGTCACTTGGACTATTTTAACGATGTCTTTTAATAACTTTTCTGGGCCGGCAAGTTTCAATCCCATAGAAGCCTATGGAGGAGTGATCCAGCTCTCAGATTTAATCAAAAATATCTTAATTTGTGTTCCGAAGATGAACGAAGGTCTTACGGGGCTGGAACAACATGAGGGTGAGTGATTACTGACAGAATTTTCATTTTTGGGTGAACCATCCCTTTAAATGGCAATGCAAATTACCTATTAATTGTCATTTAAGTGAAATTACTTAAAGGGATAGTTCACCCAAAAATGAAAATTCTATCATCGTTTACTCACCCTCAAGTTGTTCCAAACCTGTATGAGTTTCTTTGTTCTGCTGAACACAAAGGAAGATATTTGGAAGAATGTTTGTAACCAAACAGATCTCGGTCCCCATTGACTTCCATAGTATATATTTTTTCCTACTATGGAAGTCAGTGGGGACCGAGATCTGTTTGATTAAAACATTCTTCCAAATATCTTCCTTTGTGTTCAGCAGAACAAAGAAACTCATACAGGTTTGGAACAACTTGAGGGTGAGTAAATGATGACAGAATTTTCATTTTTGGGTGAACTATCCCTTTAACTTTATATATTGAAGTTAAGTAATTTCACTTAAATGACAATTAATAGGTAATTTGCATTGCCATTTAAGTGAAATTATTGAACTTAAATATACGAGCTTGATAAAAATGATCATTCTAGAAGAAAATTTCTGATGGCACTTAGAGGCTTTTTCATATATATATATGATTAATCGATTTGACAGCACTAGTATTTAAAATTGATTTGACAGCACTAGTATTTAAAAACATTCTGAAATGTAACTAGTTGTCTCTGACTTTTTGAACCTTTTTGAGTCTTCATGTGTGATATTTCTTCCTCTTCCTCAGGAAGCTGGCTGGATGACCAGAGACAGGGTCATGGTTTTTACACATACCCCAACAGAGACACATATGATGGTGAATGGCTGCAACATCAAAGGTAGTTGAAATGCGGCTCTCTTTTCCACTGATCTAATCCAGCAACCGGTCAAATCTATTAATATTATTTGTAACAGTATTCATAACATCTTCAGTTCAACTAAAAATGAATGGCAAACTATGATTATTAATAAAAGTATCGGATTGTCTGTCTTTTTCCCTCTTAGACATGGGCAGGGTACATACAAATATCATGACTTAGGTTCTCAGTACATGGGCAGCTGGATCATGGGTAAAATGGAGTCAGCCGGGGAGATCATCCATCTGAACCACAACAGATATAAGGGCAACTTTGTCAATAATAATGTAAGTATTACTCTGCATTTATGGTTCTGAGCTGGTGAGTAGTAGAAAATGGTTTGTAGATCTGTTCAAATTGGGTTGCGGACAGCAGGGGGTGGGGAGGCGAACTGTACTACATTCAATAATGAAATGCAACTATCTGTATAGTAAGAAAAGAATAGCAAAATAAATAGACCCAAAAAAGTTTGACAAAATGTTTCACACAGCTTTTACTGTCAAACACCTGAACAAGCTAATCAAGGGTACAGGAAAATTGCAGATAGGGGAGTTTGAACTGAACTTTGCAGGACAGGGCCGGATTTAAGGGACCCTGCTCTATATTAACTTTAATATAATAAGATATCTGCACTTCTCTCACACAGTGATCACTGTGTTTCTTACTAATTATTGTCTTGTTATTGTCTAGCCCTCTGGTCCAGGGAAGTATGTATTTGACATTGGGTGTGAGCAGCATGGAGAGTATCTCCAGATATATCAGGTATGTCTATTTAATGTTTTACAGGATGTCTTTAAATATCATGAGAATGTATTTCAGGTAGCATGATCACATAAATCTGCAGTAATTGTTACAAAATGTTCCTCTCTTTGTTCTCAGTCTTACCACTGTTTTGTTGTTATTTGGCTTGTTAAGAGAGTTGTTTTAAAGACTCTTGTGAAAAAGAAGTGGAAGGGAAAGCCTTGAAGTTGTGTTCTCTCTTCTGCCATCAGATCCTCTCTACTGCCATTTTGGCCTTTGGAGATGAGGGTTTTATGGCAACTTTCAGATTGTTAATGTGCCTCTAAATAGTGCAGTTTGCCAGTTGCCTGGTGCATGTCAACAGAGGACCATGAAGAGAAAGTCTTATGCCATGTTCTTTCCCTTAGACTGTAGTCAGTAGTGGGAAAAAAAAAACAGAGCTTGAATTTCGATTTTTTTAAATACAACAATAGCCACCACAGTACTGTCCTAAACACCTGTTTGTCTCTATGCAGTGTGAAATGTTTTAATTCAGGAGCACACTGCATCCAGTGAATTATTAAAAAAATATATTTTTTTAAATTATTGAAATGTTTTACATGTATGTTTTTTAAATATGCATGTTCTGTTAATTCTTTTCACACAAATTATTTTGTGTAAATTATACCTTTTTAGGATCAACATGCATTTTGGAAATGGAGATTATTCATTTTAGCTCTGTTGTACCCTACCTATAAGAATAAGTCTATATTAAATTAATTTGTGTGTGAAGCCAAATCATAATTAATTCTTTTGACAGCAGGACGAAGGAGATGCAGAGGAAGTTGAACCTGCCTCAACCACCGTCTTGAAGTGGAAACCTAAGGCACTTAATGGGTTTTCTGTTTGAGCTAATAAGAATTCTGCCCCGTCAGGTACGTCCACATCCAGTTCTAGATATAAAACATCTTTGGATTGTAGGATTGCAGGATTGCATTTACACAGTAAAGGCCCATTCACACCAAGCTGTTGATATTTGAAATCACCAAAACAAACACGGATTTCTCCGGTTTTTTGATGCGAGGTTGGTGTTGTGACATCCACGGGCGTCCCGTGCAGGCACCCGATGCGGAGCGTCAGAGTGGGAGAGTAGTGCCGAATTCGACCCCTGCCCAATGGTTTTCCTTGGATGGTGTAGATTTTCAAATCCTGAGAGCAGCGTTTCTTTTGAACATTCAGTTTTTGGAGGAGTTGGGTGGAGATGAAGTTCCCTGCGGAACCTGTCGATGAGGGCTTGCGCTGAGACAAGTGTGGGGGGTTAGGACATGCACCATAGTACGGGACAGAGAATTTAGTTAAATAGTACTCACCGCCGGGCGTGGTGGTCGAACGGGACAGGCTGTGATGACGTGACCTTCTCACCCACAGTACAAGCACAGTTGATTCAGAACTCTTCGTTGATGCTCCGCATGGGTTAGGTGATAGGAATCCGCTTGCATGGGTTCAGGTGCTAGAAGGGCGACTGATGGTGCCGAGGGCGGAGGACATGCAGCGGAATTTGGAAGAGAGCAGGCGGTAAGACATTGAGAAACTTGGATGTTTTTTTGATTGAAGTTTTCAATTCCCATGGCGTCATCATACACGACCATTAGCTGACGGATGTCTGCGTTGAGTCCTTGACAGAAGGCAGTGAGAAGTGCAGTTTCATTCCAGCCACTAGCGGCTGCAAGAGTGCGAAACTGAAGAGCTTAAGTGCTGACAGGGTTTTTGGCTTGACGAAGGTTAAATAACTGGTCATGAACTGATAAATCTGATGCGGTTTGACCAAAAACTTCTTTGAAGTGGCTGAGGAAGGCTGACAGTGAGGAGGTAACTAGGGCATTGGATTGCCACAGTGACTGAGCCCACTGTAATTAGCATCCGGATAACAATGAGATGTCAAAAGCCACTCTGGCACGATCGTTGGTGAACTGGCAAGACTGCATCTCAAAGTATAGGAAACACTGTAGGGGGAAGGAGGATGAAGAAGTGGGTTAAGAGTGCTGGAGTGACTGGCGTGCAGCGTGAACGACATCGGCGGGAATGGAAGGTGGGTTTTCCGCTGTAGACAGCTGCAGGGATAAGCGGACTGCATGAACAAGATCTGCGAACGGATCGGCCAGGCGGGACTCTCCGTGAGACTCTGCATGTGGTCTGGTCTTCTGTCACGGTATAGAGAGAAGCAGACAGTTGAGTAATACAAAACTGGGTTTTATTGAACAGAGGCACGGAGTGGAACAGAAGAGATGACTGTAGAGTATAATGTAGAAGAATTGGTACAGGATATGGAACTTAGCTGGTTGCTAATCTTGATCTCTTGTTTGTAGAGGAGGACCGAGGATATAGCGGGCAGAGGGCTGGAGACAGAAGACAGATGACGGATGACAGGATGCGGATGATCGGTGATGAAGCACAGAGAGGAATCTTCGAGGCAAGTAGTTGCTAATCTTGATCTCGTTTGTAGAAGAGGACCAAGGATATAGCGGGCAGAGGGCTGGAGACAGAAGACAGGATGCAGATGATCGGTGACGAAGCACAGAGAGGAATCTTCGAGGTAAGTAGCACAGGTAAGTAGTAGAGTAAGGTCTCTTTATAATGAGCGTGGTAGATGATGTGCAGGTGCAGTGAATTAGAACTCTGGGGAGAGTGAACGAGTGGGCGGAGCGTGCTGATCTGGTGACTCCGTGACAACTACATCTGGCGAGATTCTGAAGTGCGCATATGATGGACACATTAAACAGGTTCTCCCCACTCAGTGAAACACCCACTGAGAATCCTGTTGATTGTACCCTAGTTATTGGCAATTCTATAACACGGAACGCGAAAATAGAGACACCAGCGACCATAGTCACATGTTTGCCGGGAGCCAGAGCGCCTGACATCAAAGCAAATTTAAAAGTGCTGGCAAATGCTAATTGTAAATTCTCTAAGATTATTATTCACGTCGACACAAATGATGTTCGACTCCGCCAGTCGGAGATCACCAAAATTAATATTAAAGAGGTGTGTGAACTTGCAAGTACGATGTCAGGCACTGTAATTTGCTCTGGCCCCCTTCCTGTTCGTAGGAGTGATGAGATAGTCAGTAGATTGTGTTCACTCAATGGCTGGCTGTCGAAGTGTCCGCAAAATAATATAGAATTCATAGACAATTGGAAAAGTTTTTGGGGCAGACCTGACCTGTTGAAAAGAGATGGTATTCATCCCTCCAGGGATGGTGCTGCTCTTCTCTCTAGTAATTTGGCTCATAGTCTTAGAGATAAAACATGACAATCCTGGGGCTCAGATCAGGAAGCAGACAGACTGGCTTAACCGACCGTCTGCTAGCTGTCTCACGTCACCAAGGTCAGATAAATCCCATCACATAGAGACTCTTTCACCTAGCTATCATCACAAAAAAACTGTGTCTGTTCCCCGAATTTGGAAATCCAACAAAACGTTTCAACCCATCTAAGGTTAAAATTTTTATTGATGTTCAACAAATAAAAAACAGCTATAATACAGATGAGCAAATGATAAAGCTTGGGTTGCTGAATATTCGATCCCTTACTTCAAAAGCACTCATTGTTAATGATATGATTACTGACTATAATCTAAATGTGCTGTGTTTGACAGAAACCTGGCTAAAACCAAACGATTACATTACTTTAAATGGGTCCACCCTGCAAGATTATTGTTATAAACATGAACCTCATCTGAAAGGCAAAGGGGGAGGAGTTGCTGTAATTTATAGTAATATCTTCAGAATTACTGAGAAGTCTTGTTTTAAATATAATTCTTTTAAAGTGTTGTTGCTAAATGTAACACTGTCTAGTGTAAATGATAAATCACGTTTAACATTTGTGCTGGCTACTGTATACAGGCCACCAGGGCACCATAAAGACTTTATCAAATAATTTGCTGATTTTCTATCAGAGTTAGTACTGGCTGCAGATAAAGTCCTAATTGTTGGTGATTTTAATATACATGTAGATAACGAAAAAGATGCATTGGTATTGGCATTGGGATTTAAAGACATTCTGAACTCTACTGGAGTTAGACAACACGTGTCAGGACCTACTCATTGTCGTAATCATACTCTAGATCTCATATTATCACATGGAATCAATGTTGATGCCGTTGAAATTCTGCAGCAGAGCGATGACATCTCAGATCATTATTTAGTCTCTTGTAAACTTAATTTAGCCAAGGCTGCAAAGTCGACTCCGTGTTACAAATATGTTAGACCTATTACTTCTGCCACTAAAGATTGCTTTATTAATGATCTTCCTGATCAGTTTCATCCTCTCAGCATCCCAGATAGCTTAGAAGAACTAGATATTGCGACAGAAACTTTTAACTCTCTCTTTTCCAGCACTTTAGACACAGTTGCTCCGTTGTGCTTAAAGAAGATTAAAGAAAATAGTCCAACGCCGTGGTACAACGAGCACACTCAGGCACTTAAGATAGCTGCCAGAAAAATGGAGCTATCTAAACTCGTTTACTAAACTCGTTACTGGAAGAAAACAAAACTAGAGGTATTTCGCATTTCATGGAAAGAGAGCTCGATTGCATACAGAGAGGCCTTAAAAGCTGCTAGATCTGCTTATTTTTCAAACCTATTAGAAGAAAATAAACAAAACCCTAGGTATTTATTTGAAATAGTGGCTAAACTAACGAAAAATAAATCTTCAATCCCAGACGTTTCCAAGCAGCACAGCAGTAATGACTTTATGAACTTCTTTACTAACAAGATTGATAATATCAGGGAGAAAATTATTACTATGCAACCATCTACTACAGTATCGCATCAGGCAGTGCATTGTAGTCTCCTTGAAGAAAAATTTGATTCATTAATTGCTATAGGAGAGGAAGAATTTACTAAACTCGTTAAATCATCTAAAACGACAACATGTATGTTAGACCCTATACCGACTAAGCTACTGAAAGAGATGCTTCCAGAGGTCACAGATCCTCTTCTTAATATCATTAATTCATCTTTGTCACTAGGATATGTACCGAAAACTTTTAAGCTGGCTATGATTAAACCGCTTGTTAAAAAACCGCAACTTGATCCTACAGAATTAGTCAATTACAGGCCGATCTCGAATCTACCTTTTCTGTCAAAGATACTAGAAAAGGCAGTATCCTCACAACTATGTTCCTTTTTAGAAAGAAATGATATCTGCGAGGATTTACAGTCAGGATTTAGACCGTACCATAGTACTGAGACAGCTCTCATTAGAGTCACAAATGATTTGCTCCTATCATCCGATCGTGGTTGTATCTCGCTATTAGTGTTACTTGATCTTAGTGCTGCATTTGACACTATCGACCACAACATTCTTTTAAATAGACTCGAAAATTATGTTGGCATTTGTGGAAGTGCATTAGCATGGTTTAAATCATACTTATCTGACCGTTATCAGTTTGTAGCAGTAAATGAAGAGAGGTCTTATCGATCACAAATCCCATCACATAGAGAATCTTTTACCTAGATATCATCATATAGAGACTGTGTCTGTTCCCAGAATTAGGACATACAAAAAACTCCTAAACCCATTCAAGGGTAAAAATGTAATTGATGTTCAACAAATAAAAAACAGATATAATACGGATGAAGAAATGATAAAGCTTGGGTTGCTGAATATTCAATCGCTTACTTCAAAAGCACTCATTGTTAATGATATGATTACAGATTATAACCTAGATGTGCTGTGTTTGACAGAAACCTGGCTAAAACCAGACAATTATATTACTTTAAATGAGTCCACCCCGCAAGATTATTGTTATAAACATGAACCTCGTCTGAAACGCAAAGAGGGAGGAGTTGCTGTCATTTATAGTAATATCTTCAGAATTACTGAGAAGTCTTGTTTTAAATATAATTCTTTTAAAGTGTTGTTGCTAAATGTAACACTGTCTAGTGTAAATGATAAATCACGTTTAACATTTGTGCTGGCTACTGTATACAGGCCACCAGGGCACCATAAAGACTTTATCAAAGAATTTGCTGATTTTCTATCAGAGTTAGTACTGGCTGCAGATAAAGTCCTAATTGTTGGTGATTTTAATATATATGTAGATAACGAAAAAGATGCATTGGTATTGGCATTGGCATTTAAAGACATTCTGAACTCTACTGGAGTTAGACAACACGTGTCAGGACCTACTCATTGTCGTAATCATACTCTAGATCTAATATTATCACATGGAATCAATGTTGATGCCGTTGAAATTCTGCAGCAGAGCGATGACATCTCAGATCATTATTTAGTCTCTTGTAAACTTAATTTAGCCAAGGCTGCAAAGTCGACTCCGTGTTACAAATATGTTAGACCTATCACTTCTGCCACTAAAGATTGCTTTATTAATGATTTTCCTGATCAGTTTCATCCTCTCAGCATCCCAGATAGCTTAGAAGAACTACACTGCTCAAAAAAATTAAGGGAACACTTAAACAACACAATGTAACTCCAAGTCAATCACACTTCTGTGAAATTAAACTGTCCACTTAGGAAGCAACACTGATTGACAATCAATTTCACATGCTGTTGTGCGAATGGAATAGACGACCGGTGGAAATTATAGGCAATTAGCAAGACACCCCCAATAAAGGAGTGGTTCTGCAGGTGGTGACCACAGACCACTTCTCAGTTCCAATGCTTTCTGACTGATGTTTTGGTCACTTTTGAATGCTGGCGGTGCTTTCACTCTAGTGGTAGCATGAGACGAAGTCTACAACCCACACAAGTGGCTCAGGTAGTGCAGCTCATCCAGGATGGCACATCAATGCGAGCTGTGGCGAGAAGGTTTGCTGTGTCTGTCAGCATAGTGTCCAGAGCATGGAGGCGCTACCAGGAGACAGGCCAGTACATCAGGAGACGTGGAGGAGGCCGTAGGAGGGCAACAACCCAGCAGCAGGACCGCTACCTCCGCCTTGTTGCAAGGAGGAGCAGGAGGAACACTGCCAGAGCCCTGCAAAATGACCTCCAGTAGGCCACAAATGTGCATGTGTCTGCTCAAACGGTCAGAAACAGACTCCATGAGGGTGGTATGAGGGCCCAACGTCCACAGGTGGGGGTTGTGCTTACAGCCCAATACCGTGCAGGACGTTTGGCATTTGCCAGAGAACACCAAGATTGGCAAATTCGCCACTGGCGCCCTGTGCTCTTCACAGATGAAAGCAGGCAGCAGAACGTTGTCCATGGCGTCTCCAGACTCTGTCACGTCTGTCACATGTGCTCAGTGTGAACCTGCTTTCATCTGTGAAGAGCACAGGGCGCCAGTGGCGAATTTGCCAATCTTGGTGTTCTCTGGCAAATGCCAAACGTCCTGCACGGTGTTGGGCTGTAAGCACAACCCCCACCTGTGGACGTCGGGCCCTCATACCATCCTCATGGAGTCTGTTTCTGACCGTTTGAGCAGACACATGCACATTTGTGGCCTACTGGAGGTCATTTTGCAGGGCTCTGGCAGTGTTCCTCCTGCTCCTCCTTGCACAAAGGCGGAGGTAGCGGTCCTGATGCTGGGTTGTTGCCCTCCTACGGCTTCCTCCACGTCTCCTGATGTACTGGCCTGTCTCCTGGTAGCGCCTCCATGCTCTGGACACTATCCTGACAGACACAGCAAACCTTCTTGCCACAGCTCGCATTGATGTGCCATTCTGGATGAGCTGCACTACCTGAGCCACTTGTGTGGGTTGTAGACTCCATCTCATGCTACCACTAGAGTGAAAGCACTGCCAGCATTCAAAAGTGACCAAAACATCAGCCAGAAAGCATAGGAACTGAGAAGTGGTCTGTGGTCACCACCTGCAGAACCACTCCTTTATTGGGGGTGTCTTGCTAATTGCCTATAATTTCCACCGGTCGTCTATTCCATTCGCACAACAGCATGTGAAATTGATTGTCAATCAGTGTTGCTTCCTAAGTGGACAGTTTGATTTCACAGAAGTGTGATTGACTTGGAATTACATTGTGTTGTTTAAGTGTTCCCTTAATTTTTTTGAGCAGTGTAGATATTGCGACAGTAACTTTTAACTCTCTCTTTTCCAGCACTTTAGACACAGTTGCTCCGTTGCGCTTAAAGAAGATTAAAGAAAATAGTCCAACGCCGTGGTACAATGAGCACACTCAGGCCCTTAAGATAGCTGCCAGAAAAATGGAGCTATCTAAACTCGTTTACTAAACTCGTTACTGGAAGAAAACAAAACTAGAGGTATTTCGCATTTCATGGAAAGAGAGCTCGATTGCATACAGAGAGGCCTTAAAAGCTGCTAGATCTGCTTATTTTTCAAACCTATTAGAAGAAAATAAACAAAACCCTAGGTATTTATTTGAAATAGTGGCTAAACTAACGAAAAATAAATCTTCAACCCCAGACGTTTCCAAGCAGCACAGCAGTAATTACTTTATGAACTTCTTTACTAACAAGATAAACAAAACCCTAGGTATTTATTTGAAATAGTGGCTAAACTAACGAAAAATAAATCTTCAATCCCAGACGTTTCCAAGCAGCACAGCAGTAATGACTTTATGAACTTCTTTACTAACAAGATTGATAATATCAGGGAGAAAATTATTACTATGCAACCATCTACTACAGTATCGCATCAGGCAGTGCATTGTAGTCTCCTTGAAGAAAAATTTGATTCATTCATTGCTATAGGAGAGGAAGAATTTACTAAACTCGTTAAATCATCTAAAACGACAACATGTATGTTAGACCCTATACCGACTAAGCTACTGAAAGAGATGCTTCCAGAGGTCACAGATCCTCTTCTTAATATCATTAATTCATCTTTGTCACTAGGATATGTACTGAAAACTTTTAAGCTGGCTATGATTAAACCGCTTGTTAAAAAAACGCAACTTGATCCTACAGAATTAGTCAATTACAGGCCGATCTCGAATCTACCTTTTCTGTCAAAGATACTAGAAAAGGCAGTATCCTCACAACTATGTTCCTTTTTAGAAAGAAATGATATCTGCGAGGATTTACAGTCAGGATTTAGACCGTACCATAGTACTGAGACAGCTCTCATTAGAGTCACAAACGATTTGCTCCTATCATCCGATCGTGGTTGTATCTCGCTATTAGTGTTTCTCGATCTTAGTGCTGCATTTGACACTATCGACCACAACATTCTTTTAAATAGACTCGAAAATTATGTTGGCATTAGTGGAATTGCATTAGCATGGTTTAAATCATACTTATCTGACCGTTATCAGTTTGTAGCAGTAAATGAAGAGAGGTCTTATCGATCACAAATCCCATCACATAGAGAATCTTTTACCTAGATATCATCATATAGAGACTGTGTCTGTTCCCCAAATTAGGACATACAAAAAACTCCTAAACCCATTCAAGGGTAAAAATTTAATTGATGTTCAACAAATAAAAAACAGATATAATAGGGATGAAGAAATGATAAAGCTTGGGTTGCTGAATATTCAATCGCTTACTTCAAAAGCACTCATTGTTAATGATATGATTACAGATTATAACCTAGATGTGCTGTGTTTGACAGAAACCTGGCTAAAACCAGACAATTATATTACTTTAAATGAGTCCACCCCGCAAGATTATTGTTATAAACATGAACCTCGTCTGAAACGCAAAGGGGAAGGAGTTGCTGTCATTTATAGTAATATCTTCAGAATTACTGAGAAGTCTTGTTTTAAATATAATTATTTTAAAGTGTTGTTGCTAAATGTAACACTGTCTAGTGTAAATGATAAATCACGTTTAACATTTGTGCTGGCTACTGTATACAGGCCACCAGGGCACCATAAAGACTTTATCAAAGAATTTGCTGATTTTCTATCAGAGTTAGTATTGGCTGCAGATAAAGTCCTAATTGTTGGTGATTTTAATATACATGTAGATAACGAAAAAGATGCATTGGTATTGGCATTGGCATTTAAAGACATTCTGAACTCTACTGGAGTTAGACAACACGTGTCAGGACCTACTCATTGTCGTAATCATACTCTAGATCTAATATTATCACATGGAATCAATGTTGATGCCGTTGAAATTCTGCAGCAGAGCGATGACATCTCAGATCATTATTTAGTCTCTTGTAAACTTAATTTAGCCAAGGCTGCAAAGTCGACTCCGTGTTACAAATATGTTAGACCTATCACTTCTGCTACTAAAGATTGCTTTATTAATGATCTTCCTGATCAGTTTCATCATCTCAGCATCCCAGATAGCTTAGAAGAACTAGATATTGCGACAGAAACTTTTAACTCTCTCTTTTCCAGCACTTTAGACACAGTTGCTCCGTTGCGCTTAAAGAAGATTAAAGAAAATAGTCCAACGCTGTGGTACAATGAGCACAATGGGCCCTTAAGATAGCTCCATTTTTCTGGCAGCTATCTAAACTCGTTTACTAAACTCGTTACTGGAAGAAAACAAAACTAGTTGAAACTATTTTTCAAACCTATTAGAAGAAAATAAACAAAACCCTATGTATTTATTTTAAATAGTGGCTAAACTAACGAAAAATAAATCTTCAATCCCAGACGTTTCCAAGCAGCACAGCAGTAATGACTTTATGAACTTCTTTACTAACATGATTGATAATATCAGGGAGAAAATTATAACTATGCAACCATCTACTATAGTATCGCATCAGGCAGTGCATTGTAGTGTCCTTGAAGAAAAAATTGATTCATTCATTGCTATAGGAGAGGAAGAATTTACTAAACTCGTTAAATCATCTAACACGACAACATGTATGTTAGACACTATACCGACTAAGCTACTGAAAGAGATGCTTCCAGAGGTCACAGATCCTCTTCTTAATATCATTAATTCATCTTTGTCACTAGGATATGTACCGAAAACTTTTAAGCTGGCTATGATTAAACCGCTTGTTAAAAAAACGCAACTTGATCCTGCAGAATTAGTCAATTACAGGCCGATCTCGAATCTACCTTTTCTGTCAAAGATACTGGAAAAGGCAGTATCCTCACACCTATGTTCCTTTTTAGAAAGAAATGATATCTGCAAGGATTTCCAGTCAGGATTTAGACCGTACCATAGTACTGCGACAGCTCTCATTAGAGTCACAAATGATTTGCTCCTATCATCCGATCGTGGTTGTATCTCGCTATTAGTGTTACTCGATCTTAGTGCTGCATTTGACACTATCGACCACAACATTCTTTTAAATAGACTCGAAAATTATGTTGGCATTAGTGGAATTGCATTAGCATGGTTTAAATCATACTTATCTGACCGTTATCAGTTTGTAGCAGTAAATGAAGAGAGGTCTTATCGATCACAAATCCCATCACATAGAGAATCTTTCACCTAGATATCATCATATAGAGACTGTGTCTGTTCCCCGAATTAGGACATACAAAAAACTCCTAAACCCATTCAAGAGTAAAAATTTTATTGATGTTCAACAAATAAAAAACAGATATAATACGGATGAACAAATGATAAAGCTTGGGTTGCTGAATATTCAATCGCTTACTTCAAAAGCACTCATTGTTAATGATATGATTACAGATTATAACCTAGATGTGCTGTGTTTGACAGAAACCTGGCTAAAACCAGACAATTATATTACTTTAAATGAGTCCACCCCGCAAGATCATTGTTATAAACATGAACCTCGTCTGAAACACAAAGGGGGAGGAGTTGCTGTAATTTATAGTAATATCTTCAGAATTACTGAGAAGTCTTGTTTTAAATATAATTCTTTTAAAGTGTTGTTGCTAAATGTAACACTGTCTAGTGTAAATGATAAATCACGTTTAACATTTGTGCTGGCTACTGTATACAGGCCACCAGGGCACCATAAAGACTTTATCAAAGAATTTGCTGATTTTTCTATCAGAGTTGGTACTGGCTGCAGATAAAGTCCTAATTGTTGGTGATTTTAACCCTTGTGCATTGTTAGAATTTACTACCTTTCGTTATGTTTCATGGCTGAAAACAGCCACTACTTTAAACTGCTGTAAAAATGTATCAGATAAATATTTTTTTCAATTTTTTTTGCATTAATCTATTAATCAACCTCAGTCCTGCTCAAAAATATTAAATGTTTAAAAAAAATTCCGGATTTTAACTCTTTAATTGCCAAATTCGTAAATGATGTCACTGATTTGGGGGGGGGGGGGGGGGGGAACACACAAAATTACTCATTTTCAATATAAAATGTGATTGTGATTTTTTTTTACCTTCTATCACAGTCTTGGACATGTCAAAGATTAGAAACAACACTGGTCTTGATGCATTGTTAGTTTTTGTGCAGCATCAGATTTTAACTTTTTCTCCCTCATTTACTGTTCGTGGCTGTTTTTGCCCCATTGACTTCCATTATAACCACATTTTTTGATTGCAAAGCCATGACACCATATAATCATGCATTTTTGATTGTTGGTGGTTTTCCCTGTTGGGAAGAGGTCAAATTTGTAATTTTTACTGTTGATAACCAGGTGGAACCATTAACCCTTTAGATAGGCCTGTGCAAAAAAAAAAGCTTAGTTTCTGGCTTTTACATGGAGTTATATGGAGTTTATAAGGAGTATAATAGCATAATAAAGTATGTGTGTGTGTGTGTGTGTTTGAACTCACCTTGATCCGTCTGAGAAAATCTAAATATGCACCTCAGCTCTCAGAACTACATGGAGTAAACAAAAACAAAGTAAGTGTATTTATGCATCTGCTGCCTTTTGATGGTGAGAAATGCAGACTAAACAAAAACAAAGCAAGTGGATTTAAACGCGTGCATGCAAGCCTGCTGGTCATTTGATGGTGAGAAGAGCAGCAAGCAACATGAGAAAGGGCTTGACTTGTAGTGAAGTTTTAGAGATGATTATGCAGCCTGACCCCTCCAGCGAGCTGCAGGATGTATCGTCTTCTCCCTCTGACACCACAGACTCAGGAGAGTCAGATCCTGATTTGGATGTGGCACCCTCATCATCCTCTCTAGCTTCCACTGAAGGCGAGGAGGATTCGGAGGATCCTGGATCTGGGTGGATTGGGAGAAACGGCGAAGTGTGGTTTTCCACCAACGCGGAGACAACTCCCTTTCTTCAGCCTGCCAGAGGCGTGACTCCAGGGCCGACGCGCTATGCCTTCGCAAGGGTCCAGAACATGGATTCCGTGTTCAATCTGTTTTTTACGGAGGAGATGATTGACCTCATTGTCAGCATGACTTGCGTCAACACATACATGTTTGTACAGTCATACAAACATGTATGACTATGCCTTGTTGATGGCATAGCGCGTCGGCCCTGGAGTCACGCCTCTGGCAGGCTGAAGAAAGGGAGTTGTCTCCGCATTGGTGGAAAACCACACTTCGCCGTTTCTCCCAATCCACCCAGATCCAGGATCCTCCGAATCCTCCTCACCTTCAGTGGAAGCTAGAGAGGATGATGAGGGTGCCACATCCAAATCAGGATCTGACTCTCCTGAGTCTGTGGTGTCAGAGGGAGAAGACGATACATCCTGCAGCTCGCTGGAGGGGTCAGGCTGCATAATCATATCTAAAACTTCACTACAAGTCAAGCCCTTTCTCATGTTGCTTGCTGCTCTTCTCACCATCAAATGACCAGCAGGCTTGCATGCACGCGTTTAAATCCACTTGCTTTGTTTTTGTTTAGTCTGCATTTCTCACCATCAAAAGGCAGCAGATGCATAAATACACTTACTTTGTTTTTGTTTACTCCATGTAGTTCTGAGAGCTGAGGTGCATATTTAGATTTTCTCAGACGGATCAAGGTGAGTTCACACACACACACACACACACACACACACTTTATTATGCTATTATACTCCTTATAAACTCCATATAACTCCATGTAAAAGCCAGAAACTAAGCTTTTTTTTTGCACAGGCCTATCTAAAGGGTTAATGGTTCCACCTGGTTATCAACAGTAAAAATTACAAATTTGACCTCTTCCCAACAGGGAAAACCACCAACAATCAAAAATGCATGATTATATGGTGTCATGGCTTTGCAATCAAAAAATGTGGTTATAATGGAAGTCAATGGGGCAAAAACAGCCACGAACAGTAAATGAGGGAGAAAAAGTTAAAATCTGATGCTGCACAAAAACTAACAATGCATCAAGACCAGTGTTGTTTCTAATCTTTGACATGTCCAAGACTGTGATAGAAGGTAAAAAAAAATCCAGTCCACAATCACATTTTATATTGAAAATGAGTAATTTTGTGTGTGTTTTTTTCCCCCAAATCAGTGACATCATTTACGAATTTTTTTTAAACATTTAATATTTTTGAGCAGGACTGAGGTTGATTAATAGATTAATGCAAAAAAAATTGAAAAAAATATTTATCTGGGGCCGTATTCACAAAGCATTTTATCTTACCACTAGGAGTACTCCTAAATCGCACTAAAAGATTTTAGCTAGGAGTTTTCTCTTAAAAGTTATTCACAACGCCTTTCAGACCTACTCTTAGTAAAGAAAAATGACAACTCCTAAACTAAGAGTGAGTCTTCGTTGCTATGGATGACGTCATTACTCATGCACGAGCTTGACTGAAGTGACCACCTTGATTGGCTGATGATTGTAACGCGGGAATGATTCCAAACCCCTCCCCTACGATGATGAGTGACAGGTGACAGGTCTGAGAATACGTGCGCTACACAAGTAGTGCGAAGGACGGAAGATGATGAATAACTGAATAAATAGCCTAAATGAATAAAGAGTAAGGCAAAACAAATAGCCTAGTAGCCTAATGAAACATGGATTGATGCAATATCTTTGCAACATTATTGAATTAATCTGTCACTATATGCCTCTGCCTACGTTTGCAAAGAGAAGAACATTTTAATTTGATTCACAATGAAACGTTACAATTAGTTTACATGCAATGAGGATCCTAGTTTTGGTTGTTGTTGGTGGCGTTATTGCATCCCTAGTTATGCCTACAATGCAAAATTGTTCCCTCGCGATTGGAAGCTCCTGTAGCCGTCGCATACGCATTTCAAAACATTGCAACGTGAAATGCCACAAAAAGCAGTTTGTGAATAGGTCTTAGTGAGTTAGGAGTCCTCTCGACTTCTTTTAAGCTGTCCCGACTTAGGTGCTACTTTTAGGGCTAAAATGCTTCGTGAATTACTCTTAGTCAAAAAAATTAGGAGTCCTAAAGTTACAAGTGACACGCCCATTATTTTTAGGAGTTGCTCCTAAATTCGCCAGTTAGGAGCTACTTTTAGCCTTAAAATTCTTTGTGAATACGGCCCCTGATACATTTTTACAGCAGTTTAAAGTAGTGGCTGTTTTCAGCCACGAAACATAACGAAAGGTAGTAAATTCTAACAATGCACAAGGGTTAAAATCACCAACAATTAGGACTTTATCTGCAGCCAGTACTAACTCTGATAGAAAAATCAGCAAATTCTTTGATGAAGTCTTTATGGTGCCCTGGTGGCCTGTATACAGTAGCCAGCACAAATGTTAAACGTGATTTATCATTTACACTAGACAGTGTTACATTTAGCAACAACACTTTAAAAGAATTATATTTAAAACAAGACTTCTCAGTAATTCTGAAGATATTACTATAAATTACAGCAACTCCTCCCCCTTTGCGTTTCAGACGAGGTTCATGTTTATAACAATAAGATTAAAGAAAATAGTCCAACGCTGTGGTACAATGAGCACAATGGGCCCTTAAGATAGCTCCATTTTTCTGGCAGCTATCTAAACTCGTTTACTAAACTCGTTACTGGAAGAAAACAAAACTAGTTGAAACTATTTTTCAAACCTATTAGAAGAAAATAAACAAAACCCTATGTATTTATTTGAAATAGTGGCTAAACTAACGAAAAATAAATCTTCAACCCCAGACGTTTCCAAGCAGCACAGCAGTAATTTCTTTATGAACTTCTTTACTAACAAGATAAACAAAACCCTAGGTATTTATTTGAAATATTGGCTAAACTAACGAAAAATAAATCTTCAATCCCAGACGTTTCCAAGCAGCACAGCAGTAATGACTTTATGAACTTCTTTACTAACAAGATTGATAATATCAGGGAGAAAATTATAACTATGCAACCATCTACTACAGTATCGCATCAGGCAGTGCATTGTAGTGTCCTTGAAGAAAAATTTGATTCATTCATTGCTATAGGAGAGGAAGAATTTACTAAACTCGTTAAATCATCTAAAACGACAACATGTATGTTAGACACTATACCGACTAAGCTACTGAAAGAGATGCTTCCAGAGGTCACAGATCCTCTTCTTAATATCATTAATTCATCTTTGTCACTAGGATATGTACTGAAAACTTTTAAGCTGGCTATGATTAAACCGCTTGTTAAAAAAACGCAACTTGATCCTACAGAATTAGTCAATTACAGGCCGATCTCGAATCTACCTTTTCTGTCAAAGATACTAGAAAAGGTAGTATCCTCACAACTATGTTCCTTTTTAGAAAGAAATGATATCTGCGAGGATTTCCAGTCAGGATTTAGACCGTACCATAGTACTGAGACAGCTCTCATTAGAGTCACAAATGATTTGCTCCTATCATCCAATCGTGGTTGTATCTCGCTATTAGTGTTATTCGATCTTAGTGCTGCATTTGACACTATCGACCACAACATTCTTTTAAACGGACAGTATGTAATGTTTTCTCCACTAGGGGTCGCTAACCTCTTTACAATAACAAAGGCGTAGTTTGATGACGCAACACATGCTAAGAATTATGGATGTTGTCGTCAACGTCAAGCCGACCGATCTAATAATGTTTATGGATGACTGAATACATCGATGCTTTTATCATGACTGTGATATGAAGCAGTTCGGGATTGCTAAGAGACAGCTATCAGCTCCAAACGCGACGCGAGCTCCCGCTGATATAAAAGGAATGGACATTTCATTCTACAGAACTAACGTTACACGCAAGAGCAGAATTATAACTCACAGGTCAGTTTATTAAACAAATTAAACTTGTGAGGTAACGCAGCGCTGTTTCATTGGTCTAACATTACACTAGCACAATAAACTGCATTTGAATGTGTTGAAATGTATGTGTTAGTTTGTCTGTATGAGACTAGCAGCAAGCTAGATCAACATTAGAATAACATACAGATCATATTCTAACATTTTATCATTGTTGAACTATATAACATTGATTAGTTTTATGTAAATGTGCTCACCTGTTTAATAAAGTATGTAGGAGCGGTCGAAGTCTCGGACGTGGAGCTCTCGTTTATATACTGTCTATGGGAGCTCTCGGCATCTCGAAAACACCGCGCTGATATTGATTCTCGTTTTAGTTCTCCTTTTTTATCCAAAGTCTGCTTGCCATGGTCCATAATGTTTGAACGAAACAACAAGAGCGTGCAAATAGACATTGCGAACTCCACAGTTGTCTGCGTCTGTTGCTTTGGTTAATCAGAGGGCTCTGCTCATAGCTATGGTTACCATGGCAGTACGAGCGGAAATCATAGGCGGAAACCAGGGACAACGCGGATATGACGCCATTGACTGCGACAAACCAGAAATAAAGAAACGTGCCGTGTCTAAAAATTAAATTAAAATTTCTCCTGGTTTGAAAGTTGTTGGAAACAGTCAGGATAATGTAAGTACACAACTAAAAAATATATATAACATAGATATAGTGATTTTTGCTAATTTTAAAGCAAAAAAGTTACATATTGTGCCTTTAAATGGACTCGAAAATTATGTTGGCATTAGTGGAATTGCATTAGCATGGTTTAAATCATACTTATCTGACCGTTATCAGTTTGTAGCAGTAAATGAAGAGATGTCTAATGAACTTGATCACAAGTTCAGTATGGCGTACCACAAGGCTCAGTGCTAGGACCGTTGCTGTTCACTCTGTACATGCTACCATTAGGAGGTATCATTAGGAAGCATGGCATTAGTTTTCAGTGTTATTCTGATGATACTCAGCTCTATATTTCTTCACGCGAAACTTACCAATTCACAAAATTAACGGAATGCATAGCTGATATAAAAAATTGGATGACTAGTAATTTCCTACTACTAAATTCTGAAAAAACAGAAATTCTAATTATTGGACAAAAAACTTCCTCACGTAATAACCTAGAATACTGTCTAACACTTGATGGCTGCTCTGTCAAGTCTTCGTCGTCGGTTAGGAACCTGGGTGTGCTCTTTGATACCAATCTTTCATTTGAAAGTCATGTGTCTAGTATCTGTAAAACCGCATTTTTTCCATCTTAAAAATATATCTAAATTACGTCATATGCTCTCATTGACAAATGCGGAACAATTAGTTCATGCGTTCATGACATCAAGGCTAGATTATTGTAATGCTCTAATGGGTGGTTGCCCTGCACGCTTAATAAACAAACTACAGCTGGTCCAAACCCAGCAGCTCGAGTTCTTACCAGAACCAGGAAGTATGACCATATTTGCTCTGTTCTGTCAACACTGCACTGGCTCCCTATTAAACATCGTATAAGTTTTTAAATATTGCTGATTACTTACAAAGCACTAAATGGCTTAGCTCCGCAGTACTTGAGCGAGCTCTTAACGCATTATAGTCTTTCACGTCTATTGCGATCTCAAAATTCCGGCCAGTTGATAATACCTAGAATATCAAAATCGACTGCTGGCGGTAGATCCTTTTCCTATTTAGCACCAAAACTTTGGAACAGTCTTTCTAACATTGTCCGGGAAGCAGACACACTCTGTCAGTTCAAAGCTAGACTAAAAACACATCTCTTTGACCTAGCATACACATAACACATTATAGACTTCTATAATTTCATATTAGGCTGCATAGATTAGGCCAGCCGGAACCGGGAACACTTCCCATAAATCCTGATGTACTCGTTACATCATAAGAAGAATGGCGTCTACGCTAATATTAGTCTCTCTGTTTATACCGAGGTTTACCGCAGTCCGCCGGATCCAGGCCGTATCCAGGCCGTATCCAGATCTGATGAAGGACCTGCGCCTGGATGCGACGACAACGCAGTCCTGAAGTGTCAACTAGTCTCTCCTCTTCCGCCGGATCCAGGCCGTATCCAGATCCGATTAAGGACCTGCACCTGGACGCGATGACAACGCAGTACTGAAGTGTCAACCAGTCTCTCCGTTTACTGAAGTGAGGTGGACCCCGGCCGTATCCAGATCAGATGGTGGATCTGCACCTGGACCCAACCATGACGTATCCCTGAAGTGCCAGCCTCATCGACATGACCAATCTGACTTCTGACCTGTAACGCTGCCTGGATCATAATCATACACTGTTTGCTCGTTGGCCAGAGGAGAACTGGCCCCCGACTGAGCCTGGGTTCTCCCAAGGTTTTTTTCTCCATTCTGTCACCTGATGGAGTTTTGGTTCCTTGCCACTGTTGCCTTGGCTTTTGGCTTGCTTAGTTGGGGACATTTAATATTAAACAATATTATTGATCTGCCTTATTTAGGGTGGACGATGATGCAATTTTCTACTAGAAACAAACTTTGTTGTGTTATTTTCATGTTATCAATGTGAAGCTGCTTTGATACAATCTGTATTATAAAAAGCGCTATATAAATAAAGGTGACTTGACTTGACTTGACTTGACTTGACTGACAAGTTCAGTATGGCGTACCACAAGGCTCAGTACTAGGACCACTGCTGTTCACTCTGTACATGCTACCATTAGGAGATATCATTAGGAAGCATGGAATTAGCTTTCACTGTTATGCCGATGATACTCAGCTCTATATTTCTTCACAACCTAACGAAAACTACCAATTCACAAAATTAACGGAATGCATAGCTGATATAAAAAATTGGATGACTACTACTAAATTCTGAAAAAACAGAGATTCTAATTATTAGACAAAAAACGTCCTCACGTAATAACCTAAAATACTGTCTAACACTTGATGGCTGCTCTGTTAAGTCTTTGTCGTCGGTTAGGAAACCTGGGTGTGCTCTTTGATACCAATCTTTCATTCGAAAGTCACGTGTCTAGTATCTGTAAAGCCGCATTTTTCCATCTTAAAAATATATCTAAATTACGCCATATGCTCTCATTGACAAATGCGGAACAATTAGTTCATGCGTTCATGACCTCAAGGCTAGATTATTGTAATGCCCTACTGGGTGGTTGCCCTGCACGCTTAATAAACAAACTACAGCTGGTCCAAAACGCAGCAGCTCAAGTTCTTACCAGAACCAGGAAGTATGACCATATTAGCCCTGTTCTGTCAACACTGCATTGGCTCCCTATTAAACATTGTATACATTTTTAAATATTGCTGATTACTTACAAAGCACTAAATGGTTTAGCTCCGCAGCACTTGAGCGAGCAATTAACGCATTATATTCCTTCACGTCTATTGCGATCTCAAAATTCCGTCCAGTTGATAATACCTAGAATATCAAAATCGACTGCTGGTGGTAGATCCTTCTCCTATTTAGCACCAAAACTTTGGAACAGTCTTCCTACCATTGTCCGGGAAGCAGACACACTCTGTCAGTTCAAAGCAAGACTAAAAACACATCTCTTTGACCTAGCATACACATAACACATTATAGACTTCTATATTTCAATGTTAGGCTGCATAGATCAGGTCAGCCGGAACCGGGAACACTTCCCATAAATCCTGATGTACTCGTTACATCATAAGAAGAATGGCATCTACGCTAATTTTAGTGTTTTTGTTTATCCCGAGGTTTTCCCGCAGCCTGCCGGATCCAGGCTGTATCCAGATTTGATAAAGGACCTGCACCTGGACCTGATGTCATAGCAGGGTGCTAAAGTGGCAACTAGTTTCTCCTTATGGAGGATCCCTTTACCACTGTACAGATAAAGCGTTGTCTGGAAAATTCATTTTGCGTATCTACCCCGAAGTGATACAATTCTGTATCAAAAATGTTAAGGCCAGACAAGTTTTTTAAGGCTTGGTTTGTAGGGAATTACAAACCTGCGCACATATATTCAAACGCGCATACCAATAGACTGAACTCGTAATAAGCATGTGCACGCCATCAGCGTTCTCACAGGTTTCGCGTTTAAAGTCTGTGTAGAGTTTCCTGTTAAAACGGTGTCATGTTAGCGGACCCTAAGTTAAAAACTAATGATCGTTGCGACAGAAGTGAATCAATCAAATTAACTTTAGCTGGAAAATAACTTTATTCAAGAACTGCTATAAAGCCAAAACAATCTCTGTTACTTTAAACTATCCTTGTATCTCTGTAAAGCCGCTTTGGAATAATTTACATGGTTAAAAGCGCTATTTAAATGAAGATGACTTGCCTTGACTATCCCATGATGCCACGGGAGAGGAGTTGTCGTCATTATATTTGAAAATGGTTGAAAATGCTGTTTTCAAGTGTAAGTACTTTATAAAGCACTTTTTGTTTCTTTGTGGTTAAATTGTATTTGTTTAACATCATATAAGTAAACGATTGACTTGTTAAAATTTTTAATAATGTAAATCGAGGGTACAATTTTGTGAATTGGCTGCAAAATGACAATTTTATCATCATTATTATTACCGAACAGAACGAGCTAATGCCTGTCAGCTAGCTAAGTTAACACTGTTTTCTTTAAACGCCGTTCGTTGTTTCGCAGTTAAATGAGATAGTTACAAAACTTTTATTTTAGATTTTACAATGACTTTACACTGTAGGAGGAATCCGCTGCAGTCCTCCGCCTCACCGGTGAATGTCGCTGGTTGGGCCATGGGACTAGCAGAGGCAGCGGATGAAGTAGTGGGTTAAGAGTGCTGAAGTGACTAGCGTGCAGCGTGAACGACATCGGCGGGAATGGAAGGTGGGTTTTCCGCTGTAGACAGTTGCAGGGATAGGCGGACTGCATGAACCAGATCTGCGAACGGACTGGCCGGGCGATCCGTTGCAGTCTCCGTGGGACTCTGCATGTGGTCTGGTCTTCTGTCACGGTATAGAGAGAAGCAGACAGGACGAATAATACAAAACTGGGTTTTATTGAACAGAGGCACGGAGTGGAACAGCAGAGATGACTGTTGAGTATAAATGTAGAAGAATTGGTACTGGATGTGGAACTTAGCTGGTTACTAATCTTGATCTCTTGTTTGTAGACCAAGGATATAGCGGGCAGAGGGCTGGAGACAAGACAGGATGCAGATGATCGGTGACGAAGCACAGAGAGGAATCTTCGAGGTAAGTAGCACAGGTAAGTAGTAGAGTAGAGTCTCTTTATAATGAGCGTGGTAGATAGATGACGTGCAGGTGCAGTGAATTAGAACTCTGGGGAGAGTGAATGAGTGGGCGGAGCGTGCTGATCTGGTGACTCCGTGACAACTACTTCCGGCGAGATTCTGAAGTGCGCATATGATGGACACATTAAACAGGTTCTCCCCACTCAGTGAAACACCCACTGAGAATCCTGTTGATTGTGCCCTAGTTATTGGCGATTCTATTACACGGAACGTGAAAATAGAGACACCAGCGACCATAGTCACATGTTTGCCGGGAGCCAGAGCGCCTGACATCAAAGCAAATTTAAAAGTGCTGGCAAATGCTAATCGGAAATTTTTCGGAAAGATTATTATTCACGTCGGCACAAATGATGTTCGACTCCGCCAGTCGGAGGTCACCAAAATTAATATTAAAGAGGTGTGTGAACTTGCAAATACGATGTAAGGCACTGTAATTTGCTCTGGCCCCCTTCCTGTTCACAGGAGTGATGAGATAGTCAGTAGATTGTGTTCACTCAATGGCTGACTGTCAAAGTGGTGTCAGCAAAATAATATAGAATTCATAGACAATTGGAAAAGTTTTTGGGGCAGACCTGACCTGTTGAAAAGAGATGGTATTCATCCCTCCTGGGATGGTGCTGTTCTTCTCTCAAAACATGACAATCTGGGGCTCAGGTCAGGAAGCAGACAGACTGGCTTAACCGACCGTCTGCTAGCTGTCTCACGTCACCAAGGTCAGATAAATCCCATCACATAGAGACTCTTTCACCTAGCTATCATCACAAAGAGACTGTGTCTGTTCCCCGAATTTGGAAATCCAAAAACCGTTTCAACCCATCTAAGGTTAAAAATTTAATTGATGTTCAACAAATAAAAAACAGCTATAATACAGATGAGCAAATGATAAAGCTTGGGTTGCTGAATATTCGATCCCTTACTTCAAAAGCACTTATTGTTAATGTTATGATTACTGACTATAATCTAGATGTGCTGTGTTTGACAGAAACCTGGCTAAAACCAAACGATTACATTACTTTAAATGAATCCACCCCGCAAGATTACTGTTATAAACATGAACCTCGTCTGAAACGCAAAGGGGGAGGTGTCACTGTAATTTATAGTTATATTTTCAAAATCACTAAAAAATCTAGTTTTAAATATACTTCTGAAGTGTTGGTGCTTAATGTAAAAATATACTATAGTGTAAATGACAAATCACATTTGAGATTTGTGCTGGCTACTGTATACAGGCCACCAGGGCACCATAAAGATTTTATCAAAGAATTTGCTGACTTTCTATCAGAGTTAGTACTGGCTGCAGATAAAGTACTAATTGTTGGTGATTTTAATATACATATAGATAATGAAAAAGATGCATTGGTATTGGCATTTAAAGACATTCTGAACTCTATTGGAGTTAGACGACACGTGTCAGGACCTACTCATTGTCGCAATCATACTCTAGATCTAATATTATCACGCGGAATAAATGTTGATGCCGTTAATTCTGCAGCAGAGCGATGACATCTCAGATCATTATCTAGTCTCGTATAAATTACATTTAGCCAAGGCTGCAAAGCCGACTCCGTGTTACAAATATGTTAGACCTATCAATTCTGCCACTAAAGATTGCTTTATTAATAATCTTCCTAATCAGTTTCATCATCTCAGCATCCCAGATAGCTTAGAAGAACTCGATATTGCAACAGAAACTTTTAACTCTCTCTTTTTCAGCACTTTAGACACAGTTGCTCCGTTGCGCTTAAAGAAGATTAAAGAAAATAGTCCAACGCCGTGGTACAACGAGCACACTCAGGCACTTAACCTGTTAAGCTGCAACCCCACTTTTGAAAAATCCCCAGAAATGACATACCCAAACTGAAACACATACAGTTCATGAACCCTTTGTACTAAAAGCACAAGTATGATCTCATTTGAAAGCTGACACCTGGCAGTTTATTGTAAATGTAGAATTAATTATTGTCATAATGAAAAAAATTGTTATAAATAGCTTCAAAGTTTTGTAAAGTTATTAGAAATTATTTTTTATGAAACATCCTCATGAAAATAAAATTGAAGTTGGCACTGGAGCAATCTAGAAATGCACTATAGCTAAAGCCATATGTCTAAACATTTTATGTTTAAAATCTGAAGATAATAAGTCCAAAACTCTGGATTTAGTTCAATGTTTTTCAAGACCATGTCAAATGACTTTATTTTTAACGTCCTGGAATGTCACATGATCATGGCTCTTCTTCATGTTCCATATATGGACTATTATTGTGCATGTAGCGCCCTCAGGCTGTTGGTATGAATTAAAAACACAGTAAATCAGAGTACCAAATGCTCATAAAGATTACATCGACGCATTTGGGTATAAATTCAATAAATATTATTCCTGTCTATAGAAATATGATGTAAATCTATGAGAATCTATCAATATTTCTCCAAATCTGCACATTTTTTAGCTAAAGCCCTGAGGCACGTTGTTTTGTGTATCGCTGTCATGACGACAGCACGGAGTTTTTTATGAATGAAAGCGGCTGACGCGCATAATTCATATTAAAGGTATCAACTCATTTTTTCATTTCATAACTCCTGACACAAATTAAGACATAACTGTCACTATGAGTTTCTCAGAATACAATAGTGGTCAAATACTGAAACTTGAGTCTTATATCTTTTTAATGATGTATAGTTTGTCAAGGTATAACATTAAATCTGATAGTAATTTTGAATTAAATAAATAAATAACGCTTCAGTGCGCCGACGCACTGGCAACGCTTAACAGGAGAGCAGCCAGAAAAATGGAGCGCAACTGGAAGAAAGCAAAATTAGAGGTATTTCGCATTTCATGGAAAGAGAGTTCGATTGCATACAGAGAGGCCTTAAAAGCTGCTAGATCTGCTTATTTTTCAACCCTATTAGAAGAAAATAAACAAAACCCTAGGTATTTATTTGAAACAGTGGCTAAACTAACGAAAAAGAAAGCTTCAAGCTCAGAAATTTCCAAGCAACACAGCAGTAATGAATTTATGAACTTCTTCACTTATAAGATTGATAATATCAGGGACAAAATTATAACTATGCAACTGTCTACTACAGTATCGCATAAGGGAGTGCATTGTATCCCTAAGGAAAAATTCGATTCATTTACTGCTATAGGAGAGGAAGAATTCGCTAAACTCATTAAATCATCTAAACGAACAACATGTATGTTAGACCCTATACCGACTAAGCTACTGAAAGAGATGCTTCCAGAGGTCACAGATCCTCTTCTTACTATCATTAATTCATCTTTGTCTCTAGGATGTGTACCAACAAGCTTTAAGCTGGCTATGATTAAACCGCTTATTAAAAAAACACAACTTGATCCTAAAAAAATTGTCAATTACAGGCCAATCTCGAATCTACACTTTCAGTCAAAGATACTAGAAAAGGCAGTATCTTCACAACTATGTTCCTTTTTAGAAAGAAATAATATCTGCAAGGATTTTCAGTCAGGATTTAGACCGTACCATAGTACTGAGACAGCTCTCATTAGAGTCACAAATGATTTGCTCTTATCATCCGATCGTGGTTGTATCTCTCTATTGGTGTTACTCGATCTAAGCACAACACTGCACTAAAACTATAACAGTTCACAGCACAAAACCACCCAGAAACAATTCTTAACTTTTCCCACCCCAGACTATTCTGTTGCAGTTTACTTTATTACACTCCCTCCAACATAAGCACTGCACTTGAACACAGTGTCACTTTTGCTGTTCATACTGTCACTATCCAAACAATGTATGAATAATTCATTAACTGTGTGTGTGACAGTTGTCTCTGCACAAGTAAATTCAGACAGAGAAAGATACATATTTTATTTTATACCCAGGCAATGGACAAATGTCTACACAGGTCATTGGTTCAGAATGAATTAATTTGTGTTCTATTTCTTTGCACAGTAGCTAGGTGTCACTAGTGAGCAATGCTGAATGAAGCTTTGAGTAATGAACCTTTGGGTGAAGCAATGGACTGCGAGCAGGGGGGCAGGGTTTTCTATTATTTTGAAGGTACCCCCGGGCGCCGCCATTGGCTAGCGGACCCCCACCTGCTGTTAGCATCCCATTGACTCCCATTCATTTTGCCGTCACTTTGACAGCGAATAACTTCACATCTGAGGCGTTTAAAGACTCCATTTGTCCATTATTTATTTCTAAAGAAACACGAAAATGTATAAAAGGCTTCATTACCTTGTAGCTTTTTTTGTAAAAATAGGCTAACGATTGCGTCATAACCACGCGACTCTCTGTCGCACAGTAGAGAATTACCGTATGGACAGGAGGAGAAGTTTGCGCGCAATCTGGGGGTCGTGGAGACAAAGTGACAAAATAATTAATCAGAATACATAGCAAACGTTTCTCCTGCTCCTAGCTCATGGACACCTCCTACTCACACTCTCCGTCTCTGCAAGTTTCGGAAGGGAATGATTCAGATTTCTCTTGGCACAGCTACTAGAAGACAGACGGGTTGCTCACGTCACATCTACGTCGTCAAGCTCAGTTTGAGTCTGCGCAGTACGCTCGACCCCCAGGAAGTAAGAGTTTCTAATTGACTTCACTTTGTCTCCGTTGAATCCAATGGGGTCGCTGTGTCCATTTCTTTTACTGTCTATGACTGCGAGGTCTCAGTGGTTCAGGAAGCCTCATTTTGCCATCACTACATCACTACCTCGAGGTAAGTAGTAGAGTACTACGTACTACTGTACTGTACATTCCAGTACTACTAGAGTACTACTGAGAGTTCACGTATAGACAAGACCAGACAAAGAGGTGAAGGGGAAGTGTCTCTTTATAGTGAGCGTGGTAGATGATGCATACGATGGACACTTTATATCCCATGATGTCACGGGAGAGGAGTTGTCGTCGTTATATTTGTAAATGATGGAAAACGGAGACGCGGCTGTTTTCAAGTGTAAGTACTTTATAAAACACTTTTAGTTTCTTTGTGGTTAAAGGGGGGGGTGAAACACTCAGTTTCAGTCAATCTCATGTTAATCTTGAGTACCTATAGAGTAGTATTGCATCCTTCATATCTTCCAAAAGTCTTTAGCTTTATTATATTTATAAAAGAAAGCTAGGCTGTACCAAGTCTTTCCGGAAAAAACCGAGCGGCTGGAGGCGTGCCGTGTGGGCGGAGCTAAAGAGCACACACACACACACACCATAGACTGTAAAAAATACACACACACACCATACATCGCATGCTACGTAGATGCATTAACTATACGTGATCATGTTGTTTACTTGGTGTGCTTACGCGCCGATAGCTAACAACACATAGACATTTGAAGCAGTTTTACTCACCACCTGCTGTTCCAACGCACGACCGTAAACCTTTATTGTTGGGACTGCTCCATCCTTAAGCATTAGACGATCTGCAAATCCGCCGTCGAACTAGGCCTTGTTTATAAAACAATCATCGTCGAAATGCAGGGAACAAGAACACACTTCTTTGGTGACATTGTGTATTTCTTTAAGTCCTACGACTGCAGCGAGCACAGCGCTTTGATGGGCGTACTGCTTTCGCTCTCTCGCTCTGGTCTACGGGTGTGCGCGCGCCCTTCCGGGAGAAGTGCCCTTAGGACCCGTATAAGGAAATTCCGCCCCATCTGACATCACACAGGTCCATACTCGAAAAAAACTTTCCGAAACTTGTGACAAACCGGAAGGAGTATTTTTGGCACAGAAATACTCCATCAAACGTACAACTTAATTTTTGAAACTTTTTCCATGTTTAGCATGGGAATCCAACTCTTTAACAGTGTAAACAACTCAGTATGCATGAAATAGCATTCCCCCCCCCCCCCTTTAAATTGTATTTGTTAAACATCATATAAATAAACAATTGACTTGTTAAAAATTATTATTACCGAACAGAACGAGCTAATGCCTGTCAGCTAGCTAAGTTAACACATTTTTCTTTAAACAACACCGTTCGTTGTTTCGCAGTTACATGAGATAGTTACAAAACTTTTATTTTATATTTTACAATGACTTTATTTCTCCTTTACCAGTGTGGATATTATGTAATATTTGTTGCCTACATAGCAAGCTACTGTTATCAAGTGTACCTTATGTAAACATCAATATTAACTAGTGCAAAATGCCCGTGCAAAATCAGTTTTTGTGTGTGTTTTTAGTAATTGTTGGTTTGGTGTGTTTGAGTGCTCATTGTTACAATTACACAGCAAAAGTTCAGTGACATTTTTATTTGTGCATGGTAGAAAGCACACAGTGAACTCCGAGAAAACGCTATGCTTGAGTGTAGCGTCTGGACCAATCAGACACACAAATGATTCATTTATTTAATGAATAATCCAGCAAACTCACTCTCCCAACAAAGGTTTATGAGACGTCCCCAAAAACTAACATCTCAAATGAAGCTAACATACTGGCAGAACCCGGTTTCCTGTTACAGGACACATTGAGACTGATAAGAGTTTTACGACCCAAAGGAATTTCCAGAGAGCTGTGACTGTAATTTAATTCTCGCTGAGAAGGAGAAATAAACCCTGGTAATCCTATATATTCTATATATAACCACTTGAGAAATGTGTAAACATGTATCTAATTTTCCCACCTCATGATTTTCCTTTTATGTGGTTTGGCTTTTGTATTCTTGTAAACTCTATTGGGTTAATGTTTCAGACTTTGCATACTATGGTCAACTAAAATCATATGTGTGGCATGTTTGGTCTCTATAAACTCCAATCTTCGTCCCCGATTTGTTAATTTACATTACATTTTGCTAACTTTGTGATGCATTGGTATTGTGGGCATCTTAAAGCTACACTGTGTAATATTTTAAGTTGAATTTTAGCAAAAAATATGTTGTTATTTCAAAATGATCATTAATGTGTAATCACTTCAACCAACCAATTAATTATTCTCGTAAGTGTATAATCTGCCATTTAGAATACATACGAGCGAGTCGCTCGAATGGCAGAAGCCATGTTGCGCATCCATCTTGAAAATACATTAGACTAAAGCCCTATTCGGACGTGACTAGTTTCACAGGGGGTCGTTAGAGAAATATCTGTTTCACAGACGTACTTTGAGATTTTAATCCTGTCCGAATCTGCCATGTCTGTCTTTTTCTCACACGACCTCTGTAAAAATTCCAGAGCATTACCTACTGTTTTTCGTCAAACTCGGCGGTCCTCAGAGAAATCTAATCCCGTCCGAATGCGAATGTCTGTGATTGCCGAAAATGTTTTTTTCCAAAACGCTTTTTCTTGTGTTTTTGGTCAACGTGAACTACCGTACAATCTCTTGCTATCGCGCCGGGTATTCAAGTTTCTGCTTTTTGCGCACCGATAATGGATGTAGATGTGTTCGGTAACGTTACACTGCGAAGAAATAAAAAAATTAAATGAACAAGAAGAGCCAAATCACGTAAACTGTTAAGACTGGCAACTGTAATATCAGTTTCAGGTAAGATTACTTTCATTTCTGCACTTAATTACATAACGTGTAAATTATATAAGTTAAAACATTTTATTCCAGTGGGTTTATTATAAGAACCCAGTTCTATAAAATCATGATGATAAATGTATGTTTAGTTTTTTTATACTACAATTTTTATAAAATGTTTACAAAACACTAAATACGTTTGGACGTTTTACTTTATATTTCAAAGTAGGCCTACTTAATTTCAAAATACATTTGATCAAATTTCATTCGCAATCCACGCATTCTGAACACGTGATCTTTTGCAATGCCCACATGTAAAACGCAGATACTCCTACCTCGGTAATAAACACGGAGATGTTAGTCCCGTCCGAATCCGTACATGAAATCACAGACGTAGGTTGATAAGAATTGTAACTCAAACGTCGTTTGGAAAACTAGTCCCGTCCGAATAGGGCTAAAGAGGGACATACAAGCTTCGCCTTTCGCGTTTTTACACGCAGTGGCACCTTGACGAATGCGAGAGGGAGATTTGCTTGCGTTTGCCGGCAGATTTGAAATAATACGGCCACTGTAGGAGTTAAAACGCCTTTGGAATGGGAGGAGCTAGAAAGTAATATTCAGTTGGTAGTCATACAATTTCACCGCTAGATGGGAGTAAATCCTACACAGTGTAGCTTTAAAGATTCTTGTGTTAAACATCCAGTCAAATTACATGTTCAAAGGCCTGCTTGAACAATGGGTCGTAAAAGGAATTTCCCTCCAAAGGAAAACACGTCTTATTGGTTCACACACCTCCAGAGGGTGTGACATCTTCATGCTTTAAAAGTCACTGATTACAAGATCAGCTCTCTCTTACTCTTTTCTGGAATCCTGATGTGAAGATGATGCTGAACTATAAGTTTCTAAGGACCACCAAGCTTGTGCCAGGCTCCGGCCTTGTCTTTCCATTCACCAAAGATACTCTGACTACCACTGGTTCTCTCTCATCAAGACCACATCAGCAAAGATCAACTGGAGCCTCAACAAATTGCATCAGGACAGTCTAATTCAAATGGGCGAGACATGCAAGTATCAAACTTAGTCTCATTATTTGATACATTAAGTATCCTTACCTCTTTAAAGAAGGCTTGTTAGAGTTTGCTCAAGGCTCTTGATCTGCTGAATTTCAAACAATGCTATTACTTCTTGCTTTCCTGTATTCTGCTTCAGCTCTCTTTCCCTTGGTAAACTGTATGCATGTATGTGTGTGTATGTTAGAGTAGCTTAAGTGTTTAGACTAGTTAATAAAATCTTGTTCATGTCACACGTAAAGTTGTCCGTGTCTCAAGCTCATAACTGGAGTCACTAATCATATAGATCTTGACTACTGCTCTTAGTAGTACTGTAAATTAAGAAAGACATTTCCCATGCCCCAGAAATGTACATTTCTTTGAGTTAATAAACAATTAATCCTGAGTGTTCACAGGACAAACAGGTTAACTGATTGTAATATTAATTTACGACATTAAGCTAATTATATTAACTGATCCAAATATTCATATCAATTATAACCAGTTATTATTGATTATTAATATTTCATAGAGCTAATTTGCTACATGAGCAAACAGTTTGTGAATAGGCTACTACAAATGATGCCCGTGAAAGAGACTGTGAACGCATTGAATAGGATGTGTTTAGTTGGTGAATAGCATAGGCTACTATTACACAGTAGCGATAACATTAAGCGCACCAGAATTAAATATAATATTCAGAAGTAAACAGCATAGCTGACATACAGATTCAGTTGACATCCACAAATGAATAAGCGCGTCAATTCAGGGAGCAGTGCAAAGTGCCCATGCAAAATCAGTTTTTGTGTGTGTTTTTAGTAATTGTTGGTTTGGTGTATTTGAGTGCTCAGTATAATAGAGCTTAACGCACCACCAAAAGCAAAAGTTTTAAAACATTTTTATTATAGTGTAATCTTGAGGGAAGAAAATGGACTTCAGCAGCTTCAGTAAGGTAACCTTCACAGGTTTCTAAAATATCTAAAGGGACTTTGATACTAGCAATCTCATTTGTATAGGGCATCACTGTAAAATAATTTTAAAATAGTTTCTTTCAAAGTATTTGTCTTTAAAATATAGATGAAGAATTGGCACATATACATACACACACACACACGCTGCTTGTGATATTACCATCAATGAATGAATCAACAGAGATACACACGCATACATCTCCTTTGATTCATTCATGTTTATTCATTGATTTTAATATCACAAGCAAATAAATTACTTTTTCCTTATCGAAAATCAACATCTTTAATTGTTCACAGGTTTGTGTGTGTGTGTTTGTTTTTCTGAGGTAAATATATTAGCCAAATGATGATACTTAAGTTATTTGAGAAATTACACAAAAGCTCTTGACGAAGGCATGATCTGCGAGCAGCTGACTGACTCCTCCTCTGAATTGTGAGCACGAACAACGTAAAAATGCAGACGAAAGCGGAAAAGCAGAACTAAAAACATTGCTCGAAGTTGGTGCAGTCAGTGGAATGGGCTCTTTAAATTTTTGCACTGATATGACAGCGCATGTCACGTGACAATAGTACGTCCGGACTCCATTCACACTACCCGTATTCATACTATATAGAACGTACTTTTTTAACGGTCGCGAAGTACGTTCTAATTTAAATGTAGTACCTACTCACATAGTACGTGATTTCGGACGGAGCTAATGCATCACAGGTGCCTCCCCCTTTATGAGTGGACACACCCCTTACTGCTGACTGCTACAAGTGTGTTTTGGTGCTCGGTCCGATTCACTTTCAACAGCGTTTCTCAGAAATCGCTTACTGCACCTTTAAGTGACTTTGAACATAGCATGGTTGTTGGTGCCAGACGAACTGGTCTGAGTATTACAGAAACTGCTGATCTACTGGGATTTTCACTCACAGGCATCTCTGGGGTTTACAGAGAATGGCCCGAAATAGAGAAAATATCCAGTGACGGCAGTTCTGTGGGCGAAAATGCCTTGTTGATGCCAGAGGTCAGAGGAGAATGGCTATTGTTCTGTTTATTCTAATCTCTAAAGCAGGATGGATCCTGAGTAGCTGTCAATGTTTTGGTCATTCATCATCTGAAAAAAATTGTTCTGAAAGTAATCCCAACTATATTTCTCTGTGCCATTATCATTGTAGTTGTGGTGTGGACTCTGCTATTCTTTTACATTTAGAATGATTTTCAGAACTAGGCCTACTGTATATCTATATTGTTATAGGTATCGTCCTTGGTGTGAAAGGGCCTTAATGCTGTAATGCGTGTCATTTATTAGCATTTGTAGTCACCTTCTCTCACCTTTAAGATTTTTTAATCAAGCTGTGGTGGAAGAGTGAGAAAGACAGAACCCCAAAGATGATAAGAAGAAAGAGGATCTCAAGATAATTTATACCTGCACATATCTGTCACTTCTCATGTTTAGAGATAACTAAAAATACTGTAACAAATGCATTGCTAGTTATTGTTAGTAAATCCATTAACTAATGGGACATTGTTGTATAGCATTACTGCAAAATCTATTTATAGCTGATTTGGAGGCCCTGGGAACTGAAATGTGTTGTAATTTCACAAACAGCAGAGGGCGCAATAAACCAGCCAAAAATGATTATGAATTATGATGATTTTTTTTATTCATTAAAACAAACTAAAGCGAACGTCTGAGCCCTTCATTATTTTGTGTTTAATTTAGCGAATGTGGCCTGTAACTAATCTGTTTTGAAGACTCAGATAACTTTCCCAATCTAAAGCATGTTCGAGGAGCACCTTTTTTTTGCACATATTTCTAAACCGTTTTAATCATCAGAGATTCAGTAAGGGTCTAAAACTGATGTAGTAATGTCTTGACAACAAATCTGAATCAGAATGATCTTTAAAATACAGTATCCTGAAAAAAGGATGTAAATTTTTTTGCTGAGTTTATATACCATAATGTCTCATTCTTTTCTGGTGGTGATTCTCATTAGATTTTAATTAATGTAATACAATTGTTTGTTTGTTTGTTTTTATCAAAAATTAATGCATAGCTTATTCAACAATTACTAATGATTAGACACTTACATCTACAAGCAGCATCTTCAGTCACAGGCTTTACTCAGGACAGCGACCCGCTGATGTGTCACTTTGCTCTGTTTCCTGCACCAGCCTGAGGACAAACACAGACCATTGTGAGTCATTCTGTTGACCCGATCGTGTATCAGTTCTCTTAACCCAATTAACTAATCACTCTATCTGAACATGTTTAAATACATTTGTAGGCCCCTATATCCATTACTGTCTTTAAAACATTGAAATATTTAAAAACAGAAATAACAGTTCTCTCTGTTTTCTTTATAACACTATCCTGCAACACTTTCTGAGCTGGTTTGCCAAACTGTCAAACCCATACAATCCTCCTTCTTCCATAACGTGATGTAGCAGCAAAACCAGCCAATGACATTCTTTTTATTTTTACTAACCCTTATTGTGCTAAAATGGAAATGATTAGGAAATAAATACAATATGAGGGCTTTAGAATAGGCACATGTTTATGTAGTTCAGGATTTCAAGGCTTTGTCAATAATAATTTAAGCAGCTTCCTGATCTCATTGTTGTCTTAAACACAATAGAGGGAGCCGATCACGTCACCCACACTCCTTCTGCCTAACAAGCTTCATCCTCCATTGGGCAAACAGACTTCTAACTGTGACTGGGGGTGTGGCTTTAAACTGGCTTGACCAGATTTCCCAGGAGTCTGTGTGTTTTTTTTCTTTGATAGACATAACTGACACCAGTGGAGTGGAGGGAAAACACTAGCACATATTTGTGTTCCTGGAAGCTGCAATTGCCTCTGATGAATTCCAAGGACTTTCTGAACGCTTCAACAGGTCCGGCTTAGATCCTACTGTACAAGTCCGTGGCCAGATAAAAGTGTTGACAAAAAATCTGGGCAAATTGAAATGAAGCAATATTCATTCTTCCAGGGATTAAAAGCAATAACAGGTAATCTTTCTCTTTATTTGATCAGTTTAGAAGGGAGAAACCATGATATCCAGGATTCAGATAAAATATTCTTAAATAAAATGTTCAGCCCTCTCTAGGTCAATGGAAGATCTCAATGTAGTTTTGGAAAAGAGAAATTATCATTATATACACATATATACACACAGTAGTCAACATTCGAATTGGATCAAAACCTTTCATCAAAGTTATACATGAATTTTGAACAATAACTGTTCTTGTCTTAGGACAACTTTTTGATCCACTTCAAATGTTGACTGTGTGTGTGTGTGTATATGTGTATGTATATATATATATATATATATATATATATATATATATATATATATATATATATGATAATATACTTTCTTTGACCCAAAGTTTTATTTTTTGACCCACTTAACTACATATTAATATACAGTTTCTTAATTACATCTATTGTCTTTGAAATATGGATAAATTGTATCTCCGAAAGTACTGATGAGCATTTATGGTAAACTGAAATATACTTTAATGTCAGCTTTAATTACATTTGAATGTCACATGTTTAAATATATTTGTAATTACACATTATATTAATTTAGTACATTTATCTTGCAATTTAGTACATTTAAAATACATTAACTTTAAACGTATTGTTGAATAAAACACTACAGTTAAAATTATAATCAAGTACTATAAATATGCTTTAGTATGTTAGTCAACACATTGAAATAAGTGTACAAAAGCACAACAAAACAAACAAAAAAAGAAACAGTCATGAAAGTGACCTCTCTTTAGGTACACTATTTCATATTTCATATATATATACTTTTAGGATTTGAAGTACACTACAAGTGCATGCATTTCTTTTTCACATGGCCAGTAATTAAATATTCTATTATTCGGTGTAGGCTAAATTATATACATTTTCTTTCGTGGGAAATAAAGGTGTAAATGTTCAATAGCTTCAATGTATGCGTCTATACAGATTTTGAATTAAAAAAATAAATAAACCTATACCCTGAGATATGTTCCTGGAGTAAACAGTCTGACAAGTACAGTAGTCTTGGTCTTTCATTATATTACAATATTCATCATTAATTTCCAAAAAGGAGAGGTTAGACCAGAGTGGGAACGTATCAACAGAGGTGGACAGAGTACACAGCTTCATTACTTGAGTAAAAGTACAGATACCCCTTGCTAAATTTTACTCAAGTACAAGTACTACAGTCAGATGTCTACTTAAGTAAAAGTACTGAAGTACTTGTTTTTAAAAGTAATTGAGTATCAAGAGTACAAGAGTACATTTTCTAAATATTGCATTACTACTGCCACAGTGCTTACATTGGTAAACACAGCAAACACTTTGAAGCGAAAACTATCATTAACTTGTTCAGAAAATTGAAATAGTCTGGCGAGGTGGGGCCACGGGTTGGCACATTCCCGGGATGGACCTGCTGCGTCTTCATCCATTGTTTCGTCCATGGTTTCGTCTTTTATCTAAATCTGACCATGGAGTTGACTTTGGCGGAAAGCTGAAGGTGATTGCTGATAGGCTGTCCCAATCAGTGACGCCTGCACAATCCAATCACGTTTGAGAGGGAAACAACAAATTGAGGGTTTCCGAGAATTATTATTATTTTTTTATTATTTTTTTTTTTAGAAGTAACGGGTACTCATGGTTATGGATAGAAATTTAGCGGAGTAAAGAGTACAATATTTGCCTCTCAAATGTACTTGAGTAAAGTCATGAGTACTCCCCAAAAATGATACTCGAGTAAAGTACAGATCCCTCAAAATTGTACTTAAGTACTGTACTCAAGTAAATGTACTCCGTTACTGTCCGGCTCTGCGTATCAACATATCAGCTGTAGAACATAAACTGATGGTTCTTATAGAAAGCAAAGAAACTCTAATAAACAAAGAGGCACCTCTGATCCAATACAGCAAATTCAGTAAACAAACATAAGCTGAAGACTGGATTAGAGAATGTTTTGCAAAGCAGTAGAATTAATGTGTGTAGAATTAATGTCCTGCAGAAAACAAAAGCCACTCTTATATTCATAAGCTTTCTCCCTAAGGAGCTTGGGTGGGCTGTTCTCACACACGCATGCAACTGCAGTCTGTCCTGTGTGAAATCCCTCTAGGAACCGGATAGTCAGTGATTTGGAGTGCTCCATTTTACTTTCCTCAGACAAGTTCGGTATACCCACCCCTTGGCATTATGCTCACTTTCCAAAACCACAGTCCAGCAGGCTAGACCAAGGATAAAAACATCAGCAGTCATGCTTCTTACTTTTCGTATAGCAAGCCAGTCAGTGAGTTATTTAGAAGCAAACTCCTGTGAATGCTCATATATCATGTTCTGTAGCCTACAGTGTCAGAACAGACATTATAAATTACAGCGATCGTGATGAATGTGCAGAAGTGAAATGTGGACTGGGAAAACTGCACAGGTTTGGAATCAAGACCTTCGTTTAATCCTTCCTTTGACACGAGAGCTGCAGCTGAAAGCAAAATGCATGGAAAAGCATCTGCCAACAGGACGTCTGTGATTTTACTAGAAAAACACATGATCACACACCAGTGTTGTTACTGACTAAAACTAAATCTATATTTTAAAAATTGCTTTCATTAATTGAAATAAAGCTGAAATAAGATAAAATATACATATTCAATCAAAACTTAAAGCGTAAAAGAAAATTAGAAATTGAAGTACTAAAAGTACAAACTAAAACTGAAATGAGAATAAAGCTAAATAGAAATATTTAAAAAATGCTAACAAAAATGACAGAAGCACAACAAAATCAAGTCAAAATATAAAAATATAAAAAAGCTTATTAAAAATATTAATAAATAATATAATAGTATATAAATAATGTTAGTGCTAATAAATACTAATAAGTTAACACTGTCACACACAAATTTAAATAATTTCTAAATATTTGTATAATTCATAAAGTAAAAACTGCAAAAATAAAGTAAAAATTGCAGTATACAAAAATAGTTCGCATATTTAAAAAAAAAAACATCAAGGAATACTTCTGTCATTATTATTTTTTTCATCCTGATGGTGTACGGAGCCCCTAAGGGGACACGGTCATGTAAACATTTTTATCTAAAATTCGTATATTTGATTTTATATAAATAAAATGAAATATAATATAAAAAAATTTACTTAATTTTTTAAGTAAGAGTTTGCTTATCGGGGAACTCAAAACTTTTACGAGGCTATAAACTTACAACGTTTTTTTTTAAAGTACATTTTAAATCATAATATTTCAATAATGTTTTGTTGTTTATAGACAAGTGACTCAATATGCCTTCTGTGGTTATTTGCAGGGTATGAGAAGCAGAGGGAAATTTTACACACATTCAACACTCAAATCTAAGAGCATATCTGACCTGCTCCCCATCAAGGTCAGTCATGAAGGACCGCATGGAGGAGTTGCGTCAGCGGATGAAGGCCAGCGATAAGATGCTGGACAACAACGCCTTCAACAAGGAGGAGGACATGAACCCGTCCTCGCTGATAGGCCTGCAGGCCGTGATCTTTGAGGAGGAGCCCGTCCTGGAGAACTTCCTGAAGGAGGCGCAGAACATCCGTGACAGCATCGAGGAGCTGAACTCTGAAGTCAATAAGTTTGGCCAGCAGCAGAGAAACTTTATGGCCACCATCAGGCGCCTCAGCATCATGAAAAAGGAGAGTAGCATGACGCGAGACATCAAGTTGTTGGCCGAGAGCCTGAATAAAAAGCTAGATGCTCTTTCCAAGCAGGCCAAGCGAACCGAGGCTGAGCTGGGCCCGGACAACGCCACGTCCCGTATCCAGAAGGCCCAACACTCAGCCCTTTTCCGCCAGTTCCAGCAAGTAATGCGACAACACAATGACGCGATCCTGGCCAAGCAGGACAAATGCAAGCAGTTTATCATCCGGCAGCTGGAGGTTTCGGGTCGTGAGGTGTCCGAAGAGGAGGTGGATAGCATGATCGAGCAGGGCAAGTGGGAGATCTTCAATGAGAACATCTTAGTCGATGCAAAGATCACTCGTGCCCAGCTCTCAGAGATAGAGCAACGCCACAAAGAGCTCCTGAACCTGGAAAGCAACATGAAGGACCTGAGAGATCTCTTTCTAGATGTGTTCATGCTGGTGGAAGAGCAAGGGCACCAGATCGAGAACATACAAGCCAATGTGGAGAAGACACAAGACTATGTATCAGACTCAAAGGAGAAGTTCACAACGGCTGCCAGGTACAAGAAGAAGAACCCTCTCAGAAGACTGTGCTGTTGCTGCTGTCCTTGTTTCAGATAGCGGCTGGCAAAATAAACAGTGCCAAAGTTTCTCATTTACTGTGCTCTCAAGGGAAGAACTGGGGTCTGAATACAATGGCAGACGTCAACCTCTGTCTGATGAAAATAAAAAAGCAAAGGCACAAAGCACTTTTAGACTACATTTAAAAAAGGAAGGCTCTGTAGCGATGAAGGCTTAGCTGGGGTGGTGACATGCAATACAAGTGGTTATATAAAGATTTCACAAGATGTTATTATGTCCTGTTATATCACATTGTGTAAGGTGTAGTCAAAGGTACATTTATCTTGTATTTTATTACTGTGGAAAAAGCCAAACCATTTTGGAAGTTCAAATTTTATTTTATTTGTTCCCTTCAGTATTATTGTTTATAGGTCATTTGTATGCTTTAGATTGATCAAATATCTGAGCTAACATTATATAAGACTAGCAAACTATGATACCACGCACAGTCTAATATTTGCTCATAGTTAATTAGCCGTTACTCTGGAGCTGATTAGAATGAAACTGGTTGGGCTCATGATGAGGTGAATAATGAAGACGTTGGTGAGTCAACAGAGCAGGTATTAGGTGTCGGTACAATTTCTAGTATCTGGGTGTGTCTACATTTTCAGAAGAAAACGTGTTGCACAGAAATTGAAGGAGAAGAACATTATTTATAAATGCAATAGAAGCAGAACAATGCCACCGTGTTTACTCAGATAATTGAGAGAAATATGAAAAGGTTTGCATTCCTTTTCACTAATGAATTTGCATGGCTCTTTCTTACTTTTTTAATTTTATAGCTATTTTTATTTGAATGCACAAAGAGCTATTTCTATCTGATGAAATATTACTAGTCATGCTCAGTTCTGTAATATTTATGATTCCAGAAATCCCAGAAAGTTTTGGATGATTGTATATTTGAAGATAATGACCATGAAATTTGCCGTATTCAATCCCAATATTCAAATTTTTCAAATAAGTAAATAAATGTGTCAATATTCCAAAAACAAACATCTGAATATTGTTCAAACTTGAACATGATTCTTGTTTTCTTACTATGAATAAATTATTCAAAAATGCATTCTTTTATTTCATTTAATTTTAAGTTGCATACAAAGAGAATGTATGGTACGAGTTAAAGGGACAAAAATTGGATACAGTCATAGTAGGAAGTCCTTACAGGAACATAAAGGTAGGGTAAGCAATGTGTTTCACAAACACTTTTTGTTATACTGGAGGAAACTCTCTCCACATCCTGATAGCAATCAATAATAGAAGTGGTCTACATATGTAAAAAATATACATATGTCTTCTGTGGAAGTCTCAGGACCAAAAAATGTTTTGTCCAATTACTGCATTCGGTCTGAATACAATGATAAGATGACCTACCTGCCTGTCAACGTATGTATTTGCATACCTCCTCACACCTGCCTGCGCAGACGTCACACGATCCATGAGTCTATATGCAGAGTTGTAGACAGTCATCGAGCGGCACAAACAAACAGCGGCCACCTTTTACAGTGCCTCATGAACCAAGACAACAAGATTATGCTGCATTCACACCATGTCGTAATTGCAGTAATAAAGAGATGGCAACCCATTACCTTCTTCTCTGAGCTGTTCATGCATTTTTATGGCAACACTATCAATGCCAAAATGAATATGCAGCAGTCAGGTCCAAATCCGAGCTTTGTGGTATGTGTCAGGAGTTAGTAAACAGCAATAAAGCACACAAGACTTGTTTACTCATAACTTCCGTTCTCGCACATATTACGTCATTACACAACACTTCAGGTACAACATCAACAGTTCTGACTTCCTTTTCAAAATAGGAGTCCACAATACAATTCACTTATGAACTTTCTGTGAATCCCATGCATGTGGTTCCGTACCCTCACTTTATCCTCCTCCTGAAAACAAGGAGTGTGAGTACCCCGCATAGCATCAGTGTACTTTTTAATTTTGTGCTGCAGCCACGTAACCCTTCGGCGAACAGTCATGTCAGTTGGGGAGTACATAGGAGGAGATGGCAAAATAGACTGCCTTGTGCGCCTGCCATTGAGGAGCTGAAAGGGTGAAGTACCAGTTGCAGCATGTGGAGTGGCACAGTACACCTGCAAGAAGTCAGTTTTCACAGGTTTCCACAGCTGATGTTGCTGGATGGCCATTTGGACAGTGTGTTTGAGCACATGGTTAACCTCTCTCCAGCACCATTACCTGCCATGTTGTAGAGAGAGGAACGATGGTGACGAATATTGCTTCCTTCCAGAAAAGCAGCAGACAAAAACTGAACACTGTTATCAGTAACAATACTCAAAGAATTCCATGCCAGCTGAAGACTGATGACAGAAACGAAACCACAGAATCCATAGTGACAGTGTGAGTAACGGAGACCTCAGGGCATTTGCTGTAATAATCAGTTAATGTTATAGCAAACCTGCAGTTAGATGCAGCAGTGTCAAATGGACCGACTGTATCCACAGGCACTTTCTGCCATGGTCCATCTGGCAGCGGCACCAGCTGGAGAGGAGCAGGGTTGTAACCTGACAGTTTTGTCATTGAGCTGACACGCGTAGCAGAAATCATCATGAACCTGAGCATCCATCTCTGGCCACCAGTAGAGATCATGAAGGTGTTTTTTGGTTCTCACCTCTCCCTGATGTCCTTTGTGCACTATGGATAGTGAAACCAGCACAGATCGAGGAGCAGCAGGTGCAATCAGCCGTAAGCTTGGAAAATGAAATGGTCCAAAACAGACAGTTCCAGACGCAGATATAACTCGGAAACAACTCCACATCCAGTTCCTCGGGTGAAGGAGGCCAACTATTGGAAATCTGTGTACAAAGTTTGCAGAGCAGGACTTGAAGCACACGCCAGAGTGTGCAGACAGAGAATTACAGGCAGCAAATAGAAAAGCAACAACATCATCAACAGGAGCTGGAGCAACAGCAATATCTGCAGGAGAAGCAGGTATGGGCAAACGTGACAGATAATTAGCTGGGGCAATTTGAATCGCCTATACACGATTCATCAGGAAGAAGACCTTCCGCTGAAACAGTATGACCTAAGAACAGCAGGCTGGTTTGCCAGAAAGTACACTAGTCTTTATTGAACAGCTTCTAGTCGTTGTAAGACCACTTAAAAGTACTTAGTCATGCATACATGTTATGTCTGTGGACGATAATGTCATCCAGGTAATTTTCAACCTCTGATAAGCCAGTGGTCATCATCTTCTGAAATTCTGCAGTCTGTCTGAGAGCCTGCCTCTCAGCATGCCTTATCAGAATGACATTTTCTACGCAACAGTTGTTTCTGGAACAAAACAACAGAACAGGAAGCCACCTACTTTGAGCGAGATGTCAGAAATGGAAATGCTGGAGCTTGTGCGCAAGTTGAGTATCAAAGACTGTTAGGGCGATGCTGTTAGAATTGCTTTTTGGAGCTATGCTGCAATATGTGTGTGTGGAAAACGCAATTCAAAGAAGAACCTGAATTCGGCTGAATTCAAGACTATATAAGACGCAAACAAATGTTTTGCTCTTCCTTGCCATAGAAAATCTAGTACGCCAGCTTTTACTAGACGCAAGAAGCCTGCCAGCTTTAGCTATTTTACATCTGTTAGTTAGTACTCATTTATAATCTGTAACAAGTATTCTTTTCATTTGATTATTTTAATAAAGTTTGTTATAACTTTTACTATAATCATCTGACTGGACCTTGGATCATTTGAGTACAGTTTCTTCTGCCTGGATCAGGAAATCCTTTCTGGAGGAAACAAAGGGGTGAGCATTCTTTTTGATAAAATAATTATTACCATGTGTTCTGATTTGATCATATAGCCTAGCCAAAGAGGCAGCATGTAACAGGGTTGTTGTTATATTGCAAAGAAGGTTTAAGAAGTACCACAAAAGATAGACTTATAATACAATTAATAAATCTATTATTTTTATAATAGAATATTAACTTGTATAGACTGATCATCTAACTTCTTGAGGGCACGACTAAAGCATAGGCACTTTAGTTACCGCGAGATTATCTCGATAAACTTTGAGTATGGTTTTAGGATAACTGGGAACGGTTTTAATCGTGATCCATCGCAAGTCGCTGAAGCCAATTTCTAAGCAACACGACAAAAATGGAACAGACCGTAGTGAGTAATAAAGGCTGTGAGGTCATGACTGTCCTCATGGAGTGAAACTTGGTAGTAAGCATTAGTCAGGTCGAAAAAACAGAGAAAACAGTAGAACCTTTTAGAGCAGAGAGTATTTCATTCATGTGTGGCAATGGAAAAGAGTCCACAATCACTGCTTTATTTGGCTCTCTGAGGTCAACGCACATCCTAAGACCAACTAGTGTCAACCACCAAATCCATCGCACAAGAAATAGATACAGTCAGATATAGATATCAGAAATAAACATAGTCACTGTGCTTGTAATGCTTGGAGTACGAGCTAAATAACGTAAGATCAGTAGAGATCACTCTCTCACGTATACATTCTCTACAAACTGATTTGAAATCATGGATTTAAAAAAAAACAAAGGTTATGGGTCATAAATCTGAGTGCAGATTTTAAATTTGTGGGTACTTGGTCGCGATTTAAAAAAACTGAAAGACCAATTTTAGAATCCGTGAAACTGTGGCCACAGATTTTCGTGTCTTTGATTTTTTTTCTCCTACATGTGACTTCACAGGCTCTGTAGTATGTACCTAGCCTACCTTAAAACAGCAAGTTTAAACATATTGGAAAACATTGCCATCTGCTGAGAAATAACTGAAGTACAAGTCCGAATCTGCAAACAGAGCAATTCCAATAGGGTCCTCACACCATCCATGCTCGGGCCCTAAATATTGGTCAGCTGAAGGAGAATGCACTATTATAAGATCTGTGAACACACATATTTGTTTTACTACATTAGTGAGCACATCCTCTAGACACAATACTACCACTAAACACAACCCTCACAGAAAAACGTCCTGCATTTTTACATTTTCAAAAATGAATGGGGGGAATGACTTAATCATTGCGCAAGCCCTCATTCCGCGTGGCGATGTGCATTTTGTCTTTTTTTTCTTATTTTCTTTTCTTTTTGTGTGTGTGTGTGTGTGTGTGTAACAATTGCGTGGAGTTCCGCTTTCAAAGATGCACGGAGCAGAGCGAAGTTCATCAATATGGAAGATGAGCTTCACACTCGCGCGGTGACTCGTGCAAGGGCTATCAAGTGGAAAAACGCAGGCAGCAGCCAATTCACTGTGAGGTTCAGGGGCCTCATTTATAACCGTTGCGTACGCACAAAACAGGCCCTGAAAGAGGCGTACGCCACTTCCGACGCATAAGTTGTGATTTATAAAAACAAACTTGACGGGAAAATTTGCGCACCTGCACGCAAACTCTGACCCATGCGTACGAACGTTTTGGAGATGGAGCAGTTTGGCGACACTGATGGTGAGCTGGAGTAGGCTATGTCTTTTTGGTCACTTTTAGACAGAAAATCTAAAGAAAATTAAACATATACAGAAAGATAATACAAATATAATTTCACTCACCAAGCCAAGCAAATATCCATCCCTTCTTAAATGTCCGCGCCACCGCGCTGGGCCATTTAATGAAACTGACGCAAATAACAGTTTAAATAAATAAAATAATGATTTAAACTATGTTTTACTTCTGATATAAACATTTCGATTAAATATGCCATTCAAATTAATGGAGTTCAACACTTAAACATGAAATCATTACTGAAAAGTAAAAAAAATATATATTTGTTGTGGATGCGATGTTTTTGAACACTTTTCCTGTGGCGTGCTGTGTTTTAATGTTTTAACCACAGAGATAATTGCTTATCATGATAGCCTACCAGATTGTCTGAGAAAATAGTTTCGTGCAAATAATGCCCAAGGCCTATTTCCATTAAAAATATAAATCAATTAAAAATACAATTCAGCCAGTGGAAAAGATTGAGAAAAACTTTCTCTTGAAATGTATTTTTTGATATTGTATTCAAAAACAAGGCAAGGATAACTACATGATTTTTATTAATGTAATGTGTCTTGTACCGTTAAACGTCATCACGTGGATGAATAATCATATCCAAATGATATGCAGATGAGGATCTGCATAGTAAAACTAGGCGTTGTAAGCTCCATATATGGTTATTTCGGGGTGGAGACGCATGTGCGCACAATCTTCCGCTGACTGGGATTTATAAAGTGAATTCTGCGCAGGTTCTGGCGTACGAACGGTTTTATAAGTCTGAATATTTTTTTTGAGTACGTCATTTTTGGTTTTCGGGCGCACGTACACTTTTAGTAAGGTTCCTACGCACAGTTTTATAAATGGGAGTATGAGACCCCAGGTGGTGATGTTTAAAGGGGTCATGATTTGAGGAATCAACTTTTCCTTGAGCTTTTGACAGCTTTTGAGCTTTTATAAGAGGTCATCATACTATAAGAATATCCTTTAAAACTTCCTTGTTAGTCCAAAAACAGCTTTTATTGAAACTAAGCCCAGAGACTTATGTAATGTAGACAGAGATTGGCAGTATTTTAATTACATGTATTTGAAATACGTATTTAATTACTTTTGAGTGTTTTGTAATTTGTATTTCCCTTAACAAAAATAAATGAAATGTAATTTGTAATTAAATACTTTGAGAGACTGTAATTTGTATTTAAAATAGGCTACTTAAAATACTTATTTAAATATATCATTTTATTTTGCATATATTAACTTTCATCACCAGGCTTAATAGGACCATAGACATAAAATACGAACAGGACTACCAAATTGCCTATCACAGTTTTTAGCTAGATGCAAGGGTTTCCAGAAGTGGAAGGCGTCATAGTTGGGCAAACTTCTATAGCAGTGAATGAGAGACTACATTAAATATATTTTTTGTGTGTTCCCATTTGCTCAAATGGCAAAAGAAAAACGCCACAACAGCGTTTTCACAACTTTCAAAAAGAGTAAAAAAAAAATAGAGAGAAACTGATAAAGGCAGTCGGAAGAGAGAAGGATGTCAACTTTGTCACATTAGAAACACCATCGCAGCAGCATTCACTCGTTTTTGTGTAATATAATACAAATATAGTGTTATAGGCATAATTATCTTTTATTATGACAGTTTGTGGCAACATGTACATTAAAAACGCATCTTCTGTCTGCACTAAACAATGAAATTACGATATTCTATACTCTTAGCCTCTAAACAGTTACTCTCGCACTTCATAAGACTGTAATTATTTTTTGTATTTTTGTATTTTCAAATAACAAATTACTTGTATTTTAATTAAATACTTTTTTTCACAGCAGTATTTTGTATTTATTTAAATACATTTGATGAGTAAGTATTTGTAATTTGTAATTAAATACTTTTTGATGTATTTGTGCCCATCTCTGAATGTAGATAGGTGAAAGACTGCTCTGCAGAATCAGATCAACACCTAGGCTACTTCATCATATTTACAACGTTGGCCCCGCCCACTGGCATGTTAGTCAGATGAGAGTAGAGAAGTCCAACACAGGATCACTGGACTACAAATAACATTAACTTCCAAAATATCCTAATGTTTGGAAAGTGGTTATTTATTTTCAACAATGTGAATGTTTCACTTGAGCATTATTTATTTGTATTCGGTACATTTCACTGTGGATCCTTTGGTAAATCAGTCACAATTTCGGCACAGGCTTTGCAAACTGACTTTTGGACTCGACAGCAATGCGACAAGTAGCTGTGTTAATTCTAATGCCTGATCTGTGACCTGTGATTTCTTATATGCAATGATTCATGGACAGTCAGATGTTCTTAATCTAACAGTAACCAGTGACTTAACGGTCAACTTTACTTTGTTTCTCTTAGTAGGAAGAAAATAATATGTTATTTTAAATGAGATTCAATTATATTTCTAGAAAGTGATCAAAGAACTGTCCCTTTACAATGGCTGGAGGTGTCAATCACACAGTGCAAGTTTATCAGTGACTGATTTCTGGACTCCCGTTATAATCAACAGATCTCTTATTTACATCGTGTTTTCACCATGGTTTGCACTGTTAGTTATGATGAAAGCATTCGTTGGTGTGCAGAAATTGTGTTGCAATGATGAGATCACTGCATTCATGCGCTCAACATGTCTTGTTATTGGCTAAATGGCACTGCATTGCAACCTTTCATGCCACGAGCTAAATATAATGCTATATATCTAAATGTAATGCTATAATCAACACTTTTCACTTGTTAACCTTGAGAGCTGTAATAGTTCAAACATGCTAAAAGTTTTCGAGTGAGTTCCATATGTAATACTTAGCTATTTCATATTCACAGATGTTAGCCAATCACAGCAGTGGGCATTTACACTAAAGTCTCACAGCAGACACGCCCCTTCAAACAGAGCGTTCAAATCAGAGGATGAAATAAGGGTAAGAAAAATGTCTTTTGGCTGGGTTTACAAAGTTTTTGACATAATATCTTTCCTTAGGGCATTCAGGAAAATGCTTTGTTTCTGATTGCTCTAAGTAAAGATATGATGTCAATTTTATAAACTTGAATTAGCCTAATAACCCAGTATTTTCCCCAGGATTGTATTCAAATAAAGCAATTAAAAAAAAAAATTAATCAGGTCAATTTTGATTATATATGGAGAAGGAAAAATTAATTACCTACATTAAAAGAGCAGAGATGACCAGAATATAAAAATCTAGTCTAAAAAGTCTAAAAGCCATTGATTTTGATTTCATAAATGGTACCCTGAAAATTAACTGGTTAAAATCTTTTCTAAACAACTTTTTGGTTACATATTCCAAGAGAAATGTTTAAAACATGGGAGGAATATAATTTTTTATATGGGATTTCACTCCCTAACGTCTCCCAAATTTTAAATGATGTATATTCATCCAGTGTAATCGTACGACAGAGATTTGGAATTGAAACTATACTAGTCATTTTATTTTTCCAATGTATTTACGTAGATGCTTTATGGTTTGATATTCATTACTGGCTTTACCCAAAAGTTCCTCACTGTGGAGTCTTCTCTCAAAAGGACATTATCTATGGACTTCTTGTGAACAGCAACAAAGATGATTTTCTGGTTAATGTCCTTATTCCTGGAATATTACACAAATCTAAATATTTGAAAGTGAAACCAAGCTTTTGTGTATTTCACAGTGAATTTCTTTCTTATACAAATGCCCTTAAAATGATGAAAATTAAAAATGCTAATAAATGAACTGGGCAGTATCAAGCTGTATATGCTTTTTGCAATAGAATATGATTAACTAAATGAATCATAGCCCTTTAATTTATAAAATATTTTATAATTAAATGACTTTTTCTTATTTTCTTGTAAATTACTTTAAATTACTCCTATTTATTTCCAATGTGGCCATTTTTACCGCGAACAATAGAAGTGTGACTATTTTTTTCAGGCTGATTTAACCTTGATTGTGTGTGTGTGTGTGTGTGTGTGTGTGTGTGTGTGTGTGCGCGCGTGTGTACACGCGTGTGTACATGTTTTTCTATCCTGGTGGGAACTTCAACCTGAATGCACACTGACCCATGAGGACTCGTGTCATCGTGGGGACCTAAATTGAGGTCCCCATGATGAAGGTTTTTTTTGTTTTTTATGTAAAAATGCAGAAAGTTTTCTGTGATGGGTAGGTTTAGGGGTCGGGTTAGTGTTAGGGGATGGAATATACAGTTTGGACAGTATAAAAACCATTACGTCCATGGAGAGTGACCTTTACCAATTTTCGTACCATTTCAATTAAGTAGCCTAAACAATTTAAAAAAAATGAAATGTATGTTATGCTGCTTGATATTGCACACTGTTATTTGTAGTCATATTATTTTAATTTCATTATCATAATCATAAACACACTGGTTTGCAGCACAAACATAGGCATGTTAGGCCTACCATTTACTGCATTTTGTTAATCTTATAGTTATTTATCTATATACCGTCTAATTAATCAGAAGTCTCCCACATTCAAACGAAATGGGTTTATTATGCATTGCAAGATAAGGTGGATACAGGCTCTTGCTCTATAATTCTCTTCTTGGCCCAGTTGTTCAAAAGCTTATCTGAGCCAGTGCTCAAGTTAGGCCTATTCATTTTATTATTTTATTATAGTTAAGTGCTTATTTTAAATAGGTATTTTGTTTTAAAATCAATGTGTATATCAGGGTCTGATTTCGCCTAGGGCACCAAATTGGCTAAGCCAGAACCGCTACTGGCCATATCAGCTTCAAAGTTCAGAGAGCTGGATGTGCTTGTTGCTAATATAGTTCAATAATTCAAATGTGAGCTTTGTTTTCATTACACTGACTATTTTAACTCCTTTTTTAACGTCTTTTTTTCAATCTTCATGTCACTGCATGGTGACACTAGATGGTGCTACTGTACAACAGAAGAGTTTGAATCAACCATCACAACACTGACAATGAGTTTCATCTGAAAAGGTCCTGAAAATTTTTGTTTCTGTGTGAAATAGTTCTGGAAATGCGTGTTCATGCATGTGTTTTGTGTGCTATATGACCTATGTGAGGAACTAGTGAACAATTCAGCAACAACACTATATATATATTTGAATGGGCTATAGTTGGCACATAATATATCTGAACATTTCTTCTAATGAACATCTGACCTATATAATTTATATGACTGTATTAGGGAATAGTACTAAATGTCCTTAAAAGCAATGAATGTTCTTGTTTCAGTAGGCCTACTTAAAGGGGAATTTTAATCAGCTGTCATTTACATTCTACAAACAAGACATGATATTTATATATATTTATTTATCCTTATATATTCAGTTCAGTTTAGAATCATCATTGTTTTCACTGCGTCATCAGCGCCAGAAGGAAAATTCAGAATCAGTCTTTAATAAATCCATTCATAGGAAACACAGGAGAAAAGGCAAACACATCCACTGACGAGACAGGACAAAGAACTGAACCGAACAGGGATGAGGAGCTAATGAGCTAATTAACGAAAAACCAGTGAACTGAATGAAACTGACACAGACTAGAAATAGGACACGCAGGCAAGCAGGTATAAACACAATGAACATAAATGTTACAATTAAATTATCTTACGACACTGGCAGATGAAAAACATGTCTCCGTAAAAATTGTTCAAGAGCATAAAAACTGTTACACATGTTAGTGAGATATTCTGAAAATTGTCGTAAGTTGGAAATGTTTCATTGGACAGTGGTTATATTATATTATTATATTATACTATTTTGTCATATAAAATGTTCTTTTTTAATTTATTATATAAAATAATGACAGTCTGATCCTATTCGATTAATTATTTTATGGTTACAACTTTAGTTTTGGCTGCATTGACATTTTCACTCAGGTTTTAAAAGTTCATCTAAACTGATAGCTGTAGAATATGATTAATATACTCATAAAAAAGATTACACCCCCCAATAATAGCTTTATCATGCTATTTGTCCAATTGAATAACTGCTAGAATTTTGTTAGCGGCAGTGTGTGGAGAAAACTCAGCAGTTTTTTTTTTTTTTTTGCTTGCACAATCACAACGGAAATCTTCAGAGAGTTTGTGCTTTGTAAGGATGAAACTACATCCTATTAATTCTTTCAAGAGGACAATAAACACCTCTGTTCCAGAGGTCACTGTTAAACAACACATTTAAAAAATGAAAAATGAAAAAAGAAAGATTTGCTGGAAAAGATGAATGTGCACAGTTCTGAAAAAAATAATAAAATAAAGAAAACGGAAAAAAGAATCTGGCCGGTTGTTTTTCAGGCCAATTATAACAATGAATTGACCCATACTGTGATGTAAAGTATACATTACATGTGTAATACGTAATAACATTATCTTGAGGCATTGATATAAAACCAAGTAGGAAGCAGAAAAGGTCAAAAGTAAATTTGCTCATCCTTAACAGTGAATTACATCAGTGATTCAGCTTTTAAAAGATCACATCAGTGGTTTAATAAACTTTCACAACCCGACCGCTTCAGAATGGAGTGAATAGAGCTCTTTGTTCCCTGGTCCCGGTCTGTAATATTTTGGCTGGAAGCACCGGGTCTCGATGTGGTTCATCAGCTCGGCAGACTGCAGTGTACCTGGAAGAGTCTTTCACTGCCTCAGGAAACACTTGCACTCAATAGGAGCCACCCCAGCCCCAGCTGGCCCGTCTAATTCCCCGCCACTGGTGACACTCGTCCTCTGAACCGTGAAGATTTGGAGGGCTAGACTTCCCAAATACTTCTTTATTTTGCTGCCTCATTAGATGAACAGGGCTCCGGGGATGAACTCGCTCTCGGTAAGGAGTGAGTTTAGTGGTGGATCATTTAGTAAATGTCACTCAGGTGATGGTTTTCCCACAATGCTCTAAAGTGTTTTCTAGAAATCACTTTTCAGGAAATAAAAAGGCCAGTTTTAAACTGAAGTGACGAAGAGTGATTGTTCAACCTTAATACTTCAAATCTTAAAAGTATATTTAAAAAACTGTACTTGCAGAATGCTGATGATATAATATTACTGAAATAAAAGGCCACTTAAGTGATTTTAAGAAGTGTACATTTCCATTTCCAAACTTATGATAAGTGCACTTTAAAATAATGTCAAATTAAGTCATCGTGTTTTAATAATCAAGTTTTAATAAGCACATGCAAAGTACTTGATTATAATTTTAACTGTAATGTGCAATGTGATATTACAATTAAGGTTAATTTCATTTCAATGTACTAAATTACAACATCATTACAAATGTGTAATTACAAATATATTTAAATACATGACACAAGTTTCAATAGAAATGACATTAATATATATTTTTGTTTACTATAAATGTTTGTCTTTCACAAAAAAGTGCTTTAAAGTTCAGAAAATTTAATTTACTATAAATTAAACTACAATACATTTTAATTTAAATTGGAATGAACATTCACTGAAGTGTCCAAAAACATTATATTCAGTTCACACTCAAGTATATTTATTTTAAGTATATTATAAGTAATCTGTTTAAAAGTATGCAAAAGTGTACTTCTTTTTCACAAGGGTAGAGTGACATTCACTTCTCCTTAAATATATATATTTTTCTTATGTAAGTTTTAACATAATATCTTGATGGTGATAAAAAAAAAAAAAAAAAACGTATGTGTTAACACAACCCTTTAATTTAGAATTCTCTGAATAAGAAAAACTCAATTTCCATAGAAATTGCTCCACTTGCGTATTAGGGAGGATAAAAATTCAGAGAGTGAGAGATGAGAAAGATCCGTAACACATTACCTTCACTGTGAGCTTAATATGATGGCACCAAAAAATGAGAGTGAAAAATGATAATCTGGAAATTGATTCAACTCTAAACCTTATGGTGAACACATTTTATTTACAATGCATCATTTACGAGTTAATGAGATTTCAAATAATCCAAAATGAATAGCATTTAAACCGTCATTTGGTCTGGAAGTGAGCTTTGCTGGAACTGGAGATACAGGAAGGTGACAGCTATCCATTATGGCATGAAATGCCTTCAGTGAATACTGGATAGCAGGAGGTTTGGGAAAACAATCAGGAGAAATGTTGTGGTGACGTGAACATCAGACATTTGGTCGCCAGGAGAAGAGGCTTTCATGAATCTGAAGGTTTATGATTGGTGGTGGGGAGCGTGGCTTCAGTGGGGTTTGCTCAGTGAGACCTTAGATCTCTGACATACTGACAAACTGAGAAGACAGTGGAAATCTTGAAATGACGGTACAATTTGACAACTCTCTTAGGTGTAGGAGAGCATCAGGAATTTTAATGAGCAGCCAGCAGATTTTGATAGGACTGTCAAAGCTCAAGGGACGTTTGTCACGTCACACCAAGACCTTAGAGGTTTGCACTGCTGAAAAACCCAAAACGTTCTAAATATCCTAAGGATAAGGACTGTGTAGTTTTCATTCGTTTAATTACAGCTGAAAATGCTTTGGGTACTTTAGTACTTTATACTAGTTATTAATCATTACCTGAACTGCACTTACACAAAAATAAGCTTGTTTTGCAAGCATTTAGTCATGTATACACGGCCAAGATGATCTACTGAAGTTCAAACTGAGCATCAGAATGGGGAAGAAAGGTGATTTAAGCGACTTTGAACGTGGCATGGTTGTTGGTGCCAGACGAACTGGTCTGAGTATTTCTAAAACTGCTGATCTACTGGGATTTTCACGCACAACTATCTCTGGGTTACAGGCAGGGAACGGTCCGAAAAAGAGAAAGTATCCAGTGAGCTGCATAGTTCTGTGGTCAGAGGAGAATGGTCAGACCGGTTTGAGCTGATAGAAAGACAATAGTAACTCAAATAAGCACTCGTTACAACTGAGGTCTGCAGAAGAGCATCTCTGAACACACAACATGTCAAAGCTTAAAGCAGAAGAGCTACAGCAGAAGACACTCGAGTGATGATCCTGTCAGCTAAGAACAGGAAACTGAGGCTACAATTCACACGGGCTCACAAAAATTGGACAAAAAATCTGGCAAAACGTTGCCTGGTCTGATGAGTCTTGATTTCTGCTGCAACATTCAGATGGTAGAGTCAGAATCTGACGTAAACAACATGGATCAGTCCTGCCTTGTATCAACAGTTTAGGCTGGTGGTGGTGGTGGTATTTTCTTGGCACACTTTCTTGGCACACTTAGTACCAATTGAGCATCATTTAAATGCCCCAGCCGACCTGAATACTGTTGCTGATCATGTCCATCCACAGTGTGACCACAGTGTATGATGGATACTTCCAGCAGGATAACGCACATGTCACAAAGCTCAAATCATCTCAAACAGGTTTCTTGAACATGGCAATGAGTTCACTATACTGAAACTGACTCCACAGTCACCAGATCTCAATCCAATAGAGCATCTTTGGGATGTGGTGAAACGGGAGATTCAAATCTGCAGCAACTGTGTGATGCGATCATGTCAATATGGACCAAAATCTCTGAGGAATGTCTCCAGCACCTTGTTGAATCTATGCCACAAAGAACATTTTTGCCACATGTGACATTTTGTTTCAGAAGAGTCAGGTTTGACAAACGTTCATGACATATAAATTAGAAAAAATACTATTTGACAGGGAAAGTTATATTGTTGACTCTTGAATGGTAATTGGAACCCATAATGTCGATCACAGGGAGAGCCTGTCAATTCATAATATCCCATATCCCACCAAGCAATTCTTTAGCATTTACAGACGTTCTTTGTCTGATGGAATCTTCTTGAAATTTAGATTTAGAAAAAAGTCTATTCGAGGTCCAGCCTTTAATCCGCTTTCCTGGAAACAGATGAAAAAATAATCCATCCGCTGAGAATGCAAGAGAATGCCTTGTTATCTGCGCTATAACAGGTCTAACGCACATGGATATTACTCTCACTCTACCCCTTGCTGTTCTTAGACCTGTTCCTTTACTCACACTGCAGGACATCTCAGCACCTGCCCCGAAAACTCAGGATCTGCTAAAGTGCCACATCTCTTTTCCCAAGCTGCCCCAGTCCTATGGCAGTCCGAGGCACTCGGGTGCTGTTCTGTCAGTCCTGGTTTGGAAGAGAGATGGATCCTGGCGTCCAAAGTGAAAGCGATACTCGTGAATTCCAAGGTGCCGGCTGAAGAGGACCGTGGCTGTGACATTTTGATGTCACAGCTGCCACAGTTGTACTTCTTGAATTTCTTATTTGAGTAACACTCATAAATATTGCCAGACACTTTAACATACCAACAGCTGTTTTTCTATATCAGCCACATTCTTCCCCAAATGATTTTAAAGTTTGTATACAGACAGCTTTCATGTACAGATATTTACAGCGAAGAGGTAAAAAAAAAAATAAAAAAAAAAATAAAAAAACACTTTCAAAGAACATTTTAACAAAGGGATGTCCTCAGTATATTTAACATGCTTAATATATATATATTGTTTTAACATATTATTAACATATTGTTTATTTTCATATTTGAATTCTGAGTTTCATATGATCAAAGCACAGATTCCAAATAATTAAATCTGTCTGGTTCATATATCATTCCAATGTTACAAGGACAATAAGAAAAGATATTATCTTAAATATAATTAAATCTATTTTAAGATTATTTTACATCGTGACATAATTTCTAGATAATTAAACACCCCCTCCTCTAAATTCCCAAATGTTAAAATCTCATTACAGTAATGTGAAAAAATAATTATTTAAATATGTATTTATACAGCATGTAGTACTGCCTCTCATTTCTGCTGATAAAAAATAGAAATAAAAATCCCGGGTTACACTTTATTTTAAGGTGTCATTGTGACAGTGTAATTATATATTTAAGGACTGAGTAATATTAAGCAACTACATGTACTTACTATAGGGTTAGGGTAGATTTTGGAACTGGTTGAGGGTTAACTGCATGTAATTATGAATAATTTACTGTTATTACTATATGTAACAAGGATACTGTGTTACCAAAATCCCTCTACATTATTCTTCAACTGTACATACACTGTTGTATAAAAGAATCATATTATTATAATATGAATGTAGTGAGATTCAACATTGAGAGAAATGGAAATAATAATAAAAAGGTTAAACATACATAAAAATTAGAGTAACTGGTATAAAAAGTATTAGAACTATTATAGAAGAACGGTTTGACCGTTCAGATTAAAAAGAAAAGAAAAAAGAGTCAATGAATGGTGATATATTTCTTTGTCATGTTGAATTACACTTAAAGATACTGCTTGAATTTCACACAGTGCAGTTCCACAATTTATCATAAAATACATCTTAGACTAGATCCACATTATGACTATCCTGAGGGCCATAACTGCTAAACATATTTACACTGATGAGTTTAGCCTAGTTTTATGCATAGAATTCTGCTGCTATAAAATGAAAAACATATAAATATATATATAGATAAATCTAAACACAGAAGATGTTGCAGAGAAGATTAGAATAAAGACAGCAGTAAGAGTGTGTGTGTGTGTGTGTGTGTGGGGGGGGGGGGGGGGTCTTTTTAGTCTTACAGTGTGGGACGAATTCTTCGGGGTTGGGGAAATCTGAAGAAGTAAAGACACAAAAATAAAAGCCAGAGAAGGATGTGGAGAGCGGCCGGATTCATTCGGTGTCTAATGTGAAGGCCGTGTTTTGGTCTGGTCTGATCCTGAAGTCCTAAAAAATCTGACGGACATCTTTTACGCTGACCACCCTCACTGACATCTGTTTGCCCACAGCGTCCACCCAAACATCGATCTGCCACCAGCATGTGTCCAAATATTATACAATGTTGTGTATCAAACTTGAATCATTCTAACTCAACGCAATTACTTATTTATGGCCCTATAAATTATTCTCCCTGATATGAGCCTCAGTCACGTAAAGCTAATTTAGAGTTTGTGCTGTTTGGTCTGGCAGTGCGTGGCTGCTTCGCACAAACTTCTGGCTTTTCTCCACTCTTAATGGCTAAATGCACAAGGGAATGTTTTACTGTTAATTTAGGTCACAATAGAGATGACTGCGCTCTTCATGGAGTGTGGTTACATTCAGTCTGCGTTTGTGTTTTAACTGGTTCCCATGCTTATTAGCTGTCTGAAATAGTACCAGGGCTTTGAAAATTTACTCACGCTGCCCTTTTGAGTTTATTTTAGGGTTGATTTTATTTTGGGGGTTAAGTAAACAGCTCATTGGAATAAAAATCAAGAGAAAACATATGCTTTACTTTATCTACTACTGTTTGACTCAGATGAAGGACAGCTTCCCACATAGCATTAAAATAGCAGTCAAACGTCTTTAGTTACTGAAATTCATATTCATACTCAGAAAAAAAAGCAATTTATCCAGAACGGTTTAATAAGTTCTGCAATACAAGCTTATGCAATAAGCCAGCAAATTCTACCATGTGAACTGGTGGAGGTGAAGCTTGTATACCCTCATGAAAAAGAAGAGGGCTTAATTGTAAAAAATGCGCATTTGTAGTGTTATTATATTTTAAAACTGTACTTGCAGTTAATATAATGATAATGAAATAGAAGGACACTTGAGTGTATTTAAAGAGAGTTCACTTGCATGACTGTTTAACACACTCAAAGTGCACTTTGTAATAATGTGCCCATTTTCGGAGTGTCTATTTACACTAAGTGCACATATAGCCCGCCTTGTTGGCAGAGGCTATTTACACTAACTCCCACTGACGTCTGGTTGGTAAAGACTCAATTATGGAAGACGCTGGCTTGTCGACAGTAAATAGCAATAGTGTACCCCTACACCCCTACACCCCTTACCCAGGTGTGTGGCAGGAAATGTTGACGCAAATCGATTCGTGTACGAATCCACCTTTTGCTGAAATTGCTCTTCTCCCTTTTTCCATCACATATCAGATCAGAAAGGTTATAAGTAAGGGTCACTGAATAAAAAAATTATAATAATAATTACGACTTTTTATCTCACAATTCTGAAATTTTTTCTCAGAATTGCAAGATATAAAGTCATAATTGCGTGAAAAAAAGTCAGAATTGTTAGATAAAAAGTCAAAATTATTTTTATTATTTTTATTATTCAGTGGCGGAAACAAGCTTCCATAGATGTTCATTAAAAATGAAGAAAATATTCGCAAAGTGGAAATAAAGTGTCTAATGTGTGTTTAATAATAAAGTGTTTATCAGTTAGGTTTTGGGGTAGGTGTAGGGAGGGCTTTATTGTCACAATAAGGAGGCATATATTTAATAATTTTAATATCATTTACATTCTATGTTATTATTGTACAACAACACTGAGTTGGACATAATATCTGCACTATTTATAAGTATAATAAGCATCTAACTGCTATTTACACAGTGTATATAGAATCTATCGCTATTTTCACGTGGTATAAACAGCATATCGCAAAGAAAATGCTGCTATTTTCACTTAGTGTAAATTATCATCTATCACTATTAACACTTAAATTGTGTAAATTGCCACTGCCATTAGTTTTACTTTAAAGTTAGTCACGTCAGTTTATTCATATCAAAGACAATAGAAGTAATTACATATAACGATGCACTCTAAGGTTCAGTAATTGCATGCAATATAATTTAAAATTATAAACTAATTAAATTAAAATTTAAAACTAAATTAAAATTTAAACTAAATCATTTCCATTTAATTGCAAATATTTGGAAATTTACACCATTGGTTGGGGCAATGTTAGGCTAGAATGTTTTTCTTTTTTCTTTTACATTTTATAGTGGCTTTGAACATGGCTCATCAGCCACTCATTTTGTTTTTTAGTTTAAATAAGAGCTCTAACAAGATTACATTATGCTTCCACCTATGTGAATGTATGTGTTTAACTGCTGACGACTAACTATCATATACTCCTGGTCTTCTTGCAAGTTTTTAATGTGTGAAATATCCTTGTGTTTATTTACTGTGACAGGAGAATGAGGAGTTACAAGTGAATAAAAGCATCCATAAAATCTTTAACATCCAGCGAGGCCTTTTAAAGCCTCTCTCATTTCTTTCGGAATGTCTCTGGGACGGCGGCTCTCCTGAACTGTGAAAACTCACTCACACACGAAGTTAAAATCCTTCCTCATTAAGATAATGATGAGAAAATCCTTGGACCTTGTAAAAAGGTTGAATTCTCTCTAAAATTGCAGCATAACAAAGTTTGATATTATGGTCTTGTTTGATTTGATTTTACACTGCATTTATGCAGAACCATTATTTTTTCCATCAAGCAAAACTCACTGAAGCTGATTTCAGACAGGTTTCTTAGTTGCAATATTTTTGAAAGGCACACTGAGAAAGGTTTTAGTTTTAAATCTTTCATCACAAAGGCTGTACAACACATTTACTGCTATCCTGTGCCTTTTTTTCAATCCAGTTACTGCATTACATTAAACCCTCTGACAACACTAACCTGGAAATCCATTTCATCTGGCTTCAAATTATAATATCATCTACATTTTTGGCAGGGGGTGATAAGCAATCATCTCCCAGATAACATAGACTTTCCAAACCCTCATTGTATTAGGAAATGGCTGCACATTTCATTACAGTTTCATGCATTTCATCAGCATTAGTGATGTCATGTCAGCTTAAAATGTGAGTCTGTTTAATGTACGTATTACAGCCGACAAAATTAGTGGCGCATTTGTTTGAGATATGGCTGTTTCTTCAGCTATGGGCTCTTTTGACCCTGTGGACTTTTTAAAAAGAAACTCAAAAACTTTGTCAGCTACAATGTCCAACTGATGTTCATTTTTTTTTAAATTCTAAACGTGATAAACATTTCCACAATGATGGCATTTCCAGCACCGGTATATCTCAAATTATGTATTGTGTTTAATAGCATTCTGTGATGGAGATGTATTATTATTCTTATTACTATTTTTATTATTGGAACATACTCCGTTTGTCTTGCTAGGATTGATTTCATATACATAACTTTACGTGTCCTACTTTATGTATAATATGAATTAATGCTGTCACTATTTTTTTGATTTTACAGCTTGGTTACAAATTATAAACAATAATTATATTATGTTCACAGTTATTTTTTCACATGTTATATGTCTTATATATAAAAGCAGCATTTGAAAATTAGCCAAAATTAATGATGAAGGCATTGTAAAAAGTTTGTCTTAAATGTGGCCTTTACAAAAAGAAAAAACAACAACATTCTGTTAGTGTTAATGAAAATCAACCCACTTGAAATAAAAGCGCCTAAAGTGCGCTCCAGATAAACAATTTTTCATCTTGTCATTACTTTTTTGATGTGGCAAAAGAGATGAGATGGCACATAATGCGGTCTGCATTACCTTATATAGATATTTTGAGCAATATAAACCGACTGGATGGGCATCAAGCAGGCTGGATTTGAATTGAGACTTTAGAAAACTATTTAAACTGTGGCTCTGAATCATGACTGAGTCATTCTCTTGTCTAATGCAGGCCCACCGGGCTGCCTGGAGTGCTTTCATGTAGACTGTGATTGGGATCATGCTGGGTGACCAGTGGAATCACTCAAACAGTGAGGAAAACGCATAAGCAAACCATTTCTCAAAGCCACGACTGTCATCATAAGAAAAGGGAGAGCTGAAAGAAAACCAACATTTTCAAAATTTCCAGGCTTTACAGCTAAATGTTTGTGTTCCTGTGGATATTCTGGACTTGGTTATGACCTCATTATGTCATATGAATGATGCATGTCTCACAACAACTCTTCTATTAACAGGAGAGGAACTACGGAGATTTCATGTGGAGCCGTTTTGCGCCAATCATTTTTTTCCAGCGGTGTAAAAAGTATAACTCAGCATGCTAACTTCCTTGGTATGAGTGACTAAGCCAAACGGTGCAAACGTGGTAACAGATGCTGAACTAAATTCATGTTCTCAACAGTAACGCATTGATTACCAATAACACATCAGAGCTCATAGAGAACGTGTCACATGAATCATGGATATATATCATGCGAATGTTGATAGCTTAAAAACATGTTTATATATTCCTATGATGACTGTTTGATTATAAGTATTTTTCCGACGATCTGACAGTGATATATAAGGGAGGTCAAATATGACCTACAACCCGTAAAAATTTACCACCAAACTCTGTCATTTAGTCTAAATATAAAATGAATTCAATTATCATTCCATAAGCTCATTACTGTAGCAGGGCTCATGGTGTGAGCAGAAAACCACATCTATGCTGAGGGTGGAAAACTCAGAGTACTAGTAAAACTAAATGGGTAAAAACATAATGCCTCTCTTCTTAAATAATATGTGGCCTGATGTTTTTTAAAGAAAGACTATATTATTTTGAGTGTCCCTTTTCACTAGAAATTACAGTTCTGATAGAAAACTACACATATTCTCAAATATTTCTGGTGTTGTGAGAATGGCACAAATGTGCTTCGATGAAAGGAAGCCATAATCTGAGTGTTTGAATGTAAATGGGTCATTGAGGAAGAAGTGCCGGTGTGTGCCACTGAAGAATTATGAATTGTGTACTTTAGACCTTCAGTCAACAGCTGAGAATGTAATGAGATGGCCTGGACCAAAGGCTTGGCCCACTTTATCATATGCCACAACATGAAAATGACACTGAAGGCCCATATATCACCAGTCTATCCAAATAATGCCCTCACACATAAAGTGAGGCAGTCTAATAGCAGGGGTCACGGAGGCTGGGCAAGAACTCTTTTGCAGTTTAAAATCCCATTACGGCTGTTTACAAACCCACCTTACCATATTTATCATGCTTCAGCGTAACTTGTTTACTGACAGATGGTTTGCCACACAACTCTATTCTTTCCAATACCTGTGAACCGATCACTCTCCAGCCTTGGGCAACATATTGGACATCTGAGGTCGATTCCTTTTATTTATCAGCCTGACAGTCAACATAAAGCAGAGAAATCAGCTGGATTCGAAGCTGTGCTCTAGAAATAACAGTTAAAATGCACAGAAACAATAAAAAAGTGTGTTTGACAGGAAGCATGCATAAAGTGTCATGTTTTTGGCTTAAGGATCTTTTTGACATTTCCAAATTCTTTATTGATGGATGACCCACAAACGGGACCCATGACTTTCGAACACAATGTTTGAGCGCCTTTGTATGTCATAAATTAAGCATGGATAGATGTATTGAATGGCATGTTCCTCTCCTCATATTGCAACCAGATGTCACTGCATTTCAATTAAATTCAAAGACAGAACTACGTGTTTCATAAAAGTCGAGTTTCCCGAGCAGGTGCAGGATGATCAGAGTGTTGAACAATGCACTGGATCTGTGTAGATCACTGGTGACTGCAGACACAGTCCTCTCTGACTCAACATCTCTAGTGCAGAGATACAGATATTCTCCACTTTTTGTCTCAAACTTCTCTGGCATTTTTTTTTTATTTGTGTTTTGAATCACTGTTACTCTGTGTAACCTCATGGTATCCAATATTGGCCATCTATCCAGGGTGTTTCCCTGCCTTGGGACAAAAATTATGGGTAGGCTCCAGCATCCCGGTGACCTTACATATAAGAGAATGGATGGATCAGTGTGGTCAGGCAAGGATATGATTGGTGGTTCCAAATGCATCAAAAAGTGATTTTATTTAACAACAACACCTTTGCAAACGTAAAGACAATATATGACATGGAAGTAAGGAAAACCGAGGGCTTAAAAACACAGTATAACAAAGCAGACTAGAAAAAGGTGTGCAACTAAATCAGCAATCATGGTAACAAATAAAGAGCGGGAAAGTGGGGAACAAAAGAAAACAAGGTGATACAAACTAAAAGTCCATTAAAATGAAAATTTGGTGCTGCTAATAAGTATACCTTTGTGAAAAGTGTGCTTATTTGTATTGAATGTGCACTTTCAAAATAATATTTTGTTATGCTTTAAAGCTACACTGTGTAATTTGAGTTGATTCTTAGCAAAAAGCAAAATGATATGTGCTCATTAATGTGTAATTACTTCTACCAACTAATCAAGTATTCTCATAAGCGTAGAATCTGCCATTTAGAATACATACGAGCGAGTTGCTCGAATGGTGGCAGCCATGTTGCGCCTCCATCTTGAAAATACATTAGCCAAAGAGGGACATACCTGGAAATTCAAGCTTCGCCTTTCGCGTTTTTACACTCAGTGGCACCGTGACGAATGCGAGGTGGAGATTACTCGCGACTGCCAGCAGATTTGAATTAATACGGCCACCGCAGGAGTTAAAACGCCCTCGGAATGGGAGGGGCTAGAAAGTAATATTCAGTTGGTAGTCATAAACAATTTCACCGCTAGATGGGAGAAAATCCTACACAGTGTAGCTTTAAAGAAGTACACTTATTTTATTTATGTGGTGAATAATATAGTAAAACACAGGAAAACTTGACTAATTTTAACTGTAGTGTGATATTCGATATTACATTTGAAGGTAATATATTTTAAATATGCTAAATTGCAACTTCATCATTAAAAATGTGTAATTACAAATATATTTAAATAAATGACTTACAATAAAGAATATTTTAGTTTACCAAATGCTTGTCAGTATATTCGGCAGTCCATATTTAAAAACAATGGTGATTATGATAGGTGATTATGAAATTACATTGAATTTAATATAAATTTAAATGATCAATAATACATTTTCATTTAATTGAAACAAACTTGCAAAACAAAAGTGAAAACTTTTGAAATTTGATGCACAATTAAGTGTATTATTTTAAAGTATATTATTTCCATATTAGGCACTCTTTTTAAAAGTATTGTAAAGTGAACTTTTTCACAAGGGTAAGTAATTTTTCTTTTTTTTAGATGTGGACCGTTTTAAATATTTTATTTGTTTGCAGCCATGTCCAAGTTGTCAGCATCTGTGCTTCAGTCTGTCTCGCCATCAGACCTTTATCTGTAGCTTGTTAGTGACTTTGTCCCATGACCCTCTTCTTCATGACAGATCATACCTGGAATAAATCAAGTCAATGAAAATTCCATTATGCTCTCACACCAGTGCCCTATAACTCAATAAGCAAATGTGAGATGTGCCCTTGCTGTTCTGGGGGGAAGGCACGTGGGTGTAGCTTGTTGCAAGTGATGTACACTCGCACATGGACGCATACAAATGGGTAATTGCGAGAGTGCTGTAGGCAATGTCATCAAGGACTCTCGGCTGGCCACCTCCTTGCTGAAAATATTACACAAAAAGTTCATAAACGAGGGGGGAAAAACAGGCAGTTATTTAAATCCCACACTCTTTCACACATGCACAAAACCTCCCACTGGTGAAGTGGAAATAAAGTGAACTTGTGTAACAAAAGGAAAGCACAATAAATTACCGGCATTATTTCAGAGTGAAGCTTTGACTTGCTCATACATAATAAGGGATTACCATTTCCAATCCATATATCATTCCAGTGGAATCATTCGAGGAGCAAGACCCATCCAATTATGCAGGCATCCCTGCCAAAATCGGTAGATAAAAATCTGCAACTGAAAATCCGTTCAAGAGAACTTCAGTAGAAGTGCCACTGTATATTGATTGTTTGTGCATACATGATGTCATACCAGCCCTACATTTTAGAAATACATGCAGCTGTACAAATCAAAAACCAAATGAAATTGATTGGAATTTTTATGCATTGTACATCAGCAAGTGCTTTTTCTTTTGCCACCTCACTTTGACCTCGAGCCCATTGTTGTCTTTGATCAGTGGTCTGAAAGTACTAGGCTTAGGGAAGTCTTATAAGGATGTAATTATCAGGGTTGCGTAGGAGACTTCCCTTGATCTCAAATCTCATTCACTTCCTTACATTCAAATCAGCCACACTGACAAAACATGCAATAACCAATGAAATTTGTGTGAGTTTTCTTCTTTGCCAGGTGCGAGAGCCAGGAACACCGTCCATTCCGTTGCCTGGTCTCCAAACAATTGTTTGAGGAACTGGAAAGGATTTTTTCCCAAAGTCTCCTGTAACCACTGGTCCTGCCCAGCTCCAAGTCTCCTTCGTCATTATTGGTCCCACCCAGCCTCCCTGTCCTGCCTCCTCTGCCTAAGCTTTTCAGTCCATCGGTCTCACCTTCGCTGGCTCCCTTCCGGTCTCTAGGCTTCTCCTTTGGTGGCTCTGCTCTGCTGCTCGAATCAATCTTGTGCCTTTCGGTCTTCAGCTCTGCCTTGTTGCGTGGATCCCCTGGCTCCACCTTGGGCCACCAAGCCTGTTACTCCACCTTGGCCAGGTGGCTTAACTTTGGCTCCTCTCCCCCTCGGCTCCACCTGGGACTGCCGTCCTTATGCCTCTACCAGGCTTCCTAATCCCTCAGGCTCTGCCTTGGTCAGCCGTTGTTCTGCCTGCACCATGGACTTCCGGACCTTCGGCTGTGCCTCCTTACATCCCTTCAGCTCTGTTGGGCTCCACCCTGACACCTCCCACCATTGGTTCGGCTGTAAGCCTTTGTCCTGGTTGTGCTCTGGGTTTTCAGCTGCCTCCTTCCTCCATTACCTCCTTCCTCCATCATCTCTGCCATGATGTTTCCACCTGGCAGCTTCTCCCAGTTTCCTTCTGTCTCCAGCTTTGCACCCACCTCCAGAGCCCCCACCCTTCCTCTATTGGACTTTGTTTCTTGTTATGCCATGAGGTGTTCCCAGTGTTTCCAGTTGGATTCCTGTGTGTTCCCAGTTGGTTTTATGATTAAATATTCGAGTTTTTGTTGAATTCTCCATCATCATTAGATTACCACGAGATGAGATTATCATGTCGCATCATGACAAAAAAGGCCTACTGAAAAGATTGTTTTTTCAGACAATAGTTTAACTTTTCATTATTTAACAAAACAGGAAAAGTTTTGTTAAGAAAAAAAAAACATATGAAAGAACATATGCAGTCTTTCTGTTGTCAATGGAGTGCATGAAAAACAAAAAACAAAACAAAAAGCAAAACAGAACAAAATTGATAACCACCATTTTTGAGGAAGCAAGAAGTTTTGCCAACCTCATCAAAGAAAGTGTCAGGCGAAAGCAAAGGCAGATGACCTTCTCCTTAATGGATGAGTGCAATCTGTGATTAGCAGCATGAGATCAATGTTATTATGTCAGATTAATTGCGGGGGGTTATGCTGCACCCAGAACACGCATCATTCTTAGCTCTCCTCCAGCCTCCTGCTCCCCACGGTTCAGCTCACACCTCATGAGTCCAGTGCAGCCATGAGTGTTCCAGCAAGGTCAGCCAGATACATCTGCCCCAAAGCTGAACGTCAAATTGCAAATAGGTAGGGTCCAGGTTGAAAAATGGAAAGTGGGAAAACAATCATTTTCTTCTCATGCAATAGGACAATGAGGTAAATGTCTGGCTTTCGAGTGTGGAAAACAAGAGCAGAATCAAACCTATTTCATTAGGTTTAAGCTGTAAGGAAGATCTTTTCCATGATGAAACCTGTTAAATTGGCAAGTATTGCTGCAGTGCTTTAAAGGTCTCCACGTTTCTTATGATTAAAAGATCAAATGGCTCATTTAAGCTTCCAGGTTCAACATTTGGCATTAATACCTATGTCATACTTATTAGAAAAAAACATAAAATACTTTTGCAAATCTGCATCAATGACCTGACACTCATCTTTCTTTTTGTTCAAACTATTAGTTCATTTATATCTTGCAAGCAATGAAATATGATGGATATCTATGATGGATATGTTTTACATATCTGAAATAGAGAAAGAACAATGTGCACCAAGTTTTGCATAACCATTTTGTTTATATAATATATGGTATAATATTCTGGCATAAAAAAAAAAAAATATATATATATATATATTGTCTAATGGGGAAGAAAAATAAATGACATTTCAAAAATTTGTATAAGAAAATTAATAAAAGCATAATATTTGTAAAAACAATGGTAACAATTTACAAAAAGGTTTCAGTTCTTAACATTAGTTAACCACATTAGTTAACATGAACTAACAATAAACAATATTCTACAGCATAAAAAAAAAAAAAATATTAGTCAATGTTAATTTCAACATTTAGCTACAAATGATTTTTTTAAATCAAAAGTTGTATTTGTCATTAAACATTAGTGAATGCGCTGTGAACTAATCTAAACAAACAATGAACAATTTTTACTAACATTAACAAAGATTAATAAATGCTGTAAAAATGTCTTGCTCATTATAGTTCATGTTAAAGAATTTACTAATGTGTTACCAACATGCCTTTACCAATTTTGTTTGATTTTTTTTAATAATGATTGTTATGCACTCCTACATGCATTAAAGGAATAAATGAAACCAGCATGAATAAAGAGATTGCATTTCATCTCTAACTTGGCACATAACATTTTGAGATTAATTATATACGTTTAGATTAACACTGAATTTCATGTTGTGACTTTTACAATATTCCCAAAGTCCCAATAATAATGTTGCAAAGCTGGGGGAAAGTCAGTGTGTTTGTCACATTGTCAGAACATCGGAGGATGTGGCAGTGCAAGGTCAGCGTCCCCTGGTATCGCATGTGCAATGAACATGCACCAGTTTCCCCATGCAGGGGCCAGAACTGGGGGCCTCCAGAGGCAGGCCTGAGCGCAGATGCTTTAGCTGATGTCACTGCTGGCCATGCATGAGTGGATGCAAGGTTAGGAGGTGGGGCTTTGCCTTTCCCATTGCTGGGAAAGAAAGATGCAGGAGAGACAAAGCTGCTGACAGTGATGGTACAGCAAATGGAGGAGTGAGCCAGGAGACAGACTGACGCTGTACTTACCAGAAAAAAAGAAAAGAAAGCCCTACCCTGCTCATTTTAGTATGTATGTGTCCTTTTATAAAGTTTTAGGAGAGTATCTGAAGTATTGCAGATAAGTGCAAGGCTATTAGCTCAGACAATATTACCAATTGTTTGACAATCCTTTCCAATCGAATCATTTGAGGACAATTCAGTGAATAAGAAAAACATCCATTGTCAAATATGTCCTGAAAGTATTTATTTGGATTGCATTTTATTCAATCAAGTTGAAGGAGATGTTTCAAAAACAAAACACTTCTCAAACATGCAACCAAAATCCACAATATAAAAAATTGTGTGGTCACATTTCTATCAAGTGTCTTTAACTACTATGTACTAACATTTACTTAATTATATAATTATAATTAAAACTATAATTATAGTTTTGGCCCTTCCCTTAATCCACCCTTAAACCTAACCATCCCACCAAACCTGTCCTAACTTTACCTGTATATCCCACCTTAATAGCAGAAAAGTGTTTGCAATACAACATGAACACCATAACTACATTGTAATATTTTTTAATGCACTTATATAGTAGTTAAAGATGCTTAATATAAAGTGTGACCAAATGGGAAACACAGCATCATTAATGTGGAATATAATTTTGTCAAAACGAGTGTTTCTTTTAGAAAATGTGTTTAGGATTTAAAATGGATTTAAATAAGATTCCTGAGAATGCTGAAAACTCTAAAAGAGAATGTGCAGTAACTGCTGTTTTACAACAGCTTGTAAGGGGGCTCTTCCAAACAGAATCTGTTTTATACAAAACACTGTAATGTGGGTTAAGGTGATAGAACTAACCAAATATAACTCGATAAACATAACTGATAAAACAGTTTGTTCAAAGTGCCTTGCAGAGAATATCTGTCTGCTGACACTCCCTGTTGATGAAAAAACACACATTTGCATGATTAATCTTTATTTTCATTTCTTGTATTTTAGAGCTCTATAGGAGACAACATGGACACTACGTTTCTGCACTTGGCCAACAGAGGGTGGTCTAATAGCATGAGAGTAACCAAAGAGGTTGGATCTGTCATTCAGAACGGTCACATCAAAATAAAAAAGCAGATCAAGAGTGAGAGCAGCTATTAAGCTTGATTGAGTTTTATTCATTTTAGATCAGACATAAAATATGGTGTATTAAATGTTTTCATTGAATTCACATATAAAATCTTTAGACATTGCTATTACAACCTTCATGGCAGCTGTTTTAATGTTTTCCGTTTTGTGTGAAAGAAAATTGTTTTTGAAATTCCATGGTAATTACTACCTTGACATCGTATCTCATTTATGCCCTCATTCTGTACTCTTGAATTGGGCCATATTTTTTTGCTGAAAGGTCTGCATGTGAAATTAATAGTCTTGGGTAAGAGAGAATAAGAATGATGTGCGTTTTTTCAATGAAATCGCCTTGAGCCTTGAGCTCACACCATATCTATTCATTACTGCATCAAAGAGACCTCTCCTCCACCAGCAAAGGTAAATAGTTGACTGTCTCGCCCCTTTGAAAAGAAGAATTGAATAATTTCTCCACTCATCTCTTTGATTTTATTTTTCTCTTTTGCCAGCACTAGAACCTCTTACCCTGGTTTTCTCTACCAGTAATAGTGTCATTTTGCTTTTCTGAAATAGAATTCAGCAGGGGTCATATGTCTAGACTGGATTTTGATGAGGAAATTAATAAGACTCAGGGAATGCATTTGGTGGTCACCGACCGTTCTGATTTTGTCAAATAGCCCCTCATTTTCTTTATGGAGATATAATTTTAGATTACCACTTTGACTGAGGCTACATTAACAGGCCTGAATTATTCGAATCCACTGGATAAAATATAGGCTGGATACTTTTGTCACAGGAAATACATCGCCGTCTTTAACATAACTTATTGTGTGAAGCCACCTGAATTCATTTGGACAGATATCCATTCTCATGAATGCTTTCATCTTTTAGAATGCCTCACTTTCTTTTTCTTTGTTTTTTTATAGCACAGAGTACCTGTCAAAATAGGCTAATTTTCTTTTTTTGTACAGTGATATTTAATCATTTACATTTTTCATTCCCAAACACTAAAACTAGAGTAGCACTAGTCAATGACTATTTTTTTTTTTTCAAAAATGTGCAAATGTTGGCCTTTTATAAGCAATGATATTGCATGAACAGTAAGGTCAACATATGAGGCCGAAAAAAGGGAACATGTTGTTTGAACTCTGTAACTGTTGTCTGACTGTTAACTAGGTCATCACTGGCTGAGTGTATAAAAAACTCTCTGGGACGAGAGGACACCTGACCAAAACTGTTTTGCCCTCTGTGCACAACAGACAAAATGAGCTGAACTCAGTTGATCACAGTGCTGTCTGCAATCCATCCATCCATCCATCCATCCACCCACCCACCCGTCCGTCCGTCCGTCCGTCCATCCATCCATCCATCCATCCATCCATCCATCCATCCATCCATCCATCCATCCATCCATCCTCTGAAAAATTCTCAGGAGACTTTTTGGAGATTTTAGTTTAAGTGCATTTAAGTATCAAATCGGTCTCAGGTTTCCATAAGAAAAATAGAGTGGCCACAATTGAGATAATTGATGAGAATATACACCACTGTTCAAAAGTTTGGGGTCAGTAAATTTTCTATTTTGAAAAGTTTTTTCCCCAGCAATTAAAAGTAACAATATTTAATATAAAAACAAACGAAAATACATTTCTATTTCATATAAAGGCTGTTCATCTAAACATTCTATTCATCAAAGAATCCTGACAAAATTTATCACGGTTTCCCCAAAAGTATAAAGCAACACAACTGTTTTCAACATTGATAGTAAAAATAAAATGAGCATCAAATCATCATATTGCAATGATTTATGAAGGATCATGTGGCACTGAAGACTGGAATAATGATGCTGAAAATTCAGCTTTGCATCACAGGAATTACAATACATTATTCCTGTGATGTGATTTACATTTAAAAATATATGTAAAAAGAAAACAGTTGTTTTACATTTAAATAATATTTCACAATATTACTGTTTTACTGTATTTTTTATCAAATTAATGCCACCTCAATTGGTGAGCAAAAGGTTTCTTTCAGAAAAACATTAAATCATTTAAAATTGTACTGTCCCCAAACTTTTTAATGGTATTGTATGGTTGTAAAATTAATGTGGATGGTATAGCCTAGCTAATTTTGCTTCAGAAGAATGTGATACATTTAACTTAATGAAATCCTGGCAAATCTGACAATAGTTGAGATGACTTGCTCTTCTGAAACTTTAGAGTAGATGTGTTTAACAAAAGTCTCCATTGGTTTGCCACTGAATCACATAACTGTCAAGGAGAAGAAACAAATTTTAGATATTAAAGATTTCTCTAAGGGTCAGTGTACATACATTTGCTATACTGGTTCTATTTGTAGTGTCTAAAATAATCAAACACATTTAAAGAGAAAAAACATGAAAAAGAAGAAAAAACGAAAAAATAAATGACACGTTTGATCTGTGAATTGTAAGAAAATGTGAGTCACAATAAAAATTGTTATCTGTGGAATTACAGTGAGCTTTATTATCAATGCACTGTGTGCAACCGTTGTCCTTTATCACATTGTGATAACTACAAACAGCAGTGTGTCATTCATGTGGGATTTACAGCTCAGGTATCTCATATTTAAAGTGTAGCCCGAACTCTCTGAAGGGGAATAGCTGTGGCTTGTCTTGTACAATCTTAAGAAAGGTAAGCCTGCGTGACTTCCATTACTGGCCCCCGATTAAAACTCTGCTCACATCGGATGGAAGATTTGCCCTCAATCTGGATCCTGTGTGATGTCAAATAATAGACGAATGCGAACGTCAGGATTAAGCTGAATCAGAGGTGAGGAAAAAAGAAGAGAAAGGAAAAGAAAGTGGGAGGAAGAAACACTGTGCCTCTGTTCCTCAGGTACTGTGTTTGCATGAGTGTAGAGAAGAGCCTTGCAAAACCAAGAGAACCACGAGTTCTGGGTCCAAAAGTATCAATAGCACAAACAAAGATGTATTTTAGTACAAAGTACTCAAAGTATTGAGGGTGCAATAAACATAAGGGCAACAACCTGTTCAGTAGACCTTTTATTATAAAAGTGTCAATACTGAAATGTTCAATTCCACCCTCTAAAATCTCTTGAAATGTTGCTCTTATTGGACCCACCTGACTGTGTCATTGTAGTTGCTTATATAGTGAGTGTAACATATGGCAACTATTCAATCTGTTAAGTTTCTTCTTATTCTTCCATTTCCTCTGGCTTGATGTCTAATGCCTAGAGGGCACAGGGAGAGTATTTTAACTCAAATTTTGTACTCCAGTCCATCTCCATCCCTCTAGTGCCACCAACGGATCAAATTTGCACTAGTGTTTCTGTGTTTTCTTTTATAACTTTTGAATTGATTTCCAATATAAAAAAATATATATATAAAAAAAAAAAAAAAAAAAAAAAAAAACGTAACTCATCAGTTTTGATTATCAAATTATTTTCTTGAAGTGTATTAACAAATTTGAAGGCTAAGAGGCCTAACAGGATACGAGACTTTGGCATATTGAAATGATCCTTAATGTTATTGTCACCAAACCCTAAGGAGTCGGACAGATGGGTGTTTGGGGGTAGCGCCACCTACAGATGAAAAAAAAATGCTTACAACTTTTTCAAACTGAACCTTCCCAGACATCAACATAGTGTCGGCCCAGATCCGGGTCACATCTGATACATGTGGATTCCACGTGTACCAGACGTTTGCCGGATCTGGGCGACACAATGTTGCTGTCTGGGTTGGGACTATATGTCATGTTGTTCAAGTAATGTTTACATACTGCATGCTTATATTTTCAGTAGATTATCCTGAAATCTCATGTCTGATTCTTTAGATTGTGCTCAGGTTAAAACATGTCTGCTGTTGGTGCAGCAATACCAATGTGAAAAAGAAGTGCGCTTAATGTGCATTTGTAGTGTACAGTACTTAATTTAAACTAATACATATTAGAATAAAAATACATATTATTTAAAGGTGTCATTGTTACTGTCACAGGTGTGGTTGCAGCAGAGATGAACAGATTCTTTGTTCACACATGAACCAAATCGAAACACATGAACACGTGACAGTTATAGTGTAATTATTTATTTAAGTGCTGAGTAATATTAATTAACAACAAGTACTTACTGTATGGTTTGGGTAGGATTAGGGTTTGGTTGAGGGTTAGTTGCAAGTAATTATGCATAAATTACTTTTATTACTATGGCAATTATATCTAACGTGTAACAAGGATACTGTAAAATAAAGTGTTGCTTAACATACACTTTAAAAAAAAAAGTATCATTATGTTTTAATCTTTTGTCATGCTTTAATGTGTCAGCTAGGTGCAGGCAGACAATGAAGAAGCAGAAGATGATGATTCAAAACACAGAGCTTAATAAAAATCCAAATAGAAACCAACAGACGGCTTCGAACAAACATAAACGTAGACCGGACAAACACTAAGTGAAGGTGAGGAACTAATACACACATGGTAATTAACATGCAATTAAGTGTCCAATTAAGTTCAGTTCACTTAAGTATATATTTTTAATGCATATTATATTTTTGTAATAAATCCTCTTTTTAAAAATAAGCTAAAGTGTTCTTCTTTTTCCACAAGGGTTTGCCTTTTTCTAAAAAAGCAAAAACAAGAATAACATATGTCATTAGAAAGGTGTTGTAATCAAATAAGTCTGACCATGATTCCAGTAAATTACCCCAGCACTGTGGTATTTCTCTCACAAATGCACTCTTCACCTCCTGCATTGTTTCCTGCAGCTGAGAGAGGAACATCTCTATGCCAAGCGTGATTATATCCCCTCGCAGCTGCCTGTGTTCACAACAAATTTAATGGCCTCCTTCCCTGACTAATGAGCATAGCTGTCTTATGAGCATGGACATTAAGATGTTGTAATTTTGGAGATAATTAGTTTGCTTGTCAGTTTTATGTCCTGTACTTCTGTGGCATCTGAACATGGCCTCAGAGGTGTTCTTTGTTGTTAAGCACGGGGGAATTTAGACTTTTATTTAATTAACAAAATCCATTCTTTTAGTGTGACCAGTACTCAGTCTGTGACCTTTCCAAGTTAAGTTCGATACAGAAGGAAAAAAGTTATTTACGTTCTAAGTTAAACATGACCATAACTCATGTTTACTAGCTATACAGCAACCCTTACCAAGTGCAGCAAAAATCCTTTGGACATATATGATCGAAAATAAAAGTGAGCAAAAACTAACAACATATAAATATTAATTTATGTTATATATCAGGAATATTAAAAATACTGCACTGCATAGAATATCATGCTTACTGTCATATGTGATCTGTAAATGTGGTTTTTTTTTTCCACAAAATTCACACATTATGGTCTGTATATTAATTTATTTTTTAATAAACAGTGACAAATTGACTTTTTAAGAGAAGAACAGAAAATGCTCTGAAAAATACCTGCATGTTTGTGCTTTTGAAAACAGAGCAGCTTACAACTTAAAATACATCAATAAATTCTATACTGATCATTTACTAATGGTTCGTTCATAATTTGTTCATGGTTAAGCATTGTTTATTGAGATAATGCTATTAAAACTAATTTGGCACAAATTCTTCAATTATTTATAAATGTAAAGAAATGTATCAACTAATAACTTATCAACCATATACCAATGATCTATTTAATTTATTTTATGATTTACAATTTTTTAAGATAACTTACATTTGTAAATCGTTAGCATACCACTTAATTAAACATTTATGAACATTTGGGGCCCTATTTTAACGATCTGAAACGCAAGTGTCAAAGCGCAAAGCGCAAGTAACTTTGTGGGCGGGTCTTGGCGCTGTTGCTATTTTCCCGGCGGGATAAATGACTCTTGCGCCTGGCGCAAATCTAAAAGGGGTTGGTCTGAAGTAGCTTCATTATTCATAGGTGTGGTTTGGGCGTAACGTGAAATAAACCAATCAGAGGGACATCTCAGATTCCCTTTGAGAGCAGGCGCGCTTGTTCTAAAGCGGATTCCTATTATAACGGCGGATTTGCCAGGCGCATGACAGGAGCGGTTCACAGCCGAGGAGACCGACGTTCACACCCAAATTAACTTCGGTTAAACAGGCGTATGATAATTTGGGTAAATGTGTAAGCTAGATGTATGCTTTTATAATAATCTATCTATCTATCTATCTATCTATCTATCTATCTATCTATCTATCTATCTATCTATCTATCTATCTATCTATCTATCTATCTATCTATCTATCTATCTATCTATCTATCTATCTATCTATCTTTCGTAATAATGTATGATTTGCAAAAATAACTGCTGCGTCTGTGTGTAGATGAGAGAATCAAAGTGTATGCGCGTTGTGCACACGCTACATTGATTAAGGCCAAGCATGCGCCCTTAAAATAGCATATGAATAACATGCGCAACGCGCCACTGACTTTAAACTGTTTTTTTTTCGGTCAGTGGCGCAATTGTTTTCTAAACCTGTAAAATAGCTTGAGGGAACGTTTGCGCCGGAACACGCCTCCTCTTTGCGCTGAACCGCCCCGGGGAGCGCAAGTGTATTTCTTAGTTAACCGACGTGCTTCTGTGGAGGGAAAAGTCCGCTTTGCGCGGGTGCAAAATAGGAATGATACATTCGTCCGTGTACAAAGTCAATTGCGCTGGATGCAAGATAGGGCCCATTGTCATGTTTTGTAAATGATTAGACCATCATTAACTAATAATTTGTAAATGACTTTATTGAACGTTAAGTGAACGTTACTATAAAGTGTTACCGTAAATTACTATTGGGAATTCCTCGATTACTCCAATAAGACTTCACAGTGCATATACCAGTCATAGCATAAGAGACACATGGACTGTCACCGGGACTGCATAATCTAATCCAACATGTCTCTTGCTGTGTTCCCTACCACTGCCACCTGTCACAGTGGCATGCAGTCTGCAAGTTTTAGTTTGCTTAGGTCTTGCTGGTTAAAATATGGTAATCATTGAGAGCATGTTCCTTAACAAATATCAGAACTTCCAATATTATAAAATAGTCCAATAAACAAGAAGTTAATATTATCTGATGACCAGTTTAGATAAAATATTGTATGTTTTTGCTCTATTTCGATAACGAAAACAAAACCACAGCAGAACCATCGCTCCAAGCAACACAGTTTGGTTCCTGAATGAATCTGTGTTTTGAACGAATCGGTTAAACAAATGATTCAGCGACCCATTCATGAAGTCAGTCACTTGCTTTGGTCCTGAATGATGAGTGGTTATCAAATTAGTTCAATGAATTAATCTCATAACATTTATTCAATTGTAACTTCAGCTGTCATTACAAGTTCTGGTTGCTATAGAGGGTATGCGCGTGACGTCACCGTCGACTGAGTGGCAAAAAGGCTGAGCAGCAGCATTGGTTTTCAGAGTGAATGACACGAAACACATCTAAAACTGGAATGAGCTTTGCGATTGACTGTATTAAAAGATTTGACAAGAAATCAGAGGTATATTTTTACAGACTGCCCAAAGCTACAGAACAGAGAAGCTAATGGATCGGAGCAATTCATAGAAACAACTGGACCCAGGCAGCGAAAGGTGGATTTGCAGTTATTGTTTTGTGTCAATATGCTGAATTTTTTGGTAAAATCACACCATATATATTGTGTTGACAACTCGTATATTCTGCATAAATAGATGTTTTTAAAAAAGACACCGACGAAAAAAACTATACAAGTTTTAGGGCTGGACGATATGACGATACATATAACACTGATATAAGTGATCACCTGGATTTAGACCTACCTATATTCTATTTATATAAAGCGTTCACAGGCAAATTTGCTTTATGTTTTTCCCTGGCGTCGAAATCAGGCACATATAAAATGTCAGGAAATATGATTCCTGGCTGCATGTCAATATCCTTGGATCACTGGATCTTTGGTAAGTTGTAAGGAACACTTCAATATCGAGTCCAACCTTTAGTTTAAAATAATCTTTTGTTTTACTCACATATTTGCAGTTTCTGAGTTCTGGTGGGAAATTGACGTCAATGCATTCCCTCTATAGAAACAGTTATTGTTCTGAGACACGAGCTTAGGACCTCACATGTGCACTGGAGGATCTAGCTCTTATAACAGGCTTTTTAAACGCTATTTGTGCATAAAGCCCAATTTATACTTCTGCACCATCTCACTCTGTAGCTACGTCGTAGGCTGTGTGTAGCACGTGTACCCTTCGGCGTACCCTGACGTGCACCTCTCCAAAAACAACGCGTCAGTTCTACGCAGACCGCAAGCGCTGTGATTGGTCTGCCAGAACCCCTGCCTTGGGTTTCACATGTTCCCTCTGCAAGTGTAATTGCGCGTCAATGCGGACAATGACGCAGAAGTATAAATGAAAACCAACGCGTAGCCTACAGCGTAGGTCCGACGCAGAAGTATAAATCAGCCTTAAGAAACAACATTTATGAGACAGTTGTTGTCTGATTTTACTTGTGATTTCAAATATAAAATGTAATTGTAAGCTTTGTGAAAAGCTTTAGAGAATTAGATTTTCCCCCTTTCAAACAGATAGGAGCTGTACTTGCATGACTGAAATAGCTGCCTGAGTGGCATTTCAAAGATGGCCGCTGAGTGAAATGACTTGCCTTGAAGGGACTTTGCTTTAGATGCAGCCTATCTGCAACCGTATTGTAAAGATGGACTTTATATTACTGTAGTGCAGGCATGTTTGCATTATTACCTGATGTGCATTTATTTAGTGCATTAGGTGCTAAAACAACAGAGAAAGTGCATACAAGTAAATGACAACACTGTCATTAAGAGCAATTCATTCTTATTAATTCTCCCACTGAGTATAACAACAACAGGTAATCTATTATTCCTCAATGCCAGTGTGGCCTGTGAGTCTCTTAAACACTGTTTACTGGCACTAATCCATTAACAAGTTAAAGCTGCTGTTATTCATGAAAACAAAGCTAATTGAATTAGCCTTGATTTGCACAGAGTAATTAAAAAGGATAGAAATTGAGGTCTAACCAGAACATTGTTCCGCTCTCATTTCAAAACCTAAATGCAGTCCAAACAGAGGATGCATTTCTGTTTGTTTAAACTGCATGCCTGATTTATAAAGAAACTGGGGTATATATAAATCATTTTAATTCACAGTTCATATGAACCTATAGGAAACAAGTACAGTAAATACATGTTTTTTTTTTTACATAAATAATAATAATAAATATTTTACGTAAAGGATAGATACATACAATAGATGTATGTATAGATAGATGTACAGTATAGATAGATGTATGTATAGATAGATACATACGATAGATGTAAATGTAGCCATGTGACAATAAAACAAAATGAAACCATTTGAGTTGGTATGCTGTAAACAACGGTTGCTTATGTTAACTTTCACCGCACTGAACCAACTACTGTACCCACAAACTGAGCCCAAGGGGTTTCTTTGTCCCAACCAGCCAAGGTCTCACTGACCTGTTTTGAGCCAAGGAAACCACACTGATTAAGGTGCTCACCTTTCTGCAAACCCTCTGTCCTTTACAACATATGGCAAACCTTGGAGTTCAAGGACATCCCAGTTTCACAGATAATGGCTGATTCATTACCAGCACTGACATCAATCTCTCAACAGCCCCCGTCATCACCCCCACCAGGAGCAGAGGGGACCTCCTCTCCTTGATAATCCACTCTTGCATTTTACTACCTGTGTGAATTTTTTTTTTTTTTTTTTTTTTTTGCAGGGAGCTTTAAACATACAGATGTGTATTTTAACTGGCCGAAGATATTTAAGGTAATTTTTTTAAAGGATGTCTGGGATATGGTAAAAATGTTTTGCTTTAAAGAAGAACAGTCCTCCCTCCCTCTTTATCTTTTTTAACTGTCCTATTTCCAGACCACCCCAGTAGACCAAGCGAGACAAAGATACAGTTAGTAAATGCGAATGATAAGTATGACATCCATTTATCTAGCAACTGCAGGAAGGTAGTGTTTTATTTCAACATCTCTAACTGTGATAAACCTGCTACGAATTCTTTCTTTGAACTTTTCAAAAGTTCTTTCTAAATCTACTAATGCTACCTAATGTGTATGAGTGTAAAATACAAAGAGGTTGATTGTAACACGGCACCAGTTTGCAATTGAGTTCATGATTTTATCCTTACTGTTAAAAATAATTTTTCAAAGTTGGAAATAACATTATTGGATTATTGGAATACATTTTATAAGAAAATACTTTCAGTCTTCATACAAAAAATTTTTTTTTTCTTTTTTTTTTTTTTTTTACTTTCCAATTTATTGTAACTAATTGTGAAATGTACTATGGATGTCTGAGTGAAAACTGTTTCTACACCAAAAAAGATTTCAGTGTGATAATCAAAATGTATTAAGCTTGTGTGGCTGATTCAAACTATATTTAAAATGATTGTATTTAATCTGATTTTGAATAAAATCATATAATTTATAAAATTAGTTAGTCCCAATCCTTAAATTTGATTGGACAAACACAAATAAGACTGATGTTAGGTCCAAAAGCAAAAGGTCTTGTTTCTATTTGTATACCTCTGATTGTATGTGTTTGCATATTTCCAGTCAGACTGTCAGTCTGTGCATTGGATAAGATTTTTCCATGACTTGTTCTGCAGGTTGCATTATTACGGTAGTAGGTAGATAACATATGTCAATCTTTTATAAGTCAATGGATAATTCACTCAACGAGTTTGTTAAAATGCACTGATTTAATTTAGGAATGCTGTATAACTTCACTATGTTTGGAGATGCTTATTCTGCTTTGTTTTTGAGAGCAAAATGGATTTCTTTTGATATGATTTATTATATTTACAGAGTTATGCAACTTCTGTCACCTCAGGAGAGTGGTGGTCGTGATTAAATCTCTGCAGCTCGTTTCTACATATAATTGATTAAATTGATGTCATTAAGGCCAATTCACACAGCACCGACAGATGCTGACCAATGCGATCAATCACCAGATTACAGTATTTCACTTTTCAGACGTTCCACGACCTGTCAAAACATGATCAATTAGCGAAAACAAGCGCAAACCAATGCCAACAGGGCTAGCACAAGAAGTGTCTTTTGCCATGTGATTGGTTATTCTGTTACTACGCTCTCCAACATACATCTGGAGTAAGACAGAAACCGCATAAGGGCTGGTTGCTTCGGGATTTGGGTCACTGCATTCTAGTGCTATTATGAACTGCTACTGAGAGGGCTTCAAATTTAAGGGTTCTTTTTAGACATTATGATATTTTATACTCATGCTTTCCCAAAAACGACCTTCTCCCTTGAGAAACATAATTAACCTATGTCTATTTGTTTGCCTCAAGACATAACAGACATGCAGCGAGGGAGATGGTGGTGATTTGGGGGAGGGGGGGAGGGGGGATCTACACCATAATACCAAACTCCGGAGGAATTTGCTTATTTTGAAAACAGTCTGTTCGCTCCAGGCAGCTAACGCAACCTTAATAAGAGTGGTCAACCGATGGAGGTCATCAAACAATCAGCTGAGAGTCTTTCTTTCTTGTCCCACGCACTATGAAGTGAATGAAACATTTAACCTCATCAAATTTCATACTATTTATGTAATATCACTCTATAATGCTGTGATTGTGATGGTTATGGGATGTTGTTAAATGGTCCTGTAGGTTTTTACTTTATCTTAGTCAAACAAATTAGTGCGCTGGGACGTAGAAGCCTTTTTGTATTCCGTTATTTGTCAAAGGACACTGTGTCCCCAGTCTAGGATGTTTGTAGAAGAAGATACTCTCACCTTATCAGCATGTCATTTACATGAAGGATCATGTGAACTGGCGGACTATCTGTTTAGTAGAATAATACATTCAAAGTAATGTCAACAATGGGCCTATGAGTGATGAGCTGTACATGGATGGCTGAGAGGTGAATGGGATGTCACATTCTTATTTTTTTTTCCTTTCTCTCACTCTCTCTCTTTCTCTCAGCTCTGTCTTTGTCTTCTTCACACTCTGTCTGCTCACTCAAGGTGAAAGTAAACTACAGCCTGCTCTGTCAGGACACTTGTACCACCAAGGCCGCTGCCTCAAATATACAACAGAAAAAACAGTAGAATGAATGAATGGAGTATGTGTTTAATCATGACAAACAAAAGAAATAATTTGTATAATTTGAAATTATACTATTATGGCAATAGTTTAGTAGTTAATTATTAATATACAGTGGCCAAATGTTTTTGGACTGTCGCACTTGAATTTCATTGCATTAGAATATTAAAACAATTTTGTTGTTTGCCCATAAAATCTTTAAGATATTAGGTTAAACTTATTTGGCTTGCTGTCCACTGAAGAGGGGCTCGATGAAGCAGCTTCAACTCGAGCTTTGATATACCCCCCCAGTGGCTAAAAGCAGGATATGATAATTGAAGGGCAAGGTACCTGAGATGAAGGTGGAGTTTGGGGAGGTTGAGGGATACTGGAACAGCTGATGCAAGAGAGAGGTAAGCGGCTGCTTATATACTCAGGCTGTTGATTGAAAGATTAGATGGGCTCACTCCTCCCTAACTTGCGTTTAGGAACTTCATTTGTGGAATCTGCAAACAAATGATTTGAGACATTTACGTAGAACTAACTTAATTTGTTTGGCATTATATACATTTGTAACTAAGTGTCTATACATTCGTTTTTTTAAGTGTATGAGTCATTGTCCTATTGGCCTTTTCTTTTGAATTTGGCAGAGATGTGACCAATGAACCAGAGAAAAGCACGAAGAATCTCGTGTTTTCTCCAAAACACACAAACATTCACACGTACACACAGAGTAGGACAGGCATCCTCCTGCAGAGGTGTAAATAGGCTGTAAGTGTTGTTTCTCAGATGGATGATGAGAAAATGGCTTATTTTGTCTTGGGGGCACCATCTGTTTTTTTCTTTTTTAATTTTTATCTAAACACAATGGGCTAAACACAACAAGCTCAAACAAGTGCAAGTGACAGTTTGGTGGATAAAAAATTTCAAAGGCGTATGAGACTCTATGAGACCCATCTAAGCAAGCACCTGGGGCCGGTTGCATAAACATAGCCATTATGTTAAGACAACGTCTTAAGGTCTATGACCCACTAGCAGTTAGTCAGGAGCAGTCAGCCTTACTTTACGATATCAAATAAGGCAAATCTACATTTTTATGAAACTGATTTAAAAAACCTATGAACAGTCTTAAAGAAAAAAAAAAAGATGTCTAACTTGAAAGTCTAGTCTTAGGGCCTGTTTACACCTGGTCACTTCATGTGTTTTTACTGATCAGATAGCTTTCTGATTTATCAAAACGATTCCATTTACACCTGGTCACATAAATGTGTTACAAAAATCCGATCTTCCCGCGCTATATGCAGATTTAATGGAGTTCACGTCACCGAAAGCAACAGATATGAGCTGCATTTTATTGATCATCAGCTAATTTCAAAATCAAAGACCGTAATAGGAGAGAGCAGCAACAGCCCTGGTAAGATTCTTGTTTCTTTACTTTTAATGAAGATGATTTGGTGTTAACTTACTTACTTTCACTTTGTTTTGCAATAGTTTGCATGTTGGCTTGATGAATAGATCGCTCAACTGTTCAGCTGCGGTGATGCATGCTGTAGTAGCCCCGTCATATCTGGCTATAACATGACATCTATAACACGCTCTCACACGTTTATTTTTTTAGCATTGTTGGGAGGAGTAAAATTTACATATGTGGTTTCAACAACCAGATGCATTTAGACTTGTCCAGCTTTGTCTGGAATGTGGCCCAGAACACCTCCTGATGTGGTTTGAGTGATCGGATTTAAATCCATCTCGAAAGCGTCTCGGAGGGAATTTACAACTGGTCTTTTCACGATCGGATAGCTTTCCGATCACAGAAAACGCATGAATTGGCCAAGTGTAAACAGCCTCTTAGTTTATGCAACCGGCCTATCTATATGCACTGACTTACTGTACATCTCACACTGTTTTATCTGTTTTGCTCTTTGCCATTTTCTGCAGAAATTTCTGTGATTATTGAACAGGAGACTGGATACAAAGACACTGCAAATCGAGGCAAAATTTATGGTAAAAATAAATACATAAATAGCAGCTCCAGTTCCAGAAATAACAATAATAAAAGATAATCAAATTTAATTTGATTTCTAGGAACATCCCTTTTGCTGTTTTCACTACAAATTACAGTTTTTTGCAATCCAATTAGCAAAGGGTGAGCACTTGAAGCCAGGTAACCCTGTAATCAGCCTTTTAGGTGAATCCACACCGCACAGAGAAACAAGTTGGCCGTTGGAAAAACAACTGTCATGTCCACACTGCCCCAACAGAGACCGATAAACACTGACTGAAGATGTTTAGTCGGGTGAAAACAAACCCCGACCAATGCCAACAGACGCATCCGACAAAATCCGACAAATGTGTTTGTTGCTGTTTGTCTGTGCGGTGTGAACTGGCCTTTCAAAGGGGTGGTCAGAGGGGCACAGTAAAAATCATAGGGTGGCACACTAATACATACACTGGAAAAAGGTAGTAACCTGCGATTAGAAATAGATCTTTGAAATTACACTTTTTCTAGCCCACAAAAATGACTTCTGCTGAGATAATGTGACAGGTTGATTTAGTCAGATTAAATTAAATTGACTTGCATGAAACCAGTTAATTTAGATGTCACATTAAGCACATTTAGGTTAACTTAAAAAAAAAAAAAAAAAAAAGTTTTGCTATAAAACCTGCAGGCACGCATGAAGGGATAAATCATATTTGTAGCCAATGTCAGTGACGTCACACTGACAAGCATCTAAATATTTGTGACATCACACAAAGAGGAATTCACTCTTGAGCCCAGAGATGACAACCCACGGCGGAGTCAAAGGACGGAGGAGCCAAGGTGGCGTGGAGGATGATGTCAACTGGGAGACGACCGACGGAGGCGAAGCCGATGGATCCCAGGGCGCAGATGAGCGATATCGCTGGCACAGGAGGCCTAGGCATTGTTGCGGCGACGGCCGTCTGAGGTGGAGCCAGAATACCTGAGGACTGTGGCGATGCCAGTGTGATGGAGGACCGAGGCGTACCCGAATGGAAGGAGTAGCCCACTGCAACTGTAGGGGATGGAGGAACAGAGATCCGCAAGTCCATGGCGGAGGTGGTGCGGCGACTGACCAAGGGGGAGCTGGTGGGATGAGGGAACCCGGTGGAGTCAAAAGGCCGAGGGTGTCTGGTGGAGCTGAAGGAGGAAGGAGCCAAGGTGGAGCCAACAGGTCGAGGAGCTGAAACGGTGCAAGGTGATCAGAGGCCAGATGCAGAGCCACTGCTCAGGCACTGATGGTGGTTGTAGGACCTGAGGCTTGACGTGAGTGCTGGAGGACTCGATGAGAAGGGCAGTGATGGAGGTAGATGTAGATCTGACAGGTCGAAGGTAACAATCCACTGTTCATGCAGGTGTCTGTGCTGTCTAGAAACAGAGATGAAGGTTCCGATAAAACAGATAAACAGTCCATAGTGCCGTCCAGAAACAACAAGGAAAAACCAAAAATGCGTTGGTATAGGGTGGGAAATGATACCTCCACGCGGAAGTGAATCAGCCATTCCTGAAAAATACCCTCAGCCACTGATGTCGTGGGCTCACACCCCTGGTCATACTCACTGGGGGGCTTCTCTTCTGGGGTGAGCGTCCGCACTGGCGTCTTATCCTTGGGCGCTGGCTGACGCCAGACAGTCAGCCAACGTTCAACATTCTAGAACTTTGTGTGGTTGTTATAACAATAGTAACAAATCCTTCCATCAAATCCCCAATTCAGAACACACACACTGTTATGAACTGCTCTGAGACACGAATGTTGAGGATCCAAATGCAGTTTATTGAAGTAAATCGTAATCAGAATCCAGGCAAAGGTCATACACAGGCAGGCAATCCAAACAAACAGACAAATCCAGAGGGTGAGGCAGGAACGGGAAAACCAGGACACGGGCAGAGATCAAGAACCAGGAACAATGACAACAAAGGAAACGCTCAGAAATGCAGTGGAATAACGTACAAGACTTTGCAGGGAATGATGAGGTGAACCAGGCTTATATGGGGTGAACTAAACAATATAATGAGACACAGGTGAGGTGATAATCAGGGATGTCCGGGCAGTGAATTATGGGAAATGTAGTTGTGAGTGAATAATGATAGTCTGATGTGGAGTGCCCTCAGGTGGCTCTCAAGGGCACTCCAGCTGATGACCATTACACACACACACGCATACACGCACGCACACACGCACGCAAGCACACACGCACACACACACACACACACACACACAAATACATGTGTAGAATGAATATAGAAAGATTAGATAGCATGATTTAATGATTAACCATTATGATCAGTTAGATTAAATAATAGACAAATGTGTTAAGCTGAACGAGAAGAGATGTGGAAAGCTGTCCCCTTTTGTATGGTAATGAAATTAAAAGACTAACACTTGTGTAGGTGTTCAGCTACTTCTAATTGCTTTGATAGTGTTTGATTTTTTAGATTCAGAATATATTTCAATATGGTACTACTGAGTTTTGAAAAAAAAAATACGTAAGCAATTACACTGAACTCAGATGGTTTCTCTACTAAGTCAACCCATATCAACAAGCTCTCCATGCAGAGAAAACATGGGATAGATATTAGAAGTGTCTGACAGATGTTCCCTGAGAGAAACAATCAGTATTACAATCCATTACTGTCAACCGTCTATAGAAGTTTATTATCTCTGTGCAGTCATTGTAGACATGAACAACATTCAGGCAACATGATACATGTAGGTGTTTTTGAAGAGACTCTACAAATGTTTTCAAAGTTCTACTCTGTTGTGGACACACACACACACACACACACACACACACACACACACACACACACACACACACACACACACACACACACACACACACACACACACACACACACACACACACACACTGATTGTAAAAATCAAGGTTGTATTTGTCAGAACCCACACAGTTAAGTGTTTTATTAGTCACTGCATGTCTGGTAAAATGTCACTGAAATGTTTGCCTGGAATACACAGAAATGTACTGTTCAATGTGGAGTAAACAGGCTATCTTGGCAGTCTATCCATCAAGTCAATAAAAAAAGTTCAAATTCTGATATTACATTTAGTTACCTTATTACACTGGAAATACAGGGTCAGATCAAGTGCATTGCACTGTGGGATACAGTACTCGGTGTACAATTCCTTGTGAACAAGATGCTTAATTGTATTGAATGCACATTTGTTATACTTCAAATCTTATATTTTAAAAAAAAGTACTTAATGTTTCTCAGTCTTTGTAATAATGTCAAATTAAAAGTTTTACGTTAAAATACATTTAAAATCATTATGTTGTAATAATATTTTGTGGTGATTTAAAGAAGTACACTTATTTTGACTAAAATACCAAAGCACATGTAAGTACTTTATTATAATTTTAACTATTGTATTTAAAGTATTGTATTTCTGTAATAAGTGCTCTAATTCTCAGCCTTCCGTATGTACGACATATTGCAGTGTTAGTATGAATATCATGGTAGTATGCTCTTCTAAACATAGCCTTTATTAGCTTAGCTTCACATTTCAAATCAGCCCATGTTGCTAACGAGCAACACAAGTCCGAGCAGGACACATTAGCAATCAATGTTGTTCAAACAGCGCTGTAACTCTGTCCTTGTGCCCTTCTGAGGAGAATAACCCTACTCAGTAGCCTTTCACATGCAATTAAGCTGTTTGTTTTACATGCATTTGTGGGTCCTGGAGGTCTGACAGACACAGGGCAGACCCTGCTCCCTATTGAGAACCATCTGCCGTACAGCCAATTAATATTCAGTAGGCCTTCTGGTAGAGCTTATATTCACATAACCTGCTCTGAGAGCAGCTGATGAAGGGGAGATGCCTCTGAGAATCACAGGTTTATTGTGTGGACAGACTGTGATAATGTCAATGCATCTTACATGTGAGGTATGTCAAACTGCAAAAGAGCAAACAGGTTTTTTTCTTGCAGGTTCATACGGTTCTAATTTTAGCCTGGTGGATTGTCTTTGATATTTACTTAGCTGTTCACATGAGTTAAGCAATAATGTTATGATCACCAACGGTTTCTGGAAATACAAGGAAGATGAAGATCAGGTATAATCTCTTTAATAATCCATTCAGAATGTAATACAAAAGAAGACAAGCAAACAAAACCAACTGCTATGCAGGAACATGTCCGGACAATGGGTGATACAAACACAGCAAATTAAAAAGCAAGGCAAATGAGGGTAATTAATGACACACAGCTGAGCAGAAAACTAATCATATCTGTTACCATGACAACTGAAGAGTGGCGGGAAAACTGAACAAAGGAGAACATGGGACTGAGGAAAACAAACTAAAAGTCCATGAACATGAAACTAACTGAATAGAACAGTGACAGTAATGGCAACATACAGTAGTTTAGTAAAACCATGGGGTCAAGGTTGGGCTGGTTAGCATGGTCCAGTTAGCCTTTGCTAGAAGAGACCGTAACTACCATTTTCATCCAAAAACCATCTTCTCCATTGACGACCAATTAAAAGTTACAAGCAACATAATATAGGACTATTGCTGTTTAAAATTTGGGGGTCATTAAGAAATTAATACATTTATTCAGTATAAGAACCCTTAAAATTGATCAAAAGTGACAGTGAAGACATTTTTAAAGTCTTATGTTTTTATTCATCATGAAAAAAGGTATCACAGTTTCCACAAAAATATTACAGTAAGCACCATAAAAATGTCAACACTGATAATTGTTCATTGAGCAGTAAATCAGCATATTAGAATAATTTCTGAAGGATCATTTGACACTAAAGACTGGAGTAATGGCTGCTGAAAATTCAGCTTTGACATAAATATTAAAATAGAAAACAGCTAAAAAATGATAATATTTTACTGTATTTTATCAAATAAATGCAGCCTAGAGAGCGCACTGTAAGAGACCTCTTTCAAAAACATTTACAAATCTCACTGCCCTTACTGATGTTTTAACGGTAGAAAAAATGAATTACAATCAATGTTTTTGCCAGTGCCTGTTTTTTAGAAGGGCCCTTAAATGCATGAAATGGACCCTTCTTGCTGCTTTAGACGTTTCCATGAGCATGGCAGATCTCCTTGTGGAAATATATAGATCTCCTTGTGAAAAACAGGCTTTCAAATACATTCAACTGAATAATCTGTTATGACATATAGATATGAATGTCAGGAATTATACACAGACCGTGATTCATTCAAAAACTATTATGAATAAATGAATTTATGACATGCTCCCTCTGTTTTTATCAATCCTACTTTATTTCTATAATATCTAACATTAAACACTTGGTATTAAGCAAATTAAAGTATAACATATTTAATCAATCATTTTAAGTATCCAATATGTCTTAATAATCCATACCTTTTCAAGTAGATACTGTAATGAAAAATAGGAGCCATATTCTTTGTGCTTTGAAAAGAGAGAGTTAAAATACAAAAAAGACAAGCATTGCACAGGCCCCTAAGCTTCTTCTCGCTTGACTGACCTTGAATGAAGCCTCTGATGAGAAGAAAAGCTATTTTCACTTACCTCACCATGCAGACGTGGTCCTGGAGGCCTGTGATCTTCACAGCTCAGCTGGCCTGTTTTCACCTGCCTCTATTTTCCTGTGGATCTGTAACCATGAAACACCGTTCAATTAATACAGTCCCTTCACATTCACACCCAGGGCTTGTGTTGTATTAGAGAGCATATTATAGCAGGCATGGTAGTACTTAACAGCAACGGTGTGAGAAAAAAAAAAAAGGTTTACGAATGGAGCATTTACTGTAGCAATGGAGTTTGATTTTCACAATGCAGTGACGCTCAGGTCTGCTGATGTTGAAATTGTGAACTGGTCATTATTGCAAAATACAGACTTGATCCAAAGTGGAGACATTTGGCATAACCTTGAAGGGGTTTATTTTGTGATAATGACTGGCTGACTACACATATTTTCTGGATTATTACACGGCTAGCTGCAAAATACATGGATGGCAAATATTGATTTAACGACAGAGACTGATAAAGTGATACAAGCAAAATGAAACTAACACTGCCAAAGGCAACATCTATGTGTTTTGCAGGCATTTTTTCTAATGTTTCCAACAGAAATGAACACTAATGACATGAGGGTGTAAAACACCAACAACTTTTATTCCTTTTCACACAAATTGTGATTACAGGGACAGATTATTGATTAATAAAGACTTCATATATTTTCGTACTTCCAATTCCGTGCACAATACTGTTATTATGTTATTATGACCTCAAAACACTTTTATCACAATTCATGAATTGTAAACTAATAAATTTTACATTTGCATCACCTAACCAGCTCCACATGTATGACTTTTCTGACGTATTAAAGTCACAATGAAATCAAAATTGACAATTCTTATTTTTTTATGGAATATTTCAGTATATGTTATAAATAATTTATCTGTGCACATCATTATTTTTATTTTATTTTTTATTCATGTGCACTCTTAATCTTTAAAGGGGTGGCATAATGCCCTTTTCACAAGATGTAAAATAAGTCTCTGATGTCCCCAGAGTGTGTATGTGAAGTTTTAGCTTAAAATACCCCACAGATATGTTTATATAGCATGTTAAAATTGTCACTTTTTGAGGGTGAGCAAAAACGCACCGTTTTTGTGTCTGGCTCTTTAAATGCAAATGAACTGCTGCTCTCAGCACAGGGGGCGGAGCTTCAACACCCTGTGTCCTTTTTCCTCACACAGACATGCACTGAAAATGTTTAATGTTCAATCCGGAGTCAGACAATAATGGAGAGACTCGAGAAGTTACAACATGTAGAATGCAACAGGACATTTCTGAATGGTTAGTTGATGAATTTATGTATCTGATGTGTAGTTATGTTCTAGTCATTGATTAGCATATTCTGTCTTGATAATCTATAAATTGTGTTCAGGGGGCGGGGTTAATGTAAATTCTAGGGTTGGTGTCGTGTAGTCCCTATACCAGCTATATGTTGTAGTCCTTAAAAAGCGATTTGTTTAAAAGCAAATATCTTCCTTTGCTTTCAACTTTGAGCTTTGTAACTTTGCAGATGTTGTTTATGCTCAAACAGCATAGTTAGTTAGCAACATTACACACTAACTAAAGTTAAAAAAGTGAAATCATAATCAACCACCACTTTACAGTTTTTTTTTTCAATTGCTTACACACTAAAATTAGAACTTTCCCACAATTGCACAACTGTAAGCACATTGTCAGCTTCACACTTTTTGCAAAAACATTACACACAGTGATTTGCAAAACACTAAACACACTTGTATGCATTTGACACAGAAATTTATCATGATGTAATTTCCTTGCAATTTCAAAGCAAAGGCTTTCAAATGAACACACCCATGAACCAATTGGTTAAACACAGCCACCAGGTGTGCACACACACTGGTGCTTAATTGTAGACACACCAATCAGGTTTAAGCACTATAAAAAGGCAACAGGTAGGTTCACCTGTCTTCAACAAAAATGGACGGTGTCAGAGGAAGAGGGAGAGTGCGGATGAGAGGGAGAATCGGAAGAGGAAGAGGAAGAGGAAGAGGAAGAGGAAGAGGAAGAGGAAGAGGAAAACGAAAACGAAAACCTGGAGGAGGGGTAGGACATGCACAAAGAAGAAGACAACTAAATCTGTGTAACGAAATTCGTGCTACAATTGTGGACCATGTAATAAACCACGGACTAACACTGAGGGAGGCTGGACTGAGAGTGCAGCCTAATCTAAGCAGGTACATGGTGGCATCAATAGTTCGGACATTTCGTCAAGAGTACAGGTGAGAAACTTCTCTTCAGTCAACAGAAAATCCATTGCTTACTGCATGTACTATATCAACAGTTTTGGTATATATTCCTGTATGTATCATTTTACAGTAAGCTACATGTATTTTGTTTGGCCAACATGGGCTTGAACGCCGTGAACACCAAGGAGGGAGGGGCCCCATATTAACACAGGAGCAAGAGAGAGAGATCATAAACCTCGTTTTGGCCAATAATGCAATCAGACGTCGAGAAATTCAAGCCCATATTGTCAATGATGACCTAATTTTCAATAATGTCCAACAGGTCTCTCTGTCAACAATAGCCCGTATCCTTAAAAAACATCAAGTTCTGATGAAACAACTGTATAAAGTGCCATTTGAAAGAAATCCAGACAGTGTGAAAGTCCTGCAGCGTGAATATGTGGTGGTACGTTTTGTTCACTGACTGTAGTACTGTGTACTGCACACATAACCTTTTTACTGTACATGTCATTTTACTGTATAGCAGACCTACAGTATATTGATCTACACAATGTGATCTTTTGCTGTATTTCAGAGAGTTTTGCAAATGGATGCGGAGGAAGTCCCGCATGAGTTTATATACCTTGATGAGGCTGGATTTAACCTGACAACAGTGCGAAGAAGGGGAAGACACATCAATGGCCACAGGGCTATTGAGGGCAACGTGGGGGTAACATTAACCCATTTCACAGAATGGGGTCCTCCACCGCCATGCCAACTTGGGTCCTTACAACACTGACCTCATTCTTACATTTTTAGACAGATTACACAATATTATCACAGCAGCAAACCAAAGGGACCAGATGCAATACATTGTCGTCTGGGACTATGTAGCTTTCCATCGTTCTGCTCTGGCCCAAAACTGGTTTCATCAAAACCCACAATTTACTGTTCAATACCTTCCACCATTACTCCCCCTTCCTAAACCCCATCGAGGAGTTCTTCTGGAGTGGAAGGTTTATGATCTCCGGCCCTATGTCCAGATGCCCCTCATTCAAGCTATGGAGGAAGCATGTGATCAAATTGAACCAGCATCCATACAAGGGTGGATTCGTCACTCGAAAAGATTCTTCCCACGTTGCTTTGCAAATGAAAATATAGCCTGTGATGTTGACGAGGCCCTGTGGTGTTTAGTTTAGTTTAGAGATGGTTATTTTTTTTATTCTGTACTGAACTGGATGTAATTTGTTACAATGGTACGTTCAGTTATACTGTATGAAAACTGGAAAATGTTTTGTTGAAATGTTCAGTATTGACTGACTTGAGTACATGAAAAGAAATAAATATTTTCATTAGTCTGCACAATTGGTGTCATGTGGTGTTGGTGAATTTATTTTTACACTTTCTGTGTGTAAATGCTAAAAGTGTTTTAGGTTGAGCACAGGAGTGTTTAACTGATTGAAACAGAGTCAGACCATATGATGGTTGTGTTTATGTTATGACAACAAAATAAGGTTTTTATAAGACATTGTATAGTTTTGACAAAAGTGTTCCATTTTGCAAATGATCTGAGGTGTTGTGCTACTTTGGTGTAGTGTTGTGCCTATTGTGTGAAGGGGATTTTCAAAATTGTGCTTAAGCAATTGAAAAAAACGAAAAAACTTCCCCTCCCTCTTGCAGCAACACCTTTTCTCTTCTAATGACATGTTTTTCGGTGAAGGTCAGGACAAATGAGACTACAGCAAAAGCAAACAACAATTATCCTGATGGACAAAATCAAGTCCCGCCCTTTCCTTGTTCAAGAAGCCGTTTCACTCGGATATGTCACACCAGGGAAGAAAAGACAATTGCAACATCTGTTTCATTCTGACTTAAAACTCTCTCGGTACAAGTCCCGTGAAACACAAGTCACAATAAAAGATGAAAGACTAAAATGTGTTTACTTTTGTTAACATTATCGGTTAGGTTTAGGGTTTAGGGTTTAGCGGCATTCCCAGGATATTTCATTTCCAAACTGCCGCTATACATGCAACAACAAACATAATAAAACATTGGCAGATTCACATTCATCTGTTTCAGAGAAACTAAAGAAACTTTCAACAAGCAACATATTATTTTGCAGACATGTCACTATAGGCGCATTTTTCCACTGAGCCTGTTTTCAGAAAATGCCTGAGATAACAGTTAATTATACAGTTTTGCATCATTAAACAACAATATTTTATTGTAGAAAGCTTCAACTGATCTCATATTTTCTAGAAAACTGAACTGCATTCACTGTGTTCACATTAGCTGCTGTAACATTTTTTATTTATTTTGTTATTTTTTTTCCTAATGTTCTAATAGACTTTTCAATAAAAAAAAAACAAAAAATAAAAAAAAACCATTGCCAAGGAAATCAAACACGGATGATTTGACTTACATCTGTTTTCAAAAATAAGAATGACTATCAGATATGGACTTTTCCATTGATGAGAAAAAGGTGAAGCATAAACATCTTTTTGGGTAAGCTTGACTTGTCTCTTGCAAATATGTTTAAAATGTGTAGACTCAAAGCTATAAAATGGACTGTGAAGAGAGAAAGTTGTAAAACACCGCAATGGGTCGTGTTTCAGAGAGGATGTTGATGTACAAAGTATACCTCCCAGTCCTCCGGCAATTTACAACCTTGCGGCCAGATCTATCACATCATTTGTGCAGAATCTCGGGGCCTTCATCCCTGCAGGCCCAACCTTTGAACCTCTGGGTCCCTCCCACCCTTTTCTGACCGCCCCATTGTTGGTGTCTTGGAAAACCATCAGCTGACAGATTTACTGGTGTGAGCATTAGCTGAACTCAGGAGAGGGTACAACCTCATAGAGTTACGCTCCAAGATGGCTCACCTCCTCTTTGGAGGCTCAATAATTTACTGTACGGGCATCTCTGTGAACGCAGCAGTAAATGTACTGTTACTGTTAAAGGAGATATGAATCGGACAGCTGCTCTGAGCAGATTCATTGCAGCACAGTGACCCTAATGACTCGGTTTGATGATATATGACAAAGACAGATTGAACTGCTGTTTTTAAGACATCCTGAGAACTTGATTTTCTCTCTTGCCCTAATCATGATGTGTCTGTGAAAACCATCTTGTTCTTTATCTCTGTTTTCTTTGATTTCCAGACATTGCATTTTACACATTGACTAGGAATGTCAGGATTAGATTTATCTAATATTTCTGGAGTAACATTGTCATAATCCACTTATACAGTAATAGGTTGAGCCTCATATTAATGTTCTGGGCATTTAAATGATCTGTCAGTAATTTTCTGTTTTATCGTCTAATAATCTTTACACATCTTTTTTTTTTTTTTTTTTTTTTTTTTATGTATTAGATTTGCCATCCACCATTACATTGAGGCTGTATTAACCCTCATAAGGTCTTCGTTTCCTGTTTACAAATCTGGTCTTTGGGGTCTATATGACCCCAACAATTGATAGAGAAATTGTACAAAAAATATACATTTTTAATTATACAAATAATATATGTTTTTTTTTTTTGTTTACTTCTCATCTATTCATTAATGCTGTGTTTTGGGGGGTATGAAGTACTTTTTTACCTATTTACTGCAAAATTCCTCAACTACACCATTAGCATACATATGAAATATAATTTTTTTATGAAAAAAACACATTAATGATGATCAAATTTAACTATGAGTTGTTTCTGGATATTGATCTAGGTGTTAGATGCATAATTCTGCCATCTGCTGGTTAGATGTTTTTTTGTAGCTAATATAGTTTTAGCCAAAAAGTGTAATTACCATATACTTCCAGCAGAGGCCCCATAGAGATCCATTCATTTTTCTGGATGTGACTTAATGCTCTTATAATAGCTTTTTTTATGAATTACATATTTAAACATTTTAAAATACATTAAATCAGTATTTTGTCAAAGTTTAGAATTTTTTGTTGTTGTTGTTTGAGGTCTTTTGAAGTGTCTTGTTATTGCAATAATGCTATATAAATTTGCAATAATATCTTTATTGTTTGTTTGTGTTTGTCTCTCTGTGTGTATTTGATCTGTGTGTAGTCATGTTCTTTCCACGTTGCATTTGTGCTCTCATACCATACCTTCATTTATGTGTGAAATTTTTTAGATTTATGCAGAAATTATTGATTTTATTTCACAATTTCAGTAAAAATGATCTCTATTGCAGTCACACCCTTTCTCTGTCTATGTGTGTATTTGTGTCTGTGTCTGTGTGGGCGCATATGTGTGTGTGATAATGTTCATTCCACATTGCATTAGTGCTCTAGTACCAGGCCTTCATTTATGTGTGAGAATTTTCAGATTTATGCTGGAATTATTGATTTTATTTGTCAATTTCTATAAAAATGCTTTCTTTTGGAGTCAGACCTGTGTGTGTGTTTGTGGGCGCGAACATGTGTGTGTGCAAGTGGTCATGTTTGTTCCACATTTCATTTGTGCTCTAGTACCAGGACTTCATTGTGGTATTGAAATTTTCAGATTTATTCTGGATTTATAGATTTTTTTTGACAAATGAAAAATAAAAAACATTTTTTCTTCGATTTTCCCATTCATTTCAATGTGGGGTCATATTGACCCCAAGGGACAGAAGTGTGACTTTTTTTTTTTTTACATACCTTTAGAACGACCGAATCAAGCCCAGTTTTTTTTCTGTGTGTATAGATAGGTAATGTAGAAAAAGTCACCAAATTTTATTCCACTGAGATGAAGGGAACCATTTTTTTTTATTAAAGAAAAGTCGCTTGGGGTCATATAGACCCCAAAGCCCAATTGAGGGTTAAAAGGTTTGGGGTCAGTGAGATTTTTTTAAAATAAATTATTACTTTTATTCAGCAAGAAAGCATTAAATTGATCAAAAAAGATTTAAAATGTTATAAAAGATTTCTTTTTCAAATAAATGCTGGCCTTTTGAGCTTTCAGTTCATTAAAGAATCCTTTAAAATGTTTCTGTCGCCATCATGTTCAGTTTTATTCAGTTCAAGGACTCTCAGCTTGTATTTTTTCAATTCATGCCTTCCTTTGTTTGATTTCCCGCCACTCTTTAGTGACCATGTTCATGTCATTATTAGTTCATTTATTCCAGCTGTGTTCTATTAATGAACTTGTTTAGTTCACTATAGTTGAACCCCTGTCTTCATTCTTTGTCTGGTCATGATCACATTTAGTTGTGTTTGCATTGCCTGTTTTGGACTATACTTTTTTTATTTAAATGTTCACTGAGGGATTTTGCCGTCTTGCATTCACCTGCCCTTACGACGATGAGACCCTGAAGTCACTTTTCTGGGTCATTGCAAACTATTATCATCCAGTCAAAAATGACTAAAACACTGTATTCTGCTGCCAGGCCATTAAATAGTGATGAAACACTATAGATTGAACATGTAACATGCAAGTGCATGACGTCATCGTCTTCAGTTCAAAGATTCGTGTTTTTGTAGTTTACATGGAGACCGATTTCAAAAACGTGCATTTTCAGGCACCCAAAATGTCGTTGTCATGTTAATGAATGGCCAAAATGCATAAAAAGTTTTACGTTTTTAGTTAAAACTGGTGTCGTGTAAACAGTCCCTTAGTTTGCATTTCTTCAATTCATGCCTTCCTTTGTTTGATTTTCTGCCACTCTTTAGTTACCATGGGCATGTCATTATTAGTTCATTTGTTCCAGCTGTGTTCTATTACCTTGTTTAGTTCACTATATAGTTTTACCCCTGTCTTCACTCTTTGTCTGGTCATGTTCACATAGTTGTCTTTGCTTCGCCTGTTTTTGAGTATGCTTGCTATTAATTTTCGTTGAGAACTTTATTCATATGTCTTCTTCTTTCTGCCAGCAAACTCTCTGTGACAGCTCCACAGTTTCCAAGAAATTAAGCAGCAAAACACTGATATAAAGAAATGTTTATTGAGCAGCAAATCAGTGTATTAGAATGATTTCTGAAGGATACTGACACTAAAGACTGGAGTATTGATGCTGAAAATTCAGCTTTGATCACAGGAATAAATTAAAATAGAAAATTGTATTTTAAATTGTAATAACATTTCAGAATATTACTGTTCTCACATATTGAAAAATCTGTATTTACAAAATTCAGAATCTTACTAATTCCAAACTTTTGGTAGTGTGCATATATACATAGAAAAACCTGGTGCTTTGAAGAATCATTTAAAAGCACAGTATGTACGTTTCGTAGCAAGAGGTCGCAGAGCCTGGGACAATTTTTCGCTGCTGTTATTATGTTATTATCTTATTATGCTCATATGCCCCAATTGGCTGTTGCTGCTCCTTTTGTTTTGTTGTTTATGTTTATTTCACAAAGTTACATTTAATGTCCGCCTCCTTCCCTGAATTTGAACTTTGTTAGAGATGCATCTGATCAATTAAATTCACATTATTTTATTTATTTATCATTCTAATAAAACAGCTGCAAGTGCTGAATTACTGATCATACTGGTCACTTTATCTGACAAATAAAAAATTGTGGGGTAACGCAGCGCTGTTTTACTTGGTCAAAACAATATTACACTGTAAAAAAAAATTACATCCCCAAGTCAAAAATTTCAAGTGACCGATAACATCTAAATTTTTCAATTAGTCTGACGTATTATTTTTCATTAAGCCAATGTTAACAGACTATTGCAACAAGAATTTCACTTGGGCCAATTGAAAAATTTAGATGTTATCGGTCACTTGAAATTTTTGATTTGGGAGGGTTAGAAATTATTTACAGTGTAAAAATAAATCTTTGTGTTGAAAGTTATGTTACTCTGTATATAGTATGTACTCTGTGCCTTAGATCAGTGACTGGTATGAGACACTTGTTGCACATTGGAGTAAGCTAGATCGATGTTAGAATAACATATTAATAAAATCTGGAGGACTTGTGTTGCAAAATGGCATGCAGTTACTTATATATGGTGGAGAAAATTCTTTATTACTGTTACAACAAATAAAGCTCTTTCTGATTATGCTATATTAGCCACTTGACAAAAGGGTAGTGCGGATATGACTTCAATGACAGGATACACAATTACAAGGGCCTTTACACTGGTTAAAATAGCTGATTTCTCTGGATTTAAACATTGTTGGAAACATATGGGATAATGTAAGTACACAAGTCAACAAAATATACAACATTGTTTTAGTGGTTTTTGGATATCTTAATCCAAAAATCATACATATTGTGCCTTTAAGCCTCTAAAAAAATGTTTTTCATTCAGTCAGCAATGTTACTTTATGAGGAAACCATCTCATTTCTTATCCAACCTCCTTGTGTTCAGCTAAGCCATAAATAAAATGCATTACGCAAAGGCCTGGATTACAGCATTGAGAGCTTTGATTAAAATTCATAGGAGTTTCAGTCTTTGAGGGAATAATGGAAAATTAATGTTTAATCCTATTAAGATAAGGATGCGTTCTTGGACGTGTCTCTTTCTGCATCTCCACAGCGACCATTCACCATAAATTGAATTCCTTCTATGACTGCAGAAGTCTCTGGCTTCCCTCAAGTCATTACCAAACCCATGACCAGCTCAAAACATACAATATTGTTATGATAGTGTGCTTATCTGATTTTCAAATGGAAATCATGTGTGAACTGTCTGAATAACAGCTATGATGGTATTAAAGGGATTTTGCCTGACACTGATAAGTAAAAGCAGAATTATGATCAGATGACATGACTGCCCTTGGTGATATCATCCACATTACATCAAAACAGCTTCTATAATTCTGAAAAGGGATTTTTGTTCACTTAAGTTTGTATGTGGTTGAACTGAGAGAAGTTGTTTTGTCAGTCCTTTGGCCTCAGAAGTTGAAAAACAGTCAACAAAAATGTAGAACTGAATTCTGAAACACGTTAAGACACATTCCATTCAAATGACCTTAAATAAATATGGCAGATTTACAACTTGTTTCTGGAAAAGTAGTTATGTCACATTTATGAGCTTGATCTCAATATTAGATCATAAATGTATCTTTATAGTAGGGCTTACCAGTACCCGATTTTCTGGTGGTTCGAAACACTTTTAGTCGCATGGCATTTAGCCCGATCTCATGAAAGTGCGTATCTATAGCACGAATGATATTTCTCGTATCATTTATATGCCAAAATGAGTTTTTGCGTACATATGATACGCAGTTTTCGCGTGCATATGATACGCACTTTATGGCCCTTTACGCCCTCCTCATCCCTAATCCTACCCAAGGGGTTTACAGTGCGTATCATTTGAACGCAAAAACTCGTTTTACCTTATAAATGATACTAGAAATATAATTTGTGCTATAGATACGCACTTTCATGAGATCGTGTTGGATTGGCTCAGAAAACAAATGTGTATAGAACTGAGCATCCATGAGTAAAGACAGCAAATTTTAAATTACGTATAGTACATCCAGCTGAGCAACTGTCATTGAGATGAATAACAACAACACAAATAACTTACCTATGAAGAAAATCTATACAAATATTTCTGCATGTGTTTTGTGACGGCGATATGCAATGGCAGCAATCAATGAACAGAAAATCATCATCATTCCATAGAGGCTTTTATCTCTTCTCACACTACTTCCCCCTCTCATTGTTTAACCTTCAGCCTAATCCATCAAGCTCATGGCTTGGATCCGCTCTCTCTATCTGAAAACTTCTATTGCAATACGGTCCATAAAACTCAACAACAGTTATTACCATCTCACAATAGCATAGCTGAAGATGTGGGATCTATAATTAAATAGTGAAATGGGACATTTTTTAGCCCCTTTAGACACAGTAGCTTACATACATAATGAAGCATATCCCAAAACTTAAGTAAAGGACTATCTGGAATGTTGAGAATTATGAACAATGTGCTGTAACTGTGGAATAATAGGGTGATTAACTGCAGTAGATTTAATGCATTTTCATAGACAAACTAGGACATGTACTTGTAAGTTATCCTGTTTATATAAAAATGATTTGCACATACAGTGTGCATGTACTGCATGTAAGAAAGAAGTATGTTGGTGAGCCTTGATTACGGAATGGACAGGTATCTTATAAATAGATAGCACATTGTCTGTATTGTCTTCTGTAGTGTAAATGAAGTGACCTTATTTGCATGTTACACAACTCATGCTATACAACTGCAGTGGATGATTACAAAGCCTGAATAATAACCCCCTTTAAAGGATTGGCTAAAAACATCCATATCTAAGAAACCTAGTACACAAAATACCTTTTTTGAGACCTTAACTTTAGAAGAATCACTAAGAACCAAAAAGGTAATAGCTATGGAAGCTTGTATAAACAGAATAAATAAAAAAAAGAAGGTAATTGCGACTTTTTATCTCACAGCTCTGACTTTTTTTTTCTCACACTTGCGTGATATAAAGTCACAATTGCGTGTTACAAAGACTTTTTTTCTTGCAATTCTGACTTTATAACATGCAATTGGGAGATATAAAGTCAGAATTGCATGATACAAAGTCACAATTGCATGCTATAAAGTCAGAATTGTGAAATATAAACTCGCAATTCTGAGGAACAAAGTCAGTCTTTTAGAATTGGACTTCATAACTCAATTTTTTTAAATGTATTAATAAAAGTGCAACGTTTTATTCAATCTTTTAACTTGTGTTATGACCATAACATCAGTAAACCGTAAACAGTTACATGTGGGAGTAGGCCCATACAGTATAGTAAACGCTACATCACACTTTAGTACCTTAAAAAAAATGTTTACTTGACATTTTCGTGACCTACTGGTAAGTTCCTTACTGTACGCTGAATTATTATTAAAAATAGAACTGAGGTGCATGTCAAAATATTTTCTGTGGTAATTGACAGCATATCACAGATGCTGTCAAAAGAGCAAATCTTGTATTGAACCCGGAACATTCCTTGATCATTATCACACACTACACCAGCTCTCCTCCTGTTTCAACACTTCCTATGGCCCAGACTGAAGGTCAGTCTTCTTGAACTATCTCACCTGTCACACTTTGTCACCAAATAAATTTGAGCATAGCAAGGGAAGGAACTAACCTCACTTTATGGAATACATTAACAACTAGAACGACTCTGCTAAATGCCACTGGGGCCAAAAATCCACATCGGCTTGGCGTGACTTATTGAAACGTAGTCCAGCATGAAATACCACCCACCATGCATTTCCCTTCAGTGTGGGCCATGTTCATAGCTACTGTAACTGTGATGGCCAGTGGCCTATGACTGCTCTCTGAAGTCATTTAGAGCAACACAAAATGGAGAAGAATGCATTGTGCACAATAAAAAGTCCCATCATGTGTGTTTCATTTATGCTTGATTAGCTTATTGTTTACACTTTTCATCCCAGAGTTTTGCCACATACTCATGAATTAAGTACATCCCATTGTGTTGAATGTGCATTTGTAGTGTAATTTAAATCGTAAAAATATATTTCTGAAAAACTGCACTTGCAGATGATATAATATTACACTTTCTTGGCTGTTTGTGCTTTATTTTACTGTACGTGCACTTTTGATGTACTTACAGTACAGTGTAACCCCCCCCAGAACTGATTAGTGTAAGGTTAACTTAGTGTAGTGTAAACTACATGGGTTAAATTAAGTTTTAGGGGTAGGTTCAGGGTTAGTACCTATAGTGTCATTACTACAATAAGTACATACACTGTAAAAAAAAATTACATCCCCAAGTCAAAAATTTCAAGTGACCGATAACATCTAAATTTTTCAATTAGTCTGACGTATTATTTCTCATTGAGCCAATGTTAACAGACTATTGCAACAAGAATTTCACTTGGGCCAATTGAAAAATTTAGATGTTATCGGTCACTTGAAATTTTTGATTTGGGAGGGTTAGAAATTTTTTACAGTGTAGTATAAGTATTCTTTTTAAAAGTATGCTAAAGTGTACTTGCAGTTGCAACTAAATAAATAATGTTATTTCTGAATGGGATATATGAGTATCTATAACAGAAGTGATAGACGGTGAGTTAATGCAGAGATGCAGAAGATTTGGATTTCTGTCAGGATGAATAGGTTAAGGAATCCATCAGATGACATGCAGCTTTTCAGGTTTTGCTATATGTGGGGGAAAGTGTCAAAACCCAGTTGACCTCCCCAGTGGTAGTCCCCTCTTTTGTTTACCCACAATATCCCACCCTCCACAAACCCACAAACCCACAATCCCGCAGTGCTGAGCTGACCCTCTACCACCACTTGACTTCTACCCAATTAAACCAATTTGTGTCAGGGAACCAGGGTGATCTGTCAACATCCTGAATCAAAGTGTTGTGTGAGAACGCCATCCAGAAGAGAGTGCCCTGGAGCGTGTGAATGCCTTGGGATCATGCCGTAAGAATGTTTGTGTTCGGACTAACTGAAGTGGTTGCAGTGGCCTCAGAGCAACAGTCCATACGGAACATTCCCATATTACACGGCACACTGTCAGAACCCTGTGACTGATTTTGGAGTCGTTTCACAGAATGGATTTCTGATTTGCTATGAAATAATAACAAACTATTCTTTTATTGAGTCAACCAATTCCAAGTAGTCATCCAGAGGAATGCCTGTTTTTCATTATTTTTTTCTTCTTTCTTCTTTTGAGAACACATTTAATTAGTTAGTTTTTAGGGTGCGGCTTCATCTGAGCCAAAAAACACAGTGACATGAATTATCCTGTCATCTTCATTGGGGTGTTCCCTATTTGCTGTCATCACTTACGTAAAATCTCAGCATTCTACCTTAAACACTGACATATCAATCCCATCATTCCAGTGTGCTGCTGACCCACCGTGAACTGTTGGGTTGAACCGTGAGGCCAGTTCCAGAGCCCTTTATTATGCAGCCAGTTGTTTGTGGAAAACATCCATGAAAAGCACTGCATAATCCCTAGTAGTTTTTATCTTAAGGGAAACAATCATTTACAGTAGTACAGCAGTGCTTTGTCTTTGTGATGAATCACTCAGGCGCTGTGTAAATGCCGGGCTTTAAAATGGCCCCTGCTGACTGATGAGAGGGCCCACAACTGTATTTTAAAAGGCTGGGACTGATCCTCGGCCACTAATGGAGGGAATACTTAGTCATCTCAGCGGATGTGTTGCTCAGGTTGGTGCGTTGTGAATGGGTATCATGGCTGCATACTGCCAGGTGAAAAAGAGAGTGTAGCACAGTCATTTTTCACTAAGAGTTGTGGCTTAAAATTAAGAAACAGGCTAGATTACAGTGAAAAATGAATGGGCCAGGCTCGATCTGTATCTAAAGAGTGGAATTCAAACTTGTCCTGAATCCTTCAGATGATTCCAAATGAAAATAATACTTAATGTGTTTGGATCGTGTCCTTTGAAATGAATGGTTTCCAAAAATCTGGAATATTTTCAAAGTGAAATTTAGGAGTTGTAACTTTGCAGTTCCTCTACAGGTGCAGTTAAAACTAGTTTTTATAAGACTGATAACTCTAACTATAAACTTTGTTTGGATTACCTGAGTTCAAGGGCATACAATGCTGATAAATGCACATCTGTGACCGTACAGTCTATATTAATGAGCCCAGCTGCTAGGTTACCTGGCAGCTGCAAACAGTCAGTTATTATTGGAATATACTGGACTTGCTAAACGACTTGAATAAGAATTTCTTAATCAGAAAATTATACTTAATATATTTAATTTTTAAAAGATTTTGCAGTATAGTTCACATATACCCCTGGTTTCACAGACAAGACTTAAGCCCATATCCCAGACTAAAATGCATGTTTAAGCTGTTTTAACTGAAAGCAACTTACATTGACATATCTTAAAATATGCCAGTGCCATTTTTTTTTGTCTCAAGAAGCACAACAGTAATGTTTTTTGTTTTTTTATGTTCAGTCATGTTTAATAAAGCTACTTAAATGTCCCAATTGAACTAATTGAAGCCTAATCCTGGCTTAATCTAAGCCTTGTCTGTGGCCAGTTGCATAAACTTAGCCACTAAATTAAGACTGTCTTAAAAAATAGTCTGAACAACTAACAGTTAGTTAGGGATAATCAGTCTTACTTTTCAGATTCAAATTAGACAAATCTACTTTTTTTATGTAACTGACTTTAGATAACTAAATTGTAAGACTATTTTAGCAGTTTATGCAACCAGCCACTGGCCTTAGTCTTTTATCGTATTGCCATTGCCACAGTTTTATAAAAGCAAAAAGTCTGGTGGAGCATTACTTCTGGTGAAGACTCACCACAGCTCTTGGGCAAATTGAGTTTGAGTCCTAGTGTCAGCATACAGAAGGAGACAACACAGGGAACTGGTAACAGTAGTTTATTCACAGGTAGCAGAGAGCAAGTGAGAAAAGCAGGTGAGTGTTCAGCATAATAGATCATTTGGTAGACTTAACTTGAATGATAACAGTCTGTGTGTTTCTTGCAGGTGCTGTGAAGGTGATAATGATCTGGAGACAAGGAAAATGAATGAAGATGATGAAGAGAAGGGATTGTAGCAGGTCATACGGTTGGTAACAACAAGACCAGACGATTTGGGGAGTGAAAGGTGACTGCTTAAAATACGTTGGGCCCAATTTTAACGATCTGAAATGCAAGTATCAAATGCGAAACGCAAGTAACTTTGTGGGCGGATCTCGGGCACTGTTGCTATTATACCGCCGGGATAAATTACTTTTGCACCCGATGCAAATCTAAAATGGGTTGGTCGGAAGTAGCTTTATTATTCATAGGTGTGGTTTGGGCGTAACGTTAAATAAACCAATCAGAGCGACATCTCACATTCCCTTTAAGAGCAGGCGTGCTTGTTCCATGGCGGTTTTCGCTGAACCGGCCCCGGGAGCGCAAGTTAATTTCCTAATTTACCGACGTGCGTTTGCCGAGGGAAAAGTCCGCTGTGCGTCGGGTGCAAAATAGGCTAGGAATGAAACATGCGTCTGTGTACAAAGTCAATTGCGCTAGGTGCAAGATAGGGCCCTGTGTGTGTGCAGGTGCACTGGATTAATAAAAGGGTCTTGTGTTGATGAGGGTGTTGCATCCGTGACACCTAGCTTGAGGTCCTTTCCTGGTTCTGTTCCAATCTGCTCATATCTTGTCTATAAGACCAAGAAAGGCCCAAAAATTGTAACATAAAAAAGCCTCTCTAAGATGTGCATTATAATGATTTTAAAGGGCGCACCATATGGCATATACAGTAAGAACATCCCTTACCTGTGGTAAAATGATTGGCTCTTTTTGTTTATTCTTTTATACTCTGGTGAAAAAAAAGTTGAATTGCTTAATTGCATTGAATGTACTCATTTGTTTTTATTTGTATTGAATGTGCACTTGTAGTGAACTTTAAATCTTGTCTTTACAAAAATTGCAGATAACATTTAAGGACATAAAATGGCACTTCACTGTGGAAGAGAGTACACTTTCATGACTATTTCTTGACACGCTAAAATACACTTTTGAGAAGTGCACATATCAATTGTCAAATTAAAGGTTTTACTTTAAAGCATTATCTTTTGTCATGCTTTAAAGAAGTACTCTTATTCTGATGTACTGACGAACATACTAAAGCCGATGTAAAGTACTTAATTATGATTTTTAACTGTAATGTCAATATTATATTATAGTTAATATATTTTAATTGTACTAAATTGCAGCTTTATCATTGCAAATGTGTAATAAATATAAATAAATAACACGTTACTTCTGAAAAGCATGTTACAGTAAAGTACACTCAGAAGAGTTTTGCAACTTCAAAATCAAGGTCAGTGGGAGAGATTTTATTCTGCTTCAGGATCATGTCTTCATGTTGGGTCCGGCCGGATGACTTTGTCCACATCACACACAATGTCATCTCTGCAGGCAAAGGGAAAAACCCTAAAGCCAGATCCAGCCTTGACAACATTCTCCACACCTTGCTCTCTCTCGTCCTCCTCCTCTTCCTCCTTGTTCACCTCCTCTTCCTCATACTCTTCCTCCTCTTATATTGTTTCCATCAATTGTTGGTATCAACATTCATTGCAACATTTTGAGTCAGTGTTGGCACTCTGAACTGACTTGTATTATGTACAGTTGGTTTGGTCACATCATTAGAAATAAGTGTGAACAATTTTGAGTCGTTGTGTGTAAATGATGACAGCTGTGTTGTAGCTGGTTTAATTTTTTGTCTGCCTGTGTTTAGCATTTTGAAACATAAGTGCATCACAGTGTGAAATGTGTTTTAATGATTGAGAATGTGTTTAGAGTTTTGAAAAAAGAGTGCATGAGATTTGCAAACAGTGTTTTAACTACCTGAACGTGTTTAATGTTTTACAGAAAGAGTGATTTATTCAACAAATTGGTTTAGACTATTGAGAATTTGGTTCAGGGAATGGGGTTTAGTGTTTTAGCAATTCAGAAAAACTGTAATGCAGTAAATTCAACGTCAGACATAAATGTGCAATAATTTACTTGTATTTCATTCTGTTTTGTTTTACAGTTTTTTCCAACTGCTTACACACAAAATCTTTTCCCGTCACACGATTTTTGAAACCTCTCACTCAAAGTGCAAAACTACACACCAAATCTCCAAAACCATAAGCTATTTCTCAGCCTTTGACTCAGTTTTCAGTTGCATAACACACTTTTTTTCAAAACACTACAAAAATCTAACAGGAAGTGACTTGCTTTCCTTTTCCAAACACAACCAATCAAAATGCTACACTTATTCACCAGGTGCACGTTCAAGTTCAAAACGGTGCGCAACGTTTTGCTATGGTTTCCGGGTTGAACGTCATGTTTACTGGAAACGGCGAAGTGTGCAACGGGGTTTGAGATACGTTTTCTCTTGTTTGGTGGGTGTGTCAGAACTGCAGTCCAATCAGTAGCAACATGTATATAAAGCACGCAGTATTAAAGTGAACTCGCACAATGGGTTCAAATTAATTTACAAATGTGTTCGATGCAGCTCGGTATACGCAACAACTGAGGATATAAGAAGACATGTTTGTCGTAAGTTTTATTGTAAAAATATAGGCTATCAACATAATGATGTAGTTGTTTATTATTTAGCTTCATTGCAAGTGTATGACATTTGGTATAGAAATAAACAATGGTAATTATGAGAAATGAGAAAGAAAATGTAGAAAAAGAAAAACAGTATGAACTACAAATAAGTATGTGAGGCTAAATAGATGTGTTTTAGTCTGAATTAGGTAAGATGTGTGCTTCCATTTCAGTTTCCACAATTCCTTTCACTCGATTGGGATGTTCTCTTTTGTTCTGGGCGGCAAGTGCAGTAACTGTAACATCGGGCATATTTTGTAGTATTAAACACATATTTATACCGACTTCATCAGGCTCCGAAAATTCTTCACAAAGAACACAAAGAATGGCCTTCTCAGCTGCCATAGTTGCAACTCTTGCGTCATCAGAACAGTGTGTTCAACGCATCACTGTTTCTGTTTAAAAAACGTTGTGCAACGTTTTATCGGGGCTGAACGCAGCCCTGGTCACACACACACTCCTCACATGTGCAAACACTAATTGCTTAACTGATCACTAACCAATCACTGCTTTACTTGTAGTATAGGCCTATAAATAGGTCAAAGGTCAGATTACCTGTTTTGAACAATGGATGCCAACAATGGACAGAGAGCAAGAGGAGTAGGAGGGAGAGGCAGGGGACAACAACGAGGACAAATTCAAAGACGAAGATTTGGAAGTGGAAGAGGAAGTGGAAGAAGAGGACCAGGACGAGGGCAAAGAAGAGAAGGAAGGAGAGCCATCTCTGATGAGATAAGGCAACACTTGTTGATCATGTGATCAACCACGGTTTGACCATGAGAGAGGCTGGACTGAGAGGACAGAGAGTCCAGCCCAACTTGAGTCGATTTACAGTGGTGTCCATAATTTGAACCTTCAGAAATGAGAACAGGTATGCAACTATCTAATGACTATTTTAGCATTACAGTAATGTACTGTAAAATACGTATGACTGCATAGTATTGTGTAAACATTTGTAACTCTAAGCCATCCATTTACTACACTGCATTGAATGAATGAGGTTGGTTATCATGCTGTACTACTTTTTTTTTTTTGTAAATTGTTTACAGTTCCTATGATGAACACATACTATGTTTGAATTCTGTACAGAAGAAAAGGCAAAGATAACATGGAGGACGAGGACGCTTGTTTACAGATGTACAAGAGACTGCAATTCTAAATATGGTTTTGGCCATAACGATGCATTTAGGATTCGAGAGATAAGAGAGCATATCTTGAATAATAACACAATATTTAACAACATCAATGCAGTAAGCCTGTCGACCATACAACGCATCCTCCAACGGCACCAAGTGACGATGAAACGACTTTACAAGGTGCCATTTGAGAGAAACTCAAGTCAAGAGTCTGCAACATGACTTTGTAAAGGTATGTATTCAACACTACTTCCAGTACTTCAGACATACCATATACTAATCTGTGGATCCTTTTGTCTGTTACAGAGAGTATTGGAGATGGATGCCCATGTAATTCGCAATGAATTTATTTATGTGGATGAGGTTGGCTTCAACCTCACCAAAACCAGGCGCCGCGGAAGAAATGTAATAGGACAGAGGGCAATTACGAATATCCCTGGACAGCGTGGGGGTAATATAACTATGTGTGCTGCCATCACTCAAAACAATGCCACACTGGGTGTACAACACCGGCCATATGCTCACTTTTCTGGATGCAATTTACACAATGCTTGTCCCTGATCCAGATCAGGAGCCTGCTAGATTTGTGGTTATATGTGACAATGTTAGTTTTCACCAGGCTGTTCTGGTCCAAAACTGGTTTGCCACCCATCCACAATTTGTGATCCTACCCCCATGTTCACCTTTTCTAAATCCCATAGAGGAATTCTTCTCAGCCTGGCGCTGGAAAGTGTATGATCGCCAACCTTATACCCGCATGCCGCTTCTCCAGGAAATGGAGGACGCATGTTGAGACATAGAGGTTGCCTCTGTCCAAGGTTGGATACGCCATGCTAGGACATACTTCCCACTATGTTTAGCAAGAGAAAACGTATCTTGTGATGTGGACAAAGTATTGTGGCCAGACCCAGCCCGGAGAAGAGATGAATCGTAGCTTAGCACTGGTGACTGTGTGAAAGCAGTTGGAAAAAACTGTAATCAACACTTCAAACAAATATGTGCAATAGTTTTCTTGGCACTGTTTTATAGGGTCTTATACAATATATATATTTAAATAAAGCTACTTTTATAAAAAAAAAAAACTAAAAACTTTTGGGTTAAATTTGTTTATGACATGTATATAGTATGTGTTTTTCTTTTTTTTTTCTTTTTTTTACACGGTTTATATTATAGTCTGTTCCTGTTTTTATTGTTATATTTGCGAACTGTGAGTATACTGTCTTCTTGTATTGCTGCTACCCCAGTTCAATTTCCCACATGGGATCAATAAAGTACCTACCCATCTACCTATAGACAGAAACTCATTCAGAAGAAAGATGTTGTAAGCCGCTGCTGGCGACAGTCCAGCCATGCTGTTTTTGTTTAACTGGCTGAATTACATTGTATTGCTGTCATATTGCTGCTCAACTAAATCCACTGATGTTATTAGCTAAATGACGGTGGCTAATACTGGTTGTCTTATGAGGAACAGATTGCAGGGATGTAGTGCATCACTCTAATATAAACCATTTATACTTCTTTTGATGTCAGTACTCTCTCTATAGCCATTAGATTGTGCAGCGGATTTGTCTGTTCATGAAAGTGTTCATCCACAAACAAAGCCAATCCATCTCAGTGTAACAGAAACACCTGTTCCTATTGATGTTGGTGAATGAAAGCTCTGTTCAAGATCTCTCATGAGTTCAGGTGCAGCTCCGCTCCATTGTTCTGACTGACATGAAGGTCAATCCAACACAAGTAGCAGCTGGATAAGAGTTCACTCTGTTTTTAAGGGAGGAAGATATCAAAGTCATGTTGCATGCATTAGGGTTGACCAGTGAGTGTTGAAACATATTTTGCCTGTAACTGTTTTTTTGGAGCAAGTCAAATTTACTTTTTTACTTCTAATGTTCCTTCAGGTGTGTGGTGGTCATACTGTATAACTCTTGTGAAAAAGAAGTACACTTTACCATACATTTAAAAAGAACACTTATTATCTAAATAATGGACTTTAAAAGAATATAAACTGAAACTGTGCAAACTGAATGTAATATTTTCAGACACTTAATTGCATGTTAATTGCAAATAAATGAAAATGTAGTATAGTTTAAATTTATAGTAAATGCAGTTAGCTGAACTTTAGAGTGCTTTATTGACTCACTGAAGTACATCTGTATATGTAAATTACATTGTAATTTCATAATTACTTCTATTGTATTTGAAATACAGTAAAAAAAAATACTGCTGAATGTACTGACAAGCATTTATGCTTTAATGTAATTTCTATTGAAACTTGCATGTCATATTGTATTTAATTTGCAATTACGCGTTTGTAATGATGAAGTTGCAACTTAAAATGTTAACTTAAAACGTAATACGGCTAAACTTTACATGTGCTTTAGTAAGTTAGAAAACACATAAAAAAAGTGTACTTCTTTAAACCCCACAAAAGATTATAAAAATGTACTTTAAATTGTTTAAAAGTGTACTTAAAGGGATAGTTCGGCCAAAAATGATATTTAACCCATGATTTAATCACCCTCAAGCCGTTCGAGATGCATATGTCAATCTTTTTTCAGACAAACACATTTTCAGTTATTTTAGAAAATGTCTTAGATCTTTCAGTGGTTATAGTGTAAAGCTATGGGGTCCACCTCCTTCAAGTGCATGCATCCTTCACAAAAGTAATCCATCCGGCTCCAGGGGGATAAACGAAAGCCTTCTGAGGGTAATCCGTGCGGTTTTGTCGTAAAAATATACATATTTAAAACTTTATAAATGAAAATAACTGGCTTCCGGTAGCGGTCGACGCGCGTTCACGGAGATGGATGCTGGCGTATGACGTAGGACGTAGCGCTACATAGGAAGTGTCGTGACGTAGAACGAACGTAGAGTTTTGTTTTGCTCTGCTCTCTGGCTGCGCTATCACGTTCGTTCTACGTCACGACGCTTCCTACGCTACGTCCTACGTCATAAAAAATCATGGGTTAAATATCATTTTTGGCCGAACTATCCCTTTAAGTGTGTCAGGAAACAAATTCATATTGTAAGGCTCCAGCTTGTAATGACTCTCCTTGCCTCTAGTTGGTGCTGAGCTGTAATGACTCTCCAAGCCACTAGGTGGCCCCAGCTTCTGAAAAAATTATTGTTGCCACTCATTAGTATTTGATTTCTCCCACCTGTGGGGTTCATTAGTTTGTTTGTGTTGGCCTGTTTAAGCATGCCTTTTTCTTTCAATTTTGTTCAGTCTTGAGCCTACTATGCTAGTATTTTCGTTGCCAGGAAAGCTAAGTCTGTTGTATTTTTGTTTCTTGGATTTTTTCTCTGGAAGCTAGGCTTCCTTTTTGTTGTACTTTTAAACTTGGACTCTTCAGTAACAACATTTTTTGTTCAGTCATCTAAGTCTGCAAGTTATTCGCCTGCCCTTGGGTCCATCTGCTGTTTGTCATCCACAGTAGCTCAGTGGTAAAGAAGCTGTTCAGTTGACTTGAAGACCAGAGATCAATCCCAGCCTCAGACACTCTCTTTAAATACATTTAAGTTGCCTTTTTTTTCTTTTTTTTACATTAATATTATATTATCTGCAATTAAAGTTAAATATACTTTTAGGATCTGAAGTACACTACAAGTGCTCATTCAAAATAATTAAGCACACTTCTTTTACACTCCATGTTCTCCTCTACACAATTCTTTTTTTTTTCTGAAAGAAAATGCTTCTAACAGATGCATAAAGATTTGTGGACATCTGATGAATGACCAAAAACACAAATCTTAGTGAAAAATTTAGTGCTAAACATTCTAAAGCATTTGTAGTGAGGCATATAACCTTGTAGGCGCATAATGTTTCTTTTCGCTTTCAGCAAGGCAATCATTCCGCACACATGTTGCCCTTTGCGCGTGGCATTATGGTTACAGTCTGCAATCCCCCAAGATTCAGTCCTGTACTTTATTCCACTAATTTATCTCTGATCGTAAGCCATACCCACCCACATGACAGATATTGTTTACACAAGCCTTTTGCCTTTATTTCTTCAATCTTTCTATATCCTGTAGAATTGGGGCTAATTATTGTCATTCCGGCTTACATGTGATTTTAATTCCAGAGCACACATGCTCAAAGAAACAGGAACAGATTTATCATTTGTCCAAATGTATTTCGATGTCACTGACATTTAAAGTTTGATAAATTCTCATTTTGGATATTAATAATGCTCTAAATTGAAGTGTAAGTTGGTTGTTAGACAATCTCAAGGGACGTCTGTTTTCAAACTTGCTGGGAAAACATAATTTAAGGAGAGAGTTGGAACTGTTCTGTTTCCTTAGGTGTGACCAAAGAAAACAGACCTCGGCCTAATTTGTAGAAAATATTTTCCTAGGTTACAAATAAGCCTCATGCATTATTTCAGTGTCTTTGATTAATTTTATGCAAGTACACGTCCAGAAGCGTTCTATGAACCATTTAGAAGCATATGCACCAATGAAAGCCTTCATTGACTTGACCAGAGTTTCTTTTTCCAAGCAAAGTGACTTACCACTCTGCAATCAGTCTTTCAGCTGAAAGTAAACTGCAAGTTCCGAAGGTAAAACTGTGCCCTACATCAAAGTCAGCTCAGTCTAGATTGAAAAGGCATATGCAGGCTGATGGCTTAAAAATGCTAGGAAAACATCTGCATAGGGAACAGAACCAAACTTGCATTATATGTTCAGCAATTTAGCTTTAAGCCCATATCTAAAAGTGATTAGAGAATCACTGATGATGATTGTTTAAAACTGATTATTTGAAAGTAGGCTGTGGGCCACATTATGACACTTTATTTTGAAGTGCAGTAATTCTTTGAAGAAGAAGGGACCCAACGCAAATCTCGCGGGAGCGGGCGGTTTGAATTTTGCTGCGGGCGGGAATGGGCGGCTAAAAAAAAACACTGCGGGATCGGGAGGCAGCCTAAGCGTTTTAGATGTCCCCGATAGCCCAGCCAGGCTACTATTCATCTTCCTGACCAGTGCATCAGAATACATGCAGGCCAGGGAAACGAAACAAACAACCCCATGAATCTCTTTAATAATAGCAATACAAATACGTGTTTTTTCCTGCGGGACGGGAGAAGACACAAAATCAATGCATCTCTATGATTGTGCGGGAATAAATTCTCAGAGTTTTGCGGGTGCGGGCGGGAGTGGACATACATATTGCGGGAGTGTCTGGTAGTGTAACACATACGTTGCGGGAGTGGGCGGTATAATGGTCAGAAATTTGGCGGGCGCGGGCGGGAGTGGGATGAAGAAAACAGTCCCACGCAGGACTCTAGTTGGGAGCTTGTGAGCAGCCACATATCTTTTCTCGCCTCTCATCCTACACTCGGAAATAAATTAGCGCTTCAGGCTCTCAGGTGCATGAGATTGGCATTTACATTTGTGAGTGCCTTCCGTCACTGGCCTTCTGTCACAAAGTGTGATCCACAACACCTCTTACACTAAGTGGTGTGACTACACCTCCGGTAAGATTGCAGACCCTCATTCAATGCAACAGTTGGGTTCAGGAAGTAACAACTCCATTAATTTTCTCCATAAGGAAATTGATTTTGAACGATAACTTATAAACCAACTGTGAGCTACAATGTTGTTAATCCATAATATTTGTTTCGGCCGAATAATCGTGTTTAACAGTGGAATTCCTGGTGAAAAACTAGGAACAGTCTTGTGATTCACCTCGTAGCTGATTCACTTGGTTCATGGGTTATACTAAGTCTTCAACAAAGACTTTATTTTAAAACCCCAATGGGAAAAAAATATAAAAAAAAGAACATGCCGGAACCAGTGTTGCTGAAAAAGGGGACGGGCTCTAATACTATAGAAAAAAACGGAAGCTGCTGCTCTCCGTATATTTTTTTATCGTAAATTGCAAAAGCCTGTTTTATCCATTGGGTCGAAAGATCTGAAAAAAAAAACATTCAATTACCAGCCAATAGACCCTCCCGTCGAAGAAATCAGGACAGAAGTGTTCGAAAGTGGACAAAAGAGACGGATTAAAACACCAGGTGTAAACGAGAATGTGTCTCCCTCATCTACTTGTGATCCGATCGACCAAAATGCATCTTAATACCAGGTGTAAACAGGGCCTCTGAGTCCAGACCTTAAATTTATTGAAAACCTTTGGGATGTGCTGTAGACTTTACAGAGTACTGGACTCTTGCATTGTCAATACTAGATCTTGACCAACAATGGATGCATTTCCTGATGGAAATAAATGTTGTGATGTTATTTCCATCAAGAGGTGCATCAATTTTTGTTTCAGTTCGCACTCAAGTTGATCCTTTTAGGGTAATATTCTTGTCCGTGATATGCATGTAGGCCTAGTCTTTTTAAAAGTATGCTAAAGTGGAGGCTATTTCTTTTCACAAGGGCACTACTTGATCTCTAATAAGACCAAGCACAATTAAAAGACTATCCAGAGGGTAACACTATTTCAAACATATTGGACCAATCTAAACATCCCATCATATTAAGCTAAGCTTCCCGACATGAGCAGAATGCTTTTCAAACCACTGTAAACAAAAGGATTCCGTAGAGTACTTTCAACTGTTATAGCAAGTTTTCCGATTGGTTGCATTCTAAACGGAACTGACAAACCAAGGCTATGATTACGGTGTCAATACCTGCTGTGCAGACCATTTGACTTGTTTACATCTTGCATGAGTGAGGCCTCAAAAACGCTGGTTGCACTGCAGACTTCAATAAGGATTCAGTATTATCAGCTAGCTCAGATGTATTTGAACCACACATTGGATTCATAATATTTTGCAAATGAAAGCCACTTCCAGATGAGATTGGATAATAACAAACCAGCTTGCTTTTTGTCCAAATACAACTTTTATGATGAGGAACATGTACAAACTTTGACTAATAGGAGAATTAAGTAGTATTAGACTTCATATCTTGAGTTCAAATACTCAGATATTTTAATATGTTCCAGCTAGAGATTTTTTTCTGATCATGATAATGCTGTTTGAAGGCATTGAAGGTATTATTTTATATGGGCATTTTTGGTCCGGTGGACTTTGAGAAATTAAACTCTTTTAAAACACACTTTTCACAGTCTCACTAGTTTTATTTGTTTTTGTCCACTAACAATGTCCAACAATTTATAAAGATTTATCACAAGGGAATTGTCATTTTACTCTATCATTCTCACCATTTCCACCTCATCTCAAATCAACATTCTTTCTGAAGGTGGAGGAAATTTATAATGGATTTTGAAAGATTGAAAGTCTGGAGGAAACCATGATGTCATCGTTCAGCTCAGTTCAGTTCTCATATAATGGTGTCAATGCAGGCAGATCAATATTATTAAATTAAATGTCCCCAACTAAGCAAAAAAAAAAAAAATCCAAGATGTAAACTCAGAATTCTCAACTGGCAATTGCAAATTATAACGCAATTGTAATACAAAGTCTCAATTACCTTTTTATTTTTTGGGAAAATAATAATAGCTGCATAAAATTTCTACAACTGAAAGACAAAAATTGAATATTTTAGCTGACTCGATTGTTATCTCGATTGCAAAAGTGTTAGTGGACCATCACATAATTACAACTGTAAGAGTCATACCTCCTTTCAAAGGGTAGCATGGCATGTTTGTTTGAAAGGGCCTGCCACAAGAAATCTGTCTGAAACTGAGATCGGAGTGAGACATCTCACTTCAGATGAGACAGGTTAATCTAATTGCTGTAGTTTCTGACCCCAAAAAACAAATCCTGTTTCCATTCACCACTCTCGTCTTTCCCATGCAACTCATCTTTTCCCTTCCCGTTTGTGGTTGCCTCTGAAGAGCTGAGAGCCTGGTAAAGATATCTGTATTTACAACGGGTTCATCATTGCAACATCTATATTTTAGCAAGCCAATTAAATAATCCAAGCAGTGGCCTGCTTATGACATTAATAGAAAATTGAGAAGCTTTGGCAACATGTCACAACATGCTTGTAAAGGTTTCTAGTCTGTGCACACTGTCCCCATAAAGCCCTCTGTGATCTAAGCCCTCCTAACAGTGTTTGACAATCCAAAGCACTAGTGAAAGAGTCACAGCCAGAATCCAAATGGTCAGTAATTGTAAATGTCAGGAATAATTAAGAGGGGAATAAATAGCTTTACCTTTGTGCTGGGGATCAACAATGCAGAATCCATGAAAAACACGCTCTCTCTTCCCGACGGGAGGCTTTTGTCTGGCAGTGCACTCCGAGTGAACAAACCCTGTTGTGACAGCGCCTAATTGGAGAAACATGTTACACTTAATGAACAATAGCATAATAAGTGGTTTGTGATTCATGAAAGAGTTTGTTATCGCCACAACATCTGTTTCATCCAAGAAGCAAACATGAAATCATTTTTCACTTTCCCATGAGATAAATAAAGCAACCGTGTCTCAACACTTTTCATAACATGTTTATCAACAAAATTCGCTAAATATTATCGTGGGCAAAAGCAGTTTTTTAATGGTTTCTTGTAAAAAGTGACTTAAAAAAAAGCGAGGAAACCCATTGCCTTAAAATTATGAAGTAACTAAACTTAATGCGGAATTGTCAAGTTCACATAACTGAATTTTTTCAATTACGGGTGAAGTTTGCTTACTTAATAATTTTAAGGCAACGGGTTAAAGTTAAGTCAACTGATCACTTTTTTTGTTCATAAAATAATTGTAATAACCTTGACCTCCTGCTGACCAACATTTTATGAAAGTTACATACCTCAATTTTTAACAACCATTTATCGAGAGAAAAAAAAAAAAAGAATTTGAATTTTTTTTTTAATGGAAAGTGCTAAAAAAAAAAGAAGAAAACAAATAAAGAAATTATCATATACATTTAATAATCTCATCTTGGAAGGACACTGTCTTGACCAGATATGAAAAGCCTGATTTGAAATCAGTCCAGCAGTGAGATTAGGGTTTCAAAATTCCCAAGGAATTGCTATGTTTAAGGCTGGACCGGATTTCATGGTGGAAGGCGGAAAGGATTGGTCATGAAGAGCATGGAAACACACTGCACATGCAGGGAGAGGCAAGACAAGCTAATGAAAGGAATTGAATTAAAACACAAAAACAACTGCATTCCTCAAGATGAGTGGATTTGGAAGCCTCAAAGCAAACATTATAGCAGTTCTTCAGTGAATGTAGGGCTTTGTGAACCTCAATGTCGAGAACCCTTAGGTCAAAACAGTCACAGCTCTGTGTTGTTTTACACGTGAGTTATGTCCTGCATACAGTCGATTCCCCCTGCTCTTCTCAGGCTGGTTAATGGCTCTGCTCTTGTGGGCTCTCCTCCCAGCATGCATTTCCAGGCATCTCTGTAGTGTCTTTGTTTGCTGGACGCTGCTCTCCGCAGGGGAGCCTCGTTCACCCCGTCCCCCTGGTGTCCAGATGTTGCCTGGTCAACTGGCCTTCAGTACCGCAGCCTGACCTGCTCAGCACAGTTTACCTCACTGAAATACAACCCAACACACTGTAGCATTTTCTGAAATAGAAACAAACATCTATTTCAGTTCACATTCCTTTAGATAATTGTGCAGTTCAAGATCATGTCAAAACTGTCAAGGTTGATTAGTCTTAAAAGTGAAGTGTGCGATGTCTGTGTCATTAGCACAATCAAATGCAATATAAAATACAATGTAAACTACAATATAAAAGCAGCTATATATTTTAAAAATCGTTTAAACTGTGTGAGGAAAAATAATGTGATCAATAAATATACTAGTTTATTGTAATTAATTTAAATATGAAAAATGATACATTTTATTCAAATATTAATAAATATTATTATTAATAATAAAATAGCTATTAATATTTTATATTTATTCATCTCTTTTCAAAATATTTATTTGTTTATTTATTTATTTGTTTATTTAAAAAAATATTTATTATTATTATTATTATTATTCTATTATTCATTTATTTTATGCTGCTGGTATAAAACATTTTTCACAACTGAAATTTACGTTGACTATCCTTATATAAATGTAGTAAATTCACTTTAAAAAAATTATATATATAATATACATATGTTCATCCAATCTTCAAACCGCTCACTCTCTGTAGGGTTGCAGGGACTTAAAACCTGTTAACTTAATTCTTACCACATGAAGCCACATGCATTTTTACAACTACTGTGTATCTGAGTCTGGGTTTTAAGCAGAGATTGGAGAAAGTGTTTTAACCATTTAAAATAATAGAATTATAAAGTGGCAGAATTAGCATGCTGCAACAAAGATCAACCACCAACCAAAAGGTCTGAACTCAAAAGTCTAGACTCTTGAATAGTGATTAATATCATGCTTATTAAAGGAATAGCTGGTAATAAGCGGCAAACAGTCAAGAGCTATGTGGATCACTGCAGTCGCACCTCTAAGTGTCACACTCAGGGTCAGCGGGGAAGTTTTGAAGGATCAGTCAGCAAAAGGGCACTCTCTCACCGGCCTCTAGTCCATACCATAAAAGTCAAAGGGGAAAGATGATGATTGTTAGAAGCCTGTAAATCTTCTATAGGGTTCAGTTAACTGCTTTTGATCTGTGGCAGCACTGTATGAAATATATCTCCAATATGAGATCAGAGAGTGGGAGCTTTGGAAGGGTGGCCAATTGTAAAGCCTGAACTGCAGTAGCTTCCGCGCCGCCAATGAAATGTCATAATCAGGAATATCTTGCCCAGAGACGAGTTCGAGCTGTGGTACGGGCTTGGCTATTGTGTGATGGGCAGCCTCTTCAAATCACTCATCCTTTATCTGAAATCAATTATCATTGTGAAGATGGAGGCTGCGCTTTTGCGATAGACATCACAGACCCAGCTGTTGCCCTCTGTATTTATTAGCCTCACTCTGAAGACAACCATAGTATTAATCTGCAAACTCAGGACAAATGTAATTACACATTCATTCAATAGCTGTCACACTTAAAAACCCTCGCGATGATGTATTGTTGTGGGATGTACAGATTAGGGTTTCATAATTAGTTCATGTCGACATGCATATTGCAAAACAGCAGTGATGTAATGGACCCAAGCTAATTCTCCAAAATGGGAAAGGATGCCGGCTCTGGACCATGGAAATGAAGACGTCTGTTCTTCATCTCTGTGGCAAATGTTTGGAAATGAGTAAGTGTGCTTGAGTGGTTTTCAGTTTGCCCACTTCAGACGATCCAACACAATCAATCACAGGATCATCTGGTACATTTTTTCAGATATGAATTGAAAAATAAGATAAATAAATAAATAAGAATAAAAACATCTGCTTAAACCATTTTCATTTATCTCCTGCCAGAGGCACACAACCTGTTTGCTGCTATCTTTGCTCATGGCACTTTGGAAACAAAGAACATGACAACTTCATAGTGACTACATTGAGCTTTGATATGAAAAGTAGCAGACAAAGAAAAATATGTCAATTTGATTAACCCTCAAAATATGCATCCAATCTTTTCATTTCCCGGGTCTGTTCGGACAGCATATTGTATCTGATGAATAAACTCCCATTAATGACTGAATGCTCAAAAAAGTTTTAATGTCTATAGTTACTAGGTTATTACCATGTTATTATCATGTTATTACTACATTTACTCCTTTTCATTAATTACAAAAGTTAGAAATTATTTAAATTTTTTACAAACTTTCGATATTCATGAGAAACTGTATTTGAATATACAATTCATTGAATATACTGTATCATTATATGGAATTTACAAGAACAAAATTCGAGAATAATCCATTAACTCAATAGATTAAATTAAATTCAAAGGAATTTTCATTCCTCTGTCAGAAACAAGTGTGCATATCAATGTTTATCAACAAAATTCAGTCCTGAAAGTATCTGTGAGATATGAGAAAGAGGCTAAATAGCCTATGACAATAAAGCCTCCATTGATAGGTGTTGCTTAAATGGTTATGTATCTTAAAAATGTTCTTGTACTAAAAACAATGCATGTTTTGTATACGTCTCTTCTGTTTCAAATTGGACCTGAATGCATTATAAGGGTTAAGAGCCTTCTAAAAAAAGTAAAAAATAAATCTATAAATCAGGTGCTAATTTAGCAATTTATATATTGCTTCAAAAAAAAAAAAAAAAAAAAAGTCAGAATAGACTGCTCATTTCAAGTAGTCTTTATATAGAGTAGTCATAAAAATGCTTTTGCATCCAGAATGATGCAGTTACTGCTTCTTCCAACAGGGACAAATAGGGCCATGCTAACCAGCCAAACAAAATATATGAGTTTCACACAAGTTATCATTTGATTACATCAAGGATTCACTTTTTTTGGGGGGGGGGTGCAAGAAAAAAAAAGCCATCAAGAGTGATAAACATGCTTCCCAAAAATGTAATATTAATTGAGCAGTAGAATGTCACAGGGTAATATCCATTACCTAGATATTTGTATGAAATAGAGATGGAGAGAAAGGATTCTTTCCTCGGCAGTAAGTGGAAAAACCTCATTGTGGAGCATTTGTGATGATAATTTCCCCTGCGCATCCGACAGATCATTTGTTAAGCAGACAAGAACAGAGAAGCGTGTTTAATCCCCCGACCTGTTTCCTACTTGGAGTGACATTGACTTTTCCCTTTGGGTCTGGAGATTGACGAGCCAGTCCAGCCACAGCACTATAGAGACTCCCTCCTCAATGTATGTCTCAGACATCATCCGTTCTGGCACACACAGCGCACATCTTCTCCAGCACATGCAGTGTGTGTGATGAAACACTGTTAGGGCAGCGCTCTGGCCCTGAGGTCCTGCTTTCACTCATTCTCGACACCAACCGACAGATTTAATTGTCTTTTTAGTTGTCTTTGCTTTCATCTGCATATTGCTGATTCATTTTTGAACACACGACAAAATGTTCTCCGAATCAACATGATTGCAGTTAAAATATCCTTAAAACAAGATCAGTTTCATCCAAGAAGCAAGAGATGTGTATTTAGTGAATGTTGTGAATTCAGTTAAGATTGTTTTTGATTCCATTTGCAATTTTTTTTTTTCCATTTAAACATAAATACAATGCTTAAAACAAGAACAAAACTATTTGCAAATGAGGTTAGACAAGTAAACTCAGATACAGTATATTCAGGAACAAGTCTTAAGGCCCCGTCACAATGACCGATAACTATAATGATACTGTAGCTGTATTAACGTTTACGCCAATGCACAATAACGTTGTGTTTATAATAAGCACATGCTGCAGTTCTGTCGTCTGCAACTTTAAATGCTCTTAAACTCTTTAAAGCAGAATTGGCTGTCAAGGCTGAAAAAAAAGTTGTGAAAGTGGCATGATTTATATCATGCCAATGATATTATTCCTTTGTACTGTTATCATTATAGTTGTGGTGTGGATGTCCCTATTCTTATAAATGTAGAACTATTTTTAAAACTATATCTTATTGTTATCGGTATTAACATGCCTTTATCCTACACAGTTATTATTTATTATTTAATTATTATCCGTTTGGTTCTCAAGTAAATGTAATTTGTTATCGGAATGTTTTGCTAAAAAAACATTTTTGAGCACAACGCACAAGCATCTACTGAAGCAGTTACATTGCATTTTTCTTCTTGAATCCCAGTGTCTTTGAGGACAGAAAAACAAGAGTAAATGATAAACACATGACATGCCAACTTTATCACTGACCCAAGACCCTTTCCAGGAAGTGACCTGTGTGGACGACGCTCGATCAGGCCCGGGACTGCCAAAAGAAAGGCTGCTTATGGCTTTGCAAGGTGCTGTTCTGCTTTGTGCTACAGCTGCAAACAGCTGGAGGCTTTTGAAAGAGCTTGAGGTTTTTTTTCAAGAAAACTCAGCTGTCTTGTTTGTCATTCTCGTCATCTGATCCGTTGCACATGAGTGGAAGTTTAGAGGTTGTTTGACTTCAAAGTCTTGCCACCTACTTTGTCTCGGTGGAGCGCCCCTAATCCCCCTACTTGTAACCACACTGTTGAGGACAGTGGACTCTTTTGCAATTTGTTTTGAAATTCATGACAAAGACTACCAAAACCTTCTAAAATTTCACCACTTTGAAGTGTAACTTTCCATAGCATGGGATTATTATGACCTACTCACACAACCCTGCTGGAATGAAGCCAGCTATGAAATCAGACTGTAATCATTAGAGTTGAACTCTATGACATGTACTGTGCAGTCCATTATTACATTCAGTATTGGGTAAGATACTCTAAAAAGTAATTAATTACTAGTTACTAATTACATCTTCAACAGAGAAATATGATTACTGTACTAAGTGCTCTCTCTAAAGAGTATTGCATTACTTATTACTTACTTTCTAAATCCCATATCAACCTCAACCACAAGAAGAAACTGCTCTTTTAATTATTTCAAATAAACAAAATTGCATAAATTATTCTTGAGCTGACCAAAGTATTTAAAGGGAGAAGGTTACATTAAAAACATAAATTGTATCATTAGATTGTTCATTTAAATGTTGTTGTTTGTTTATGTTAAATCCACTATTGTTTTAGATAGAATTGTTCTATACACTGTAAAAAAAAAAAAAAACTAAAAAACTAAAAAAACAATAATAAAAATAAATAAATAAAAAAATCCTGTAAAAAGTCTGGCAACAGAGTTAAGTACAATTACAAATTATTCTGTAAAAATACAGAAAATATCCTTTCTATCTATCTATCTATCTATCTATCTATCTATCTATCTATCTATCTATCTATCTATCTATCTATCTATCTATCTATCTATCTATCTATCTATCTATCTATCTATCTATCTATCTATCTATCTATCTATCTATCTGTCTAAATGTATCAATTCAGTCACACACTATTTATATACTGTTTATTTAAGCCGAAAAACAGTTTGGTTAAAATATTTATTTGATAGCTAAATTACAATGTCAGGTTTATGTTCTGTTTTCATGGACATTTTCACACTGGCTGCATCTGAAATCGTATACTTCCCTATAGGCGAAAAACTGTAACAAAAGCAGTATGTCCGAATTCACAGTACTCATTTCCCGGAAAATTACCCGGATGACGGGAGAGGATTTGTGGATGGCAGAGTGAAGCGATGCAAGAGACGCTGGCAGGTCACATGATAATGACAACATGGCGAACGTACTTACTACACACATTCATACTAAAACATACTTTTGGTTCCCCTGTCTTGGATATTGTTCTCCTGAGTGTTTTTGTTTTAATAATAAAAGTTTTTAACTGTTCCTATTGAAACTAACAATTCATTATTTCAATGAAATTTAAGGCATTGTTTCTGCCTTAAATTATTACATTGTTTGATTTGATTTGTATATGTACATTTCTGAAATACATAACTCACACCTCTGATAACAGATCACTCTAAACTGTAACGTGGACTTTCTGATTTTCTGTAAAGCTGCTTTGAAACGATGTGTATTGTGAAAAGAGCTATACAAATAAATGTGAATTGAATTTCATCCTTTCCGTCATGTCTTTAGTATTCAGATCTGTATTCAGATCATCATATGAATTGCTAATAATGTACGATCTGGACAAAAACGAGTGTCATGTCATTAACTTGCATAACAAATGCAAGAAACATTTCAATTCCAAATCTTTTAAACTAATCTGTAAGAAATATTTTATTAAAATAAAAAATAAAATTTGTATAAAAAAAAAAGCAAAGAAGTAGTATTTTCACTAGAGGTTTCTGCCTTTTGAACCTGACTTAGCTCAAATCACTGCACAAGGTGTTTCGCTAACCGTCCTCATAGGAATCACAGCTCTGTATCCGAGGACCACATAAAAGAGCAATCTCACATGACTAATGCAGTTCTCCTACACTGTCTGACCATATTATCACACACAGCACTCCTGTGGCCTCGTTATACTAATGTGGGAAAGATACAGTGAGTCAAAGGCATTGACTCAAAACTTATACCTGTTCGTCTGCTTTACATTTCATTTCATTATCCTCAACCCACACGAGTCCTTCTGGAGCAGAGCGGCAGTAGATCACCTGCTGAACAAATTGAGCAGCATCCCACATACTGAATTCATTCCCTCTGAACCAACGGCCCACTCTTCCTGTGCCTGCGAACATCAGGCACATCTGCATCAGCACATCTGCTCCTTCTCAAGCTCTCTAGGTAGAGCCGAGCCTGCATCATTCATCCTGGGAACGGCCATGTTCGACTGCCTTGGAATTCTAAAGATAGGTTGCATTAAAAACACACAATAAATTACCCGCCTAACAATATCTGTAAGGGTATGAAATGTTTTATCGACAGAGGGTTGTAACATGGCCTTCTTAGACTATCCATAATGTTCTGAGAACAGAAGCCTGCAAACTAGTGGAGCTGCTAACCATATGTGCAATCCTAAAACTACATAAACCTTCTTTGTGTGTCACCTTAGAAAGCCTTTGCTTTGCCAAAAAAGTGTTGTCACTTTTCCCAAACACTCTTCTTCATTGTCAGATTTACTGCGGGGATATTTTATTTTTTTTGTATGTTGCGGCAATACGTTCCAAAAATGTCACTTTTTAAATACTGAAGTCTATTCCAAATAAGGTTGTCTTGGTTAAAATAGGCCTCCGTTCCAACAAACAAGCCAATGAGTGGAAGACTAATGGAAAGAGAAGGAAAAAGCAGGGTTTTTTTTTTTTTTTTTTTAATTGCACTGAAACTACAGGAGTCATAGACTTACTGCTGACGGAGGGCAAAAATTACATCCTCTAATTAAATCCTTTCTTCATGGCTGTCAATGGGTACAGTGTTTGCCAAATATCTTGGTGATTTGCAAGTTATTTTAGTTTGTTTGGAATGGAACAGTGGTAAGACTTACAGAGCAGTTAAATCCCACTAATTAGATAGTGCCTCTGATTGTTGACTGTTAATAATAATCTGATGCCCAGGAAAAGATTTATTTAAAAAAGAAAGGAAATAAATTACAGCTGCAGTATGTCATGGATATGGGTCAATGGGGAAATCTTTACAACATCTATTTTAAAATGAGTTTTGCGATTGTTAATTAAATCTTTGTATTCATGTTGGTTTCATATACTGTTAATAAACTAAGTTTTGCCATTGTTAATTAAATCTTTGTATTCGTGTTGGTTTCATACTGTTAAAAAGTTTGGGGTTTGGTGTCAGTAAAAAAAAAAAAAAGAAGTCTTTTACGCACAACAAGAATAAAAAAAAGCAACAAAGAGTATTTTTTTTCCCCATTACAATTAACTGTTTTCTATTTGTATATCATTTAAAATGTATTTTATTTCTGAATCATTACTCAGTTTTCAGTGTCACATCACATGATCATTCAAAATTTGTTCTAATATGCTGATTTGATGCTCGGGAAACATTTATTAGTATCAATGCTAAAACAGTTGAACTGCTTAATTTTTTTGTGGAAACATTTTATTTTCAGGATTTTTTGATAGAATGTTCCAAAGAACAGCATTTGTTTGTTTTTTTGGATCAATGTTAAGAGCTTTACTGCCACTTTTGATCAATTTAATGCTTCCTTACTGAATAAAAATATTAATTTATATAAACACAATCTTTTTGAATTTTAAACAAAAGATTTTAGACTAATCGTAAAGTAAAAAGTAATAAAATACTTTCCTAGACTTTCCTTTAACTAGAATGTACACCCAAGATATTATTTTTTTTTTTTTTATGATTTTCAAATGTAATATATATATATATATATATATATATATATATATATATACAGTGCCCTCCACAATTATTGGCACCCCTGTTTAAGATGTGGTCGTGGACTTCTAAAAATTCTCCTTTTTTTTTTTAAACAACATAGAACCCAAATGCAAAAAAAGAGAAAAATCCAACCTTTCATTTAAGAACATTACTTTGGTGGTAAAAAAAAAAAAAAAAAACACATTTAGAAAAAAAACCTTGAAATCATGTGTCCCACAATTATTGGCACCCCTAACAATTCCGCTGAAAAATGTAATTGATTTTTTTTTTTTATATATTTTTCTGTAGTTGCTAAAGTTGGTCAGGGTATCTAGGAACTTTTAATTAGTAATTCATGACTTCCTGTTTCCCTGGGGTATAAATATGATGTGACACAGAGGCCTAATTCTCTTACCCATTTGTCAACATGGCAAAGACAAGAGAACACACCATTCAAGTAAGGCAGATGTGTGTCGACCTTCATAAGTCAGGCATTGGCTACAAGAAAATAGCCACTCGCCTTAACTTGCCCGTATCTACAGTCAGAGGAATCATTAAGAAGTTTAAAACAACTGGAACAGTGACAAACAAGGCTGGAAGAGGTCCCAAGTTTATCTTGCCACAACGCAAAGTGAGGAGGATGGTAAGAGACGTAAAAAAAAGTCCTAAGCTCACTGTCACAGAATTGCATCAAAGAGTGGCATCTTGGGGTCACAAAGTCTCCAAAACAACCATCAGACATGCCAACAAGCTGTTTGGGAGGCATGCAAGGAAAAAGCCTTTTCTCACTAACACTCACAAACGTAAACGTCTGGAGTTTGCTAAGCGGCACTGGGACTTCAACTGGGATCGTGTGCTTTGGTCAGATGAGACTAAGATTGAGCTTTTTGGCAACAAACACTCTAAGTGGGTCTGGGGTAAAACAAAAGATGAGTATGCCGAAAAGCGCCTCATGCCCACCGTGAAGTATGGTGGAGGATCTGTGATGCTGTGGGCCTGTTTCTCTTCCAAAGGCCCTGGGAACCTTGTTAGGGTGCATGGCATTATGAACGCTTTGAACTACCAGGACATTTTAAATAAAAACCTGATGGCCTCTGCCAGAAAGCTGAAGATGGGTCGTCATTGGGTCTTTCAGCAGGATAATGATCCAAAACATGTGGCAAAATCTACACAAAAATGGTTCAGCAGTCACAAACTCAAGGTCCTCCCATGGCCACCTCAGTCCCCAGACCTCAACCCAATCGAAAACCTGTGGGGCGAGCTAAAGAGGAGAGTGCATAAGAGAGGACCCAGGACACTGGATGATCTAGAAAGATTGTGCAAAGAAGAATGGTCAAAGATCCCTCTCTCTGTGGTCTCAATCTTGTGAAATGTTATAGGAGGAGATTAAGTGCTGTCTTGTTGGAAAAAGGGGGTTGTACAAAGTATTAACATCAGGGGTGGCAATAATTGTGGGACACATGATTTTAAGGTTTTTTTTTCTTCTAAATTTTTTTTTTTTTTTTTTTTTTTAACCACCAAAGTAATGTACTTAAGTAAAAGGTTGGATTTTTCTCTTTTTTTGCATTTGGGTTCTATGTTGTTTAAAAAGTCCACGACCACAACTTAAACAGGGGTGCCAATAATTGTGGAGGGCACTGTATATATATATATATATATATATATATATATGCTGATAGTATATTCATTTTCAATCATTCAGCCAAATTCATTTTAATTCATACATTTTAAACATTATTCAGGAGGGTTATTTAATGAATGCCCTGTATGAATTGATTTTGACTTACAAGATATAGAAGTAGAGAACAGAGATAGAGACCAAACACAACGTAAATTTTTCAACGTAAATACATAAATTTGTGCACGCTCTTCATCAACACCTTAACAGTGTGAATATCTGCTCTATATCCTGCTATGTTTTGGGGCGATGCATGTGAATCCTCTCAGCAGGTGTTAAGGTGACACTGGCAGGCAGTCTGATCTGGGTCACAGATTCTGCTAGGCTCAGATAAGACTGAAACACACTCTTATGTCTAGGCCTCAGGGAGCCCCACATGGCTGCTCTTTAGATGCTGTGCACTCAGATGGCTGGACACATGCACCGTACAGTGGGGGGCTAATAGATTTATTAAGGTCATCTCTGTGGTGCACGGAGCGTAAATGAACACCTGCTGTTGTACCACCCACCTTGGACAAACAACTATTATAGGGTCAATGATAAATAAGGATGCCTGAGGTAATGAATAAGAAAAATACGTATAAAATACATATTATATAAAAATAATTTAGTTTAAAATGTGTGAACGTCTGAGAAATGTAATCTTCATATTTATGTTGTTTTCACACATAGATACAAATATATGTAAGAAAGTAAAATACCGGTCAAAAGTTTGGAATAATTAACATTTTTTATATTTTGGAAAAAGGTATCTTATGCTCACTATGAAAACGTCTCGGTTTCGTATGTAACCCTCGTTCCCTGAGGAGGGAACGGAGACGTTACGCCAGTGACTGACAAATGGGGGTTTCGCTTAGAAGCCTATCAACTTCGAGTTCTTACAAAAAGAGCCAATGGCAAAACAATGCCATGAGTCTGCGGAATTTGCATAGCGCAACTCCGCCCCACCGCGTGGGTATAAAAGGAGCAGCGCGGCAATCTCGCCTTATGTTATGCTGAGGAGCCGAGACTGAACTCGCGGCGGTACAGCGGTTGTGGCAGGGGGACATAACATCTCCGTTCCCTCCTCAGGGAACGAGGGTTACATACGTAACCGAGACACTCTGAGTTACGCCAGTGACTGACAAATGGGGGTCCCAATTCAATCACGCCACAGCGGCTGTCTTCCGGTGCCCTGCGCAAGTCTGAGCTCCCTGTCGTGAGACTAGCATGGACGAAGGGCTAGGCTTAACGCAAGAATACCAAGGTACACTGGGTGGCATACCCCAGATGGAATATGTAACACAGCACCTACCCGTCCCTACGAATAGAATAGAAAATGAATAGGACTTAGAATACACATTATGACCCGAGAGCGGGATGCATATGGAAAACTCAGAGGTATCCAGCCCGCAGGGTGGAATGTTTCAACCTCGAGATGCAAGAGGTCTTGCCGAGGGAAAACCCGTGCTCGGTGGAGACTAACCGTGGAAATACACATGTGGGGGTTGCCCAAGCGGGGAACCATGCACATGGAAACACCTAGCCAATCACGAGGGCTGACCGACCAGGCATGCACTCTGATGACGACATTGACAGTGCAGGAGGAACTCAGGGTCTAAGAGAACTCATCTGAGTGAAATAGCGCATGTATCCAGTCCGTGGAGTGGAATGGCGCAGCAAGCGATGACACCGAGCAGGTCCTACTTACTGGCTAGTGGAAGCGAGTACGTGAGAGAACACTGGCTCTACCCGGAGATTATAGAATCTCGCGAAAGTGTTGGGTGTCGCCCACACTGTAAAAAATTGCTGTATAAAAACGACCAAATTTTACAGTAACATGCTGTTTTCCATTAAAACAGCAATATAAGTCGAAGTCGACTCTCAGAGGCTGCGTGCCAAATCACACCCTATTCCCCTTATTCACTATTCCCTACATTAGTTCACTAATATAGTCCACCTGACTGAGTAAATCATTTCATAGTTAATTCAGTTAATTCAAGAAGTTAATTGAGACACTGAGGAACACGTGCTGTAAACAATCAGAATCACTGAAGGAAAGAGAAACAAGAAGAACAGAAAAAAAAGATGAAATCAAGATAAAAGACATTAAATCTTAGCAAAAGTTCTCAGCAGAAGAAGATTAAACAACTCCACAAACAGCATTACCAGCTTCACTTATTACTAACCAGATTGACTTTATTTCTAACAGACTTCTACAGAAGTTCTTATTAAAAGGTGACAGAGGTTTAGATGTCATTTTATTTTCATTTGATGTTACCATGATGGTGATCAGTGTTTGCTTTAGTTGGGCTCTTGACCCTTGACTTTTGAACATTAGTTTTTCTTTGGCTGTTATAGCTGTGTTTTTAAAATACATTTGCTATGGCAAAAAAGCTGAAAGAAAACAGGATCAGATGACAATGGCTGATTTTTAATGGTCACAGTCATCATCTAGTGGCCCAATTCACTGATCTCATTTATTGTCTAATGTATTTATTTGAATGATGTTTTGTTATTTTGGTTCCACTTTATTTCGATAGTCCACTTTAGACATTCTACTAACTATAAGTAACTTTACAACTACATGTCAACTAACTGTCATTAGAGTATTAGTATCCTGTTAGTAGACTGTTAGGTTATGGTTAGGTGTTAGGGTTCGGGTTGTAGAATAGGTTGACTTGTAGTTGCCAAGTTACTTTATCGTCAGAACAATTTCTGTTGGGGGACCATCAAAATAAATTGTTAGCAGATATTATGCAGAGAGTCTATTAATACTCTAATGACTGCTAGTTGACATGTAGTTGCAAAGTTACTTATAGTTAGTAGAATGTCTAAAGTGGACTATCAAAATAAAGTGTTACCGTTATTTTTGATTATTGCATCACTGTGATTTGACATCCAGAAAATATAAAGAATTTTAAAAAGTTTCTTCTCAGAACATTTTGAACTTCTAGATCAACCAGACACACACAGACATCAAGAATCGGTGTATGAATCTCAACAGTGGTGACAATCAAAAGTTTCATGCTGTTGGGTATGCTGTTCATTTCATGTTGGGTACCAGCATAGTACAAAACAATCGTCCCAGCATGCATTGCAGCATGAATAAATTATGCAGATGAATTGTCTGGTTATTTTTACACCTTGTCGGACCACGCTACTGTCGCCGTGCTGTCTGAACGGACTAGTACGTGTTGGTCCTTGAGCAACGTTCGAAAACGGTGCAGAGTCAAATGTACTGCCAGCAACTTGAGGCAATTGACAGGGAAGGACGAGACGAGACGAGGACGAAAGTGGCGAGGCAGAGCTTCGCACACTGCCATCCGCGGCCTCTGGGGGCTCAGAGATGGGAATGTCAGTTCTTTCTTTAAGGGAGAACAAAGGATTCTCCCCCGGCCCTCCACCGTGTCTTTCCTTGACTACGCATGTGGATATCACCTGACCCAGGGAGCGTGCGGTCACCTTCATCACTCATAGAGCGAGGTCGGTGGCGGCACACAGCTCTTCCATGAGCCCTGGATCAGCCCTACCCTCGTGCATGTCTCTGAGCACCCTGGCCTGGTAGACCTGGAGGATGGCCATAGCATGCAGTGAGGAGTCAGCCTGCCCTGCAGCTCTATAGGTCTTCGCCACCAGAGTAGACAAAAACCTACAGGCTTTGGAGGGGTGCTTAGGGTCACCACGCCAGGTGGAGGCGCTCTGGGGACACAGTTGCATCGCCACAGAACGCTCCATCAGGGGGGCCCCAGTGTACCCTTCGGCTGCGGCCTCATCAAGGGCAGAGAAGGCGGAAGAGGCCGCTGCGCAGTCGCGAAAAGCCAAAGGAGACTTCCACGATCTCATGACCTCTTCATGCACTTCCGGGAAGAAAGGAATTCTGATGTCATCAAGCCTTGAGCGCGTTTGGGACATGGCGGACAGTTCCACACAAGCCCGATGTTCGCAGCTGCCCGGGAAAGCATGGCAGTCAGTTCTGGATCAGACTTAGGGCAATGTTGGCACCTCTGAAGGAGTCAGCACAGCTGAGTCTTTATCTCCAGATGACTCAGGTGGGCTTGTGATGCGGCAATAGACATGACGTCATCTGCCGGGGCGCTGAATGAAACGCTGGGCCCCCCACAAGACTGGCCAGCGACCTCATCCGGAAACCTCACTGGCTGCAATGTGGAAGAGGGGGGTGTGGCCTGAGGAGAATTCGTCGGGTTGTTCCACACTGTGAGCCTCAGAGCCAAAGTACCCCCTCTCGTGGAAAGTATAGATTGGGGTGTGGTAGAGGGGTCTCTACCTCTAAGGAGGTCACTGAGTCTCGTTTGCAACATTGCGATGGTCATGTTCCCACAATGAGAACATGACGCATCCACGAATGCTGCCTGAGCGTGATTTAAGCCAAAACACGCCAGGCAGCGTTCGTGCCCATCAGCAGAATTAATTTGTCTACCGCACCCAGAAATACACGGGCGAAACATCTTTAAAAAGACGTGCCGCGTGCAGCTCTTTTAGAGAGGATAAAACTCAACAGCAGTGCTGAAGCGCCCAGGGAGAAAACACACACTGTTGGCAGATCACTGCACAGACCAGCAGCAGGAGTGAGATCTTGCTGGAACACGCCGTCACACCAACACAGCTGAAGAGTCGCTCGTCTCGTATCTAGAACTCGTAGACAGCTTGCAGTGGAGAGAAGTGAAGAAACACTCGGCTCCGAAGCAAAAACGTAATGCGAGATTGCCGCGCTGCTCCTTTTATACCCACGCAGTGGGGTGGAGCTGCACTATGCAAATTCCGCAGACCCATGGCATTGTTTTGCCATTTACTCGTTTTGTAAGAACTCGAAGGTGATAGGCTTCTAAGCGAAACCCCCATTTGTCAGTCACTGGCGTAACTCGGAGTGACAGAATGAAAGGGAACAATATTTTCAGCATCATTACTACAGTCTTCAGTGTCACATGATTCTTCAGAAATCAAAACATTTTTGTCGAAACCATGGCCATTCAAAAGTTTGAGGTACGATTTTTTAAAGACAGAAATTAATACTTTTATTCAGCAAGCAAGGATACATTAAATTAATCAAAAGTGACAGTAAAGACATTTATAATGTCACAAAAGATTTCTATTTTAAATAAATGCTGTTCTTTTGAACTTTCTATTCATCAAACTATCCTGAAAAAAACAAACAAAAAAAACATGTTTTTTAGACATTTCAACATTGATAATAATAAGAACCATTATTAATAATTAAGTACTAATAATTGATAATAACTGAGGAGCAAATCATCATATATTGAGATTTTCGAAGGATCATGTGACACTGAAGACTGGAGCAATAGCTGCTGAAAATTCGGATTTACCATCACAGGAATAAAGGACATTTTAAAATATATTCAAATAGAAAACAGTTATTTTAAGTTGTAATAATATTTCATATTCATATATTTTTTTGATCAAATAAATGTAGTCTTGGCGAGCATAAGAGACTTTAACTACACCTCTTGACATTTTTTGTCTTGACAGATTTTTACATTTAAAAAATATATATATCAGAATTATTTTATATTGAACATTTTCTGTGCTAAATTGAACATTTTCTGTGCTTCATTTTCATGCTGCCACATCTTTCAATGAACATTTCCTATGTCCTCATATTTCAACTGTCTTTAAAAACATACTAAAATGAAAATTATAAGAGAGAAATTATTTTAAAATTATTAAAAATGTAAAAATGCATAAAGATTCCTGTGATGGGTAGGTTTAGGGGTAGGGTTAGTGTAGGGGGATAGAAAATACAGTTTGGCCAGTATAAAAACCATTACGCCTATGGAATGTCCTCACAAGTATAGCAAAACAAACCTGTGTGTGTGTGTGTGTGTGTGTGTGTGTGCGTGTGTGCAAAACAAGCACCAAAGTGAGACACTTTTTTTTGCTTAGCATTCATTCTTTAGAAAATATCTTGAGAATGTTTATTATAAAAATATAAATGTTTCCACTACAAATCATTTTACATTAGTAGACAAGGCCATCTACACACTCACACACATACACACACACAAACACACATCAATCTAAAGAAGGGGAACAGGACGCAAAACAGTATTGCTCTTCAAAACATCTTCAACAAATAAAACATAAGGTACACTGATAAGGTTGCAACATAAACATGTCATAACTTACTGAATGCTTACTGAAATAAGAACATCTGCACTGTGTATGGTGGTTTGTTGTTAAGAAATAAATAATAAGTCATTATAATTGTTTTTATGTAAAAACAAATACAATACAAAATAACAAAATATAATACAATGGAATTCCGTAAAGGTTGTACAGATATCTTGTTCATTCTTTTATACATACATACAGACATTTGTACAGGGATGGCCAGGTAAATGAGAGTACCTCTAGAGTCACCATTGCTATCATCACAGGTCCGGTTCACATGCTAACAGCAGGGGTAAAGCAACATTTACAGGCAGAATCAAAGGGGTGTAGAGGAAAAATGGATTGTTCCTTCATAAGGTAGTGCAGTACATGGTCAGACTGTCATGTGCACCACAGATTTTAAGATGAGGATGTCTTAAGAAAATATTCAGATGATGATATGCAAAGGTTGAGCCACTTAGAAGTGTATTAAGCCTAATGGCAATATCCAGTCTCAAATTAATAAATGATCAGGAACCTATTTTGAAGATGAGAGTTGTGAATCCTGAGTGTTCATCATCAGATAGCCGCTGTCCTTTCAGAATAGCAATAGTAATTTGAGAAATGATCATAAGATCAAATGTAGGACAATTTCTACGCAACATTTCAAATGAGGCCCCTGAACTCAAACTGAACTTCACTACTACAGAGCATGGCTATGTTCGGAATAGTACACTACCATAATACTCTTACTATTCTCAAAGTATATAGTGTATGTAGTGTGCACAGAAGTCATATGTTCTATATGCATGGAATATCCAGATGATATACTAATGTATACTAACAGAGTACACTGCACACAATACTATATCCAATGCAACACGCTTGATTTAATCTTCCATTTCCGGTGTGACACATTGCTGTGATATTTGTTCTATTCTTTTCCCCAAACCAGTTCAAACTCCGCCCCTCAGATTTCATTGGTCATGTCATGACAGGTGACTGATAGAGCTGACCAGTGAAAGAGGCTGTGGGGTGGAGTTTGCGTTTAAAGGGGTAGTTCACCCAAACATTTGTAAATTCTGTCAGCATTTACTCACCCTCAATGCGTTACAAACCTGTATGACTTTCTTTCATCTGCGGAACACAAAAGAAGATACTTTTTTTTTTTGGTGCTCATTGACTTAAACAAATATTCTCAGTATATCTTATTTTATGTTCCACAGATGAATCTTATAGTCATACAGGTTTGGAACAACATGAGGTTGAATAAATGATGACAGAATATTATTTTTGGATGAACTATCCCTTTAAGTGGTTTGAAAAAACAAAATCACATGTGACATTTAATTGTCTTTCTTGACTCATTATTTGATTGGCTGCCAAATGTTAAACCCAATGTGAAGCACAATTCACAACTCATTCTACTTCCATAATCTGACTTCCAGGATAATCAACAAGAAAAAAAAAAAAAAAAGAGGACTGGGACTTTGTTTACTCAATTGGGAGCTGACTGGATTGTAAAAAGTTGGTGTTGCCAGAATGTAGTCCAGTGATTGGAATGAAGGGGCTGAAAAATCAGAGTGATCTGTGGCCACAACCAAAGAGTAGTAGTTTCTGAGGTGGAGTAATCACCTCATATCAAGTCAATGTGATTTCAAATAAAATTTTATTTGAACACATATCTGGATTACAAATTCTCTAAATGATAACTGGTTGTTGTTGAATTAAGCGAGCAGATTGATGAGGTTATGTCACAATATTACTTTAATCTTCTTGCAAAACCCTTTTGTTTCACCAATTAAACAGGCAGTATGTAAGCTAGTATTTTATTTCGAACATAGCCCATGTCCCTCATATACATCATATCTGAGACTTCTGAGATCAACACACTGCTGGTATTGCGTCTGGTTTTCTCATGTGATGCAACCATAAAAATGCTTGGGTACATTATGTTTTACTGACTGTTACTGATTCTAGAAAACAGTTTTCTTTTTATTTGATAATTAATTCATGTATCATCTGAACACAGTGGTACAAACAAACATATGTCATGGGCTACATTAACAAATGAACCTTTTAAATGGCAAGTTTACCCAACGCCTCTACTCTACTCCATCCCTGATTCTCGAGAATGGCTCTCTGCACTTGCAGATAAATGGTTTATTATCAAATATATAGCCAAATGTGTCAGATCCTAACAAGCATTACCAGATTGCTCTAACAGTAACCAGCTGTATTTCTCCTGCTTTTCTTCAGAAGAATTAAAGGGGGATTTTTTCACAAGTGGCCCAAAACCACCCAAAACTATTGCCTCTCTGAAGTGCTACAGTACCTTCCAAAAGGAAGATGGATGCTTTTGCAAAGTTTTTTCCTGAAGGCTTTTTAATGCTCCCCTGCCACACGTGAAGAGCTTTTCACTAAATCCATTCAGAGCAGACCGGCTTGCATCCTCTAGGAGTCTTTTGTCTATAAGAGCCATGTTGCATGACCATAGACTCCTAAACACGAGGCCCGCGCTCATCCGCGTCTCGCCGATAACACAACATGTTAATCGCTGGGAGATTCGCTCCTCGTCTCTGCACCTCGTGCCCGGGAAGACGTGATCATTCTCCAGGAAGGTTGTTCTGCTTTGCACGTGTATTCAAGAATTGTAGTTCCACTTCCTCTTTTCATTCAAATGTCTATTTCCGGTCTGTTAAAGCCAAAGCAGCATCAGTCTCATATAAGTATCTTTCTTTTCCGTCACTCGTTTTTAATTTTACACAGGAACTGGACCGTTCTTTGAGTGTGTTTCAAGTGTTGTTAGGCTGCTCACGATCTTCTTCTGAGGTCCAACGATCGTCACACCGACTTTCTTGAAGTCCCTGTGTGTCAAAGCGGAGAGAGAGAGACAGTGAGTGTGGGTAATATAGCTCTCACAGTTTGACATATGTTGACATTAAGGACAAGCCCGCATCGTCGCTCTGCCTCAGACTGCATGTGTCAGCCATGCAGGACAAAGTATTCCAGGCGGACACCATGCTGCCATATGCATACAATAAGTCGAGGAGCTGCTCTCTGGATTCGTGACAGACTTTGTGTTATAACTTAAGAAAAGGCTGATTTACAGCTTCTAGTGATGAGAAATTGGAGAAGCTGCTACATTTTCTGAGTTGGTTATTTCTACTGTAATGTGAAAGGAACAGCACTGTCAGGGTTACCCCAGAGGGAAAAAGAACGACATTTCTCATTTAATGAGATCCATGCAACAGCTGACAGAAGCTTGCATTATTTACAATCGTGAATAGACTCTCCAGACTTACCATATGGATGAGTTCATCCCGTGCACAAATATCCTACCTGGTCTCGTAGGGAAAACGTGAATCTAAATGAGGTTTTAAACAACGTAAATTGTGGTTGTTCACAGGTGAAATGTCCAGAAGTGGCAATAAAAGAACGTTTTACTCTCACTGAGGTACCATAACACAGGTTATAAGGTTATAAGGGAATAATGAATTACATTTTTGCTCTGTTCCACAAATATTTTATGGCTTTTTTTAACATACAGTATAAGCCTACCTTGCCATTCAAAAACAATAACTGTTTGAAAGTTTGGGGTCGGTAAAATATTTGATCATTTTTGAAAGATGTCTCTTATGCTCACCAAGACTTAATTTACAGTATTTGATCAAAATACAGTAAAAACAGTAATATTGAATACAAATATTATTGTAGTTAAACAACATTTTATTCCTGTGATTGCAAAGCTGAATTTTCAGCATCATCACTCCAGTTTTCAGTCACACAATCCTTCAGAAATTATTCTATGTTGAATTGGTAATCAATTAACATTTTGTATTATTATCGTCAATATTGAAAAACGTTATGCTACTTAACATTTTTCAGGATTCTTTGATGAATAAAGTGCAAAAGAACCGCATTTATTTGAAATAGACATTTTTGTAACATTATAAATGTATTTTACTCTCACTTTCAATTTAATTTACCCTTGCTAAAAATAAAAGTATTCATTTCTTTGAATGGTAGAGTAGTTCAGGACTCAACAAGGATGGCCTGATGTCTTGCAAACGTAAAAAATTGGTTCCCTTTCGAAGGAACTTGTGCTGCTACACTTTGGGGAACGCCCTGAACGCCCTGAAGCACGTGTAACAGTAGTCCAATCTTAATTGGCTCTGCGTCATGACGTAGGATCTGACTTGGCACACGCCGGTTTTCCTTTTTTTTTTTACCATGTTCATGGGTTTGATTCTCAGGAAATGGACAGAAATGGACAGAATGTCCTGTGTGTGCTATTACTAGTTTAAATGCATTAGAAAATGCAGTGGTCTATTCTCAGGTTGAATTTTGGGTATATAATTACATTTAATTAAAACATTTATTCATGTAGGTGGTACTGACTGATTTAAAGACACTAGAACATATTTGGTGATATGCTTGTTAACATTAACAATAACATCTATATAAAATATAATTACACTCAATGGACATTTCACCTTGAAACTGCAGCTATTTGTAGAGCGTATTTCAGGTTTTACAAAAACCTATGTCAAGTCACGTTTTCCCATTAGATCAGATTGCACTGCAAAAATGTGACAAACCAATCACTTTCATGAGCTCAAGTACAGGAGCTTTTGCAAAAGAACAAACAGTAACACTTTCAATGAAGACCATGCTTATAATTAATTATAATTAACTCCATTTATAATTAATTATAATTAAATCCATTTATACTTATTTATAATTAAGTATTACTATTTTATAAATATAGTTATAAAGACTCATCAAGACTGCATTATAAGAACAGTTATAGTTACATTTATATTATTTTTTATAATTACTTATAAGTCATGCATTTGCTTTTTCAATGCTCATGTTCATCATCCATTATACACTGATTTATAAGTATTAATTAGTCAGTCGTATGGTTCAATGAATGTATTTATAAAGATGCAGCCTGCATTGCTATAATGTTATTATATTATAGTTACTATGACTTTTTAGTAATTCAGATTTATTTCAGTCAAATAAGTGAATATATTGTTATTATTGCCGTGTTGTGTTCTTATAAATAATTATTGATAATACAGTTACTAACCTCTGTAAATGCCTCACTGATGGCTTTAAGTAAAGTGAAAACAGAATGCAATTTATCTAAAGCAAATGTTAAGAAATCATGAAGATGTGCTCATTATACATTTTAAGTTGTTTACTTGTAAATGTAACTAATGGACAATAATTCATGTAATAAAATAATGGAGAAAAAAAACTGAAATCATTAATACAAACATTTTTATTTTTTTTAAATAATTTTTAATGTTACATACTAGCAAAACACTGCAACAATATTTTTTAAAGTATAGTTCCAAACTGCTATAACCAATACCATGCTGAGGAGATAAAGATTTAAACGAATCAAATGATCATTCATGTCCTCTAATGCAAACATCAGCCATTAAATGCATAATTGATAACTAATTGGTACAGCAAACAAGTGTCTCTGGAACTATTTTATATTTGATCATTTATAAATCAGTGTATACTGAATTATGAGCATGCACATTGAAAATGCAAATGCATGACTTAGAAGTAATTATACAAATTATATAAACGTAACTATACGTGTCCTTATAAAGCAGTATAGGTCTTAATGAATCTTTAAAAACATTTTTATAGAATAGCAATACTTATAAATAAGTATAAATGAGGCTATAATTCATTATAAGCATGGACTTCATAGAAAGTGTTACCGAACAAACATTAAATTCTTAGTATTGTCAGATCAGGGGATGCAAAAGCTGTGCAGTAAACATCATTACAACGTATTAGTGCAAGCAAGTTTATGTCACGACCTAGGTTAGGCTATGCACACCTCAGGTATGAGTTCTGTTAGATACACTTCTACAAAGTGCAGCAGCGATTTATTCCCGAAGTGAACATTAGTGCAAACAAAAGCTTGAGCAGCCAGCAATAGAAAAGCTATGACCGAAACCCACCATCCAGTCTATAAGCTTTAAAGTGTTGTAATTCCCATGGACGGCTCCCACTCAGGGCACGTGGCTGCTGGTCTGACTTCAGTCAGACAGATTCTATGGGCAAAATAAAGCTTTAGATAGACTGACACATGGCTGTTTATCGTCACTGCACTACTAATGCACTGACATCAGCCAAACAAATGCTCTCAATGCCAGTCAAGACAGGCCTGCAACATTTCTGTGAGACAAAACTTTTACTAATTCAGTGATTCTTTGGGCAGGCATGTCATCAGTAGCGCAAATTAAAATCAAGGGGGAAAAGAGTTTCTGCTACACCATTATAACAGCTGTAAAACATCTTTACTGCTGAAGGAATCATACATGCATACCCAGGTTGATCAAATCATTCTGTTTTTAAAGCATCCCTTACAAAAAAGAAGTAGACTGTGAGTAAAGTAAATTTAGAGTATAATTTTTTCAAGTATACTTTATGTAGTAAATACACTAAAATCAATGCACTTGTAGTATATTTTTAAGTGTACTATTTCAATACTTATTGGGACTAAATTGCTCCACTTTTTTTTTTTTTTTTTTTTATTATACTTTTAAGTAGGGATGCACCAAAAATATTGGGCAGAGAAACCAAAAGAAAAAACAAATTAGTTGGCTTAGCAAGTATATATTTCCTTCAGTTATGTAGTAGTTCACAGTATAGTTGCATACTCAGCGCACATGCGCCATTTGAATTAAAACTAAATCGTATGTGCAAGTTACGTTTTCTTTCATGTTTTCTTGCACTTGAACGGATGAATTCACATAAAATTATATTAAAATGCCCATATAAGCAAATATTCTGCTCCTGTATTGTAGGAGCCATTGTTACTTTCACTGTTCATATTATTGTTCATCATATCATATTTTATCATTAATTTAATAGCACAGTGAATATTTAGAGCTGCTCAACCAGTCAAGAGCAGTGAGTGATTTTCTTTGTCTTTTGTTGGTGGATTAACATTGAGGACAAAGACATACGAGCTTTCTTTTCAACTGTTTACGTTCACTTGTGACATAAATGACTGTTTCATGGGAATATTTGCTTATATGGGCATTTTAATATAATTTTGTGTGAATTCATCCGTTCAAGTGCAAGAAAACATGAAAGAAAACGTAACTTGCACATACGATTTAGTTTTAATTCAAATGGTGCATGTGTGCTGAGTATGCAACTATACTGTGAACTACTACAAGTAAACTTATTTGTTGAACTTTGAAGCGTACTCTTAGTAAACTACCAGTTTAATACCAGTTTTTATGCACACCTTAGAAAAACTATCAATGTTTCTAATAGCAACTATTTGCTCTAACCACCCAAAGCTGATATGTAACTATACACTTGATCATGCAAGACTATTAGATAGTACTGTGTGTAAAATATGGTGGAGTACTACCTAAAAGAAGCCAATGTGTGTGGAAAAAGTATTTTATAGACCACTCTAAGGAGTAAACACAACTACAAGCAGAGCATATTTAGAATATTAAATTATACTTCTCTTAAGTATATCTCGATCAAAAGATTAAGTACAAGTATAGACCAAATACAAGTATAGGGCAACATTTTGTGTACTTGTAAGTATATGCCAAGTTTACTTAAAGGAGAACTCCGGTCAATTTTAACATTGAGCTCATTTTTTTGTACATTTGGAGTGCTGTCAATACAGAGAACAACGACAAAAATCGGTGTTGCCTACACCGAGTTATTCTATTTTTAAAATTTGCACCCTATTGACTTCAATGGGGCAAGTAGTAAGCCTGCTTTTTAGCCTCTTAACATCCTTTAAGTGTCATTACAAGTGCACAGAAAATGTGAGTGATTCCTTCCGAGTGAACACGGGTGGATCTGACTGCAGTAGATGTTAGAGATATTAATAAAAATGAAGTTAATTCAGCCAGCGCTCATACCTTTGTTTACATGCTGTTTTCGGTGGAAGGCCATAGTAATCGATTGTCGAGTTCACGCGCGTTGATCATAGGTACTAAACCTATGCGCGTGAACTCGACAATCGATTACTATGGCCTTCCACCGAAAACAGCATGTAAACAAAGGTATGAGCGCTGGCTGAATTAACTTCATTTTTATTAATATCTCTAACATCTACTGCAGTCAGATCCACCCGTGTTCACTCGGAAGGAATCACTCACATTTTCTGTGCACTTGTAATGACACTTAAAGGATGTTAAGAGGCTAAAAAGCAGGCTTACTACTTGCCCCATTGAAGTCAATAGGGTGCAAATTTTAAAAATAGAATAACTCGGTGTAGGCAACACCGATTTTTGTCGTTGTTCTCTGTATTGACAGCACTCCAAATGTACAAAAAAATGAGCTCAATGTTAAAATTGACCGGAGTTCTCCTTTAAGTGTCATTTTTAGGCTTCATCTCTCTGATAAGTACAAAATACTAGCACACTTGTCCTTCAGTAGAACTTTGTTTTAAATGACAATTTACAACGTATTTACTATAGCCTACAATATGAAAAAAGTGTTACCATTAACTACCATTTTTAAAAACAAAAACACAAGAAGGTATAACCATTGAATGCTGCCTGCCATATAAATTCATATTTGTCTAGTCTAATGTGACTTGAGCTAAATAAGGTAAAACTTTCAATGACAGATTAAAAAAGCATAACGTTCTGTTCAATTTAACATAAAATTGCAATAAGAGGCCAAACATCTGGTAAACTAACTATGGCCTCATCAACAACAAAAACCAGAGGCGCACAACCAAGGTAACGTGATAAGTGAATAAATCATCAATAATTATGTCTCTCTTGTGACTCTTCGTGTCCCTGATAGACCCTTTATAAACACTGCAATGTTTATAGGGCTTATTTAAGTTTGAACAATTTTTGAAGCAATTTTTTGGGGATGAAAACGTTGATCTTTATGACCACAGATTCGTCTAAAACTCTCAAATTGGTGCACTCCTTATTCATTCTGCTGAAAAGACTAATATAAATCCCTATGCCGGTGTAGAGTTGGTCTATGTTGATTTTTTTGTACTTGTTAGTGTTGACTGGTTAGTACTGATGGGTGGAGGTAAATGCTGGTGTGATTTTAATTTGTTTCTAGATTATGTTGTTGAATGCAGATTTGATGCTGGATGGTTCATGCGGTCTAATACTAATTACACTTTATTATGATAGTCCACTTTAGACATTCTACTCACATTAATTTGAAACTATATGTCAACTAACTCTCATTAGAGTATTAGTAGACTGTTCAATTAGGGTTAGGGTTTGTAGAATAAGTTAACATGTTTGCAAAGTTACCTATAATCAGTAGAATGTCAGTGGATGACACTGAATGACCAGGGAAATAAAGTATTAGCAGATATTAATCAGGCAGATATTAATCAGACAGTCTACTAAAAAGAGTTATCTAATTTGGTGCAGCTTTTAGCCTGATTAGCAGTGTAAACTTCTGGTGTAGTTTTATCAGTTGTACTGGTTTGTGCTGGTTAGTGATGGTTGCTGTTTATTTGCAAAACTTAGTGAAGCTGATTGATCTTGCACGGTCTCACTGATGAAGCTGATTGGTGAAGGTTAGTGCAGTTGACTGTGGTTAAACATAATCCAAAACATATAATGGTGCTCCTGGTCTTTTCAGCAGTTCAGACATATAAATTAACATATTTTACCTTAAAATTCACAAAAATTATAATCACGCACGATTCTGTGGTCAGATCAAAGAGTGGTGTTCACTCACTACAGAAGGCCAAACAAACTGCATGTTAAATAACCCAATCTGGGTCATGGATGAGGGCCGCTATTTGCATGTGATTATTTATACTGACATTTGAACAAAATATAAAGACAAGCAAACAATTACAGACTGCTCAGTGTTTAGATGTTTAGTCCTGAGGGTACACCGTGCAGCACAGCACTGCCACTGTTCCGAGACCGGGTCTTTGATCATTTTGAAGTTATGAATGTCAAATTATTTACATTGTCAAATGCCTCATCATTTGAATTGAAATGTGGTCTCAGGAGATGCTAACCAGGCCAGGCAAGGTTCCTATTCAACATCTACAAAGCATTTCCCATAAACGCAGATCCACATCGTGGAGCACAATAGGGTCTTTATTATTAGAACTTAGTTTTGACTCAGCTGAGATTGTCCAATGCTGGGGATTATGGGAGGATAGCACTTTTATTTCTGGCAAAAGGTGTTTTACTTTTCTTTTTTTCTTCTTCTTTTTTTCTAGCATGCATTTGAATACAATAGAAGAAAACATTACAAAAGCACTGTCATTGGAGATTAATAACAAATGTTATGGCCACCATTAAAGGGTTAAAGCTAGGCTTCCTTTACTGGAAACTGATCTGTAAATAAATTTGGCATCATCTTCAACAATGGTTTTAGGCTATTTTACACTAATAATCTTAAATTATATCTCTTGTCTGTTGCCTTGGACTCAAAAATACAGAATGCATCATAAAAACTCTTCAGTAATAGGAGAATGACAATAAAAGGCCAGCCATTACATTTAGCTTCTCAAACCAAACTGCTTTTAGACCCATCAAAATTGTCAACAAAAAACCCCTTCCCTTTTTGTGTTTCACAGAGAATCATATGAGTTGGAACAACAAGAAAATTAGATAGAGTGCACTGTTCCTTCAAAACTGGTGATATACACAATATAAACAAAATGCTTGTATATTTGTTATGATTCTTTATGCAAATACAGATCACTACCAGTAACAAGTTTCTGATTGGTAAGATTTTTAATGTTTTAGTCTCTTATGCTCAGGCAAAAGCAGTAATATTGTGAAATGTTATTACAATTAAAAAATGTTCTATTTAAATATATTTTAAAATGTAATCTATTCCAGTGATTTCAACTGCCATTCCTCCAGTGTCACATGATCATTTACATTATTCTAATATTCTGATTTAGTGTACAAGAAACATTTCTTATTATTGTCAAAGTCAATGTTGAAAAGTTTTTGCCACTTAATATTTTTTGTGGAAACCTTGATAGACTACCATTCAAAAGTTTGGGGTAAGTTTCAACATTGATAATAATAAGAACTATTAATAATTGAGGACCAATAATTAAGCACCAAATCAGCATATTAGAATGATTTCTGAAGGATCATGTAACATTGAAGACTGGAGCTTTGCCATCACAATTACATTTATATGTAAATTTGAAAATATATTCAAATTAAAGGCAGTTGTTTTAAATGGTAATAATATTTCACAATATACCTGTTTTTACTTTATTTATAATCAAATAAATGCAGCCTTAGTGAGCATAAGTTCAGACTTCTTTCAAAAATCTTAATCAGTCCAAACTTTTGACTGACAGCACAGATTTTAGTTTTATAATACAAAAACCGGAAAGGCTCTTACTCTGCTGAGGTTTTGGCCAGTGTATCACAGGAGCTGTAGCTGACACCAGTGAACGCATCTTTACAGGGCAACGTCCTTGCACTCTCCAGCCAATCACCCATCGTGTGAAAGGAAGTGATGTCAGTGCTGGTCCTGTCCAGAAGCAGATTTACCGGTCTGGGAAGAGATGAAAAACAGGGGAACAGAGGAAGTACTGTTAGTTGTAAGATTAAAGGTCCTTGTACACTGATTCCTGAAATTTTCATATGCGTTTTTTCGTATTCGTGATTCGGTGGCTCTGAATTGTCAAAACACCATTCGAATGCTTGCTACGGATGCGAAAAACGCAGAAAATCGAACCTGATCCGAATTTTTTTATGACGGATGAAAGTTTTGGAGGCAGTGTGCAAGCGTGATTGACATAATATGAGGTCGTATCTATTTATTAACGTGCGGAAATTTCGGACCTTAATCATGGGCCTTAATCATGTAATTTCTGCACCAGTGGCATCATTAAATGGTACTGGAAAGTATTTGGCTGTGCAGCCCCAATAAATGACAAACTTCACCCTTATGAAGCGCAAGTAACATTCATTTGCAGAGCTGATGCACAACAACTTTTTATTTGAACACACCCCATGACTGTTCCTCTAACTTGCTGACTCAGAAAAAAATACAACACTGAAGTTGTGGCGTCTGCAATTTCCATCACATTTGACAAATGTCATTTATGGAGAAAACAAGCTTATAAAAGTGCAAGCAGAGGGTAAATACAAAGGCCTTCAAATCCGATATGCAAGCTTTGCCTTCAAGGTCTCCATAAGGAAATACCTGCAGAGAAGTGGGACTGATTCTCTCCATCTGTGTTATGGCAAGCATTCCCCAGGAAGAAACCAATACATTTAGGAATGTTTATTCGAATACACAGACATCTCTGTTTCTGATGACTTCCCATTGTTCACATACCAAAGCTTGTTTCAATTGTTTATTGGGTAAAAGGCCAACTCGTTAAACAAAACCTTTATAAACCTACAGGAAAATATGTATTATTGGAGTATAATTAGCTTCTCAAACAAACACAATACTTTTAACGTGTTATTAGCATATACTGTTTGCATTTTATTATTATTTTTTATATGTAATCCTTTGATGGACAAATACTGTGTGGACATTTTATAATGTAACCAGACAACATTATGAAAACAATTCCAGATCACATTGTGAAAGTAAAGACAAATATTTAAATAAATCATATAACATATGTTAATTGAAAAAATAACTCAATTGAATAAAAATAAATAAAAAAATGCTCTAGTCTTTGTTAATTCAGGTGAAACTATCAAAATGTATGTGATGTCAAAGCATCTGAAATCCACAATTCAGGGCCAAGAGCACCTGATCAGAACCAGGGGAACAGACGGAAAGGAGACCACAATCCCTATGGGAACCGCTGTTTATATTCACGTCAATAAACAAATTAGAATACCAGGAAGTCCACTCAGATCCACATGTTCCCAGTGTTCATTACTGTGTGATGAAAATAAAAGAATAATGTACGCTGAGTTGACTGGAAAAGAATGCTGAATGGATCCAAGTAACTTGGCAAAGGGGATCAGTAAGTGCTGACACAGCTCACTGAATAGAGCTGTCTGCAAGACTGCACTGATGTGCACAGGAGCTTTAGAAAGCATTTCCTAATGTCAGGAAAGAGAATAAGAGAATCTGAGAATATCGTAATCAATATGCTTTTTTCTGTTTACACATTCATGGGTCATATCTGATCTGTGCCACATGGGAGGAAAAAAATCTGAATTTGTTCACTTGCACCATGTAATGTAAATGCAGCCTCTAAGGTACAGCAGCTGTCAAAAAAAGTCCACTTTAGATATTCTACTAACTATAAGTAACTTTGCAACTACATGTCAACTAACTCTCATTGAAGTATTAGTTAGGTTGGTTGGGTTAGGGTTACGGTTAGTAGAATAAGTTGACATGCACTTGCAATGTTACTTATAGTCAGTTGAATGTCTGTTGGGGGAGCATCAAAATAAAAGTGTTATCAGATATTAAGCAGACAGTCTACTAATACTCTAATGACTGCTAGTTGATTGGTAGTAGCACAGTTACTTATAGTTAGTATAATGTCTAGGACAAAAAAAACAAACAAAAAAAAAACCGTCAGTTTAAAACTAAGGGTCAGAGAAAACTAAATTATGATCTAAATTATGGCACAAGTCGTAATAGTAAAATAAAAAGTAAATAAAGTATTGCATACTCCCCTTAATTAAAAAGAGTTCTATCTCATTTCTAAAAATATATGATATATAATTTCTAATATATCAGAACCCTCAGAGCTGACTAGAAATTATTAAAACCAATTATGTACATAATGTGTGGGAAAATATGTTTTATTATTGAAATACTGCAGATATGCATTGTGTTTCACATTTTTAGAATACATTTGTGCTTGGGTGGTGTCACCCACACAAATTGCAGAACCTACAGTAATATTTACTGTACCAGTGGGAATACTATTGTTTTCTTTCATTAAAAATGTACTGACACATTTACTAACATGTTAACTGCGGAAACATTATACTAAATACAATTGATATATTAAAGGATGGACAGGACTACTTAAATTATATGTACGCGTACAGCATTAAAGGATTAGTTCACTTCAGGATTAAAATTTCCAGATAATTTACTCACCCCCACGTCATCCAAGATATTCATGTTTTTCTTTCTTCAGTCGAAAAGAAATTAAGGTTTTTGAGGAAAACATTCCAGGATTTTTCTCCATATAGTGGACTTCAATGGGGGCCAATGGTTTGAAGGTCCAAATTGCAGTTTCAGTGCAGCTTCAATTCAAAGGCCCCACACAATCCCAGCTGAGGAATAAGGGTCTTATCTAGCTAAACAATCAGTCATTTTAAAAAAAAAACACAACTACTCATCTTGCACTAGCTCTGTGATGTGCCACGCATTATGCTCGTCTTGCATGTCCACGATTTCACACATTACGTAATCACGTTGGAAAGGTCAGGTGGTAACCGGTTGAGGCGGAAAATGTAGGGTAGGGCGAAAAACGTCAAAAGTGTTTGACTTAGTCTTTGCAAGTTCACTTTGTAAACACTAGGTCTGTACTTCCGCCTACGTCACGCGTGATCTTTCAACGTGATTACGTAATGCATGGAGCTAGTGCTAGTGCAAGACGAGCATTTGTGGTTAAAAAGTATATAAATGTTTGTTTCGTTTTTTTTAAATGACAGATCGCTTGGCTAGATAAGACTCTTATTCCTCGGGCTGGGATCGTGTAGAGCCTTTGAAGCTGCACTGAAACTGCAATTTGGACCGTCAACTCGTTGGTTGGAATGTTCTCCTCAAAAACCGTAATTTTTTTTCGACTGAAGAAAGAAAGACATGATTATCTTGGATGACGTGGGGGTGAGTAAATTACCAGGAAATTTTAATTCTGAAGTGACCTAAACCTTTAGTACTGTCTGATAAATAATTTGTACATCTTAAACATAATGGCCAACACGGTAGAAAAGAGTAAAGATTTGACAATATGATCTAGAGAAAAAAAATATTTAAATCTCTGAAGCACCATACTGATAACCAAGAGATGTCCAGTCCTCTGTTGTATGTTGTTTGTTTGTGATGTGTAGCCACATTCTCACTAAAACTCACAAGGTGAAAAAGAAACAAGCAGTTGACGAGGAGAAAAATCTTTGTTATTGGGTACAGAAATGATAGCTTAAACTCTGCCATAAACACACTGCATTTGACCGCATCAGCTGCTGGCGTCAGAGATCTGAGCGTCACTCGACAGGAGCACAACAGGCCAGAGGGTGAGGAAGAAGAGAGGTAAACACTCGGGGTCTCTTTTCTTTTGCTTTCCTCTCTCCCCTCTGGTGTAGTGACCTCTAAATAACCGAGGATGCTTAGTATCATGTTTTTAAAGTTCTCTGGGGATAGGAAAGGGGGGAGGATGTTCCTCACAGAGAAACATCTGGGTAGCTTCGTCACGGACAAAAATGCATCTCTTGCTGTGAGGAGGCTCTGAGATTGTGCACCTACTCTTGTCCTAAGAGTGCCAACATTTTACTTCCGAGCATCTGCACACCATCTTTCCAGCTTAAAGTGGTCTGGCCTTAATGTCTAAGGTCCTTCCATGAGAATAGCAGGAGTGTCGCCCCATTAGCATGCAGGGCATGTAGATAAATGAGGTGCAAGGGCTTGGACGCAGCTGTGGCTTCAGACCGGCGGCAGAGGAACCTCAGAGTGTGTCTCGCTCAGAGAGCCATAAATCACCTTGGCCCAATGCTGATCCCCCATACAGCCATGTTAAAAGCCAATCAGGAAAATTACATGCAAACTCCCTGGGACCCATTTTCACTTTCTTAAGAAACCATTAGTCACTGTTACATACTTCATAATAATAAAGCTCCTGGTTATAGCACTTACGTCCACACTCGTGCCGGACGAACCCTCTGGTCAATTGAGTCTTATTGCAATACAGAGAGGAAAAGAGAGGAAAACAAGAGTCTTCGACCTTTTTTAGGCTAAATACACTTTAGTGAATAGATATTTAAAAAGGTAAAATGGATAAATAAAATGGATATATAAAACTTGAAGTTTGGCCTATAAATACACAGATTTAATATAGTATAATATTATATACTATACTTTTTATATAAAAATAATTAAATAAAGAAATAAAGAAACAAATCTAAATCTAAAACAAGAATGACTTGTAATATATATTTGTGTGTGTGTGTGTGTGTGTATTTATTTTTAGATTATCATTTTTTACATTTTGATTTAAAATCAATATTTAAAAACTAATAATTTGATAACACTGTTCAAAGTAATCTTTAGCATCTCTAAATATTTTAATTGAACAAACTATACATTATAATGTTGTGATGCCTAGCTTTTTAAAACTATTAGTGTTAGCTTTTATTGTTTTATTTTACATTTGTTTATACAAAGTAGCATAGAATTTTAAAACAGTTACAGGCCATGAAACATGAAAATAAATTAACAGCTTATTACGATCAATAAGAATTTAAATATCAGTGCAATATTTAAATTTCAATTCTGGACTTTGTGAAAGTTCTTCCACACCACTTGAAAGTGTCAAACCATTACAAAATAGACCTCACCAGGGGTATTGTCATGCTGGAAGAGAAAAATGATCTTTCCCAAACTATTAGCACAAAGACAAATCAGGGGCTCTTGACAAACCCGTTACCCAGAAGTCTACTGTATATATTTTGGCCATGTTGTGTATAATACTTTAAATAACATTAGTACTGCATTCTGGATACTGGAGAAACAGGATGTCAGGAAATGTTTATCACAAACACTGCCTGTCTGAGGACTGTTTCTGCAAACTGGCTCCATAAATAAACTGATTTTATCTAGAAAAATAATCTGTAGAAAATGTTGAGGTCTTATGTACATCTTAATCATAACTGTAAGTGACCAGCTGTAGGAGTATGTGATTATTCTAGACCTGAGGGGAAGACACGAATTAGAGTTCAGGAGGAAGAGAGAAACATTTCCTCTCATTAGGGATCATGAGAAGTTGATCTGAGCATGACATAAAGCAGAAAAAAAAAAGAGCGAAAGACGATTTGGGATCAGAACAAGCATCTAAATCCTCCTGGGTACGAGGACAGCAACGTACCTGGACGCAGTGCTGGCCGTGATTTTAAGACTGCCGGGGTTGCGGATGAGCTTATCCAGGATGCTGACGATCTGCTCAAATTTGGGCCGGTTGTTTCGGTCCTTCTGCCAGCAGTCCAGCATCAGCTGGTAAAGGGTAGCAGGGCATTCCATGGGCGGGGGAAGACGATAGCCCTCATCCACCGCTTTTATCACCTGAGGCACATACGAAAATATCGTCAAGCTGAAGTTCTGTCATTCTGTCTAAAGGTGTGGTCACATTAGCAAAACATTGGTGAAATTTTGTCAACGTTGAGATTCCTTCAGATTTGTCTATTGTCAGTAGTATATCATTGTATGATATACTATTGCTCACACAGAAGTCACTTTCAAAACAAGCAGCTTTTTGTTGGTCAAAGCGGCAAACTCATCTGACCCCATTGCAAAATCTTTTACCCTCATGCGAAATTCCTGTTTTTATGAATTCCCATTAAAAATGACTGGATTTCACCCATGAAAATTTACCGTATATTGGTAAATGTGACCGTACCTTAACATCACTCCTCTCCTATCACAAGATTGGAAAAACACATACAGTGGTTATGTGAGTAAATTATGTAAAGAATTTCCATTTTTGGGTGAACTATTTCCTTCAAAAGATGAGGTACTGTAATATGCTGAACTATTTTATTCAATTTCCTGTCTTTTGAGTGCTTAAGTCAGGACATATTTCTTCCTCTTCCCCAATGTCACCATGCAGTACGATAAAACAAAAACAAAGCATATCCGTCCATGCAACAACACAAAATCAGCTGCCCCAGAACTGTGACTCCCTTTTGCTTTTCATCATCGGAACTGCCACAATCCAGTTCAAATAAACTCTCAGGGTCTTATTTGCTCAGGGTGAAGTTTCTGAACTGCAGCAATTAGGCCACTGCGCAGGGTCAGTGCTAAAGAACTAATAACATTATCAACACAACAAGATTTCATAACAAACCACTACACATTAACCACAATTCCACACATGGCTCTTGTTCTTAACTTTCTGAAAAACCTCTAGCATTTCACTCCGCCTGTGAATCGAAAAGCACATTTTCACCATTGGCTGCTTAATGTGTGTTTGGTTTTATGTCCTTGTGAAGCTGAGTTTTCCTTTTTTGTTTTTCTTTTCTTAATAAGAGCAGTTTAGAACAGCATGAATGGTCTAGCCATGCTGTTCAACAGCAAAAGTAGCTTGGTTGCTGGTTGATCAAGAAAAATCTTGCTGGTTTAATTATATTGATCACCCAGTAAGGAAAATTCTGTCATTATTTACTCACCCCCAACACCGAATACCTTGGTCCAAAGCGGGCCAACTGGGGCTTTAGGAGTGGTCATGAACAAAGGCAGGGTTTACCTGAAAAGGCCCACTTTGCCACCTCGTACATTTATATGATTTTTAAACAATCAAACAAACAAACAAACCACTTTTATGATTTATTTCCACACAAAATCTGTTACTCCATTTTAATGTTCAATAAAAACATAAATTATTTCTTCAATCATACACTATGGGAGTCGTGAAAAGCAAATGTTTCTTAGGGTATGCCTTTTGCCCCGTTGTACCTGTATTTTTTCAGTGGAACACAAAATGTGCATTTTTGTAAGACTCTTTAAATCAAAACAAACATTGAACATATGCCACACTGATCTACTTTGGCATGGAAGACATCAGATTGCATGCTGACAGCTGCTCTACTCACGTCCTGATTGGACATCTCCCAATAAGGTCTTTCTCCGTAAGACATGACCTCCCATAGGACAATCCCATAGCTCCATACGTCACTGGCCGAGGTAAACTTACGATAGGCGATGGCCTCTGGTGCGGTCCATCGGATTGGAATCTTGCCACCCTATAAACAGACAAAATCCATCTGTCAAGGAAACATATTGCCATCTGTGACAATATCCAAACACATATTTTGGAATAACAAGCATGCACTCTAACTTTCATATGCCAAATCATGTAATCTGTATGCATCGGTGTTTAAAACAGCCCATATGTAAAGTGTCAGAGCTGGTAGAAAGGGGATTTTTGAGAGTTCCATGCATCTAATGAATGAACATTTATTTCAAGCTCTGAGGTACTATTAAGATTTGATCGTGTTTGAAATGGGATTGACTATACAACACGCATAGCCGTTCAAAGTATACTCCATTTGAAAACGCTAAATGAACGCAGGAGGTTGACACATGCGCTCTAGAAAGTTTCATCTTTGTCTAGTGTCTGCACTATTTTTCTACAGAAGTTATGACCGATAAAAATAGCTTTTTATTCTCATAACCCCCTCACAAAAGCACTTGCAGGCGTCAGTTGTTGTTGGTATTTTGTTGTTGTTCTGTCTCTTTAGTTTAGTTTTTCTACTGTGAAACAATGGCCCGGACCAGTTGCCACCAACTGATTAGAGGAAAACAAATTCAATGCACATGTGCAAAGTACACAAGGTTAAAAAAATTGGGCAACGCGCTTACTATTCTGGTGGCGAAATTTTTGTATGCATGTAAATATAGTATAGTAATATAGTGTATCTACTACTCTAAATGACTTCGCATATGACAATGCATGTATTGTGTTTGACTGCAATGGTGTGGATGATTGAAATTGAAGCTACCCAGAGTGAAGAAAAAAAAGTGATCTCTTTCACATCTTAAATGTTTCTGCTAGACATAAATGAGGTTACATTAACATCAAGAGGAGGCTTTTGCTTGAGTCTCCTGCTTCACACACTTTTTTTCTTGAGACAGAAAATTCTAACTCTCTCACAATGGTCTCCTAATTTTGGAAGAGATCTCATCATCATCATCATCATCACACACTAGCTGGGGACTCTGGATCGCTTACATTTGTCTGCACACTTACATATAATTAAATAGAGTAAAGGATATGCGTATTTGGCGTGCTGTCCGAGGGGAGGGCTCCGAGCTCGGAATTTGACCTGAACCCAGAGTACTCCCCCATCCCAGGTTTGGGATAGGAGTAGTAAGTGAAGAGATGGGGTAGTGGAAGGATGCTGGAAAACTGTCATATAACAGCAGTAAAAACTGCTGTATATATATATCTCCTGATGTTAATTGAGTTGACTGGATCAGCTCCTCCCATGATAATTAGGTTACTTATCTGAACGTGCTCCTTCCGAACTTTATTAATAAAACATCGTATCCGGAAAGATCTCAACAACATCACACACTGTGCTCATATTTTTCTCCTTAGCTAGAGACACTGGATCGCTCACATTTGTTTCCTTTAAAGGAGTCATAATGTAGAAATTTCACTTTTCCACGAGAATCAATGTATGTTATGATTGCATAATGATTATACACTGGCCGGGAAGCCGATATTTAAAAGTGAAGCGTTTGTTTACCTCGGGGTTTGTAAAATAGGCCACGTGCACGCGCACGAAAAAACGAGATTTTGATTTCTTCCCCTTCTTGACGTCAAGACGGGGGAGGATATACCAAATATGGACACCGCAAACCTATGCCGCGGGAAGCCCGCCCCTCTCCCCCTCAGATTCAGTTTAGTTGACTCGAGAAAGATGGAGAAATCGAGTGCGCTGAGATGCTCTGTGGGTGACTGCCACAAACAACATGCAAATGTGTTTTATCTACCAAAAACGGACGAAACTATCAGGGAACAGTGGATGAAATTCATTTTTAATTTTTAATGATTTTTAAACAACTCTTTCAAGTGGCGTATCGTTAGGTGTGTGTGCTAAACATTTTACACCGGAATCTTTTACAAATTTGGGGCAGTATCAGGCGAACTTGGCCTCGAAGCTCCGTTTGGGAAAAGGTGCCATCCCCACCATCAGGGACTTGCCAGAAATTGAAAAGGTAAGACTGTGTTTTTATTGCTCTACTGTGGTTAACAAATAGCAGCTAACAGCTAATGCGGCTATTGTATGTAACGTTACCTTCGAGGTAAACACGGGGAATGGACTCTACGAATGCTAGCCACATCTTTCGACTTTGTTTTACACTAGCAGCTACAGTAGTGACGGTACAGGAGTCCATGCTCAGTGGCTAAAACTGTTTAAATGCAAGTATGAAAACAATATACCACTAAACATTATTAGCCAAACTCATGCAAAACATGCAGTTTGAAAATAGCTTTCAGTTAGTGGGGCTTCTGTAAGAATGTATATGGCAATGGTGTATTTTTTCTTTTTTCTTTGGTTGTGATTACAATTTCACTAACAATAAGTACCGTCACATTTATTGAGCTATTGCAGTATTTTGTCTATGTTTTTGTACCGCTTGGAAGTAGTAAAATACATTCTTGCAACCAATCAACGCGCCCCTCATTTGCATTATTATAATGACCGTCCACGACAGCCAAAACATTGCATCAGATCTCGCGAGACAATAATGCCTTTAGAAATAAGGGTCTGAGGGGCTCTGTGTTGATTTTTTTTCCACTTTTCTTTTTTAGAAGTGCCTAAAATACTATAATAGAGCATTTGGGTATCCAAGGTAACACAACATTATGACTCCTTTAAGTTTCAGAAGAGATCTCAACAAGATCATCCGACATCTCTGCGCACATAACCCATATCCGACAGTTACTTGCTGTTTCTTTGTGATTGTGAAAATTGTTTCTACACCTTTTTTTCAGTGAACTGTTCTATCTTTGCTCATGGTTTGTGGTAGACCACCACCTTCATCGATCCTGTCCACAGCAGAGGACCTGCTTTGTATTTACCCAGCTCGGCTGCTGGGGTAACTCTACACTCAACCTTCATGAAGGAGGTAGACTGAGAGAGAACAGGGTAGAGCCAAAGCCAACCAGCAACCTGGCCAAGTCACACAATTCCTACCCCACATTCTCCAAACACAAATCCTTTAAAAAATAAACTCACTTGTGCACAGGCCTCCCCATTGAGTGCGTACAAACAGTCCCTGCAAGATCACTGCTAATGAATGTAAAATGTGACACAATGTATCTTTTTGGTTTAATAGAAGTAGAAAGTGAAAGTTGCCAGCATTCTTGTGGGTTTGAGGTTCTCATAGCCGCACAATGATGCAGTGGGGGGTCTAGTTGTAACGGTGAAAACATACATTTACATTGGCTGTCTGACTAACACAAGTACAACCCAAGCAATTTGGGTTTATCTAACTAATAACATGTTGGACTTCCCCTCCACAGCATATGCTATATATCAGTGTAACACTTATGTTAGGTGACACTTGTATTGGTAATTTAAGCAGCAATATCTCTTCAAGCCTCACATGCTGTAGATTTATGCCTGACTCTAAGTGTATTTATGCATTAGTTATCTCTTCTGATAATGAATGCTGCTCTTAAGGATGAGAGTGACAAATATGGTTATTAATCCCAGGGAATGACGTTCAGACATGCTGGCTGAGAGGAGACAGTGAGCTACATTGGTCAACCATGGCCTGGCCCACACAGAATGTGCTCTACAGATTTCTGAAGAAAATTGGGAAGCCCATCATTTACAAAGTTCTACACATGCCTTATTCCTTGTGTGTCTTGGTAATGCTTTCAGCTACAAAAAGAGTGAATTTCTCTCAACTCTGTTTAAAACATTTTACCTTATTTAAAATCCTTCCACAGATTGAGTGCAGATTCTGTCTGGGTCTAATCACGGCTGAGAGAACATTCGGTTAAGGCTTGCTAATAAAGCACTAAAACACATTCCTTTCCCAAATCCATCCATCCATCCATCTTTAAACTTTTGAATGGCAGTGTACAGTTTAGAGCATTTCTCAATCCTCTCAGATCAATTTGAAATCACTGAGATAAATGTTAAACATGTGATATTTGATGACGGGCTTTTGAATTAGCCTATTTGAAAATAATGCACACCCGAGATGGTAGTGCGGCCACAACACAAAGTGAAATGATGTTCAGATGTTTTATTTCAAGACATTTGTTTCAGAGATCCCGGGTTATGACAGTAACCTATTGTTCTCTTTCATCATCTCGTGTTCGAGATCCACCTATGGGAGAGACATGGACAGCTCCCCGATTGCCCAATACACTCACAGTAAGGTTCTGTAAGCCAGAGAAAGATGGTCACCCAAAGGGGGGGTGCCTGACACGTCCCATAATCATGAACCCGCCATACTGACGCACACACATAACTGCTGTGTACAGGCAAGACATGAAACGTGTATGGCACACACAAGAGGAGTAAGGGTTAAGACGACCCCACCCCCAAAATCGAATGTGCTACCGAGGTTCTGGTGACATCCAGCCGGTAGTAAAGCACGGTAGTTGACGACGGTAGTTGTCGTCACATCGTTGCTGCATCAATGCGACGACAGGGCTAAAGAGGGGAGCCCGCGATGCGCCTCTTCTCACTGTCAGGGAGGCCCGACAGGTTCAGCCAGAGTGCGCGCTCTCCCACCACAGAAAGCGCCATGGAGCGCCCGCAGGTTTGGATGGCCTGACAAGTGTTATGGAGGACAAGATCATTAACAGTAATGATCTCCTTCCAGAGCGCGGGGGGATCCCTTGTCCAGCTGTTGGCCTAAGTCGTTCAAAATCTCCACCTGGTAAGCGGAGAGGAGGGAGGAGACATTCAGGGCCCTGACAGCCAAGGCCAAGTATCTATAAGTGGCCTGGTGCACAGAGGCAGAAAAAGGGTCCGTCTTGTTAGGCAAGACTGGCTTTGGGGGAGCGAGCAGCCCACCCTGGACTGGGTTGAGGTGCTTGGCGATCGATGGCTCGATAGCGGGGGATCACCCATGCCAAGAGCCGCCATATCCTTCACCTCTAGACCCACAAGACCATGTTTGAGATCGAGCGGGTCAATCCAGTTGTGCCTCATGTGCTTCACGCATGCTGGGAGGACGGGGAAGAGTTGTTTCCTCGGACAGGGAGGGGGTCCCAGCACTTTCCCGTCATAAATGTCCCTTCCCTGGTCGGTGGCGCTCTGTGGAGCCGGCCACTCAATGTTGAGGTGAGCGGCCGCTCACTCATACACTTCCAGGAGGATGGACTGAGGCAAGGCCGTGGGGGCGTTGGCCTGGGGAACGCGAGAGGGCCGGATGGCCTCCTCGTCCTCTAGGCCCCCGAGAAGGTCCGAGTCGTCGTCATCACCAGAACCGGCCGGTTCGTCGACGAGTGGGAGGTTGCCCGCGAAGATGTCCTCTTCGGGGAACGCAGGATTGGGCTGGTCAGCCCAGATGAGAGATGTCGCGCCCCGGGAGGCCCCCGGTAGCGTGTCATCGTCACCATGTCCCCCATCCGAGTCAGAAAAGCCGAGCTCGACACACTGGGTCGCGGCAACTTTAAGGCGGCGTCGCAGGATTTTTTTCGGCAGCATCAGGCAATGACTGCAGTTCACCGGGTTCTCCAAAGCCTCTTCGCATGCTTGAGGCCCAAGCAGACCATGCAGAATGGGTGAAGGTCCTTCGCGGCAATCAGTGCACCACACGCAGCCGGGCAGGCATGTGTACATGTGTATGTACATTAAATGTAATTTTGTGGCAAAAAAATAAAAACATGGAAATAAGTTGTCGTTTTATCCTATTGTTTACTATAGTTATTTGGTTGGTCAGTGTCATTGTCGGTTTTAGTTTTTGCTGTTGTAGGCTGTAAGGAACTTTGAAATAACTAAAATCATTTGCCGAAGTAATATGGACATGTAATGCGGTCAAGACCTGCCTGTAACTACTTTAGCTGTGCGTTTCCAAGAAAATAGGAAACCAATCAGTTTCTGACAACCAATCAGATTCATGCATTCAACAACTCTGTAGTATAAGGTGAAAATAAGTTAATATTGACATATCGTTTGAACATAGTCAAAAAGGCAACTGGAGTATATTTCAACTTCCAAAAAATGTCAAGTTGAAATATTATGGGACATATGACATCTAAATATATAAAACATGTAAATCCATCTCATTTGTTATTGCTTATTTTTTTATGTGACTGCTGAACTGTCAACAAAAGTGACTGTGACTTACTCTTGTAGTGTAGGCAGCTTCTGGGTCGTCCTCCAGAACTCTGGACAAGCCAAAGTCTGACACTTTACACACTAGATTGCTGTTGACCAGGATGTTGCGAGCGGCCAAGTCTCTGTGCACATAACCCATATCCGACAGATACTTCATACCAGATGCGATGCCACGTAGCATGCCCACCAGCTGAATCACTGTGAACTGGGCGTCGTGTTTCTGACAGAGACGGGAAGAAGGGAAAAGTCAAATAAGGTGTTTTATATCTACTGTATAAACAGAAGTCATGCTATGGGTTATAAAACACAATGGAACATTGGTGACTCATATCTCAAAACACTGCCTGACTTTTCCAAAGACATCTGTCATGAGCTAACTCCATCTCACGACTCATGAAATGGTTTTGCTGAGAGTAGCAGATCCTTGACTTAATAAATATGAGCGTTCGACTGTCTTTGCTGGTTTTATCCACAGTGTGCTGCAACTTGTTGAAGAATATAAATAGGATGTACACAAGAACACATCGCTGACTGCATATCTGAACTGAAGCCCACTGGCAGGCTCACAGTGTTTACACTGCTGCGTGTGAATAGGCCTTTTATACTAAGAATGATATGCTCAGGACTTGGAGATAAACACCATGGGAGGAAGCGCTTCAGTAGGAGAGGGAGAGACTGGCCGGATGAGTGAGATAGCATTGATTTGTCAGGGAGCTCTGGAGAAATGGCTTTCTATACCAAAGAGAGGCAAACTGCAGTTTTAAAGGAATAGTTCCAAAGGTTTTCACTCATCTACATGTAATGTCCAAACGGGTATGACTTTATTTCTTCCGTAAGACATAAAAGGCAAAATTTTAAAGAATGTTCTGGTTAATATTTTCCTAGCAGTTACAATAAATACGAATCAGTGAAATTGTACTATCATTAATATACTACTATATTTTTTGTTAATATTTTGAATTCGATTTTTTTTTTTTTAGTCATTTCCTGGTGTTTTTGACATTTTTATTTCTTTGTTTGTATGTTTAAATTTAAAACAATTGTCTGTATAGTTAATATTAATGTTAGTTTTTAGTTTTAGCTATTTTAGAACTCCAATATATATATATATATATATATACAGTATATATATATATATATATATATATATTCTTCTCACACAAAGCTAAAGATTATTAACTCCAAATATTTGATCTATACTGCATTGGTCACATGAACAACTTTTATGATTTTGAAGCTCAAGTCAGTTTTGAATCTCCAGTCTTGCTTTCAGTTTCAGATTCAGTTTTCACTTTTGTGTTCCACAGAACAAAGAAAATCATACAGGTCTGGAACGACATTAGGTGTAAACAATGTCAAATCCTGTATTGTTGTTTGATCTATTTCTCTTGTTTCTCATTGTGAGTTTTGCTCTTTCTTCCTTTCATTCCTTGTCTCTGTCCACTCTGTTTTCACTTGCTTTCTATGTGTTTGTTTATGTACTGCATACAAACTAAGTTTGGATTAAAATAAATCCTGGACCACCTGGAAGAGAAAGGAGCTCAGAGAGGTTCAAAGGCTTGCTAATAATAGTGACGAGCAGTGGCGAGGAAGCGTGTTGGAGGGAGGATGACAGATCTCTTTGATAGAGTGCAGGCCAGGCTGCAGTGCGCAGGAAATTGCTGCAGAACACTGCAACTTTTCTCTCATTTCTAGGAGTGGGATCCTGTGCAGACACACGTGGAACGAGTTCATATAGGTCCTGCTAATTCCATGTCTTGTTTGCTCAGGTTGTTTTAATAACCTGCCTTTGCATACTCATTTCAGTAGAGTGTATCAGTTAGTGTCCACTTTTTCGATGCTCTTGATTTCTGGAAGTTTTTTGCTAGTTCGTAAAATAATTTATAATGTTACAATACATTTCTATTTCAAACTAATTCTGTTCTTTTGAACTTTTTATTCATCAAAGAAGCCAAAAAAAAAAAAAAAAGTATCAAATCAGTATATTAGAATTATTTCTGAAGGATCATGTGAATCATTCTGTGATCATGTGAAAACTGAGTAAGGGCTGCTGAAAATACAGATTTGCCATTATAGAAATAAATTGCATTAGAAAATATATTCAAATAGTAAACAGTTATTTTACATTTTAATAATATTTCACAACATAAATGTTTTTACTGTATTTTTTGATCAAATAAATGCAGCCTTGGTGAGCATATAAGAGACTTATAAGAAAAAAATTAGTTTTCAGACTTATACGTTTTCGACTTCTCTGATTGGTGGATCTCTCTTCAAGATTATGGGTAGTGTAGTTCTCCACTAGGCTCTTTTTTACACCATTTTTTAAAGATGAAATTTAAAACACACCGACTTGTGGCTTCTATATCACACTGGAGCTCATGATAAATAAAAATAAATCTCTCAATGGAGAAAATTATTAGGATTTTTACTTACATAGCCCAAATGTTTCACTCCACAATCACACTGTATATTTATTATTAATTGTAGTGCCCACGTCTAAACCACTGGACATTTAGAAACTCTGCATCGAACCTCTAAATAAACGGTTACACTCCTGGATAAAAATGAATTTGTTCCCAATTTTCAGTTATTTTTATGAGGGCAAGCTCCATCCAATGCATCAAATTCTGCTGTGTTCATTTTGTTCTACAAATAGCAGATTGTCTGGCATGCCCTGCTGGTGGTAAACTGTTGAAAAATGACACAAAGCTGATAAATTCATATGTCAGGTGTATAAGAGCCAAGGCAGGATGGCCACAGCCAAAGGTTAAGCTGACCCATTTAATGATCTCATTAGCGCATTTATCAGCACTTTTCAGATGGGCCATCCTACAGCCTGTTGTTTGCTTGTTTATTTTCGCAGTGTGAGCGATGGGCTAAGAGGAAGTCATCTGAAGGACAGAGCATGCCCAGTCTGTTTAACTGGCACGGATGGGTTGGCAGGCGGCAAGCCAGTCTCCCCAGTGCCGTTTCAGTCTGATCGCAAGCGAATCCACGTTCTCTATGAGCGTTTCTTCTGAGCACAAGCCTGGTCTGTTCTGTGTGAGAGAATGAGGCCATTGTGCACATATAGGCTCAAGTGAAATTCAGACACTACAAAACACTTGAAACACAGGTAGTGTCAGTGTCTATTTAAAGAGGCCTGTGCCTAGGCTACGAATACCAATGTGATGAATTTGGGTGATGTTAAACACAAAGGCACCGTCGAAAAAAAACAATCTTTCCGCAGCAAATAGAGACATAGGTGAGGCAGTGGAGAGCAATTTGTGTCTATTTGTACAAATGAGAATAAAATGTTGAGAGAGCTTGGGAGAATTGAAGGCATGCTGTGATAAGCAGGTACTGTGAGAACGCAGGAGAGGCTAAGACGCAGATGGGTTTTTAAATGATTTTAGGATGAGCCCTCTGTGCTTTTCTTCTGTTCATACATAATGGAGTCTCATTAAATGTGCTCAGTGTGTCACACTCACTCGCAGGAAGCCATCCAAGGAACCGTTCTCCATGTACTCGGTCACTATCATCACGGGTTTACCTGAGGAGAGAGAGAATTCAGACATGACTTAGTCTAATCGAGAAAAGATGTGCCAAAATTGAGCTGTGCTTTTCTGCAATGCTGTCATTTCTTTTGGAAGGTTAAATTACCCAATTTGCAAACTAATGAGCTTATGTTGGACAAAAGAAAACATCTTCAAAGACAGACATTTTCAAGAAAAAAAAAAATAATACATTCAAAGGCATGGATAAGTTTGACCGTACGTTTAGACATATATGCTTAGCATAACTACTTTCAAAGTTATTTCAATGATGACACTGAAGAGATTTATGAGCGAACTGGTCATGAAACCTGTCAAGATTTTATTTTTTTTATGATAATTATGCAAATTACTCTACAAAAAAGTTCAAAAGTTTGGGGTCGGTAAGTTTTTCTGAAAGAAGTCTCTTATGTTCGCTGAGGCTACAGTTATTTGATCAACAATACAGTAAAAACGGTGATGTTGTGAAATATTATCATAATTTAAAATAACTTTATTCCTGTGGCGCAAAGCTGAATGTTCAGCATCATTACTGCAGTCTTCAGTGTCACATGATCATTCAGAAATCATGTTACAGTATTTTTTAATTACAGTAATGACAAATCGGCATTGATAATAATGGGAATTGCACAAAAAAACTGAAAACAAAAAACAAGAAAACGAAGGGAAATAATTGCCATGAAATTGCAGAAAATCTTAGTAGGCTTTATTACATTATATTTAAAAACATTTAATTTTTATTTTATTTTGGGCTGAAATGTGACCTGGACGAGTTCCTGACAGGTTTCCTGAGATTCACTGAGATGTGGGTGTTATAAAAGGCTCTGGGTTAAGCAGCTGAATCTTTCTTATAGAGTTTAAGAGGGTGAACACAGATCAGGTTGTTGGCTACACACCAGGTTTTCAACACATTTTTGTCTGAAGCCCATAACAAGAGCAGGGGTATCAGCGCAGAGGTGCACCTCTTCACATGACACCTCTGACACCACAAGGTCACCGATCATAACCATGACTTACTGGGACTTCAGGTAAATGAGAGTTTCCTGCAGGATGAAAAGAGTCTTGGACTGAACTTGAACGGACCACAAGGTCAACTGTCACTGTCTGACAGCTTTATTTTCTCTGTCCTGCTGCTCATAAATCACCGGTTTTATCATCTGCACTTTATCTGTGCCTTATTTCAAAGCCTGTACATAAAAACGACTTTATATCAATAATAGCCTTATGACCAGCCTGTGTTGTCACGATATGTACGTGCAGAAGTCATAATTTAGTCTTCTTCTCCTCCCAGTGTCCCGACAGCTGACAGCACAGCACTGTGATGAATGGAATTTATGAAATGTGTGTAATTAAAATGAGTGGAGAAGAGCAACACTGCACAACTCATGAATATAACAGTCTTGCTCACATCAAGCAGTTTATTCCACAGAGTGGATGAACAGTGCAAAAGAAGAATTGAGAATTTGCGTCTTAAAAATTAGATTAATTTACTTGGGAACTCGGGTATCATAATAGGAAAGAAAAGACTATTGCAACTTCATTTACATTAAAATGTATTTGTTAATAAGGTAAGAAAAATAAACTTAAGTAAAGATATATTCTTTATGAATCTGAATACAATAATAAAGTCTTATTAACTCTCAATTCTGCTGGCCAACCAAATGTATCTTCTTTTATTGATGACTAAATATTTTTACTAGAAACATGAAAAAAAATCTAATTTTTATGCAGCGACTTTTAACCATAGACTTTCTATGGAAGCTTGTTTCCGCCACAGAATAACAAATACAAAAGGTAATTGCTTAATTTTATCTCACAATTCGGACTTTTTTTTCTCACAATTGCAAAGTTTACATCTCACTTTCTTTCTGCGTGATATAAAGTTGCAATATAAATTTGCAACTTTGCAATAAAGTTGTTATAAAATTGTGAGATATAAAATAGTAATTGCGAAAAAATAAACTCACAATTCTGACTTTAAAACACGAGATATAAAGTCAGAATTGCATGATATAAAGTCGCCATACCGTTTTATAATGTCAGAATTGTGAAAGAAGTCCTTAGAAAGTCTTAAAAAGTCCTTTTTTCCTTAGAATTGGAATTTATAACTCGCAATTGCGATTTTATATCTCACAATTCTGAGAAAAGATGTTAGAATTGCGAGATATAAACTCGCAATTGCGAGATGAAAAGTCACAATTACCTTTTAAAATGTTTTATTCTGTGGCGGACACAAGCTTCCATAACTTTCAGTGTTTTACTGCGCACATTTAAAACATTACACAAACTGTAATGGACCAGTCTTAAGATTTCAGTTAAGTTGTTTTATGGTTTCTGATAGCAAAAAAATCCGTCCTCCTGAAACCACACATCTATCCTGTAAACTTTTGATCCTGAAATCCCGCTCGTAATCAGTATCCCGGCCCCTCCGTCTCTGTGAAGCAGCAATTGCCGCTCCACAAATATTTTGCCTTACGCAGGGCCAAAATCAGCAGGTTAAATGGGGTGTGAAAGTCTCTGGATTATTAAGAATTAACAGGGCAGAGTTAATAAATCACATCACGTCAGAGGCTGAAGACACTTGCCAACCTCCTTTGGCCCCACGCCCCTTACCCGGCACCCCAGACTTACTTTCAAACACACGCAATGTGCACCACCTCCCTAAATACACACACACACGCACGCACACACACACACACACACTACAAAGCCTCGTTCCTTCCCAGCAACAGCCACATTTGACAGTCATTTACAATGAAGTTTCCCATTATTTACAGTCAAAAACTCTGAAGCCTGAGCACAGTAAGATTTACTCAACCAACATAATCCTCATTTTATGAGGAATTATGGACATGAAAGGAAACCGTGGCATTCCTTTCAGAATACTACTTAAAATAGAATGAAACAAAACTTGTCCGGGAACAGACTGTTTTTCACTACTAAGTAAAACATTTGAGGAAATCTCTTTTCTTTTTTTTTCTTTTTTCTTTAAGTTTGCCTGAATGAAAACAAAATAAAGACTAAAATAAAACATCTGATTTTAATATACTTTTTATATTTAAAATGTAACATATGTATAATTATAAAATAAAATAAAATAAAAAAACTAAAAAAAACTTGTACTTCAACAATTAAAAAACTTCAACATATGCTTTTGAACAATATATATTGCGAAATGTCTTATTTAAATTAACTGAAACATCAATTGTTTTTATGGTGATGTTATTTGTTTAGGGTAAAATACTTTCCTCCATCATTTTAATATGCAGAGACTATTAGTACATTTGTAGGTTGATGTGGCCAAAATGTCCCAGAAAAATCAGTCTGCACACAAAAATCAGGCTACGCACATCATAGTTGTTGTTTTTTTTTAAGAATGTGCAAGCGACTGAATGCTCAAATATCAAATATATTGAAGATGCCAAATATATAATGAAGATGTCATCTGTGCTCTCCGTCAATGGAATACACTTCGAGGCTTGCACACTCAAGCAGTCTGTTTGAAGTTAGATAAGGTAAAGTGCGAACATTTTTTTTTTTTTTTTTCTATTTTCGCCTATGAGTCCCTGAAGAGGATTGTGGAATGGATTAGAGAATTTCGCTTTGATCATGCTACATAATAAAGACTAATCTAGGGAGATTTACAACCACAGGTGATTTACAGCCCTGTGTGAATTGTCTCTCGTTCTGGACATTGGCCCAACGCTACAAGAAAGAGGTCAATAAAAAAGTGGCTTTCTGTGCAATGGATTTGCCAACTTAATGACATTCACTAATATTCCATACCTGGAAACAGCTAATGTTTAATATGAGATACTCCCAAAAGGACGAGCTCTGAACTAACATCTCTAAAAAAATCTAAACATGATAAATGATACAGTAAAGATTCAAATCCGAACAGATTCAACTCACTGTAGAGCAAAGGAGAATTATCACATGCTTTTCATATAGATGCACACACACACACACACACACAAAAAAACCTAAATCATTCATCTTTCTCCTTTTAACATGGAATATTAGAAGTATTAGAACTAAAGTATTAGAAATAAATTGTAAACAGGTGGGCGCACTGAATGTGTTTAGTCAGTGAGTGGAATGTTACTTACTTCGTGTGACTACACCCTCCAACCTGATGATGTTGGGGTGGTCAAACTGTCCCATGATGCTTGCTTCACTGAGGAAGTCCCGTCTCTGTTTCTCTGTGTATCCGGCTTTGAGAGTCTTGATGGCCACACAGATCTCCTTCTTAGACGGGAGCTTCAGTCGGCCACTGCACACCTCTCCAAACTCCCCTGGTGAGAGATGCTTATTTTAGAGATAATTAAAGCTGACAGGAGAAGCACTGATTTCTCTTCTAATTAAACTGTATTCATGCGTATTACCTCTCCTGACTGCAGTTGATAGATTTAAGAATTACATCTAAGCTTTGACTGTCTAAGAAACAAAACATTATCTGTGGGAAATTAGGAAAAAATGTTTCCATTAAAATGTTTGATACAATGTGCTCATAAAGCGTGTTTTTTATGTGGGTTGGAAATAAATGAGAAGGAATCAAATAATATTGTTTTCTGCCATTTTTTATTTTAGATTATTAAATGCAGCAATGTGTTTTACATTATTTGTTTTAAATCTATAAAAACATACAGATCCTTCATAGGTTTATATTCCCATATTTGTGAAGGATCTTGTGAAACTAAAGAGTAATAATGGTGAAAATTTAGCCTTGCCATCACATAAATAAAGTACACTTTATAATATATTGAAATATAAAAGATTCATTTTAAATTATAATAATATTTCACAATATTACTGTTTTCACTGTATATCAGTCTTTGTGATTAGGACACATATGACTAGTTAGTATTTTATTTATTTTTAAGGTGGAGCATAATGATGATCCTAGCCTTGAAGGGATAGTTCACCAAATAATGAAAATTCGGTCATTATTTACTCACCCTCATGTCATTCCAAACCCTTTAGACCTTCATTCATCTTCAGAACACAAATGAAGATATTTTTGATGAGATCTGAGAGCTTTCTGTCCCTACATTGACAGCTTAGCAACTACCAATTTGACACTTCAAACAGTTCATAAAGAGATTGTAAAACTAATCCATATGAATTGAGCAGTTTAGTTAACATTTTCTGAAGAGACTTGATCGCTTTGTATGATAAACAGATTGAAGCTCAAACGTGCTGCGTAACATTAGAATGAACCTCATTGGTTCTCGCACGTCAAGTGAACATGCTTGAGCTTCCGTTTACCACAACTGATATGTAAGCCGATGAATGTTTTTTATGTGATAAAAGCCTAAATTCAATCTTTTCATTTTGGACTAAACTGCTCAATTTATATGGATTAGTTTTACAATCTCTTTATGAACTTTTTGAAGCATCAAAAGTAGTAGATGCGTAGCTGTCAATGGAGGGAAAGACAGCTCTCAGATTTCATCAAAAAGATCTTCATTTGTGTTCCGAAGATGAACAAAAGTCTTATAGGTTTGGAACGAGATGAGGGTGAGTAATTAATGACAGAATTTTCATTGTTGGGTGAACTAAACCTTTAAATTGATTTCAAGGGCACATGCGCAGGTGTAAGGCAAACTTCAAAGCCCTCAGCAGGGGTTCAGATCTCCACAATGGACGATGTTGACAGAGACTTGGATGGATATTTGGGTAAAGATGATGTCACCACCTAGACATCCAGGCCAGGGCCATGTCGTGTGTGCAGAATTCGATGTGCAATTACTTTATTTCCCATGCAAGTTTAAAGAGATGGGTGAAATCCAGGATTGATGTCTGGAAAAAGTTAGCCGGAATAATTGCAAGCTGTCTAAACAACCGCCACGCTGGACTTGGCCAGCGCTCAGATGATGTTGACCATCTTAAATATCAACCTGGCTTAATCCTCAGCAGTGATCGCGCTGATAAGCTTTGCAGATAAATGAAGATCTACCAAAACCACGCTAATAGATCATTTTCCAAGTCACCTTTTTGCACCTTTGTATCACTTGCCAAAGTGTATGAAAGCTGTAAAACGCAGAAGTGACATTTGAACCAGGGAACATGCTTATTTGTAGTGCGTAAGCCCTGATGTTTGTATGCCGACAGTACGTTGGTGCATCAAAAGTGAACGGTTCCTTTATTTGCTGGGCTCTGCTGCATTGTCTATAGAGCCATGAATCACAAGGCATTATCTTGATATGTGCTTCGCTGTTAAAGACATCAGGGATGCGGGGAGAGAGAGAGAGAGCTGTGGGGGGTGAAATATAATATCCCAGCCGGAGGTGTGCTCTGCTTACCCATGCTCCTCTGCTCTGGCAGCAGGCAGTCTATTAAAGGCATTCAGGCAGTGAGGATGAGCACTGGGAGGGACCCTTTCCCCATCTCAAAGCCACACACCTTCAGCTGTGGTGCTAAATGATTCTCATTTACACCACCTGCCATGTTTGTTACAAGTTTAACAACTTTGTTTCATTGCACCAAAGAGTGAGTGATGACGCCGCATACCTGCCCCAACGACTTTGTCTATGGCGATACAAGACGCTTCCAGTTCCTTGGCGAATTCGTGCACGGCTTGACTCGGGTCTTCATAAGTGTGTGGGTCCACATAGGTCTTGATTCCAGGCAGTCTCACTGAAAAGAAAACAAAATAATGCCAGAGTTTATGAGGCAGGGGGTTACTGTTCCGGTTTCGTGTAGCTTTGCTGTTGTTGTGACATTAATTGCTTCTTTCTTCTGCCAACTACATGTGAGTATCAACAAACAACGTGATACCATTTTTGCAGTGTAAAGGCAACTATTTGGATGAATAGGTATAAGAAATAAATGACCAGTAATAGTTTGGCATGCAAATAGATGTAGAAAAGAAGAACAATCATAATTCAGTATTCAGTGAATAATCTCTTAATGTAATGGGAGGTTTTCCAATTTTCTTATTAAATAATTATAAAAAATAATAATAAAAAAAATCGCAGGTGAAAGAAGGCAGGACCAGATGTAAAAAAATATGGTCAATGATGCAGAAATAATAACAACAAAACCAACTCTAAATAACTGCTTTCTAAAAGCCTCAGACCATTTTATAATTACATAAGTGTAGTGTTGTACAAAACTGACAGAGATACCACCATAATGAGTGTCTCTCTTCAGTTTTGCTTTATTTCTAAGTTATGAATCTCTGCCCATACAGCAGTCACTGCTGAATCAATAGGCTTGCTATTGGTTGGCACTGCGAATTTGTGTCTCACCAAATTTGAACCAGAGGCAAAATTTGCATAAACAAATTTCTTTGCCACCAGATGTCCATCAGCCGAAATTCTTCATCGTTCCGATTCCCATTCAAATGACTGGATTTTGCTCGTGAAATTTCGCAGAGATAAAATGCAACCACACCTTAAAGTTGACATGAAACGGAAATTGTGATCGTCTTTTCTTCTGTATTGTGACATATTTGAGTGAAACAGCTTCTCGGATGAGAAAAAAGGTAGGGTAGAATTTTTTTTGCTTTTGTTCATCAGAAATTAATTGGGTCATTGTCATTTTGCACACGTGATCTGAAAAGAGATGTTTTTACATTAAAGATATTTGGCCCTCTCATACACCCGGCACAATGCAGCGCTAGACGCGGCGCAAGTGTTTTGTGCTAGTTTCAGCCCAACGCAGTTATTATTTTCACAATGCATTTGCGCCCATCTGTGTGCCCAAGGGCTGCTCGTCAGAAAATGAGGCGTGTTCTAGCACATTGTTGGCGCGATGATATTTTGAGGCAACTGAAATAGACTCCGCTATTGACCAACAAAAACCTGGTCTAAAGTCAATGGTGCAATATTATTTTTTTGTTATTTAAAGAGCGCGTTAGTAATGTGCCCCTATAGGTGGGTCCACAACGCACGTCACACTTTGTCCTGTAGGTGGTCTGCTTGCGCACTTTAACCTTGTGCACGAACAGATCCGTTTCCTCGCTAGAGAAGCGTTCAGTTTTTCTGTTTGCAAATTCCACCATGTAAATAGTGCACAACTGGCTTTTAAAGGAATGGGAGATGAGACTCTGATTGGTTTATTGCACGTTTCGCCCAAAACACACACATTACTCATTAAGAGAATAGGGACAACCCTTTTAGACCATGCGCCGGGTGCGCCGACCATTTTTCCCGTCGTTAAACTAGCAAAAGTGGATTCAGACTTAAGTGCACTTGCGCTTTAGACCATGCGCTTAGATCGTTGAAATAGGACCCTATGAGATTATGGTGACTTTAAGACTGCAACTATCTTCAACATTTTGTTTGTATTTTGGGTTAGGATGTTAGAAAAAAACCCTAACTTTGCACTGTAAAAATACTGATGCTTGTGCTTGGGAGGTCCAGTGGAAAAAAAATACCATATTCCGTCACAGAGGTTGTTGATTTGAATCTAAAGGATAGGAAGCTAAGGTTGTCAAGAAACGTAATTTGTTGGGTTACAAGATGGATAGGTCTATTATGGATGACCTAATCAGTTACCCAAGCTATAGTCCTACAGGGCAGCTCATGCAGGTTAATCTAAGAGAAATAGTGTGGGCCTCCATTAAATTTCCTTCCTGATACCTCTGCCAGTGTGAAAAATGGTAGCATATGGACAATTGGCTTGCTGTAACTCTGGAGCAAAGGATATTACTTAGTCGTTACTGGGTTTTTGTGGGCTGTCTGACATTTAAAAATAAATACCACAGCAAAACTTTGTTTTTATTTTTACTATATTTTTAAGGAATGGGTATTAAATGCCTGGAAAGATCCTGCATACTTGCAAGACTGAAGAATACAGTCTATAAGATATATATATATATATACATATATATACTCACAGTGGCCGTTGCCAAAGGGCAGCCTCTTTTCATCTGGATGTTTGGACTTGCTGTATCTACACAACCTGTCAATTAAAGTGATGAAAAGCGTTAATTATTCTTAACAGCTTTAATTGGAACATTTTTCTTCTCTAAACGATGTACAAAGAAACTAAAACCTGAACAGACAAAAGTCAGAGCCAGGAAAAACTTGACTGTTTTGCTTTGCTATGAGGCATGACAGTGTTCTGGGGTCTTATAATAAGCCATAGATTCAGTGCAGCGCAGTCTGCCAAAATCAGCCCCTCGTGACATGACACTTGACTCTCAGGGTGCCCGTTACATTCGGCAAAGCAGGGGCAAAAAAAAACAACTTCTGCCAAGTGAATCGTCAACTATTTATAGGCAGCAGAAATGAAGGGGCACACATTTTCATACTTCATATCTGAAGGGGGGGGGGGGGGTATCAAGGGTCCTGGGGAGAGACTTGAGACAGCAAAGTGACAGCTTCAAGATGGGCACACTTAAAGCCCTGCGTGACTGTGGTTTGAGTGACAGACAGACCTGCTAATCACAATGTAGAGCACTACAGTGAGGAGGATGATGGCCACAGCGGAGGAGATAGCGATCAGCACTACCTGACTGTTCTCACTGGAGATGGAAAAGGCTGGGGGAGAAAGAGAGAGAGAGAAAGGAAGATTTTTATGTACACATTAGACAGATTATGTAGCTTTTCAAGTGCTTTCTTTGCTGCTCAAGGTCAATTAACACAAATGTAACATTTAATTAGATTGTTTTTCTTTATTTGATCAAAATAATGACATTATCTGCCACTAACCCCTTAAACCCCCTGTCCTCAGATCATAACTGAATACTTGCTGACATATAACAAAAATCAAAAATATAGTCTATATACCCTTGTGGAAACAGAAGTGAGCTTAATTGTATAGAATGTGCACTTGTAGGGTATTTCAAATCTTACAAGTATATTTTTTGAAAACTGCACGTGCAGATAATACAATATTAATGAAATAAAAGGTCACTTAAGTGTATACTTAAAGAGAGTACACTTTCATGTTTTTTGTAACAATTTGTAACCATTATGTACACATTTTAAAAATGATTCTAAATAGAAGATATAAATTGTACTGAATGTCAGCTTGCTTATTTTGCTCAAGATAAGGATTTATTGTTTCCACATGTTATGCAAATAAGAAACTCTGCTTCTAACCACAGCTCGAGAGCTGTCGTTCCAAACACACAACTTTGCGATGCTGTTTGTGAATGTTCGTCAGAACTATGTTTTCTGGAAACACTGACTCGTTGAACGATGCTGATAACGACAGAACTAACAATGCTTTTGGGAAACACACACCAGAACATTCAGCAGTACACTTTAACCATATTTCAACAACAATAAAAGTAATCATGAAATTACATATAAAGATGTACTAAATTTTAACTAGCATATTAAACTTTTTTCATTTAATTGCAATTAACATGCAATTAAGTGTCCAAAACCATTTCATTCAGTACGTATTTAAGTATGTACTATTTTTTTAAAGTATATTATTTCTGTATTTACTCTTTTTAAAAGTTTAACAGGGTCACACAGGCTCTGGTGATTTATTTTAGTGAATTTAAATTTTAAGCAATTGTGTGCATATTTTTGTGTGCAATTTTTAGGTAATTTTCCACATTTGAAGTAGATGTAGCTACAGTAAAACAACAGAAAAACAAAACTGTGTCTGCATTTAAATACATGTGTCATGTGAAAAATACAGTTATTTTGTTAGCTCCATGAACACTGTCTGTTTTCCTTCAGGAGATGACAGTAAGTTTGAAACAATCCTGTATTCTGAATCCATCCTTAAACAAAGTTGAATGCAAGATTTTAAATATTTATCATAAACGTGACATGAGAGCAGTTTTTTTTTTTTTTTTGGATGGTGTTGACACCCAGTGAGTGATGACAAAGAAAAAAATCATTTTGTGAGAGAATGGAAGCAGCAGGAGGTTGCATGCTGATGTAAATCAATACCTCTGAACATACTGAACAAATTAATCCAAAATTGGTCCTAGGGAAAGGAACCTTGTTTCTTTTTAGATCTGTAGCTTTTTTTCCCCAGTACTCAATAATCGAGTTATCAGATTAATTAATAAATCAATGTTGAGAAATAAACCTCTACCAATCATTTAACATTTATGATGCTACTCATTTTCAGCTAATGAATATTTAACACAAAATATACACATTTATCTCTTTCATTATGGAATATCTAGTGACTGAGACACATAATTCCATATTCAGACCTTTTCTGCATGAGTTATGATCTCAGTTGTGCCACGGTGTATATTTCGCACCAGCTATATGTGTAGAGGCGCCTATAGATCTCTGATCATGCCCAGAAACCTGTGGAGAGCCACTCACAGTATCATTTCATTACATGAGTGTGCATTGATTTCCTATAAATGTTTCATTAGATAAAAAGGCCTTCAGCAATGCTGCTCTACAATATAGGGTTTACAAGTGTTTAATAGTGTTTCAGACAACAGCTGCCAGCCATCACGGGACAAAAGATGCAGCATGTGTCGTTTTAACCAAGTGGTTTACTGTGTGAATGACTTGCTAGACAGTGTGTGAGATGAGAAACCAAGAGAATTGTGACTATTGTCTATATTGTTCTTTGTTCTGCACAGCTGTGAATGGATTGAATAGATCCGGCGGTGGTGACTGGGGGAATGTGACTGTAAATAGAGAACAGTATGATAGGAAGTAAGTAAATGCTTACAGTCTGGGCTGGTCTCAAACTCAAACTTGCGACTGGTCCCACCGTAACCGGCAGCGGTGCGCGCTCTGATCTGCAGCAGGTATGTGGTGTCGGGTTTTAGGCCGTTCAGTGTGACATTTGTGCCCTTCGACCTCAGGATGGTGTAACTGGTTTCTTGTTCCTGCTGTAGGAAATAAACCAAGAGGAAAACAGAAAGGAGATAAATTAGTTTCAGCATAGCATAAACATCTGAGCATCTTTTGCCTGCAATAACAATGCTAGATTAATGAATGAGGTTAATGGTGACTCAAATGCATCTTTTATGATATTCTTGGTTATTATAATGTATAATATCAACTTGAAGTGCTTTTCACAACATATTTTACTTCATAATCCCATATACACCACTGGTCAGATGTTTGGGGTCGTTAAGGGTTTTTAATGTTTTTGATAGAAGCCTCTATTCTCACCAAGGCTGTATTTGTTTGATCAAAAATACACTGTAAAAAAAAAAAAAAAAAAAAAAAAAAAAAGATTATTGAGTATAATTGCAAGAAAACAATACTATTTCAGTCATTCTACTTAAAAATCCAATGTGTACTTGCCGTTGCTTTCTGAAATTTACTACCAATTTCTGAGTGAACAATTTTAAGAGATCATAACTCAATTGTCTTTAGTTTATAGTAAAAATAGTAATATTGTGAAATATTATTGCAATTTAAAATAACTGTTTTCTATTTTAATATCTTTTAAAATGTAATATATAAAGCTGAAGTTTCAGCAACCATTACTCCAGTCAGTCACATGCTCATTCAAAATATATTCTAAAATGTTGATTTAGTGCTTAAGAAACATTTATTTTATTTTTAATGTCGTGCTGCTTAAAATTTTGTTTGTGAAAACCATGACACATTCTTTTTAGGGTTATTTCATGAACAGAACGTTTAAAAGATCAGCGTCCATTTTAAATAGAAAACTTTTATAACTTTATCAATGTCTTTACTGTCACCTTTGATCAATTTGATTCACCCTTGCTGAATAAAAGTATTTAATAAGAAAATGTGGGCCAGGACTAGTTTTTATCCAACGGGATTTGAATTGATTAAGTGGGCATAATTTAATTTTTATTGAAGCTTAAGAATTTTTTATATAAAAATAATTTCCTATTCTAGTAGAGGCATGTTTACCACCTACACTGAAAACAGCTGCCTGGGACTGTTACTTATATGGATTGACTTGCCTTAGAGGGACTTAAGAGCAACTCAGGGCCACTTACGCAGAGCCTTGTCTTAAACGAGCATTTGAAGTAAATCATATCTCATTAGAGACATACAAAGACCATCTGACCATACGAGCGGACAGGAAAGGGACGTTTCTGGACGAGAAAATGCATGCCCATCGGGAGCATCTAAGGCTAACTGGGACAGTGCCAGCTCATCTTAATATACTGCCACCTTCGGTTCACATTTTTATGGCTTTCCTAAAGATTTCTGTGGTACGTTGATCCTCTCTACAAGCAAAAAAACCCAACTGATTTATGGGGCGTCTTTGCTTTCAAACCATTGTTTCCAGATGTTTCTCTGACTGGAAAAAGAGGCAGGAGTGGAATGAGAAAGAGCGGAGGTTTCAGTTGTTTATTGTAGGAGTCCAGAAAAAGGGGGAAAACATCCCACAAACAGAAAGATCACTCATTTGCCGGCATTATCCAGCACATTCATCCATGTAACTTATCAGTCTTCGGCCATAGCTAGTGTTATGGCAAAACGTCAAAAGTTCATTTGTGTTTTGCTCTATTGTTGACCTCTAAGAATAGCTCACTTGTCCACACTGTAGATATTGAATTTCCCCACGCTGAAGTAATTAATGGCAAATGAGATTTGAGAGCATCTTTTCGAGGGTCGGTAAACATGTAACAGATCAAGCTCTATTGGGTTTCATGTCTAGACTACACATGCTAATAGGATTCTTGATGCGCCAAGGTATGGGCCATAATTGTCAGACGTCACTATAGATGAGAGATGTAGTGTACAGTTACATACGCTGGATTTCTTTGAATATCCTCTGCTTATCCACTAATCAGAAACCAATAAAACAGCAATAATAGCCACATTTATAACAATGTAAGCAAATAGACAAGAAACAAGGCTCTTAAAATGCTAAAACAGATGTAAAATGGCCAAAATGGACCAATTGACCAAAATTGATATTAAAGATTTTTGCATTGTTATAAAATAATTTAAAAAAATATTAAGCAGAACATTTTGAACACTGATAATAATAAGAAATGTTTCTGGAGCAGGGACGGATTGACAATCTGTGCGTTCTGGAAAAGTCCAGAACGGCCGTCCAACCGAGGGCCGTCGGCACAAAAAAAAAAAGTCTAATAAAGCAGTATTAACAGCCAACAGCAGGGGCACTAATATGATCACTTATGCTACGTGTAAAAAACAACAACTGAGGAAGAAGAGTCGGCCTATAGCCACTGACATTTTATAAGGCTGCACTTTTAAATTTGCTTACATTATATTTGAATAGCTGTGGTCTCCAACGTGGTGCCTGTGAGTTGCCCGCTAAACACATTCTATAAATAGCCCCGTCGGGCTTGCCGTCGGGGTTCCAGACTTCGAATAAATGGTATAATTTTGCGACCTTTTCAACTAAACGTTTCAATTTGAACTTTTGCCTCTACAAAATTACCCAACTCTCTTTGTATGCTGTCATTTGCGTTGCGTATGAGAAACATCAAATGGCAAACGCTTAAAAAGCGGAACAAAACTTGTTTGATCTGAGCAGCGCATTATCAGCTCGGCCCAAAAAACAGCGATCGCGGACAAAGCTGATCTCGATCACGCGAACATTATTACACAGAGCTGCGCGATCCACTGAGAAGCATTTCAATTCAGCGCAGAATTCTCTATCTCTATTATAAACCACAAATGACTATGTGATTTAAGCTTGTAAAAAGCCAGATGAAACAGCGCTGATATTCTCAACATATTGACGCAAAAAAAACAAAAAACAGGCGAAACATTGTTCCGAGAACAAACCAGTTAGAAGACATTACACACCAAAACCTATGAATTAACTATTAAAAATGCTGTTATATTAATACAGTTATGTATAAATGTATTGTAATGCAGTAATGTTTTTGTTTAGAAGTTATGGCAGTTTATTATTTTTTATTTTTTTCATTTATATTTATACTAAATGTTTGGGCTACTGTTTTTGATAACACGTACAATAGGTTTATAGAAAATCAACAAAAAAAACAACTAAAAAAACTAAATTTTCATAAGTTTTCAGGATTTTTTTTAAACGCTTTTAAGTCTGAACCAGAATATCAAGATATTTTATTATTTCCCATATGATGGTGAAAAGTAAAAAAGCTTCACCATGTTATGTATAATAAATATTGGAGTATAACAAATAAAAATTCCTTCTAGATGTAGCCCTTGCACACAAAAAGGTTGGAGATCCCTGGTATACAGTAGCCTAACTATATGTTTTATAATTACAAGTTTGTGTAATTTGGGTTACTGTAGCCAGTGACATTTCATTATTTGTATTTTATGGCATTGTACATTTTTTGTTTTTATTTGAAGGCTGAGGCTTCATTAATAAACACAACCCCAATTATCATCATTGGTTTTGAGATGTTACTTGCTGTGAATACCTGTCTGATAGGCTACAGTATTGTGGCATAGTATCAGGACATCCTGGCTAGTGTCTGTCCCACACGGCTAGAGGCGAATGGCCGGTTGATGGGCCTATTTGGGAGAAAAGTCCAGGGCTGTTTTTTAGCCCCAGTCCGTCCCTGTTCTGGAGCACCACATAAGCATATTAGAATGATTTCTGAAGGATCATGTGAGATAAATAATGCATCTAAATTTACATTTTAATAAAAGTATATTACAACAGAAAACATCTGTTTTAAATTCTAATAATATTTCACAATATAGTGACGTTTACTATTTTGATCAAATAAATGCAGCCTTGGTGAACATAAGAGACAGCAACCCATAGAAATGAACTGTTTTGATTTTGATAAATTATGATTAATGTTAATAGAATGTTGTCATATAAATAATTGTGGAATTATAACTATATAATAAATAATAAATTATATGTATATTAAAGTATTATAAAAAACAAACAAAAAAACATTACCTACAGACCAAGTCACTCAAATAATTTGGCTAAAATGTTGAAATCATGACCTCAAATGTATTTAACATTTCTAAAGCCTAAGAAATATAATAAGCAAAAAATAAAAGAAACAAATATGCACGCACAATATGCGTCCTAACGGCTTAAATATACATTTCACCACGTAAGTAATAATATTTGACGTTGACCAGACTTATACAAATCAAAACCAGACCGCTGGTTTAGTTTGAACATGCTACTTAGAACATTCAAAACAAATGAAAAGCCATATTTTAGCAGGATTGCATGGTTTTTATTCACATGTCTTTTCACAAAGAGCCAGTACGTGCAGCGATGGTGGAGTTAGACCATAGATGGTCTTGTACTTGACTTTACATCTGTCAGTGCGGCTGAGCTTTGGAAGTTTTGCGATGTGATAATGCTGATATTACAGAAACATCCCAACTCTAAATCCTATCTGTTTAGCAACCATGGCAATTTCAGGACGGAAATAGAACTTTTTAAATCTTAAGTCAAGAATTAAGATAGCAAGTTTGTATGATACAGCCCCAGAAGCAATATTTTGGTATTTCGGCTCCTCTCACAGCACTTTTTGAACGAAGAACTAATCCAAAACAGCTCTTTTCTGGGGTCCCTGAAGAGCCTGTAAGTGTCACCAGAGGACATTTGTTTGTAAAAGTGATTTCATCTGTATATCTAGCAGTTTTATAAATGCGGTAGGACGTCTACTGACACAACCCATGATGGAAAGAAACATCCATATGATGTAGCGGGACTCTAGTGGAAACCCAGTGACTAATGCAAACATCACATTTGATCTGGATCTGACGACAATCATTCCCACTTCTTTCTCGAACGCAGCACAGAAACCATTTCAAATCTTTGGACTTTGAATGCAAAGCCACAAATGGAGCGCATCAGGTTTTATGGTTTGAGGAGGCCTCGAATATAAATTCACTCTGCCACGGAAGACGAAACCAATACCTTGTGTCATATTGTATGCGTCTCTGTTCGAGTCATAAATCTTTTCACAGGGTGTCACCGTTCACTGCTCACGACATCATGTGATCAGCTGGAAATCATATACAGGTGTGTCTAAATTTTCGCTGCAAAAAATATATTCTTACCATATGTCCTAGGTCCGCATCAGCCACCTCCCAGCTCTGGGGTTTGACAAGGCGTGCAATTGTTACTTTTCGGCAAGTGCGCTATTGGTGGAATTTAATATGCTTGTCATGTTCTACTTTGACAGTCTAAATATTGCAATCTGGGCTTACAGCCTTCCTCTCCTCTAAAGAAGAAATTCTGTAAATATGAAATGGCTTTTCCAAAGCACTCCTTCCATCTAAGTTTGACGAGAAATAAACATTCTCAAATACACTGTGAGATCAATACGATAAACGGACAAAAAAAAAAAAAAAATCATAAATGTGCACCGTTTCACTTGCATGAAGAACATTGAAAACGCAGATTTGTGAGTGTTGCCAAAAAGACGAGAGCGACCGGGATGCTGTAACGTCAGGGAAACATGAGCCAGAGCGCTCAAGTATTTAGAGATGCTTGAATTGTAAGGCTCTTTCCTCTTTCATAGCTTTGTTAGTTTGATATATACACAAAGAGCAGAGTATTTCCCCTCTGGCATATAATCAAAAAGAGATTTATTTTAAGTGAAGCAACATGGACCTCTTGGACCTCCGGATTGGACCTCTTGCTTTCTCACAGGAGCTGCATCACTCCGGTTACCATGCATCCCGATGCCTTTTTGAGAATCCATTAAGCGCAGTTTGTTTGATTTTGCGCTATACAACATTATGCAGTGTAAACATCATGGTGTTTTTGAACTCTGCCCGTTCATGCCACATTTTTCTTTGAAAAGTCACTTAGCGAATCTGGCTCTCTTTTATGAGGTTTATATGTTCAAGTCTGCGGCCAGTGCGTCAGTGAATCCGGTAAGAAGATTTGGGGCCCCCTTTCCTTCTCAGTGTGTGTTTTGTGAGGGTGAAGGTGGCTTGTTATCCTCTGCCAGCCTAGATCAAGGGGCACCAAGGGTTTTACTGAGGGTGTCCCTGGCTTTTCCACATGGCAGCACCAGTTGTGTAGGATTTGGGCGACTCCAGCTATGCCTGATGAAGCAATGCCTCACAAGGTTGTGTAATTAACAGGAATCAATGGAGAGAAGGACTAGATTTTATTGTGAACGGGGAACACTGTGCCACCCAGGGTCAAATGAGACATGGAGGATTTCAGGAGCCCCCGAGTGTACCTGTGCCAGACGGGGAAAATAGCCCACGATGAGCTGCCTTTTGCTTGCAAATAAGGGGATTAGGGCCAAGCGAACGCATTTCCACAGCCAGATTTGGGCCTCACTGATCTCACAGAAAGACACATCACAAAAGTCCTCACTAGGAAGCACAGGGTCCAGTGAATCTAACAAACACTCCTTTTTCACCAGCAGATGGAAAACCAATATCAGCATATTTGGATTTAATGTAAATGATGAACACATTCTGAGTGTGTAACTCGGCTCAAGAGAGTTGAGCTGCTATCCTCAAAAGGTCAACTCATAAAGTTTCCACGTGAAACATGCAGGCCTAACTTTCTTGAAGCAATTCAAACTGTTTCTATGGCTAACTTATTATGCTAAGCTTAGGTTACATAACGCTTGTTTTTTTCTTCAGTGCTTATGTTCGTACGGTAAATCTAAGGCCGTAATAATATTCCCTGTTTGGAAATAAATCCCCAGTTAACTCTGAAAGCCCTGTCAAAATAACTTAACAGATAATGCTTACTGTAAGATATTCTTTCATTATGACTGGGGGATATTTTGAATATTCACAATATATTATCGTTCAAAAGTATAAGTCAACGGGATTAAAAAAAGTAAGGACACATTAAATTGATCAGAAGTAACAGTAAATACTTTTATATTGTGAAAAAAAAAAATTATATATATATATATATATATATATATATACTGTATATATATATATATATATATATACACATATATATTTAAAATTAATGCTGATCATTTGAATGTTGATCACGGTTTCCACAAAAAAATAAATAAAATAATAATAATAATAATAATAACAAGAAATGTTTCAGCATATTATAATGACTTCTGAAGGACTAACCATGTGACAATGGTTAGTAATTGCTGCTGAAAAATCACCTTTTTGCCTTCACAGGAATACATTTTTAAAATATATTAAAATAGAAAACAGCTTATTAAAAATTGTGATAATATTTCACAATATTACTGTTTTTCCTGTATTTTTTTATTTAATATATGCAGCCTTGGTGAGCCTTGGTTAATTTATATTTATTTTTTATCTTACCATCCCCAAACTTTTGAAGAGTAGTCCTCATTTTGCCAGAATATAAAATGAAGCAACTATTATGTAAATGTTTAAGTTTCATTTCAGGGTCATTACGTTTAACAAAAAGCATGTGTTTGCATGAATCATAAACTTATGTCAACACATAACATTTCAAATAAATAATTAAACATACAATCTTAAAAATGCATCTTTTCAAAATGTATTTTAACTGTGTTATAATTTGGCCACAATGACTGTTGGGTTGAAAAAATATATTGAAATTCATTTGAAATCAGCCACCTCAAAGTAAATACATAAATCTCAAAAGATGTATTATAAATTGTCAGAAGGCTGATAAATGTCTAGATATAATTTCTCTTTTTGCTATATCACTCAGCCCTAGTATTTGGAGAGTGGAAAGCACAGACTGAAATGATCTGCATGCTTGTCTACAGTATTGGCATGAGCTTTCAATTCTGAACTTGTAAGACCTTTTTGTCATGATGAAGATGAACCATGTCTTGGAGACCACCAAATCCTGTCTACAATTTCACTATGTGTGGTCATACAGTCAAGCCATTTATCCACAAAGCTAATGGAATGTTTTTTCTGCGGGTGGAATTCTGGACGGTTGCCATTGGAGACTGTTCTAGGGCTTTCTTTCACACCCTCAGATCCCCTGCCAGTTCGGGATAGGAGTCCCCTACAAAGTCAGGGCCCAGTTAAGTTCCAAACCCAGAGTCGCGCTTTCTTTATAGCGAAGGAGACGTTACCCACTTCACCTATGAGCAGAAGACATCACAAGATCTGACAGCATGAAAGAGTCCTCTGAAAACTGACCCTAAAAGAGCAGCGCTACAACAAAACTAACCCTCAATCAAGACTACGGCTCATTAATCATATGGCATCTGTAGGAAACCAGCGGAAGGGCCGACCGGAGTGGGTTGTGACAGGAGAGGAGAGGTTGTGTTAAGGCTTTTTTTTTTTTTTTTTAGATGGGCAAGCAGGGGCTTGTAGTCCACAAGGGCTTTAATGGGCAGGTGGTGTTTAGATCAGTGTCTCCAGTGTTACAAGACCAAAGCCGAGATCATCTGGCACGTTCACAGATTGTTAAGCAGGCTTAAAATGAACTGACCTGGTCAGTGAGTACTAAGCAATGCTTCCTCTAAAACTGCCTGTGCACTTCCCACACAGACTGAAAGAAAATTGGTGCAGAAGGCAGACTCAGATAGGATTGAGAGTTCTCGAAATAAAACTAAATAGATAGTCACAAATAAAATAAAAAAACTACTAATAATAATCCATCTGCATGTTCATATTCGTTGATTTTGAATGTTGAGGCTTAAATACACAATGCTAATTGTAAGCTCACAGAGGCCAAGCGTTATTATTATGATTTATATAATTACAATAATTTGTCTACTGTTTAAATAATAAAATTTGTAGACTGCATGATTCAAGTTGACTGGCTCTAGACTGGTTTTGTTATTTTTGCATATTTTTATATATGTATATTTCATGTTATTATTATTAACAACAACCATAATAATAATAATAATTAAAACAGCTATATTGTAAATAATTTAATTTCTGTGTTTTAGTTTTGATATAAAAATGTGTAAGTATTTTTGTGATATTTTAATACAGAATATATATTAGTTTATTCAAACTTACCTGTGGCAACATTTTTGCCAAACGCTAAAAGCGTGTTTAGTTTTTTTCTGGAACAGATGAACGTGAATATGGCAACGTTTTATTACGTTGGAGTTTGTACATATCACCGCAGTTGAAATGAGTGGCGCTAAAAGATTAATGCTCCATTTTAGAATAACATACACCTTACACTAAACCCTAAACCTACCCGATAGTGTTAACAAAAGCAAATGTGACAGAAACGTAATCGTAACCATGGCATTTTAGCTTGTTTTTAAACTCTTGTCTTTGAGCTCTTTTGCTGAACTCGTCTCTCATGGGCTTCATACCCGAGCAATTCTGCACCAGCTGAGTTACTGAGAAAGCTTAGTACATCAGAAAAAACGAATATATGGAGCTGGTTAAGTGATGAAAACTCCAAAATATATTTGTTTACAAATCATGCACTATGGTAAAAAGTGTTTTGAGGTTGTAACATAATTGTGCAAGGAGCCGTGTGAAAACAAGTCTTTATCAATCCATTAATCATAATTGTGTATGAAAACTATTAAAAGTGCTTGATGTTTTACTACTTCTAGTGTTCATTTCTGTTGGAAACTGCAGTGAAATGTACATATTGGTACGTATTTTGCGTTTTGCTAATATTTTGCCACATGTACGTTTTTTTTCCAATGAACCTGTGTTGGATATTATACATTATGTTTATATAGCAGTGGCGAGGCTACATAAAGGCCAGGGTAGCACTGGATCCACTCAGATTGACAGCTGGTCCACCAAATCAAATGAGACACGAAAAAAGAAAGGAGAAAAAAAATAATGCGTACATGACAATAATAATCGCTTAAATACATGAATTTCACTTCTGAAACTTTGGAGCCTGTATGTGGCCGCTGGTCAAGCATGAAAAACAACGTACATGTCTGTGATTGGCTACATTGCTCCAAACTGCAAAACATGTTTTAAATAGAAACATTTTATGCTTTTCAGAACGCAAACACAGAAATGCAGGGGATCGCTTGCCAAATCACCAATATTAAAGAGAAAACTGATCCTAGACCAGCAGTTATGGCCAGCTTTTCCCTCTAAAAGCCATCCGAAGCAGCAGAAGGCAGTGGTTTGAGTAATACAATTCCACGCTAGTCTCAAGTCCTGCCCAGCATTTCATATGCTCCACCTTATTTATATTTGTTTACTGTTCTTATTTGGTTCATTGGTGATTTTATTTATGAATTGATATTGTTGTTTTCATGAAACTGTTGGTTAACAATAAATCAGACTCAACTAATCTTAATTGTCAAATTACTTTTATCCAATGTATTGTAAAATTATGTAATTCGAGAGGCCCACTCACCACTGGTTTATAGAGTTCTAACAGAGTTTCATAGTGAATAGTGAACAGGTGGGTGATTCTGTTCAGGTGGCTGAAGGGTCTGTCCAACAGACATATATTTTGAGAACATTAGTACCTGGTTAAATAAATCATTTCAGGCAAACGTCTCTCAGCAGAGCAGACAGAATCTATTTCACCTCAAACAATCAAATTAAACCACATTCACTAATGACTTGAAATGCTCCCAGGTATATGGATGTGCACTCTGGACCAAGATTCCTAATGAGGCCAAATAAAAGAACTTGATGACTTCAAATTAAAACGTTAATGCAGTGAGTGCCCACAGCGAGTCAAAATTAAACGGCCCCCACCTTCTCATAGTATTTGACCTCGTAGTCCAAAATGATCCCATTGGGTCTCTCTGGCTCCATCCAAGACAGTGAGATGCTGTTTCTTGACGTTCGGTCCTTCCTGATGACAGTCACTGCAGATGGAGCTGCGGATAGAGAGGGAGAGGAACACACAAAAATCGAAAAAAGCGGATTAGCTGTTTCCACTCTGTATTACAAGCACATAAAGCCATAAGGTCACAGGAAGTTCAGCTGACATTTTCATTCAACAATTTGCATCCTGTGAACTGGTTCCTGTGGACCTAATCGAGTTTGCTCTCCACTGGGGGCCGGTTTCAAAGTTAGGGAAGTTGGAGGACTGAAAGACAAATTGATGCAATCGGGCAACGGCTGGTCCCTGCAAACAACGGCCACTGTTATGTCAAGTGAATACCTCAAAGTTTGAGGCATGGCTCATTACTTCAGTTTGTTTTTTGTTTTGTTTCGTTTTTTGATGCCAATGACCCCCAAATGTGATGTGATACAAGTTTGGGAGGTTTCTTTTTTCTTTTTTTTTCTTTTTTTTTTTAAGAAGTCTCTTACCAAGTCTACAGTTATTTGATCAAAATACATCAGCAACAATGTGAAATATTATCAAAATGTATTTTGACCAATTTAATGTGTCCTTGTTAAATAACAGTATTAGAGACAGATTTACTAACAGCTTGAGTCAAACCCGCTTTTGGCGTTAAAAAAAAAAAAAAAAAAAAAACCTACTGTCAGGATTACCTAAAGACACACAGTGAAAAATCTGCGCTGAAAAGCCGTGGACACACAGTTGGCTGACATTATTGCATATGCATTTGTAGGAGTTTCCCTTTTAGATGAACAATGTTTGGGAGGAGAGTATTTAAATGGATCATGCAATGTGATTTTCTAAGGTTTGCGCTAGTTAATTCACTGGTATTTGCGCCATTATTTAATGCCCTTGTCTTATGCTGCGTTCACACCAAACGCGAATTTGCGTCTGGCACGAGTGATTTCAATGTTAAGTCAATGGTAAGACGCGTTTACGCGCGTCTGGAGATCTTGCGGCGCGAATGAGGCGTTTAGCGCGGCGCGGTAGACGCGAATTCGCCTCATTCGCGCGAATGACGCGTTACGCGCGAATTGTGCTTTTTGTGCATTCACGCGTTTGACGCGAATTCGCGTCTGCCGCCCGAGTTGAAAAATCGGAACTTCTGCGTCAATTCGCGCCGCGTTAACCAATCAGGAGCCTGCTTGATGCTGTGGCGGCAGGCCCGCTCGGAGTCACTCATTCAAAATGGAGGAGAGAGTTTAATTTTGGCAGTGAGCAGTCGGCCTGAGTTGTACGACAGTACTTCTTATTTCTATAGAGACAGGAATAAAAAGGACCTCGCTTGGAAGAGTGTCGGTAAGGAGATTGGGCAACCTGGTAAGTTGTAAATAAGTTACACATTTCACTTTTGAAGTTTTTACAACTATTTTCCCCCTAATATACAGCTACTTTTTGCTAACAAGATAATGTGTTTATTCAGAGGACATGTGCAGGAAAAAATGGACAGCGTGACAGCGTCTAGTTATACGCGTGACCACTTTGTGTGCATTCGCGCGTCAAGAGCGAAATTGACGCGCGTAAAAACAAAAGTTTGAAGCGAAATTTACGCGCGTCAATTTCGCTCTTGACGCGCGAATGCACACAAAGTGGTCACGCGTATAACTAGACGCGGCAGGCGCGAATTTTGACGCAGATTCACGTTTGGTGTGAACGCAGCATTAAACCAGACATGAATTTGCACTGCCCTTGGTAGATTGCATTTGTCATTATGGAAATGATCTGGTTGTGTCTGTGTTCTTTAATTTGTCAGTGAATCGTCAGCAGATCACACACAGAACTTTCCACTCCTATTGGCACTTTTATAGGATTGTGCTATCACGCTTATTTGCCCTGTTTAAATCTGGCCCTATATTTCTTTCAAAAAGAAGAAAAACCTCAAACTTTTGAGTGGTTTATTTATTTATGTATTTCTTTACACAGTTTTAACACAACTGAAAGTGGTTGAATATTTTAATGCTACCGATTCGGATCTAAATTCTGACTTGGGATGCAGCTTGAATCATAATGACACTGTGTTCGTTCATTGGCCAGAGGAGAACTGGTCCCAGAATGAGCCTGGTTTCTCTCAAGGTTTTTTTTTTTTCCTCCATTCTGTCACCTGATGGAGTTTGGGTTCCTTGCCACTGTTGCCTATGGCTTGCACTGAACCTATTGGATGAGAATTGAACTGAGCTGGACAATGACATCAATGTTTTTGTGCAGAACTGCTTTATGAATAAGTGATGATCTTTACAAGCAGAACTGAATCAACACTGAACTGACACTAGCTGGACAATGACACTGTTTACTTTTAGAGCTGCTGTACAGCCAATATTAACTCTGTTTGCATCATTGAATCACTTATTGAATCATTACTGTTATCACTGCAAAAGCTGCTTTGAAACAATCTGTGGTAAAGCGCTATTTAAATAAAGGTGACTTGACAACTTTTTTTTACACTATTTTCCATGGACCTACTAGCACCCCCTTTCATCTCATTGAGGGCCCACAGATTCCATTTTAAAGAGACTGGATAAGTTTGTTTAAAATCATCATGTTTAATGAATCCCCACAGTTTTTGATGGTTCCACAATGAGTGTTGCATTTTCAAGAGACTGTATGATGTTTTAGCTTGTACAAACGTGTCTCAAAACTCACTGTTTTCTCACAGAAACACCCCTTATAAGAATTTAATCAGGGTAAACCAGAATAATTATTTATGGGTATCCTTGAGGCAGATTAGTCATCTACTGTAGTAATTCGTGTTACCCATCATGTAGTCTTTTTTTTTTTTTATTATATTTTGCACATCTATAATTGTGCTACAGGCATCTGTCTCAAAAGTCTCCCCTCCACTCTGGCACTTCACATGGTCACAATCTGTGATCGTAATTCAAGTCAGAGTTTGGCCCTGCTTTCCTCCAGCCTGGCACTCGTGTTCTTTTTCAAGTTTACGGCTCTGTAATTGCGAGGCAGCAATGAGGCCATGGAGGCATCTGACTTGCCTGTGTTTTAATTTTATTAGACCACAGGAAAAAACATGTTGTTCTTTCAAATGTTCAAGCTTTCCTTGATTGTGATTATACAGTCTTGAAATGCTTCTTTTCCCTTGGAACTCATTTCCCCCCGTCTATTTCTCTTTGTTAATGAATCCAGATGGGCACAGTCTGTTTCAGTTTGCAGCCCCCCTACACAACCCTCTTCCCAACTGCACTCTGATAGGGGAGGTATTATTGAAGTTTTAGTGGCCACAGTTTATGGAAGCTATGATTTATAATGTCTGGACAGCAGGCTCATTTGACACTGTGTATCTTTCTCAGCATTCACAATGTGAACAGAATGACTTTGTCTTAAAATCAAAGAAAAAACATTGGTTCCTCCAATTGAAAGCGACAGTAAAGAGCTAATTATGGTTATATTGTTTTTTATATATATATATAGGGCTGCACGATTAATCACAATTTCCATGTATTCCATCACACTTAAACTGATTTGGCTTATCGCAATTTTTAGATCGCAAAGGTTGCGAATGTTTATTTTTTTTATGCGCAGCTTGTCATTGATGTACGGCTCTGTAAACGCTGCTCCATCTGAAAGCACTGTGAGTTTGAGTCACTTATAACGTGCATTTGAAAAAGCAACAGCGTCAAACATCTTTCCAAACATGAGAAGCATTTATGAACCTCTTCTCCAACAAAAGACATGCTTTTACTCCAAACTCACTTCATAACGACAGTTGAGCATCCTTCTGTGAGATGATGTGGCTTCTTACAGAGAATAAGGCAGTCGTGTGTTTATTACTCATGTTTAATCAATCAACGCGTTTAAATCTTCTGTTTATTAGTATGATGCCCGATAGTGTTATCGTACTTCTGCGGGGCATATTTGGCGTGTCTGTGTGAGAGCGCCCTCTGGTGTTCAGATGGAGTAGCATTTACTACCGATCAGCCACTGCACTGACAAGCTGCGCATAAAATAATCGCATCATTTGCCAAATCGTGTGCGGTTTCGGTGCAATTAATTGTGCAGCCCTACTATATATATATATATATATATATATATATATCAAATTAATGTGTATATCAAATATATATATATATATATATATATATATACACAATATATACATTTTTTTGTTAATTTTGTTTTATTTTAATAATAGTTTTAATAATTGTTATCCAAAATCACCCCCAATACCGTTATATGGAGCACTATTACAGAGGACATCCATTTGGAGTGGTATCTGGAACCATAGTGGACATTATGAAGTGCACTCATTCATTCATTCATTCATTCATTCATTCATTCATAATGCACCTCAATAACAATATACATGTACAATGTACTCTCAACGGATAGAGAATACCCATGTGAGCGTTGCATGAATCCCATATCCTGCAAGAAGATGGTGTCCGCAGCACCTCTGACGGCACCTTTGATCAGTGGTTTTTATTCAATCATTCTATACAGTTTATTTTTGGAGTGATGTAAAGAATAGTTAATGAGGGCATGGGGGCAACAATCCCATATAGGCCTACAGCCTCGATGTGAAGGCTCCAAAAGATCATCAACATGATTAGTCTGCAGTCGAATATACTGTACCTTCTTTTGACCAAATTCTGAATCACAGAATTAGCTAAAAATTGGCGAAAAGAAAAAATCTGAAATGGTGGACAAAGTGATATAAATGTTTATTATAATTTATTAAATAATGGTACTGTAAGTATTGATAAAATAGTTGAAATAATGTGACTTTTTTTATCCAATTCTGTTTTTTAATTATTATTTTTCTCCCCGTTTTGATTTGCTAGCTTAGCCTCATGCTAATGCCAAACTCTATTGAAAACAATTGTGAGTTGAGTCTGTTCTGTGTTTCATGTGAGAAGTGCTAATTTTGCGGCAGTAGATCTTTCAACAGGATGTTTACTAGGTTTTGGAACTGTGTATATTTCTTGGCTTTCTCCTTTTGAACAGAGGAAATCATCAGTTCCCACAAACCTTCTTAGAAGAAAGCGACAGCAAAAAGAACCACACGATTATGTATGTGGAACACTGCAAGAATATTCAGTTACGAAAATTGCAGAAGGGAGGGACCTTGCTGTTCTGCTACATTCTGCTTGAACCCACAACCTCAGAAGTGGACTGCATTCATATCTCTGCATTTTCAGGTGCGGCTGACGATAATTCTCCAGCACTTATGCTTTTGTCAATAATCCAAGTGAAGTTCTGTTGAGACCATGACATGCTGCAGAACACGGTCTCAAAATGTCCTCCACATGGCTCTGCGGATGTGGGACATAGGCATGGCATTAATGTGGGTGCCCATGTCTGAGCCAGACCTTCCTTTTCTTTCTCCATGCCCTTCACCCCCCCCAAAAAAAATCCACATGCCAAATAGAAGACGCAACCGCAACAACATATTTCAAGAATGCATGAATGAGTCATGGAAAACCTTCTGTAATGCCATGATCCAGCTGAACACTTCCACGCAGATCAAGGTCCAAAATTAGCACTTGTCAAGTGCCAAACACAAGTAAAAATTGGCTTCTGCTATTAACAACATCAATTGTAAACATACTTTTTTCTGGTGTAAAGTTGGGCATATTCCCATGGGGGGTCTATGATTGACTCTCTTTTGCAGCCTGTCTCTAGTGGCCAGTCGATGAATTGCAGTTTAAGTCACTTCCGTGTCGGTTTCAAGAGAGAGACCGGAAGGTTTCCGCTTGGGTACAATTTCTCATTATAATTTTGTGATTGGTGAAGTTTCACTGTGAGATGAAGAGAGGCCCCTACAGTATGATCTTGTGAGTTAAATAATCATTTTTAATAAAATAATTATAATAAAAAGTGCAAAACTGTTTTATATCTGGTAAAAAATATGCAAGTCTATTTTTTTCTCCAGTTTACTCATCATACTACTGTACAAGGGAGTCCAAAATTAACTTTTTGGCACAGTGTAAACTTGGCATTATCAAAAGTTAGGTTGCACAAGCTTGTGGCTTTGCTGAAAATCTCTGCTCTGCCCTGGCACGATTGAGAGGTCGGGTGAAGCAGCCTGTTAAGAAACCAGAACTGTCAGGTCTCAACACAAATGTTTTACAGCTCTGATGAGGTTGAGAGCCAAGCAGAGAGCACCGTCCTGACATGGAGGGCAGCTTACGTGTTCTGTCTCCCTTGGGCTGCGGAGCACAAGCTGGCTCCGTTTAGATGGATTGGGCTGCGCTGACAACCCTCTGAGCCCCTCGTAAATGTGTTCTCTGCAGGCCCGATTGGCCGTTCACACATCCACCTCCTTGTTCTGGCTGTGTTTTATAGGACAGTAAAGTAAGCTGGATTACTTGTCTAAGAGCAAGAAGAACAGAGAGGGGTCACAGTCTTCCTGGGTTAGGTTTCTGAAACAGCCTGAACTAAAAAAGTGAGGTGAAAAAACAGAAAGTGAGGGTGTAGTGCAGTCTCTTTGCTCGGAAATGAATACCATTAAACTAAAGCGCCTAAGTGCCTAAACTATGCTTCTTTGTACTGTGTCCTCTGAAAGAATTGTGAGTGGGAGTGTGTATGTCTGATGAGATTAATAAATTGTTAGAGAGTAGGGGTGTAACGATACCCTTATGTCACGATTCGATACATATCACGATACAATATTATTGCGATACTCCAAGGCATATGGTAAAAGGTTAACGAAAAATGTACTGTTGATCAAAATGCTAAATTTGATATTACATTGTGGGTGTAAATGAATAGGCTTGGACTTGGTGCAGGTAACCCAATGCACAGGACAATAGTGACACCAAATAATGCACAATGTGAATAATGCACAGTGACACCAAAATAAAAATATACATGATTCTGAAGCTGAAAATACAGAATTATTTTAGACGAATATGCTTGCACTCTGTCACTGACTAGATATATTTAAAATAATGTAGGCCACTTTTTACTGGTAACATAAGACATTTGGCATTATCAGGACCCACAAATATTCCCCCATTGAATTATCATACATTATATTCAACATTATATATAGTAGTTTAATGTAGCACTGACACTGAAACTCTGTAAACTCAAATTTTTTCTCATCCAAAATGTTAATTTTGGGTGAACTATAAATACATATTGTCACTATCCACGATATATATTAATGCATTTTTGCACTGCGATATATTGTGGCACGGTATATTGTTACACCCAAATAGAGTGTAATAAGGCCATAGAAAGCAACAGACATAACAGCAAATGACAAAAACATGAAAAGAATGCAATTTAAAGTTTTTGAAAATGTTTCTCCGAGACATCACTGAAGGACTAGGAGAGAGAAGTGCTAAGTCCATATTTACTGCCCATCAATCTGTCACCTGAAATCCTTGTCTAAAAAAGAAAAACCTTAAATGGAGCTGTGACCTAGCAACACACACACACACACACAACACACACACACAGAGTCTGGTTCGCATACCGTCTCATTTTTATTTATTTTTTCAGGTGCTATGCAATAAATCCTAAAAATAATTGTTAATTAATATAAATAATGTATTAATATTAGTAACATAATTATTTCAATATTTATTGCTTAGTTTTTCCCCTTCTCTAATTGAAATGTTTCAAACAAAACCCTATTCCTTATTCTTAGGAATAGTGTTTTTATTGATTTTTCCTGTGTCCTTAATTTCACTTTCCATTGATACAATAAATCATTAAATCTTTTGTTATCCAAAATGTAATTTGAAAGAATGTATTTTCTTATCCTAAAAAAGGACAGAAAATGAGTAATGGCTACTAAGAAGTTTTGCAAGAGGTCAGTAATATTGTGAAATATCATTACAATTTAAAATATCTGTTTTTTGTTTGAATATATTTTAAAATGTAATTTATTCCTGTGATTATATTATATATCTTTTGTAAAATCACAAATGTCTTTACTGTCTCATTTGGTCAATTTAATGTCTCTTTGCTGAATTAAAGTATGCATTTTTTAGTTAGTCATTCCTCATTTTCTTTAATAATTAACATTTAATAGGTTTTAATGATTTACTGTGGTTAAAGTCTGAATGTCTGGAATACTCTTTTATACAAATAATTTAAATTATAACACAGGCTTATATTCATTCTCAAAAGTAAGGCACTGCATATCAGGAATAACCCACAAATACTTAAAATATTGAGGAAAACATGAATGTTCAATGACTTGAAGGTTGATGACGGTGTTGATGGTCAATACATTTAGGCCTGTGGTGCTGTATCATTCTGAAAGAAGATGCCTTTCTTCACAGATAAATCAGCATCTGCTCTATGACAGAAGATGAAAGATCTACTGAGTGAAATTGCAGTCCTCTCACAATGACAGTAAGGATTTTATGAGGTCTCTGGCAAAGTCAACTGCTCCCACTGGTAAAAGGGTGCAAAACTATCAATCCCTAGCCTTTGAACCTCTAGTAGTCCAAGTAGTCTTCTGCCTACTATTTCATGACACCAGAGCCCAAAGCCTGTAAGCTGTGGACCAAAGCCTACTCTAAATCATCCGGCAGAACCTGTACCTATCACTCCACAGACAGCACTGAACTGACAGTGGCCTGAGCCCCACAGGGCTAGAGAACAGAAACACTAGTCTTCACAAAGGAAGCTTGCGTGGAATGAGAGGCAGATGGCCTGTCGTTCAGCATCCCTCTGCTTTAGTAACCTGAGGAGTCGTGACCTTCAGTCAGCTATAATAGAGGCCAGCACCTGCAGAATGATATGCAGCTGTGATAGCGCGCGATGAGCAATTGACTTGCAGAGGCATTAACTGGTTCTTTTCTTCCTTACGAATGGAATTTTGAGCTTTGTTGCACATCGCCGAGAGGAAATTGAATTGTCTTGTGCACACGTCTCAATCGATCTTACGGGACCATTAAAACGTTTCGCTCAATCAATGGAAATCTTTGAAGACATTTTTTCTTTTAAGACATGGCTTTGAATGAAGTGAATATTCTTGAGAATGTTGTGTTAATAATATTCCATTAGAAGACATGGGAGAATTAAACGGATAGTTCACACATTCATTTGCATGTTGTTCTGAAGTTCTCTGATGTTCTCTCTTCCATGGAACACAAAAGGTGAATATTTGAAGAAAATCCTGGCTGATCTATAAAAATTAATGGGGACTGCAGGGGCTGCATAAATGTTTATTTTTTTTATGATCATTATTTTTAAATATTTGTGTGCTATATTCCTATATATACTGTATACTGTACCACCTAGGCTTAATGTAAAAACGTGCCAGTGGCGACATTTCTGCAAAAAGATATTACGTTGACTCTTGCATGTTTCGCAACACTTTTAAAGTGTCCATGGAGTGGCGCTAACAGTGCGTTCAGATTTATCCATTAGAGATTAATGTAAATCTGCCAGTTTTGTATTATGTTGGTTGTATTATCGCAGCAGTTCGGAAATGGAAATGTCCAGTGAGTTAGAAGGTTAATGCTCTATCATGTTTGAAAATAACTTACCATCTAAACTAAACCCAACACTCTAACCGATAGTGTTAACAAAAGCAAACATGAGATAAAAACATTTTCTGAAGCAACCATGCCATTTTAGCTACAGTAGCTTCTACAAGTCTTTGAATTCTTTTATCATGACTCGTTCCTGAGCGCTTCTCATCGCAAGTGCAGAGCTGTACCAGGTGAGATACTGAGTACGTTTACTATGTAAAGTAAAAGCCATACTCACGGATCTGGTTATGTGATGCAAACACTGAAATGTATTACTTTAGAAATCATGAGATGTGGTAAAAAGTGTTTTGAGGTCAATATATTGCATTGTGTAAGGAACCGTGTGAAAAGAAGTCTTTATTAATCAATAATCTGCCCTTGTAATCATAATTTGGGTGAAAAAGAATAAAGTTGTTTTACTGCCACTAGTGTTCATTTCAGCTGGAATCTGAAGGTCATTGTATGTATAGGTACATTTTTGGAGGTTTGCAATAACGTAGGTATAGGCTCATTTTTCCAAATTTTTCTCTGCAGTGAATTGGCAATATATCAGGGGTGTCCAATTCTGCTCCTGGAAGGCCACTGTCCAGCAGAGTTTAGCTCCAAACCCAATTAAACACACCTGAACCAGCTATAATCAAGCGCTACGTCCCAAATTGAATACTCCCCTACTATATAGTATGTGAAAAACAGTAACGCCAACAGAGTAGTATGTCTGAATTCATGGTATTCCCGGATTTTTGGAAGTGCGCATTCGATGGACACTTCACTATCCCATGACGCCACGAGAGAGGATTTATGAATGGCACTTAAGTACTAGCTGACATGACAGTAACATCATGGCGAATGTAGTACGTCTGAAATGTCATTCATACTAAATTGACTAGATCAAACCTTAGTAAATCACTGTGCATTATTCATTTAAATACTCTCCTCCCATACATTTTTAGTCTAAAAGGGAAACTCCAACAAATGCATATGCAATAAGGTCAGCTGGAAAAATAACTGTGTCCACGCCTTTTTAGGGTTAATTTTTCACTACGTGTCTATAGTAAATCCTGACAGTAGTTTTTTTTAACACCAAAAGAAGGTTTGTGCTGGCGAAAGCTGTTAGTAAATCTGGCCCTTGGTGTGCAGCGCTTCATATGGACCTAATACGTATGGACTTTTATAATACATTTATAGTGTTTTTTTTTGTCATTTTGAAGCTTGACAGTTCCAGTCCAAGTTCATTACATGGAAAACAATCAGGATATTCTTCATAAATAAATTGTTTGTGTTTCACAGCTGATCGAACCTCATACGGGTTCAGAACAACATGAGTGTGAATAGTTAACAGACTTATTTGTGACGTGAACTATTCCTTTAACAATAGGATCAGTTAGGATGACAGACTCACCTGCTTGGTTGGTAGTGATGGTGACCGCAGCATAATGGCGGATCGTGGGGGCCTGGGAGGACACTGCGTTTTGGGCCTCAATCTCAAAGGTGTAATTGGTGTGTGCCAGAAGGTCTGCCACGGTTACTGTCGTGTTAGTGAGGCCGAAGGCACGGGGCAGGAAGCGCACAGCCCCTCTGCAGGGTTCACACTGTCTGGGACCCGGCCAACATCGCTTACAGACTACGTTAAATATCACATCCTTCCTGCCTCCGCTGTCAGCCGGCCAGATCCAGTCCAGAATCACTGACGTCTCATTAATGGCAGAGATCACATTGCGTGGAGCAGATGGAGGTCCTGTGAAAAGAACATATGATATAATATTTACTCTTTTTAAAAAAAAATTATCAAGCTATAAAAAATATAGACAACACAATTCAAATCTATTTGTGCTCTAACCGAATTGCATATCCAACACTGACACTATGAACCAATAAAGTCACTATGAAATCAAAATGGACAATTCTTAATTTTTATGGAATAGTGTGGTGTTTATTATAAATAATTTGTCCATGCAAACAGTCATTTTTTAATGCATGTGCCCATGTAATCTTTCATCAAAATAACTTCCCCTCGCTCTTGCAGTGCCATCTCTTTTCTTCTCTGACAAGGGCGGGGCAACCTGTCACTCAACTAACATGAACAAACAATGAATGACTGTATTTTTATTAACTAACGTTAACAAAGATGAACAAATACAGTAACATGTGTATTGCTCATGGTTAGTTCATTTTTGTTAATACATTAACTAATGTTAACTAATTAACCTTATTGTAAAGTGTTACCGCAATGGTAAATGACGATGATCCACAACAATCCAATCAATTTCCAATTGACAAAATAAAGTCCCGCCCTATATTTTTTCCTGTTCGAGCAGCCACTTTACTTGGATATATGTCACAATAGTGAAGCAAAAACAATCGCAGCTTCATGACGACTTTAAATGGAGAGGAAATGGAGACACCAATTTTACAATCAAAATTGTCTTGGTCTCAATATGAACTCAAACATTTTTCATTTAATTCTTTCAAGATTTACATTTATTGAATTATTTTTTGAAATTTTTGAATGTAAAAAATAGCCTAAGTTTCTTTTTTGCTAAGGGATGACAGGAGAAAGATCTGGGACAAAGTTTATACTTAAATGAAACACAACTGAGAACTCCATTAAATCTCATGAGCTATGAAAGAGCAATAAAACGGCCCTCTGGGGAAGTACGTTTACTTTAAAAAGTGTGGGTTTAATCGTTAAAGTCATCAGATATGGATGGATACGGAATTTAGGCAGGCATGTCCTTCCCCTTGTTAAAATGTTGGCAACGCCTCTAGAATTACTCCGGAGCTCAGAAGTGTCCTCGATGGATTGTTATATTAACTTTAAAGATTGTCTCGATAAAAAAAATTGGGTATGAAGTGCAGCCAGCGGGCTCTATACTGATTGAAATAGCAGGCCTAGGCATCAAGCTATTATTTTAATAAGTGACGACTTCTACGTATATGTGTATGAGAGTGAAATCTCAGATACAAGTAAGGAGATGGACACCAGTTCAAAGACAGATTGTAATAAATAATCATTTTAGAATGTTTCAAGAATTTAATATCTGACCTCTGGGTGTAATTACATACAATTCCTCCTAGATCTGCCTTAAAGATGGTGGTAAGTGAAGAAATGAAGAGCGTAATGTTTGTGTTTGATTGGTTTGATCTGACATGAATTCACACACTGAAGCCCTGGAGCTCAGAGAAGGTTTCCTGCCTCTTGAACCTGAGAATCATTTTGACAGACATTTTATCTGAGAAGGAAAGTGGGGGAGAGGTAGGATTTGATACTACATTAAGAAACAGAACATTACACAAAGGAATCTCTCCCACAAATTCACTGCCGGAACATTCCAGAACACTCCCTGTTGCTTTCGCTTGATTCTGACATGACAATAAATCAGACATTTAGCTTCAAGGTCAAATACAGGATTCACCACACTGGCCTTTTTAAAAGCACTTTTAGAAAGAAGAGCAAAAAATCCTTAAGGAATAATTCACTCAAAATGTAATTTTATAAATTATAATCATATTTTCCAGCTCTTGCGGAGGGAAAGACTTGAACTGAATGTCTTAACTATCAGTCTGTTCTTTTTTTTTTCCTCTAAAAGACAGAGAATATAGCACATAAGTCTTAAATACCAGAGGTTCTCAACCTTTTTGATTTGAAAGCCCCTTACTGTCCGACACAATATTTAAAGGCCCCCCATATAAGCTAAGCTATTTCTTCCACTATTTCTGATGTGTTTATGACAAAGAATGCTGATTAAATCCTTTGTTGAAAACTACTTTAGTTTGTTGAAAAATAGACTTTCTTCTTTTTTTTTTCATGTAAAAGATTACCGTGATATTAACGGTAAAATGGTACGGTGAAAAACCGGTCAACCTGTTGTTAATTGGTCAACAGAAAGTTTCCGTACTATATAGGGTGAATAACTGTGATAGATCTAACTGGACATTATACCGTTATATAGGTATATAATTTTTGGACGTGAAAAAAAGAAAGAAGAAAGTCTTCTTATACAAATCATTGTATAATTTACAGTGAAAAAAGGTACATTTCTAATCAGTTATGTACATTAGGATTTTATGTAACATTTAATGTTGTTAAATTAATGTTTATTGCATTTTTAAAATTTCATATATGTTACCATGATGGTGTTAAGTGTTTGTGTCAATCACACTGTGCAGCTTCTATATATATACTGTATATATATATATATATATATATATATTTATTAACTTTCTCAGGTTGTGGAAAAGCTACTTGAGAAGAGCTTTAATTCATCACATGACTCTGCTCACCCATGTGATTGGTGGTTGTCAGTGTATTACAATGGTACAAAACAGATATTAGTACTTCAATATGCCAGTAAATTAACATTATATCAGATAATGATATATATATATATATATATATATATATATATATATATATATATATATATATATATATATACAGTGCTATGCATAAGTTTAGACACCCATGCTAAAGTTGACTAAAAAGAGGAATAATCTGTAATTTAGAAAATTTAAGAAAAATGTGTAATTTATATATTAAAAAATTATATTTATATATAATATAAATTATATATAAATATATACAGTATATGTATGCAAATATTTGTTAAATATATACATGCATGTGTGTGTATTGATATATACAAAATAATTATACACAGTACACACACATATATTATGTAAACACAAACTTTTATTTTGGATATGATTAATCGCGATTAATCTTTTGACAGCCCTAATATATATATATATAAGTCTGTAAAACCTAAGATGTTGCTACCGTATTTTTTACTGTACATTTCTGGCAACTATAGCTGCTGTTTTTTTACCGTAAATGTAACAGAATTTTTTATTACGGTGAGCTTTAATTTGAAAAAGAACAGCAACGTGTTTATTAACTAAAAGTATTAAAAATAATTTCCGGCAATAGCAAAATAGCTTAAATAAAATAAAAATCGAAATAATGGGTGAGTAATTGATGACAGAATTTTCATATTTGTCTGAGCAATCCCTCTTCCTATTTTAAAGTATAGTGAACTTTCTATTCTACAACTCATCCCTGATCTTTCCTTTCTATAAAAAAATTAGTATCATAAAAAAGGAGGTTTTCTGTGCCAGCACAGATAAAAAAAAAATTGCCTTACA